>NC_000078.6:83198799-83931299 GCF_000001635.26 Mus musculus | reverse complement strand
TACTGGTTAGTTCATATTGTTGTTCCATCTATAGGGTTGCAGACCCCTTCAGCTCCTTGGGTGCTTTTTCTAGCTTCTCCATTGGGGGCTCTGTGTTCCATCTTATAGATGACTGTGAGCATCCACTTCTGTATTTGCCAGACACTGGCATAGTCTCACTCAGGACAGCTATATCAGGGTCCTTTCAGCAAAATCTTGCTGGCATGTGCAATAGTGTCTGGATTTGGTGGCTGATTATGGGATGGATCCCAGGGGTGGGGTAGTCTCTGGATAGTCTATCCTTTTGTCTTAGCTCCAAACTTTGTCTCTGTAACTCCTTTCATGGGTATTTTGTTCCCTATTATAAGGAGGAATGAAGTATCCACCTATTGGTCTTCCCTCTTCTTGACTTTCTTGTGTTTTGCAAGTTGTATCTTGGAAGTTCTATGTTTCTGGGCTAATATCCACTTATCAGTGAGTGCATATCTAATGACTTCTTTTGTGATTGGGTTACCTCACTAAAGATGATATCCTCCAGATACATCTATTTGTCCAAGAATTTCATAAATTCATTGTTTTTAATAGCTGAGTAGTACTCCATTGTGTAAATGTACCACATTTTCTGTATCCATTCTTCTGTTGAGGGATATCTGGGTTCTTTCCAGCTTCTGACTATTATAAATAAGGCTGCTATGAACATAGTAGAGCATGTGTTCTTATTACCAGTTGGAACTTCTTCTGGGTATATGTCCAGGAGAGGTATTGCTGGATCTTCCGGTAGTATTATGTCCAATTTTCTGAGGAACCTCCAGACTGACTTCCAGAATGGTTGTACAAGCTTGCAATCCCACCAGCAATGGAGGAGTGTTCCTCTTTCTCCACATCCTCGCCAGCATCTGCTGTCACCTGAATTTTTGATCTTAGCCATTCTGACTGGTGTGAGTTGGAATCTTAAGGTTGTTTTGATTTGCATTTCCCTGATGATTAAGGATGTTGAACATTTTTTTCAGGTGCTTCTCAGCCATTCAGTATTCCTCAGGTGAGAATTCTTTGTTTAGCTCTGAACCCCATTTTTAATGGGGTTATTTGAATTTCTGGAGTCCAGCTTCTTGAGCTCTTTGTATATATTGAATATTAGTCCCTTATCAGACTTAGGATTGGTAAAAATCCTTTCCCAATCTGTTGGTGGCCTTTTTGTCTTATTGACAGTGTCTTTTGCCTTACAGAAGCTTTGCAATTTTATGAGGTCCCATTTGTCAATTCTTGATCTTACAGCACAAGCCATTGCTGTTCTGTTTAGGATTTTTTCTCCTGTGCCCATATCTTCGAGGCTTTTCCCCACTTTCTCCTCTATTAATTTCAGTGTCTCTGTTTTTATGTGGGACAAAATACTTCTAAGAAATGCTAAAGAATAATAAAGGATGGTGAGATACCCACCGTCAACCTCTGGGCTCCATACACATGTGCACATGCACACATGTGCACATGCACACACACCTCATGCTCATATAACCTTACACAGAGAAGAAAGAAAAGCAAGCCTCTGCTGTTATTTCTAAAATCTGAACCAATTCTCTAAGCTATTGGCATGGTCTGTGTCTGGGGATGGGAAATAGATTTGTGCGTCTCCATTTGAGTGACAACATCCTTTTTATCTCTTGCTGATAAAAGACAATGATGTTCTTTCACAGGAAACTAACAGGAAAAGAAAGAAAGCCTACCACTGAGTACACTTCCTGAGGGTGAAAGCAAGCCGTGGCTGCTCTCACTGAGGGTAGGAAAAAGCTGAAAAAATAAACTCAGCATCCCCATGTGGAGTCAGTCTTCTTCCCCTTCTAAAATTGGCCAGTCTGAAGGGACAGACAGAGGTCTTCTCAAAATATTAAGAGGTATTGAAACTCACTAATCTCTTCTGTCTCAAACAGAGGAAACTTAGAAAGGAAGATAAGAGTCTTTGGAAAGAGGAACTTGACATTGGTACATACCTTCCCTTTAAGCTTCAGGTCCATTCCCAGCAACTTCTGCTTTGACTCTGTGTACAAATGTAGTAATGTTTAGGAATGTGTCAAGGGGAGAAGCAGCCAGGGTTAGAGGTGTTCAGAAAAACCTGTGTGCTTTAAAAAAACAAAGATTCCCCCCACAAACAAACAAAAACAAGGTCTCAACAAAAAGCAGACTGGCCTTGAACTTGATATGCAGATAAAGATGAACTTGAACTTCTGATCCTCTCCCTTCAGCCTCCAGAATGCTGAGATTGCAGGAGAGCACCGCCACACCTAGTTTACACAGAGCTTTGTGCATGCTAGGTGGGCCAGCTATTGACCCAGCTCTATTCCTAGCCCCACAGGTGCCTTGATTTTGAGGCAAAGGTATAAAATAGCATTATCTGGGAGTATTTATTGAGCTTTAAGGTACAACACTTAGCAGATGTTGCTAGAGATGACTCTGGATGTGGAGCCAGCTCCAATATAAAGTGCTTACTTGTGTGGATAGTATAACACAGTAGAATTAACACGGGAAATGTAGATGATAGAGGAGGAAAGGTGGGAGGGGGATGAGGGGGAGGGGGATGAAGAGGGAAGGGGGAGGGAAGGGGAAAGGGGAGAAGGTTTGAATAGCTATCCTGGCAGGAAGAAAGGAGTTAGGATGAATTGCAAAGACTTGGACTTTTGTCTGTCTACAGCAGAAGTTCTCAGCCTTGGGTCACAGCCCCTACAGGGTTTCTAGATCAGATATCCTGCATACCAGATATTTATGATTCCTAACAGTAGCAAAATTATAGTAATGAAGTAGCAACAAAATAATCTTATGGTTGGGGTCACCACAATGTAAGGAATTATATTAAAGGGCATGAGGAAGGTTAAGAACCACTGATCTAGGTGTTTTGTTTTTTTTCTTCTTCTTAATTTATGCTTGTGTTGTGCAAGCACATGCCATCATCATGTATGTGAAAGTCAGAGAACAAGGTTCAGGAGCCAGATCTGTCCTTCCAACCTTAAGTAAGATCTGAAGTCGGACCCAGGCTAGTATGGTGACATTCTCACAGGCTGAGCCATCACTGGTACTGCTGGGTTTATTTTTGAGGCAGTTTTTGCTAAGTAGACCAGGCTGAGGCTGGAACAGAAGTCTTAGTTTAAAAACCATTTATACTTCAGGAATTTTATCCTCCTCCCAAAGACTTCTTGTATAATAGTCATGGGTGAGCCTTGAGAAATGACTCAAAGCCAAAATAATGGAGTTTCCTTGATTATAGTTCCTCCTTTCTCTGGCTAGAGGCCAAGCCCCAATATCTTCCTCCCTCAAAAGGAAGCCAGCCTCAACCCAGCCCTGATGGATCGCTCTGACTGCCTAGTGATCACGCTGCAAACTGGACTCTCTTCTTACAATCTTCTAAATGTAAAGTCACTATGAGCTATCCGGTCTCATCTCTTGGCTCAGGTGTGGAAGTACCCTTATCGTGTCTGCTGAGACATGAACCTTCCTCTTTCTGATCCTCAGCTGATGACTGACTCTACATAATACACAATGACCAGCTTCTTTTGGGAGGGCAAAGATCACACCTCTAAGACATTGCGTATTCTTCCGGTCACACTCCTCCTTCAACAGAACCTGGATGGAGCCAGACGCACATGTTTCTTTGAATTAAAGGAGCTCTCATGATTAGCCTGTCTTGCAGGTTTTGATCATACTCTCCTCAATAGAAGGAATATAGGAAATTAGACTAGGCTATACTTTTGTTGGACATATTTTATGACGCCTAAACCTAGCATTTCGCTCTGGCAAGTGTAGGCCACTCACTGAAAAAGGGAACACAACATATGGAAGTTGGATCATCTTGTAGAAGTCACCACTTGACAGTATTCCCTTCCAACAGATTGAAGAGACAACTAGGTATCACACATTAATAATGTTAATAATAACTAATGGCTATTAAGTAGTTAAGATGTGTCAAGATTAGATGATATATCTTATTTATTCTCATAAAAGGTTTCCTTCTAGTAGCCAGGAGAGAAAACCAATCATTATATACACTCAGTAATAAGATTAATAGTAATAATAGTTATATATTTGTTATATTATACATTACATTATATATGCTGGCCCTAAATTGCATACGTTCTCTGATTTTGTTTCATTTTTAAATGAGCCCTATAGGTAGGATAGTTCTAAAATGTTTACTGATAATGAGCCTCCTGTTAGTGTTTATATACCGTGTAAGCTTCTCTCCTGAAATGTAGGCAGAGCCTAATAGCATATTGCTAACTAAAGGAATGTGGCAGAGGTGATGTGACATCACTTCTTTGATCAGAGTACAAAGGGCTGGCATTCTTTGTCTGGCCTTCTCTCTTTGCTTCTTGCTATCTCTGATGAAGTAAGCTGCCCTGTTATGTCTCCAAGGCCAGGCACTGATGAAGGCCTGCTGTCTGCTGCTCCTTAAGAACTAAGGCTTTAAGGTAAATTCTGTAAGAAACTTAATCCTGCCAAAGACCACATAAGAGAGCCACGAGGTAGATGACTACACTTTAGGAGAGACCCAGAGCCAGAGCCAGAGGACACAGCAAAGCTGCACCAGGATTTCAAACTCAGAGATACTATAAAATAATAAACGTAATAAATGTTTTAAGCTAGTAAGTTGTAGGGTGATTTGTTAGACAGCTAAAGATACCAGACACACATTTCATTTTGTAAACAAGAAACTGAAGCTTAGGGAGATTTAGCAACTTTCCTAATTAATCAACTGGAACTTTCCTACAGGTACAGTTAGTTTGTAAATGGCAGAACCAAAATTATTAATGACTATGGTGTGGGTGAGTGTTAGGCTCAAGAGGGCATAAGTTCAAGTGGTACATACCTTGCAGTCCCAATACTTAAGCAGCTAAGGGAGAAGTGTCATTAAACTGCCATTAAACTATGACAGTCTGGCCTACATAGTGAGAACAGGTCTCAAAACAAAGCAAGAAGGGTCCAAGTTTAAATTTACTCTCTTGTAAGGCTCCATGTGGCTGGGGTTTGAGAGTTCTCAAAGGCATTCTGCTTGAGCAATCTTTGGAAAATAGCCATGTTTCCAGGAAACTCTCTGCACGCATGTAAAACAGGGATGGACAAACCTTTAAATGGTGCTAAGTACTTTGCTTGGCCCACTCCCTGCTGTAGAAGAATAGCTGGTCCGCCCAGAGATTTGGTGATAGTAACTAGGGCCCCCTTTCAATAGCACAATGGCAGCATTATGAGCTGACACCTTACCCATTTTATAAATAAGCACACTATAAGCACATCATTTTTCTTGAGGATGAAAATGAGTATTTACTAGTAAGGCATGGTATGGCATTAAAAAAAAAATCACAGGGGCTGGAGAGATGGCTCAGTGGTTAAGAGCACTGACTGCTCTCCCAGAGGTCCTGAGTTCAATTCCCAGCAACCTCATGGTGGCTCACAACCATCTGTAATGGGATCGGATGCCCTCTTCTGGTGTGTGTCTGAAGAGAGTGACAGTGTACTCATATACATAAAATAAATACATCTTTAAAAAAAAATCCCAGGCATCTGGAACAGAAAAGCAAACAGCTCTGCCCATGAGAACGGCCCCTTCCACACTCTCCCCCACTTTGCCTTCTCATCCACAAACCAGTCTTGAACTTTGAAGCCACAGTGCTCAGTTCCAGCACGGGAAAAACGGCTTGGCACTTCCATCTATTAGAAGTTCTTCTGCTTGGGATGGTAAAATCATCTTTTGCCTTGTGTTCAGCCAGAGGTCACCTTTATGAAGACATGTCCTTGGCTTGGCTACATAAATCTGTCCTTCCTTTGTCAGCTCTGACCAGCTGCCAGAGCAGCAGTCTTTGAACTTGGGGAGGCTTCCCAAGAAGATACGGAACAAGAGCCTTATAGAATGCATCCCAGGCACTTTTTTCCTTTAACGAGTGAGTGGCAGACACTGCACTTTACCTATCAGTGCACTTAAGCAAGCCAGTGTAAAGTCCACAGGCAGCACTGGGAGGGGGCAGCCTCCGGAGGGGAGGGCTGGCTCAGCGCTCTCCTGGGCTCCCAGACCAGTTTTCTGTCTCTCATGGCGGCTTCTCTCTTGCTTTCTCTTCTTCTTTCCTCAGGTCTTTCTCCTCCCCAAGCCCCTCTTTTCTTCCTAACTCTTTCCACCTTGTTAACTACTTCTTATCAGTAATCTTGCCTCCAGTGGCTGGCGGGGCGGCAGGTAACTCTGGCCCTGGTCTGCTCCCACCGCAACTTACTTCTCTAGCCCATCTGGAACTGGAATTGTGTCTAGAAAAGGGGGATCGGAGGATTGAAGACTTCCACAGGCAAGACATAGAGCTTATCGAAGGTGGGATTTGGCTCTTTAGACCAAAAAGCAAGCAAACAAACAAGCAAATAAATAAAATAAAAACCAAAAGCAAAAAAAAAAAAAAAAAAATGCCCAAAACAACAACAAAAAAAAAACCCAACCAAACAAACAATCAAAAACAACAACAACAAAACAAAACCCAAAACTAAACAAAAGAAAAAGAAAAAGAAATGAACGGAGACTTGAGTGTTGAATGTTGCTCTGTAAGAAGAAGGTAGAGAGGAAATGCCTTAGAGCCCATGAAGGCCTGGGCTTCTACTGTACCCCTCAGATATCAGGGTACCACAGTGAGTCCCCCATTTTGCACTCAGTTGGTAGAGTCACATTTGAGTCACATTAGAGTCACATTTGCCGCTAGCATACCTGCCATCATGGTCTGAATCAAGAGGTTCTGAACAGATAGCATCTACAGCAACCTCCACAGGCAGCCATACCAAACACAGAGCTGCAGACAAGCAGGCTCCAGGGCTCTTGATTTCTAAGAGGCCCTGTGGGGGGCTGGGAGTGCTGGAGAAGTACACAGAGCAGGGAGGCGAAGCAAGGGGCAATGGTAGCAGGCTAACCCCATGTGGATAAAACCAAAGACTTCGAGCAGTTTTGTTAACCCAACACCCTTGGTTAGTTCTAAGTGTGCATCTTAAAGCCTTCCTTCTTTCAACTTTTCTTCTTCCTGCTGGTTGTACACATTTATTTTAATTTTCCTCTTATTTTACAAAGGGGAACCTTGGGAAGTAGATGGGTAGGAGCGACCCAGGACAAAAGCTTGTTTTTAGTGGTTGAGATAATGAGTGGCTGACCTTTGTGGCAATTATTCACCAACTTTTGTGATAGCAGTCTGAGTTCCTAAACTTAGTGGTCGAGTCCCCTTCTCGAGACTGCCCTAATTCTATGTTCTGTATGGCACCTCATCACTGTGGCTGTGCAAGGGCCATTATTATCCAGAGCACCATAATAATGGCCATGCCCTCCTATGACGCTATTGTTTCCGATCTGCTAGGACATTAATTGCCTTCTGACTTGCTCTAAAATTGGTACTACAGCACAGCATCAAGGCTAGGGAAGGAGGCTGCTGGCGAGGCATTGAAAGGCTGTGTAAAAGGATGCTGGGATGTTGCAGCCTCTCCAGGCCCCTTCCTATTTGCTTATTTACTTCCCATGTTATAAGATGCTAGCTCAGGTCTTCTGTCCTGACTTCCATCTTATCTTGGTCAGTGCGTGATCTTTTCCTTCAGTGAAATGATTCAGCCATCTCTGGAGTTATTTTGGCTTTCACACTTTCCTTTTATGGATTTTCTGTGAGTCACTGAATTGAATGGGAGGGTATTTCTAAATTGGAAGGTGAGGATGAGAGAAAAGGGAAGAAGGTTCCAGAAGATAACTAGGGGGAAAAAAACCACCCCACTTCATTGTTATGTATAGTTACTGGAGGAATAATTTCCACTTAGTTTGATGATAGAAATATGCAGTTTATTTCAGCTCAACTAAAAATATAGACAGCTCTCCCTCCCCACAACCCCTACCTCATAATAATAAGCTACATAGTTTTAGATTCTGGAGCTTGCTCTGTAAAGGGCAGAAGGTTAATAAACAGAAGAGATATGGCAGGAGTTACAGCAAAAAGGCAAAGTACAAAATTTCCAAAGTCCACTCCGGGATCCACCGGAAGGCCTTTATTCCAAGACCTTGTGTTTGAGAGCATAGACCTCCTTAAAAATCTATTACCACAGCTTTGCCTATTCCCCGTGGGGTTGTGGAGAAGGTATATTTAAATTTGACTTAGAAACTGCAAGAGTAATCAGGCCACATTTTCTTATTTAGGAGCAGGAAAAGCGCTGGGGATGAAAAAGCAGAGAAAGCTAATGATGAATGCATTTCTAGGAGCAGAGAGTTTTTATAGCAACACCAGATCTCTCAAAAATGCCTACTGGGACTTGTACCCAAATGAACGAGAAATGCGATCATTTATTCTTGTGTATTGTACCAAGTGATGGGGGAAAAACCCTGCGATTCATTCAATGGTTCTATTTTAGGCTGCTTAGGATAGGAGAGGTAGAAAAAGAGCAAACGTGGGGGGGGGGGCAGAAGGAGGAGGGAAGAGGGATGGAGAGAGAGAGAAAGAGAAGAGAAGAGAAGAGAAGAGAAGAGAAGAGAGACTGAGACTAATTGGTATCTGCCAGATAGCTAGTAATACTATTTAAGAGCTCCAAAACTTAAAAGCCAAGTTGTGCTTGGAAGTGGTAGTGGTGGGGGCACGGTGAAATTCTTATTTCCAAATCACTATAAGGATAAATTGCTGCCCGTGTTTTTAAAACTTGATGATGGTTGTTTGGTTACTTGGCAGACCCTGGAAAGTGGGTCTGGAAGCTGGAAAACTCTAGAATACGACAGGTACAATTATAAATATAATTTCTTGGCGATATTTATAAATGCAATGGGAGCCCGACTGCTGCTTAATAAACAGCCGCGCTCTGCCCGAACCTAAAGCATGGAAAACTACCGGAAAGAACTTCAAGGAAACTTGAAGAAAACACGAGGGAAATTTTGATCTATGAGATACCTTTCGGCTGAGGAATTGGACTGTTCTTAAACACAACCCCTGAAGTCGATGTTTTCCAAGCGCTCCCTCCTTAAGCTGGCAGAGATTTTTCCCCTTGTTGGAAGAGAACTAGAAAAGGAAGAGTAGATTGCGCCAACCCCACAACAAAGAGTTAACCCTTCCCGGTAACCTCGGACGTGAGCGTCTGCCCCGTCTTTGCTTTCTACTGCGCAACCAAACTGTGCACAGGGCTTGAACCAACCGTGGCCAGCACACTCCTTGCCAGTTAAGGTAACAGACACTATCAGTAGCCTATCATAACTTCGAACTGCCCAATCATCAACCAATTACAACTAAAGCATGATCTAGGCCGGTCCAGGTCCGGGCGGGGGCGAAGACTCGGTCCAGGAAAAGGGGCGGTAAAGAGAGGATGACGGACAGGAAGAGTCAACCAATCGCAGCAGAGGGCCGCCGCCCCTCCACCCAATGGATAAGTTGGAAGTGTGGTATGGGGCGGGCCTGTTGTCATGGGGGAGGTGGTGGCGCTTGGTGGCTACTGGCGGCGGAGGTAGAGTCTGAGGCGCCGGAGTTGTTCAGGGCCAGCGGCAGGTGAGTGCGGGCGAGGCGGGCCTGAGGTGCGGAGGCGGTGGCGGGCCGGAAACTCTAGCTTTGCGCTCCGGAGGCGGAGGCCGCGGGCGAGAGGCCAGGGCTGCGGGCCGGGTCGTGTCGGGGTCGGGCGCGGCGGGAGATCGGCGGGGTTCCTGCCGGCAGAGTTGGAGCTGGGAAGGTAGGTTGGCGCGGGACTCCGGCGGGGGCCAGGCCGGGAGGTCCCTTGGGCTGCCCGGCAGCGGCCCTGGGGACAGTGACGGGAGGCCGGTGTGTGCGCGACTTCCTGAAGAGACCCGAGCGGCGGGGGTCTGCGAGCGAGGGGGGGACCCGGAGCGAGCGGCTCCGGGGCTGGAGAGTCTAGGGGATACCGGGGTTTCTCGGTGCTCTGGGAGCCGCGGGGGCCGACAAAACTGGGAGTGGCCCCTGTCGGAGAGAAGTAGGAGGTGGGGAGACCGAGGGCGGCCGGGGTCCGGGGGGTGACAGGGAGCGGAGGAAAGGCACCGAGTACGGCGCGACCCCCAGAGAAGGGCAGCTGTCGGGGGAGGAAGGGTCTGCGGGGTGGAGACCTTGAACCAACTCCTCCGGGGAGGGGCCGCGGCCGCCCTGCCCCCCACAGCGGGTTTGGGACCTGAGTCTGAGCTGAGGACCCTCGGAGCCAAGGCTTTAAGCCGCCCGAGTTGGGATTTGAGACTAGGGTAAGGGTTCAGCGGGAAAGTGCAAGTTCCCTTAAGCAAAATGGGATGGAGGTAAGAGGGGAAGAGTAATTTCCCTGGAGGGAGGGAGTTAGAGAGATCTGGGGGAAACTTGCCCGGGAGTGGGTGAGTGGTCTTGTGGAAGGAAGCTGGCCAGGCCAATGGATCGAGCATTTAACAATGGTGCTGGTGAGGGCTTCCGAGAACAGGAGAAACTAATTGCTACTAATATGCCAAGCTGAACCAGAGACTCCGTCCTTAAAAGCAAGGTGACAGTGGCTTGGAAGCTAGGGCTTTAGAAATGAGTTTTAGAATGACAGCGAAAATACTGGAAAATAAGGACATCAACAGGATGGGGAATTTGAGAGGAAAAGGGGAGGAGTAGCCGAACTAAAGGAGCAAAACCGACTGGATCAGATTGAGGGTATTCATGAAGCGGATAGGCATACCCTGCTAAATTGAAAATAACTTAGAATTCTTGTACTATCACTTATCTGGTAATACTGGCAGTTTTTACTTACAGGGATTTAAATTGTATTTATTTTTTATTCATTCATACATTTTTGAGGAAGGGTCTTGCGCAGAAGCTCTGGCTGTTTTTTGTATAGACCAGGCTCTCCTAAACTCACAGAGTTCAAGTGCCTCTGTCTCCTGAGTGCTGAGATTACAGGTATTTCAAAAAGTTTTTTTTTTTTTAATGTATTTGTAGAATTTTTAGAGTGGTGGCTGGTGCAGAACTCAGTACTGGTTTGTTACATAGAAAGTATCCAAGATTGGAAATGCCTTCATACAGATTGGTTGGCGCCACCCGAGGTTTCGGAACCAGAAGGCCTAGGGGTGGGGGTC
The DNA here is from genome assembly GCF_000001635.26 of Mus musculus. Taxonomy (NCBI): domain Eukaryota; kingdom Metazoa; phylum Chordata; class Mammalia; order Rodentia; family Muridae; genus Mus; species Mus musculus. The sequence continues at coordinate 83,920,279 of NC_000078.6, read as the reverse complement.
AAGAATTCAGCCCAAGTGATGCTTAGTGTTCTTCAAGGGATCAGTCATATTCTGAGGACAACTTGCTTTAATAAAAACTAGTAGTAATCAGCCTTAAAATATCAGAATACCTGTCCATCTTGCTGAAGAGGTAAGGGGGGGGGAGAAAGAGAACACAACTTATTATAAAGGGTCCCCCCCCCCAAGTACTGTGGATGATACTCAATATCTCACACAAGCTAGACATGGGCTCTATCGAAAAGTACTACTTCCCTAACCCAAACATTTTTTTTTGAGATCTTAAAAAAATTTATTGATTATTGAAAGCAAAACAGAATACACTAGCCTCACATTTGATAAAGAAAAATCTTGTTTAGGGAAACTTCTTATATACATGTTTTAAGTCACAGTGTAAAATCTATGTCTTTCAGTCAGAAAAGTTTGACAAACTGTTTTGAGTTGCACACTATGGCAGAAGTATCCCTTCAATGTTGAGGAATTAAGTTACTTATTTTGCAGTAGTTCTCAGGTGGTGATAACGGCAGTTTGGACAGTTTGACATTACTAGGACTTGCATTGAGCCTCTGATTCTGATCCACTTTTGTGGATCCTGAGAACATGGCGTGCACACTTACAGGGAACAGAGGCAGAGAAACAATGGTGTCTCAGATGGCCCTCTGCTGCCTCACCTGTGCCTTCCTGTTACCAGTTTTCCTTTCACTGTACTGTAAAAGACATTAACATCTATCAACTAACTCAATATCGAACTGGTTTAGAATATTTCATGTATAAAGGATAAACAAGCACAAAAGAAAACACTGCAAGTGAGAAAAATGAAAGGATTTCTTATTCTTAGAGACTAATATTAGCACTCTGACATCTGAGACAGGAGGATTGCTGGAAGGCATTGGCCGTCCTGAGCTAGAGAGAGAGACCAGTCTTTAAACAACAAAACCAAGAAGGGAGAAAGGAGAGAGAACAAGTACTGATGGGGTAGAGGCTTAACTATGGAGACACTTGTGGGTTGTGCAGGAGCTCTTGTTGTGTGGATTCTATTGTCCTGAGAGTGAAGTGGGTTCGGTATATCTTGTATACTTGTCTCAGGAAGCTAAATGTAATTTACAGTATGTATTTACAGCTGTAGTTAAAGTGTATATTGAATGTTTTGTCTTATTCTTAGATGAGTTTTTTTTTTCCCCCTCTGGAAAACCAGATGGCTGCCAGGCATAGTGGTGCACAATTATAATTCAGACACCTGGGAGGATGAAACAGGAGGATTGATGTTGATTAGAGGCTAGCCTGGGTTACACAGCAAGCCCTTCTTTCCCTCTCCCTCTGCCTTGCCCCTTCCCCACTCTGTTGCTTGTTTGTTTGTTTGTTTGTTTGTTTTGAGACAAGGCTTCTCTATGTAACCCTGTCTATCCTGGAACTGGCTCTATAGACCAGGAACTGAAGAGATCAGCTGCCTGCCTGCCTCTGCCTCCTGAGTGCTAGTATGGAGGGGTACACCACCACTCTTGGTGAAGACCTTTTCTCCGTGACAGTGACACCACCATAAAACAAGCTGAAAACCAGATGGCTTATTTTCAAACTAGCTGGAGTTGCTTTAGATCTGGGTCTGTGGATACAAGAATAAAGAAACCAGTACTGAAAACTGAAAAAGACAATCCTTGCAGGTCTCTTTAAAAATCTTTAATCCAGGGGATTATGTAGCCTTTCATTAATGTTTTATGAAATTGTGAAGAAATATTGCTGCAGCTTTGCATCAATACTTTTTAGGTTTCCCCCCCCCTCTTTTTAATTCTATTTCAGATAGTTCTAAATTAAACAAAATTTTGATTCCAAAATAAAATTCCAAATGGGAGGCCAAAAACCATATAATCATTTTATGTTTGATTTCAAAAATAGTCTTTTCACAAAATAAATTCACTATTTGGGGGTTGGGTTGGAGTAGATAAAATTTCCAAAAACTTTCAATTTTTTTTATATTGAATTAAATGCAGTATTCCTATCACTAGTGTGATTGCACTTTATGTCTTTGTATGCATGTATATGTGTATGTATGTACATATATATATATGTACATACATACACACACAAACTAAGTGATGGAAGAATTAAAATCTTAACTGTGGAGAGAAATAGAAAAGTTCATTCCTGGGGCTGGTAAGATGGCTCAGTGGTTATGAGTACCAACTGCTCTTCCGAAGGTTCTGAGTTCAAATCCCAGTAACCACATGGTGGCTCACGTCCGCCCGTAATGAGATCTGACTCCCTCTTCTGGAGTGTCTGAAGACAGCTACAGTGTACTTACATATAATAAATAAATAAATCTTTAAAAAAAGTTCATTCCTTATAATGTTGGACATTGGGCAATTAGATTACTTGCTTTAATAACTGGACTTTATTCAGTTAATGTATTATTCACCCATAATTTAATCATACTTATCTATGAATAGCTTTGATTGCTCAACTCATTTTACAGTGAAATTCATTAACCTGTAGTTGAATAAATGATAGATTTTGAATCCCAAAGAAACCTTTCCCCGCTGGACTTGAGACTCACTTGCACTTATCAAGGTTTACTTAGATGAGTGATTTTTAAATGAAACTTTACTTAGTAATAGTTAATTTATCTTATTTTCTATTTCAGGGATGTCCCTCTTCCCGTTATAATAGCTTCTGTTCTGCCTCTCTGCCTCCTGTTCCCAGCTGCTCAGATAGTAGTCCTTGGAAATGGTGGTGCCTGGGAACCCAGCCTGTAAAAGCACAAATCCCCTCTTTCTACGTGGTTTTTACTTTACTTCAAGAATTCCTTTATCAGAAAAGATCCCATAGTAAACTTACCACCTTTTAAAAAAGTACTTTATTCAGTAAAGTACCTGAAAAGCTCGAATTTTTAAAACCTTAGTGTTACCATAAATCCTTTAGTTGCAAAGAAATTGTGTTTTTATAACGTACTGTGAATTTTATCATCAGATGTAGAAATACTGTACAAGTCTTTAGCATACATATTCAGAAGTAGGACACGAGTAAAGGGAACTTTTGGAGAATACAAGCTATGCATTTTGGAATCTTGATGCAAAAGGAGGCTTGAAACTAAGGGAGCATGAGAATCCTGACACGCCGAGGAAGCGCCAGAGGATCTGCAGGAAATGAGGGGAGCGAGCTGTTGTTGGCAGTTTTCCTGCAGTGACATATGCAAAGGAGGACCGTCCTATTGCAACTTTCTGGACTTATTCTTGACCTCTACAGTCCCGGCTGCTTCCCATAACTCTGTGTTTTCTCCCACTCAGGAAATAATGCTAGCATGCAAGTAAATGGGCTGATGCTTCCGAGTCCTGCAGGATGAGAGGAAGGACAGGACCGTGTAGATATTGCTTCCCTCAGCCCTTAGTGCTGGGGATGTGACCCAGGACCTTGGGGTGAGCCTCAGTCCTGTGGATTTATAAGGAATCTCAGGATTATCCAAGGAGCCATTGAAGTTCAGTGACTTCCCCTTTTCTTCCCACCAAAAGCTCAGTTTCTTTCCATTTATTTCGCATTTTTAAATTAGACATGGACTGTATTTTTAAACTAACGTGTGTGCACACACACACACACACACATACACACACACACACACACACACACACACTCATTTGTCAGACTCAGCAACAAGTTCCTTACTGGCTGAGCCTTCGCATTGGTTGTTTTGGTTTTGGAGTAAGGGGGATCAAAACTAGGGCTTTACGGATGCCAAGCAAGTATTCTCCTTTTGAGCTGCACTCCCATTCCTCTCGCCGCTTGTTTATTGCTACTTATGCTTTTAATTCTTTTTCTTAGTTTAGTTGATTTTTGAGGTGCTAGAAGTCAAACTCATGACTTTTTATGTGCTAGGCAAGTGTTAAAACACTGAGTTTTCGTTGCAGACCTAAGAATACCTAGGATGCATTTCTTTTAAAAATTTTAAAAGCTTGTTTGGAAGTAAGGTTTTAATCCATAGTTTAGTCTGGTCACTAACTTGCTGTGTCACCAGATAGATTTAAACTCAAAATCCTTCAACCTTAGTGACCTGAGTACTAGGCATACAGGTAAGTAAGTATGTAGTAAGACATAACAGCTAACCTTACATTCTTTAAACTAGTTATCAAATTTTTGAATTGTCTTACTAGAGAGCAAAAGCTTAATTATAGTAATTTGATTATATTGTTTATATTTTAATTCAGAAAATGATTATTAGATTTTTTTCCCCCTAGGGTTTTGTGTGTGTGTGTGTGTATGTGTGTGTGTGTGTGTGTGTGCTTATTTAAAATTTTTCATACGGGCTATCTGTACCTTAGGCTGGCCTCAGACTTTTAAAATAGCTCCTGGTTTTTCTGTCTTCACCTCCAGAGTCCTGGAATTATAGGTATTGTATCACCATGGAACACCTGCATGCCTCCCCCTCCCCCCCAGTTTTGTTATCGAAGAGGAGGGATAGCAAAGAGAAAAAGGAAGAACCTACAAATTTGCTAATATTTTAGCTATAAGATTGTTCTTGATTATCTTTTGCTTTGGAAAGGTATGTTTGTATGTATATCTTCATATATTTCAGTTGTATTTTTAGTTGTATTGTGGATACCATTACTAGCTTTAAAATCTTGTTTTTGTTTTTGTTTTTTATGTATATTAGTGTCCCTGCATAAATGCATGTGCACTGTGCATGTCTGCTACCCTCAGAGGTTAGAAGAGGGCATTGGATATCTTGGAACTAGAGTCACAGATGGTGTGGGCTACCATGTGGGTGCTGGGGCTTGAACCTGTGATCTCTAGCAGAGCACCAAGTGCTCTTAACTGCTGATCCATCTCTCCAGACCCCCTTTATTATTGATTTTTTTTTTTTATTATGAGAATGTATTACTTTCTTTTCTCATTACTGACCAATTCCCAGGAAGAAGCTGCTGAAGGAAGAAAGGATCATTTTTAGCGTACAGCTTAATAAAGGCAGGGATGGCAGAGTGGCTTAGGGCTCCATGTATTGTAGATTGTAAAGCAGAGAGCTTGAGCTGAACCTGGGGCTGAATTGTATATCTTCAGGACCTACTGTCCAGTGACCCACTTCCTCCAACTGAGCTGCCTCTTCCAAAGTTTCCACGACTTCCCCAAAGTAGTACTACCTGGATGCCAAATGTTGAAACACCAGAGCTTTTAGGAGACCTTTTACATCCAAACTGTAACTTTTTGTTGTGTTGTTCTTGTCCCTCATAAGCTCAGGTGTATTGCTCACAATGTGAAATACATTTGGTTCAACTTCCAGAGTCCACAAAATTGTAACAGTACCAACAGTTACTAAAGTTCAAAGCCCAAAGTCTCTTCTGACCTCAGCTGTGGGCAACTATAAAATAAAAATAGGTTGCCTACTTCCATTGCACAGTTAAGGAATGAGGTTAGCAAGTAGAAATTAGCTGAAACAAGACTAAACCTCAGCAGGGAATCCTGAACCTCCCCATATCTGGCTTCTGGGTTTTGTGATGGTATTGCATACTTAAGTGGACTGGGGCTCGGCCCTTAGTGCTGTCACTAAGTAGCACACGTGGCCGTTCTCTAGGGCTGTCTCTTCTCAGTACCTGGAGCTTTTTCAACAGACTAGTTAGTGTTCCTGGTATCGCCAACATGGGTTTCCGTTGCAACTTAGGCCTCTTCCTCACACATCTCTTTCTCAGGGCCTCTCCGTTCACATTGCTGAGCCTCATTAGTTTTTTTCTGGAACCTTGGCACAAGTATGCCTCCAAAATCAGCACCACCTGGATGGTGCTGAATTCTGTGTGCCAGCTCAGCATGTAGCTTGCTTGGTTCCTACATATTATAATTGTAGCAGCCTGTGAGTAACTGGTGGGTGTATCTTAGGTGGCCCTGTTGGGTCAGGGTGCCACTGCTCTGGCACTCTCTGTTCAAACACTTCCCCTTTCCAGGCACTCCCCTTTTAATTGAAGATTTACCAGAGGTTGCACTGTTGCATAGAGCTTCCTATGGGTGGGGTCTTGCAAAGCGTATGGCTTTTCTTAAGTATACTCAGTTTAATAATGGAATATGGGCATTTTTCATATTCATCTCATCTGCAACTTTAAATGTTCTTATGCCATGTTCTTTAAATTTTCTTTAAATTGTTCTTTAAATTTAAATTTTCTTTAAATTGCTCTTTAAATTTCCTTGCCAAACTGCATATTTTTCATGTCTTTCTGCCCCATTTGGCTTAGAATTTTTTCATTGAGAACCTAGTTGAAGGCAGCCAGCAATAAATGTGCCATAGCCTAGGTGCTATGCTGTGTTGAAGTTTGCTCTGCCAGATGATTAATAAAGTTTGAATTTAACCTTAGTCAAATTATCAGGATGTGGGATATAGCCAGATTGTCCCCTACCCCCAGAATGACACTTGAATTGAGCCTATAGCCCAATTCCAATTAAATCTTTTTCCCTCTCAAAACTTCATGAGTCTACTCTCTGTATGTCTAATGGCATTCTATTCTTCCAGATTCCCACCAGGATGGCTGGGTAAGCTGTTTACAACATTCCAAGACTTGTTTAGCTTGCTGATCCAAACTCTTCCACATTCTTTCCATAAATTAGTTCCAAAGGCCTTTGAACCACATTGTCAGGCTTATTACAGCAACAGCCCCATTCCTGGTACCAATTTTCTGTAGTAGTTAACCGTTGTCCCTCTGGAAGACTAAGGTAGGAGAGAGGTTTGAGTCATGTTTTAGTGGGAATAAAGTTCGTCTTGCCAGGGAAAGCATGGCAGCTGTGGCTCTGTCCTTTGTGGTTGGTTGGTGCCTTTGGCATGGCTTGTTACATCTAGGCAAACCAGGAAATAGCTTGGGCTCAAAGCCTGCCCCCAGCTAGGCCCCACTTCCTAAAGGTTGAACACACCTCCAAAATGGTGCCACCATCTGGCTACAAAGTATTCAAACATACGAGCCAGGAAGCAATGACTCTAAACCATAATACATGTTAGCTCTTGGTATTCCTTAGTTAAAAGAAATCCCTCTTTTATCTTCTTAAAACAAAAAGACATACCTGGAGATTTTAGCCTCATTATTACATAGGCCTGTCTGTATTTGTCATGTAATAACATTGGAAAAGATGTGATTACATCTAGAGGAAGCATGATAAAACTGATAAAATCCAACTTTTATAATTATATAAAGAAATTATCTTATTAATTTATAGATTGGATAGTTTATTAGACCTTTCACACTGTTTTTTCATCTATAAAATGGAATCTATTCTATACTCATTCCTAGGTTGATGTTAATAAATGAGAAGCATTTTGTAATCGCCTTGTTTGTAGTAAGCATTCAATACATGACATGGGTAAATTGTTACAGTTAAAACAACTTTAGACTTACAAACTTCTTTTACAGATTAGGTGAGCTAATATCCCAGTTATCGTAATTATATGCCATGTGGCAATTAGGAAAAAAGTAGACTTTAACATTTTACATATTGGGCTGGAGAGATGGCTTAGTTGTTAAAAGCACATACTGCTTTTGTAGAGGTCTAGCATTTGGTCCCTGGTACACATGTGAGGCAGCTCATAACCTCCTATAACTCAGCTCTAAGGGGTCCAGCCCCGACTTCTGGACTCTGTGGGTGCTGCACTCATGTATAACCCCCCACAACACACAGACGTGTACACACACACACACACACACATAATTAAAAATAAAATCTTTTAAAAAAATGAAAATTTACATTTTAAATCACTTTTAACTACTTTTGTTTTTTGTGGTTTTGGCTTAATTTGTTAACTTGGAGTAAAACTCAAGGGAAATTAGGCCAGTATTTTATTGTGTAGTTAGAGGCTGTGTCTCTAGCATGTAACCTGAACGAACGTCTTCCAAATAAGTAAGCTTTGCTAACAGTAGAAAGGAAACATTAACTCACACTCCTTTTTAGAAAAAAGTTCAACATTATATTAGTGATTTTATTAACACCATTGCTTTTATTGAATGGTTCCATATAATGCTACTGTTAATGCTTTTATTTATTTACTTGTTTGTTTTAAACACAATCTTGCTCTGTAGCCTTGCTGGCCTGGTACTTGATGTCTAGTGCAGGCTGCTCTTTAACTCAGAGCACTTCTCCTGCCTCAGCATCCCAGGTTCTGGGACAATTAGATAAATATACACAAAAAGTTGAGACCCTTCCACACCTATATACAAAAATTACCTCAACTCAGGTCATAAATGGTAAAAAAAAAAAAAATGAAAATACACATTATATAGAGATATATTAAAAGATTATGTAATACAGAAGAAAATATATAGAAAATTATGTATACATGGTAGAAAAGACTTACAAATCATATCTAGTAAGACTTATATCCATAACATATATAAAATTTTATAACTCATAACAATGAAAAGACAATTCATTTAAAAAAGATAATGAATCTATTGATAGAAGATCTGAATAGACATTTCTTCAAAGATATAAAAGGCCAATATAAACACATACAATTTTCAACATCATTAACAATTAGGAAAATGCAACTTAGCATCTATTAGAATGTCTTATCTACTTAGCATTTATTAGAATGGCTACAGCTAGTCTTGACATGGTGACACACACCTGCATGTAATCACAGTTCTAGGGAGGCTGAGGCAGGACAACTGTACATTTAAGTTCAGCTTGGGCTGTATATTATGACCCATATTAAAACAAAATAAAAATGAGGCCTGGAGAGCCTGGCACTCAGTGGTAGTCCCCTGTATGGATGTAGCCCTGGGCTTGATCCCCAACATGGTGGGGAGGGACAGAAATAATAGCAAGTGCAGATGAGGATGTGAAGAATCTAGAACCTTTAGAATCTGAGTGTAATCTCCATAATTGGGAGGTGGAGGGAGGAGGATAAGGAATTTATGGTCGACCTCTGCAGTATAGTAGAGTTGAAGGTCAGCTGAGGCTTCATGATGCCCTCTCTCAAAATACCAAAAGAGAAAGAAAAGAAATTGGAATTTCTATTCTCACTGCTTTCAGATATGTAAATATTAAAACTGCTTTTTAAAACTCCATAGGTGGAGGCCCATGAAATAATTCAGTAGTTAAAAACACTTGCCACACAAACCTGGACACTTAAGCTTGATTTCTGGAACATACATAAAAAAACAACAAAACAAAAACAACACCAAAGCCAAAACCCTACCATATAACCCAAAAATATCACTGCTAGATACATATTCAATAGAAATAAAAATACATGTCCATACAAAAAATCCTATATGATAGCTGAAGAGCTGGCTTGTTTGATAAGAGTGTTAACTACTCCGGGCTGGAGAGCTGGCTCCATGGTTAAGAGCACTTGCTGCTCTTACTAAGGGATCAGGTTTGGGGCCCCAGCACCCACACTAGTTTTTCACAACTGCCTGTTAACTCAGTTTCAGGAGATCTAATGCCCTCTGGTCTCTGTGCTCATCTGCATGTGTGTGGTATACATGAACTCATGCAGGCATTCACAGATACACAGTTTAAAACAAGGAGTAAATCTTTAAAAAGAGCACTTGCTACTCTTCCAGAGTTCTGTTCCCAGCAACCACTTCAGCTCACAACTCCCTATAATTAGCTGCTGGGACTGGAGCTCTGGTAAGAAGTGGGGCTGTTAGATGACTACACAGTGGATAATGGCCTTTGCCCTGGAATCCTGGCAGTCTGAGCTTGATCGCAGGAACTCAGGTAAAGGTGGAGGGAAAGAACGGACTTCTGACCTTTGTATACATTGTCATGAAATGGATGCTCCCACACACACCCTGTACAAACAGTAATTGTAATCTTTTTGCTTGTTTTTTAATTAAAATATGGCCTGAGGGTATAGCTTCTGAGTGGTAGTGTACTTAGTATTCAGTGGTACTTACTTAGTATTCACAAGGTACAAGGTTTGATCTGCAGTACTGCTAAGAAAAGAAAAATGAAACCTCTTACAACTTACAAGATTTATGTGGCATTGTGAAAGAAACTGGTTTGTAGAACTCTTTTCTTGAGTTAGAGTTAAATCTATTATATGTATATATATATACTAATAAAAATTTATATACACACACAACTTTTTTTTTTCAAAGATGGCTCCCTAAGCCTTTTACCACATCCTTACTACTAATTTCGGTTTTAAAATTGTTTTCCTTGTGGGTTTTTTTTTTTTTTTTGAACAAATCAAATTGTCTTTTACATGTGTGGGTGGTTTATTTACAGTCTCTGATTGTGTGCCATGTGCATGCATTGCCTGCAGAGGATCAAAGAGTGTATCAAATCCCTTGAACTGGAGTTGCCACATGGATGCTGGGAATTAAACTAGAATCCTCTGGAAGAGTATCCAGTACTGAGCCACCTCTCCAGCCCTTATGATTGTAATTAATAGGCCTTTATCTCTTCTGAAGGCCTTTATCTCTTCTGGATGTCTTAAAAGCAAAAGCAAGGGAAAAAAACCTATCTATATCGATCTATCTTTTATTGTTTTCATATATGTACAAATATACATATGTGTGTATTTTGTATTTGGATTTTATATGTCTTATTTCTGTTTGTAGGGTTCCTTTTCATAATATGAGGCCAGTTTTTTTGCCAGATATGAACTGATTTCCTGGGAAGGCAGGTTGCTGGCTCAATTGACATCTTGCCATGCCTTTCCTTTCTTTTGTTATTTTGTAAAAGTTGAGTTTTGTCCTGTGGAAAATTATTAACTCATCTAATTATTTTTCCTAATTTAGGTGAAATATGTTGGTATATATTTATTTTGTACCAAATTCTGTATTTTTCCATTATTATAGATTGTTAGCAGACTCTGAAGAACTTTGACTTTGTTTGATAAATTGAGAATTCGTATCTGAAATTATATTAATGTTGTGTTCCTTCAACAAATACTCATATTCTTGTGTTCTTTTTCCTGCATTCAGTAGACCTAGATAGTGAGGGGTATGCATCTCTTGTGTTCTTAAAATGAAGTCTAGAAGCCTTTGAAGTGTAGTCATAGCTTCTGTGGCTTTGCCCTCTAATGGTGGAGAGGACAGGGAAGGGTGAGACAAGAGTGTAGAAGGGTTCAGAAGCAGGAGGAATAACTTGAAATGTTCTCTAGCACTAGAGCAACTATGGTTGACTATGGTCCATTGTGCATGACAGGAGAGCCAGCAAAGATGATGGTTCACAAAAAAAGATAAATCTATGAAGTGATATACACTAGTTACCCTTTTGTATACATTTTGCATGTGTATCAGAGTATCATTCTATCTCCTGTAAAATATATATGTGTCAATTAAAAACAATATAAAGCTAAAGAATAAGAAAGCTGCTGGGTAGTAGTGGTGCATGCCTTTAATCCCAGCACTAGGGAGGCAAAGGCTGGTGGATCTACAGAGTGAGTTCCAGAACAGCCAGAGCTACATCGAGAAACCGTGTCTTGGGTTTGTGTGTGTGTGTGTGTGTGTGTGTGTGTGTGTGTGTGTGTGTGTGCTTGTGCATGCACACTATAGCAATGTCTGTTGTGCCCATTATTGTCATACTACTTCAGTTACTTAAAGTGATAATTATTGAGTACACAAGACATTATGCCACTGTGGCAGAGGTTGTTGGATGGCTTGGATTTACAGCTGGAAAGAGGACCATCTTGTTCTTATAGCATAGGCAGTGGGTGATTTCAGCTCTGTCCAGATCAGGTGGAATTTAATATTATTATCCTCTGTTCCTCTCAAGATGATAGCCAAAAGAACTGCTTTCTTAAAAATTGTGGAGTTCCTTAGGATGACCAGGAGAATGTTCTTTGGACTTGAGAAGTCTCAAAAATTAGTCCCTGGCATGGTGATCCTGCCTTTAGTCCCAGTGTGTCAGGAAGCAGAGGCAGGTGGATCTCTGTGAATTAGAGGACAGCTTGTTCTACATAGCCAGCTCCAGGCCAGCAACAACTACACACTACCAGGAAGAGCCTATTCCAATCCTAGTCAGCTCTGACTAAAGATGAAGCTGACAAATCAAAAAGATTTACAAACTGGCAAAGAAAGAGCTGACCCCTCACAAGTGGGTATGGTCCTGGGGACTCACTTGGTGTTGCATTGTACATGTTGTGACTAGCCATAAAATACTTTTTTTGTATTTTTGAGACAGAGTCTCACTATGTAGCCCAGACTTGGCATCACACTCAGAATCCATATGCCTCAACCTCCCAAGTGCAGGATTATAGATAGGCTTGTACCACTGTACCTGAGTACAGTGAGGAACTTCAGTTTTTAATTAGCATACAAAGTAACAGATTTTCTTATGGCATTTTCATACATGCTTAGTTTTGATAGATTCTGTTCCGCTCACTCCTTCTAAATATAATATGCATTATAATATAAGTACTTGAAAATAGTTTACAACTGCTATTGACCATTTCACTAATTTTATCATTTGTGCAATCAGTTTTATAACACTAACATTGAGATTCTTTAATTTTCAGTTATAAATAAAATTTCAATCAACATTTTTTTTTCTTTTTTGGTTTTTCAAGACAGGGTTTCTCTGTGTAGCCCTGGCTGTCCTGGAACTCACTGTGTAGACCAGGCTGGCCTCAAACTCAGAAATCTGCCTGCCTCTGCCTCCCAGTCTGCTGGGATTAAAGGCGTTCTCCACTACTGTCCAGCTCAATGAACATTTTTAAAAATGTATTTTATGTGCATGGGTGTTTTACCTGCATGTATGTAAGTATACCACATGCATGCCTGGTGCCTGCGGAGGCAGGAAGAGTTTTCTAGAACTGGAGCTAGAGCTGTGAGCTGCCATGTGGCTGCTGGGAATTGAACCCAAGCCCTCTGGAAGAACAGTCAGTCAGTGCTCTTAGCCACTAAACTATCTCACCAGAGCACATTGTTAGTTATACATCTTTGTTCATATTTTTGCATTCTCAGAATAGATTCTTGTAACCGGAATGATTAGTTCAGTGTATAATAACAGACTTGCAGGCTTGGGAAAGCACTGCACAGTTCCTCTCTAGAGGTGGTGCCAGTTTGCGTTTTTATTAACAGTGAGGCTCAGATAAGGAGCCTTACTTACCAACAATATTATTTAAAACGTTTGGTACCATAATGGGGAGAAAATGGTAACTGATTTTTGAATTTTGAATATATTTTATGAATTCATCATTGTTGATCTTTGGGACACTTAAAATATGATCATCAGGGTTGAAGTAGAGACTCAGTGAGAGAGCCTGAGTTTGGCGTACATAAAACACTAGGTTCAGTCTTTAGCACCAAAAATACAAAATAAGAAAAAATAAGCTCCTAACCTTTAACTGTTTCCTTTTAGTGATGGTGCTTGTCTTGCTATTTGTCATTTGTCTTTGGGGTAACCTGTAAGGATGGATTCTTAGGGTGGCTAGTCTTCAAACTGGTGACTCAGTATGCACAAATAATCAGTAGAAAATTGTTACATGAATTTTCCCCCAAATTCTTTTGTGTGGAGGGGAAATATATTGCCATTTCACTAAACCAGCGTTAACTGGTTTAGTATAGCAACAACCACTTTTGTACTAAATTAGTATAATCTGTAATTACAGTCTAAATATTTATCCTTATACCCACAGACAAGTGTAGTCTTCACACCTCATCAAGAACATTTCTCTTTGTAACAAACAGAACATTACAGAAAGAAAAACAAAACAAAACAACTGATGAAAATGCAGAGTTGTGGAGCCCAGTCTCAACCTATATATCTACAGCACAACACTTAGATCTGAGGCTTAGGGGATCATTGTGGAAAGGGGCTGTGTGTGAGTGAGTGAGTGTGTGTGTGTGTGTGTGTGTGTGTGTGTGTGTGTGTGTATGTGTGTATGCACGTGCATGTGTATGGAGGCCAAAAGTCAATGTTGGTTATCTCCTCAGCTATTCTTCATAGCATTTAAACCTTTTTAAATTTTTTATTTTATTTTGTGCATATGGTTTGCATGTGTGTCTATGCACTATGTTCATACCTGGTGCCCATGGAGGACAGAAGAGAGCATCTGACTCCCTGGAACTGAAGTTACAGACATTGTGAGTCATTATTGGGTGCTGGGAATTGAAGAGCAGCCAGTACTCTTAACCACTGAGCCCCATCTAGCTCCATCCCTCCCACCCCAACCCTTTTTTGAGACAGGGTCTCTAATTGATTAAATCTGGAGCATATTGATTCTGTTATACTGTCTGGCAAGCAAACCCCAGCGGCCCTCCTGCTTCTGCCTTCTGAGTTCAAGGATTGTAGGTGTGCACTGCCATGCTCTGCTCTGCTTTTTTTTTTTTTAAGTATATGAGTAAGTTGCTCTCTTCAGACACACCAGAAGAGGGCATCAGATCCCATTACAGATGGTTATGAGCCACCATGTGGTTGCTGGGAGTTGAATTCGGGACCTCTGGAAGAGCAGTCAGTGCTCTTAACCTCTGAGCCATCTGTCCAGCCCCATGCTCTGCTTTTTATATGTGTGCTAGAGAGCCAAACCCAGGTCTTCATACTTACATAGCAAAAGAAACACTTGACTGTGACTGAGCCAATCCCCAAAGCTCTAAATATCTTTCTTAGCAAGTATATTTCATTACTGTATATGTATCTAGATAGATTAACTTGGTCTGCAAGACAAAGGCTACTTTATAATTAAAAATAAAATAAAAAGCAGTTATTCCAAGTAAATAACTTTTTAAAGTTTTATGAAACTGTGATAATTCATTGAATTTTGGACTTAAATATTTGCTGTTAATTATTGGGAACTTTGATAACTTAAATGACCAAATACATACTTAAGGCTGTGCTTTGTAGAGTTACCTTTTGAGTTTTGTATATGGGATCACTCATTGAAATGTCATGATCTGCTTGGGACATTTTTGTATTTAATCCATGTGTAAGACGTGATAGTCCTGTAGGTTAGGTAATTAATAACCTAGCATCTGTCAGTGTGTTACAAGATTTGTTCTCAGTGGCTTACATCTACTCACTAACTTAATCCTTTCAACAACCTGTCAAGTTGCTATTTTGTGTTTATTTTCCAATTAAAAACTTTGAGGTTTAGAGAATAAACAATTTCCCATGGTTGCAGAGTTAAGTAGTGGAAACAGAAATTCCCATTTAGTTTGGTTCCGAGACTCAGCTCAATGCAATTTTGCCTTCTTTTTAGAACATACCATTCTGTGATAGTGAGGAGATGGGGAATGGCTTATTGGGTCTGGTGCTTGTTGTGTAAGAGTAAGGACCTAAGTTCAGACCTTCAGCACTTATGTAACAAGTTGTGTGTAGTATGTTCCTAACACTAGTACTGTTGGTTCTAGACAGCCAGATCCCTGCAGCTCCCTGCAATCTAGCCAAAATGGAGAGCTCCAGGCTCAGTAAGAGACCCTGTCTCAAAAAGTAAGGTTGAAAGAAATTGAGAAGCCACCCACTGTCAGGCTTCTATGTCTGCACATATAGTTGTAAGTGCAGGTGCACACATTTGCACACAGGCACGAACACAAGAATATGCAGTTAAAGTAATTGTCATGGCAAGAGAATAGAAGAGCCAGTTTTGATCTTGTTGAAGGCCACACCTAGGACTGATATTTTAATTGTCACAAAGGATCAGAAGTAGCCATCATGTTGATAGAGAAGTATTTTCTACAGTTGGGAAAGCTTTGAAATGGGAACGAGTTTGAATTTTGAGGAATTAAAGTGAAGTTAGAGCTTAGTGTGTGGTATAAAGAAGGAAAAGCAAGTTTTATTGTATGGTGCGGATGATCAGCCTTGTGTGTGTGCACATGTGTGCCATGGTGTGTGTGCAGAAGTCAGAGGGCAAACTGTGGGCGTTTATTCCCTCCTTCCACCATGTGGGTTCTGGAGACTGAACTTAGGTTGCCAGTCTTGGCAGTAAACACCTTTACCTGCTGCACCATGTCAGTGCCAAAAGTGTCTTAGTTAAAAGGAATAGTAGAGAATGAAGGAATGAAGAAGAATTCCCACTAGAGGAGATTGCTAGGTAGTATTGTGTTTGAGATTGTTGACTGTGAATTTATGATAATTAATCTGTCTAGATGTGTGATTTTTCTTTTTTTATTTTCTTTCTTTCATTCTTTCTTTCCTTCCTTCTTTCTTTTTATGCAAAAGCAAGAGGAATTTTATTGTTCCATCATGCTGGGGTCACCCTACACACAAAGGAGAGAGAGAAAAGAACATGATTTTTCTTCAGTGCTTTGTTTAAGTCAGAGAGAAAGTTGTTTGCAGTTTTGTGAGGAAGATTTGAAGGGGAGAGACAAAGGAGATGTTGAATTGAGGGACTGGAATAATTGTGTTGTTGAGCTGTAAAATCTAAGTTGGATAAAGAAGGAAGTGGGGACTGATAGAAAGTGGAAGGTTCATAATTTCACCTCATTAAAAACAGAACTACTTCTGAGAGCCTAGATGAACACATGAGTTGGGAGATCAACTGTCTTTCTGTTGTCTTATCATATACATCTAAAATAAACACACTATTTAATTTTTGCAGCCTTAAGATAAATTAAAAACCCACATGGTTTTATAGATGCACACCTATACCCTGTGACTGTTAGCACTTATATGTATGATTTCAAACATTCCATATTAAAGTCTTAAGACTCTGTCTGTTTGGTAAATGTAAGTATTAACCAACTTCCTTATTAACTTACTTCCTTTAAATTGGTCACAAGAAAAATAATTTCTTTGATAAATGTCTGGATATATTTGGGATCTTTCTGGGAAGTTTGTGACATAATGTCTATCTTAATCATTGTTTTTTACCTGTGAAGAGACACCATGGCCAACTCCTATAAAGAAAAGCATTTAATTGGACTACAGTTTCAGAGGTCTAGTCAATTATCATCATGGCTGGAAGCAGGCAGGCATGGTGGTAGAGCAGTAGCTGAGAGCTTTACATCTTGAACCATAGGTAGCAGGCAGAGAAACTGAGAGATAGAAGGATGGATGGGTGTATGGATAGGTGGATGGATGGATGGATAGATGGACAGATGCATGCATGCATAGACAGACAGACAGATAGACAGACAGGGCCTGGAACAGTCTTTTGAAACCTCATAGCCCACACCCAGTTACAGACCTTCTTCAACAAGGCCACACCTCTTTATCCTCAGTAGTCTACCAACTGGGAACCAAGCATGCAAATATATGAGCCTATGGGTTCATTTCATTCAAACCACCACAAGGTCTAAGCTTATTTTCCCTTGAAATAATTCAAAAACTTGTATTTATTGTTGTTATACTCTTTGTAAAAAGTTTGCTGGGTTTTCATACATAGCTAAATATACACTTACTACAATGATCTAACAGTATTAGAAGGTATGTATACAAGTGAAATGAAACCATATAGTCACACAGAACCTTATATACTTAATGCCTTAACTTCCACAAACCAGATATTATGTAGCTGTAACTGGTAAGCTGAGAAACTTTAGTACCTCCATACAATGAAATACAATTTTGCACTTTGTTTTACAATATGAGTGAATGCAGACTCACAAGGCTATATGTGATTCCACTACAATATTTTTTAGATGTATTTATTTTTACTCTGGGGTGTGTGTGTGTGTGTGTGTGTGTGTTGTGCAGGTGCCTACAGAGATCAGAAGATGGTGTCAGATTTCCTGGAGCTGGAGTTAGTTACAGGCAGTTGTGAGCTATCTGACATGGGTATTGGGATCCAAACTTGGGTCCTCTGGAAGAACAACAAGCCCTCTTAACCACTAAGCCATCTCTCCAGCACCCTCTATGGTATTTTAAAGCAGGTAAAATTACTGAGACAGAAAACTGTCTGGTAGTTTCCAGGTGTTGAAGGAGGGTTTGTTTGTACAGGGCGTGGAGGGAATTTTTTGAATATTCTGTATTTTTTTATCCTGACTGCTATAAAGGCCACCTGACTATGCAAGTTTACACTCAGAAATGTACAGTAAAAAAGTTGGGCTTTAGAATATGTCCATTATATCTCAAAGTTTTAGTGCATAAAATATTTAAAAATATTTGGAGCCAGACATGCTAACATACATCTGTAATTTCAGTGTTTGGGAGGCAAAGACTCTCTAAAGTTTAGGGTCAGTTTGGGCTGCATAATGATTTTAGGCCAGCCAGGGTTGCATAGAGACGGTGTCTCAAAAGTAAACAAACAAACAAAAACAACAACAAAACCCAACAACTTCTTTCAATAATTTTGCTGAAATATATCTCAAACAGAGTTTTTAGATTCTGCTTATATCACTTAGGTGGAGAGAATGTGGTATATAGGCATCCTTAGCACTGGAAAGAAATCTTAGAAGTTCTTGAGAACATTATGCAAATATTACTTATCTTTATGCCTAGCTGACCTCATAGCATGTCTTTAAAAAGGAATTATAGCCTACATGTGGTGGTGCATGCCATTAATTCCAGCAGACAGGGGAGACAGAGGCAGACAGAGGCAGATAGATGCAGATGGGTCTCTGAGTTCAAGGTCAGCCAGAATTATATGGTGAGAGCCTGTTTTTTTTTTTTTTTTGTTTCTTTTTAAAGATACTCCAGAGTTAAGAGTCTAAGAGACCTTTACTGTATTCTTATTTCTAGGTTTAGAGCCTAGACCTGGTTGGATTATCTGAAATTGAATGGCTAATTAGTGTAAATTATGGAATAGTAATTTGGTGTTTATTTGACTAAAGCATACTCTTGGAATCTGATTTCTAGTTATTCTCTGTGGAGACTTTTAATTTCCTTTTAGAACCTCTCAATTGTGTCATCCTAAAAGTGGAAACCACTCCCTTCCTAGTGGTAGGAAGGCCCTGTGTCTGGGTGATAGGAGGGCTAAAATGTAGAAATCTCCTATCACTCATGTCGTTTAGAGCCAACAAATTAAGATACTTATTTTGCTGAGTGAAATTTGGATGTTTATATTTCAAATCATCACATAGTATCATTAAAATATTTATTTCTAATTTTATTGTATTTAAAGAGGTTTATTGGCAGGATGGAAGGAATTTGAGTTTTCTAGGTTCTCCTAACTACTAAGAAAGGTAATGGAGCACGGGAACGGTCTTCAGCTGTCTCACGGTCAGGAAACAGGGAATGATGGAGTGCGGTCAGGATAGAGCAGCAGCTTCAGGTACTCTGCTTTGAGAGTCAGATTTCATTGTTCTCTGGAGCTCTGGTTGTGTAACATTTTATAGTTGCCTCTGAACCCTGATTCTAGAACCATCCTTAGATTTCCTTTCCTGAAGAGATAGATGATACTATGGCCTTGAGGTACAGAGCTAGTAGGTGACTGGATTTTTCCCCTCTTGATTTGGAAGCTTTATCAATGTTCTCCAGCATTTCTGAGAGTACTTTTATTGTTTTTCTTAACCCTTATTTATTTTGGGTGTGGGTGTTGGTGCCTGTGTATATGGAGAGCAGAGGACAACATAAGAGAGTCAGTTTTTCAGCACTCGGGAGGCAGAGGCAGGCGGATTTCTGAGTTCAAGGCCAGTCTGGTCTACAAAGTGAGCTCCAGGACAGACAGGGCTACACAGAGAAACCCTGTCTCGAAAAAAAAACAACAAAACAAAAAACCAAAAAAAACAACAAACAAAAAAAGAGAGTAATTTTTTGCTTTCTACCATATGGGTCCTAGGGATAGAACTCAGGGTGTTCCATTTGGCAGCAAGTGTTCTTATCTATGGAGACATCTATCTTTCTGTGTCCCCGTTTCCCCTAAGCCATAGGTCTAGGCAGTGCTGCATTTGTGTGTGTGTGTGTGTGTGTGTGTGTGTGTGTGTGTGTGTGTGTGTGTTTAAGATCATGTGTCCCAGTCTGGGAAGTGTGATGCTATATTTTGCTGTTCAGTCTTTGATAAGGCGTCCTACCCCAGCCTCTTTAGGTTTCTTTATTTTCTTAGGCTTTGGACATAGGTGTGTGGAACATGATAGGAGGTGGTACTTTGGTCATAGGTGTGTTATAGGCATCCTTAGCACTGGAAAAAAAAATCTTAGAAGTTCTTGCAAATATTACTTATCTTTATGCCTAGCTGACCTCATAGCATGTCTTTAAAAAGGAATTACAGCCTACATATGGTGGTACATGCCATTAATTCCAGCAGACAGAGGAGACAGAGGCAGATAGATGCAGATGGGTCTCTCTGAGTTCAAGGTCAGCCAGAACTATATGGTGAGAGCCTGTTTTTTTGTCTTTTTTTTTTTTTAAAAGATACTCCAGAGTTAAGAGTCTAAGAGACTCTTAAGCCCACACCTATGTTCAAAGTACCACCTCTCATGTGCCTTCCTCCCAGTTCACTTCACTGTAACTTTTATAATGATTTTTCTGTGACATCTATGCATTAACATTTCAGTTATTTCAATGGGAAGATATGCAGATTTTAAAAGATTATCGATTACTTATTTCTTAAAATACTACTGTAAATACAAAGAATAAAGCAAGTCGACAATTATTTTTTTAATTTGCAATTTACAGTAACAAACCTCTAATTTAAGATTGCAAGGGTATAAACTAAAATTAAATGTAACTGTCTCAACCAAATGTGTCAAAGCATGCCATAATTCTCAGACATGCTTACAGAAACTGAATATCAATGAACAAGTATTCTGGAGTTACTTACTATATAGCCATCTAAACAGAAACCAGTAAGAAACCATAGAACCCACTTGAAAATGTAAGTGTTTGTACTTTTAGAATACTAAGAGATAGGGGCTATACTCATAGTTTTTCAGATGTGGACTTAAATGATTATAGAGATTTCCAGTAAATATTGCATAGTAAAACTTTTGAAATAACAACCATATATATGTGTACATGTGTGTGTGGTTTGTTTAGTTTTATATTTTTGGGTTTGAGTTGTTTTGTTTTGTTTTGTTGGGACAGGGTTTCTCTCTGGGTGTAGCACTGGCTATCCTGGAACTCGCTCTGTAGAACATGCTGGAATCGAACTGAGTGTTGGGATTAAAGGCATGTGCCATCACTCCCGGCAACCTGTCAAATACATAAAACACAGCTGGCTCAAAACATACTTACTGTAAGTGTAAGTACCTTTCAGGTTGTAATGGGAATAGAGAGAGACAGCAGAGCTGAAGCCAGGAGGCCATGGAGTAAAACCAGGCAGCAGCAGTAAGAATGGGAGTTTGGCTTCTTTAGGGGCCAGGAACTGAGAGTGCTCCACATAAAATAGGTGTGGGCTTAGGCAATTGTGGTTGTTGTTCAGAAACAAAAAGGAGAGATGAAAGCTTCACTGTGATCTCAGAACTTTTTGTTCTGTTGAGATAGGGATGATTTGAGACCTAGGGTGTCACTTGGTAGCTTGAACTGACCTGCAACTCACTGTGCTTCCCAGCTGGCTTGACCTTGTGATCCTCCCAGCGCTCAGGACATCAGTGGCTGGGGTACAGGCATGCACAGCAGTGCGTGGAGTGAAAAGTTCGTTTTTCATTATCCCATATCTCAGTTAAACTACCTATTCTTTTTTTCCTAAATGCTTGGGTTTTAATGAGGAGGGATGACTCTTTTAAACTATAATCTAGTACTGTGATTTAGGAAAGTCTGGGTGTGTTCTGCCCCTTAGAGAGGTGTCCATGATTGAGTTTGCTGATAAATTATCCTGCTTCTCTATTCCTTCAGCTGAAATAAGACGACCTAGCATTTCCCCTTTCCTCTTACATCAAGCCCATAGTATGCTGTTGGTTTTATTTTTGTTTAATGCTGTAAGTTGCCTTGTGCATATAAGTGCTTGGAACAGTGAGGGTGTTTATCTCAAGTCAGAAACATGGCATAATACTTCTTAGAAGGTGAAGTTATGTCAGTCATGAATAAAAACTAACTCAATGTGTACCCCTATCTCATATTCATTCTTAGAAAAAGATGAACTCCCCTCCTCCCCCCAGACTGGGTTTCTCTGTATAGCCCTGGCTGTCCTGGAACTCACTTTGTAGACCAGGCTGGCCTTGAACTCAGAAATCTGCCTGCCTCTGCCTCCCAAGTGCTGGGATTAAAGGCGTGCACCATTATGTCCGGCAAGATGAACTTCTAATAAGTGTTTCTCGGAGGGTGAATGACTACATAAGAAGCACTTGAGGGACTAGAGAGATGGCCTAGAAGTTTAGAACACTGGCAGCTCTTCTCCATGACTTGGATTAGATTCTCTGCATCCATTTTGTGGCAACCATCTTTACCTCCAGGAGATCTGACATCTTATGGCCTTGGTCACTAGGAACTCAGTGGTACACAGACATACATGCAGACAAAACACTCATACACATAAATTAAAAAAAATAAGTAGATACAGTTTTAATATTTTAGATTTTATTATTTCATGTGTATGAGAGTTTTGACTTCATGTGTACCACTCGCGCTGGTGCCTGAGGAGGTGGTGAGCCTCCATGTGGGTTCTGGGAATCGAGCCTGGATCCTTTGTTACAACAGCAAGTGCTCTTAACCATTTCCCAAAGCTGAGGTTTTATAAGATTCTTTTTCTTTTTTCATTTCTTGCCACTTCCTCTTCCTTTCCCTTTCTTTCAACAGTTTTGTATGGTTAAATAGTAGGAGATAATTATTTTGGACTAAGTTCATATAATGGAGCCCAACAGACTAGGCCAAAGAAGTGAGTCACTTTATAGTTAGGGTGCACATATACAGGTCAGAGGACAGTTTGTGGGAGTCAGCTCTCTCCTTCCACCATTTGGGTCCTAGGGATCAAACTTAGGTTGCCAGCTTGGCAGCAAATACTTTTACCCACAGAGCTACCTTGCCAGCCTCAGTGACACTGTTGCAGTGTGTGCGTGCATGCATGCTGAGGGTTGAACCCTGGATCTCCCAAATGCTAGGCCAAGTGCACTGCTATAGAACGCCTTCCCAATAGCATTGGAAATGTAAACGAGGAAAATACCTAAAAAAAAAAAAAGAACTCCTTCCCAGACTAGTGTTCTTACTGGCTATCAGTTTCTTCTTCTTAACCTGTTAGGATTTAAAAAAAAAAAAAAAAAAAAAAAAGTATTAACTCTTTATCAGAATTTATGTTTAGATTTAGAAATACTAGATTTACTAAAAGATTCATTAAGATTCTGATCCATAATATTTCTGGCATTGAAAGGTAATTAGATACTTTTGTCAAAGTTTTAAATTTGTTTCTTCCTTTTAAAAATATAAGATGTAACAGTATTTTCTTCTTCATATGTGCTTTGTGTGTGTGTGTGTGTGTGTGTGTGTGTGTGTGGTGTACTAGTGAAGGTCAGAGGTCAACTTTTGTTGTCCGTTCCTGAAGAGCCATATGTTTAAGACATGGTTTCTTAGTAGGATCTGGAACTTACCAGGAAGGCTAGGCTGCTGGCTGTGATGTCCAGGGAGTATAGTCTGCCTCCATGCCCCTAGACTGCGATTGTAAGCAGACACTAGCATGCTTGGCTTTTTATGTGGGTCTTAGGCACTGAACTTGAACTCAGGCCCTCTTGTTAGTACTGCATACATTTTACTACCCAAGCTAGCTTCCCAGCCAGTCTCTCCTCCTCCTCCTCCTCCTCCTCCTCCTCCTCCTCCTCCTCCTCCTCCTCCTCCTCCTCCTCCTCCTCCTCCTCCTCCTCCTCCTCCTCCTCCTCCTCCTCTTCTTCTTCTTCTTCTTTCTTTTTTCCGAGACCGGGTTTCTCTGTATAGTCCTGGCTGTTCTGGAATTCACTCTGTAGACCAGGCTGACCTCGAACTCAGAAATCTGCCTGCCTCTGCCTCCCAAGTGCTGGGATTAAAGGTGTTCGCCACCACGCCCCCCTCTCCTCTCCTCTCCTCTCCTCTCCTCTCCTCTCCTCTCCTCTCCTCTCCTCTCCTCTCCTCTCCTCTCCTTTGCCTCCCTTTGTTTCCTTTTTTTAATGGTTTTTGTTCTGTTTTGCTTTTTGTTCTTGAGACAGGGTCTCTCTCTCTCTCTCTCTCTCTCTCTCTCTCTCTCTCTTTTTTTTTCGAGACAGGGTTTCTCTGTATAGCCCTGGCTGTCCTGGAACTCACTTTGTAGACCAGGCTGGCCTCTAACTCAGAAATCTGCCTGCCTCTGCCTCCCGAGTGCTGGGATCAAAGGCGTGAGCCACCATGCCCGGCGAGACAGGGTCTCTTTTTATGTAGCACTGGCTATCATGGAACTCGCTCTTTAGACCAGAATGACCTCAAACTCACAGAGATCCACTTGCCTTTACAAAGGACACTATCAGCCCATCAGCTGTTTTCTTTATCTTTAAAGGCAAGAGATTGTATTTTAAGGAGGCCCTGGGACTAAAGACTATGCTAGCTTTTCAATTTTCTTCATTTTAAGAAATAACTGATACATGCAGTACAATCTGTCACGTCTCAAAAACAGATTTAAGGCTTTTACACTCTTCTTGTAACATATTCATTGTATAGAATGGTAAGTTTCTGTTTTTTGCTTTTAATCTGTGTTGCTGTACCAGATTTCAGCGAAGCTGCACAGTCTATAAAACAGTCAGAAATGAGAGGGCTTGCTGCCTTCTGCTGTGACGCAGTCGTGCTGTGACCACGACCCTTTGCAGACTGCATGTCCTATAAGGACCATGAGGAGAAGAATGATACTTGCCTTGAATGACCTCTGTATTAAATGTAACCGAGACTGTGTGTATAGACTGTTAACAGCTGCTTTGAATGGAACTCTTTACACAGACTTACTTTAGCAAAATTAGCAAAATCTTCAAAAATTTCCACCCAATAGGTAAAAAGACTACTAGTATTTGGTTTAATATATTTTGTTCTTTTCTTTTTCTTTCTTTCTTTTGTTTTTTGCTTTGTTTGTCTGTTTGTTTGTTTTTGAGACAGGATTTCCTCTGTGTAGCCCTGGCCATCCTGGAACTTACTCTGTTCTGTTCTCATCCTGACCTTGAACTCAGGGATTTACTTGTCTCTGCCTCCTGAGTGCTGGGATTAAAGGTACGCACCACATCACCCAGCTTATATTATTTTCTTTTACAATTAATTTATATATGGGTGTACGTACATATGTATATTGCTACATGAGTGCTCATGTAGGTGGAAGATGGGCCAATGCTGTGTGTATCTTCTTCAGTCATTCTGTTATATTTTGAGACAAGGTCTTTTACTGACCCTGGAGCTTACCAATTTCACAAAACTAGCTGGTCAGCAAGTTCTAGCCAGTAGGTTACAGGCCTTTGCCTCCATTCCAGCTTTTTAAAATGTGCATGGTGGTGATCCAAACTCAGTTCTTCATGCTGGTATTACAAGCACTATGCCCAGTGAGTCATCTCCCTCCCCCAATAGATTGTTGACACTTAGGGTGAATATCCTTAAGTTTTTATCTACCCTACCCATATCTTTTTTCACTGTATAAGAATTTATCCTTGCCAAAGTTTAAAATTGGTAAGGCTTTTTATTATCACATTTAAGTTCAGGGTGTCATGAAAACAAATGTAGTCTAGAGGCTGCAGGGAGACCTCAGTTTTCCCAAGGCCTTTAGTGTTTGTTTTATTTTATAGTTTAGTTTTTGTTATAGTTGTTGTTATAGGATCTCTCAATGTAGGCCAGGCTGGCCTTGACTCGTGATCTTCCTGCCTCTTCTGCCTAAGATAGGATTAATTTGTAATGGGGACAGTACTGCTGCCTATGACCTTTGAGGAGATGTTTCTTGCTGCTGTAAGGATTAGGGCTGTAAGGATTAGGATAGTATTGGTATTAGGGTACGGCTTTGGTATTCAGTAAGCAGGAAGCAGCCAGAAACCCCAGATACCAAAGCCCCAAGTATGATGCAGCCATGTATGGTTTCCTTCAAACATTTGTGCAGGCCTTTCTGTAGCTGAAAAACCTGTTCATACTCACTTGATCATGACATCCATTTTGTTTTATATTTAAACACAAATGAGTTTTTTAACTTGTTTTTAATAAGACTGAGTTTTCCGAGAATGCAACTACTGAGTAAACCGAGAGAAACTACCTTGTTTTTTTGAGGGTTTTATAAGAGTTGTTTGCTTCTTAGGCCTTAATGGCCTGCTCTGATTGTCCCATTCAACTTCTTTGTCTCACTCTGCAACTTTAGCTTTCATACTCATGGCAATTTGATATATATAAGTACAAGTGTTTATTTCCTTGATAATACAAACACTCTATGCTTACCCTTGATTACTTACATATTAAAATTGAGGTAGAGATTACTTTTCATTTTCATCTTATATAATATATGCATTGTATCACTTTTCATTGTTTTGCAGTGAAGTCTCATCATGCTTTCTTCCCAAGTTCATGATCTTCAGGCTTCCTCTGCAGCCTTCATAGCACCTGGGACCACAGGTCCATGCCATTGTACCTTATGTTAATCTTTAAAATTTGAGGATAGGAAGCTGGAGATATGGCTCAGCAGTTAAGAGCATATACTGCTCTTGCACAGGATCCCTCTGTAGGCACTATACTCAACATCCACACAGGTGTACACAGTACACATAAAAATAAAACTGTAGCCAGGTGGTGTTGGAACACACCTTTAATCCCAGCACTCAGGAGACAGAGGCAGGCGGATCCATGAGTGAAACCAGCATGGTCTACAGAGCAAGTTCTAGGACAATCAGGGCTACCCAGAGAAACCTTGTCTTGAAAATCCAAAATAAGTGAATGAATGAATAAATAAATGCAACTAAAAGAAAAAAAAAGACAGATTTTCTGCTTGTTTAGTGTTTCTCTTTATGCCCTTGGTAGGAGAAACGTATTAAACTGTGTTTTCATAGTCATAGTGCAGTAACTTTTGAAAAGGAAATAAGAGATCCTCTGTATTAATAAGCGCCTGTCTATTTTCTTCCTTCCCTTTCTTTCCCCTTTCTTTTTTTCTTCTTGTTATAAAGTGTTTACTATATTGACAAAAATAGTATATAGAAGTAATGATACATATAATAAAACTGTACTCTTTATGAATCTGTTGTCCAGTTTAAGAAATGACAGTGCCAGTAAAGTTGGTATATTTCTCCTGATTTCCATTCAACTTAGCCACTATAAGTGAAACTATTCAGAATTGTGTTTAGTTTTTACCATTTATTTATTTATTTATTTATTATCTGTATCACTGTCCTCTTTCCCTCCTCACAGTGTCCCTTTCCCCATCACTCACCCCTTCTTCTTTGAGAGGGTGAGAGCCACCCCTGGATATCCCCCACACCTTGGCACATCAAGTCTCTGCAGGGTTGGGTGCATTCTCTCCCATGAAGGCCAAATAAGACAGTCCACTTGGGGAATGGATTCCACAGACAGACAACAGACAGACAACAGCGTTAGGGACAGCTCTTGCTCCAGTTGTTGGGGGAACCACATGGAGACTGAGCTGCACATCTGCTACATATGTGCTAGGGGGCCTCATTCCACCTGTGAATACTCTTTGGTTGGTGGCTCAGTCTCTGAGAACTCCCAAGTGTCCAGGCTAGTTAACTCTGTTGGTTTCCCGTGGAGTTCCCATTCCCTTGGGGCCCTCAGTTGTTTTGATTTTTGTTCATCAACCTCTTTTCCAGAATTTTTAAATTTTGTAGTTTAAAAAAACAAACAAGCCAAAGATTTATGTTAGTGTGTGTGTGTGTGTGTTTGTATTTGTGTCTATATGTAAAGCTGTGCACTTAAGTATATGTCACTGTGGAGGCCAGAAGAGGGTGCTGGAGTACCTTGGAGCTGGGGTTACAGATGGTTGTGTGCCCTGAGATATTGGTGCTGGGAACTGGATTTAAGGCCTCTGCAAGATCAGGTCATACTTATAAACACTGAGCCATTTCTCTAGCCTCTAGTTTTGCTGTTTTTAAATTGTATCATGGAATCATATTATATATGCTGCCTGTGCCCTGGACTACTCACTGCTGACCCCACCTGCCCTTGGATGTTAGATGTGTGATAGTGCGGAATCAAAAGCACAGACTCCAGAAGCAGGTGAGAAAAGCCACAGTAAGCTTGTCTGAATGCTGCTGCAAGCTCCTTTAATACCCTCCTCCTGTGCTGCATTGGTCCCAAGAAAGCATCTCTTCTAAACAACAGTTTCTGATTGGCTAGCAGGCAGTCTTCAGTTAGGTCCTCCTGCAGGAGATGCTTTTGAGGTTGCTTGCCCCTGGCATTTACATAGAGGTGTCTGTGTGTTCCTGCTACATTTCCACCCTTTTGTTTTTAGATTTTGACAGCCTAGTGGAAGCCCGGATGCCATTGCTTTGACATTGTTGACCCCACCTCAGAGGATTCCCAGTATCCTGGGCTGTTCCTGTTTTAGGTTGTTCTGGTGTGCGTGTGAGGAATAGCCTACATGGTGGTCTCACAGATCTCTGCCATCAGGCTTTGATCACTTCCTTAGGGGGTCCACATTCGGGATTTTCGAGCACCTGGAGGGTCACCTTATTTATGGAGCACTGTCTAGAGATATGCTGTGTGAGACACTTAAACAAAATAATTATTAGTATAACAATTCCTTCCATCATAGCATATGTGGCTATTCATGAGGGGTCAAACAGCCTCTTAATATGGTCCCATACTTTCCCCAAGATTCCGGCATCTAGGGTACCCTGGCCGTGTTGAGGTTGGCTATATTCTTGCTTAACAGCACAAAATAGTGAAGTAATAATGTGTCCGACAAGGTACCTTCAAGATATTGAGCCAACTGTTGTCGAGCTTCAGTGGCATTATATACCTGGTAAGAGGTAAGGCAGATTGAGTGAAACTTGGGGTCGCATGCCAATAGAGACATTGACTCTTCTGCCAGTCAGTCAATCTGTTGTTGTAAAATGTGAATGGCTTCATAAAGATGTTGATTTAGTGCCTCCTGTGCCTGTAGTGCCTCAGTAGACTTAGAGACTTTACAGCATTGACAGTCTTCGCCATAGTGGCTGTCTGAATCAAGGCAACAGCTGCTGTTGTTGCCTTGGCAGTGCCTGCAATGATGGCAGCTGCAATACCAAAATCCCTCTTTCCCCAGTGTAGGGATTGTAAGTGAGTCTGGGGCACAGAGTGATGGCATGAAAGTGGGTGGCATTTACCACCAGCATCCAAATGGCCTCTGGTTCCCTCATCAAGATAGCCATTGTTGAATGTCCCATCTAGCAAGCAGTCAGGAGACATTTCTTATTGAAGTAGTTAAGGCTATCTCTGACAATGGAGGTATTGGTGACCAGAAAGAAAAAAGGAGGTCTGACACAGATTGGGGTGGCTTTCCAGCCAATGTGGCTGCCAGTGGTCATGGAGATTGCCCCAGTCTACATTTTCGCTGACTGGTTTATATGGAAATATGTCCCATTAAAGAGACGGCCACCTTTTAAGAGAATAAGGGGACATAAATCAAAACAATCAGAGGGGCCACATAAATCCCAGTTGCTCATAATGAGATCATACTGGAATTTAATGGGATCCCTGTTAACATAGGGAGTAATATTGGAAGCATCATGTGAGGTAAACCTCCACATGCCAAGTGAGGTTAGATGACAATGTTGGGTAGTCCCAGGTGAATTTTATACCTAGCATGGGATGGCAGTACTCCCAAGGGATAGGAAGTCCAATAAAAGTGAGCATTTCAGGGACCCTTGGACAGCAAGGCAGGGGAGGACGTGATATGCTTGGGGGATCCTTTGGGGATTTGTAATCAGTAAGGGGAATGTGAAGTTCCATGCCTAACATGGTGCTATAGGTTAGATTATCATGAAAGTCCCCTGTGGTCCTATTGTATAGTTGGATGCAAGGGCCAACGGAGGAGACATTGGTGGCAAAGCAGAGGATTTCCTGCTCCGTGGACCAGGTGCCTTCCAGTCGTCGTGTAGTAGTGACTAGGTCCATGAAGGGCAAACCGAAACTCACATTAGAAGAGAAATGGAACAGGGTAGGCCAGGGAGTTAAGTGCCACAGGCAAAAGAATGGGGAGCAGGGGCACCAAAGCTCAGAGCTCATCAGCCCACCCAGGCTGAGGAAAAATTAATAAACATAGTACGTACATTACATCTCCTGATCCTGGTCCTCTCCTGGCTCTGTCTTTGACCCCTGTCCATGGCAGGGCAAATATCTCTCGAGGGCACCCATATTGGCATGGTTGCCTCTTGGGGGGAAACACAAACGTAACCTCGCCCCCTCGTCAGAAAAGGACCAGGTAGTTGCCATTGAGAGGTTATTGGGTCCCTCCATCTAACCAGTGGGAGGGGAGTGTCCCTCAGCAAAAATGCCTAATGTTTGTACGCATGGTTCAGCCCTTTCTCATCGAATGAGAGAAAGTTCACATGGAACAGGACCTCTCCACCAAGGCTAGGTTTTGTGTACTGGCTGGTTTTGTGTGTCAACTTGACACAGGCTGGAGTTATCACAGAGAAAGGAGCTTCAGTTGAGGAAATGCCTCCATGACATCCAGCTATATGGCATTTTCTCAGTTGGTGATCAAGGTGGGAGGGCCCATTGTGGGTGGTGCCATCCCTGGGCTGGTAGTCTTGGGTTCTATAAGAAAGCAAGCTGAGCAAGCTAGGGGAAGCAAACCTAAGTGACATCCCTCCATGGCCTCTGCATCACCTCCTGCTTCCTGACCTGCTTGAGTGCCAGTCCTGACTTCCTTTGGTGATGAACAGCAATGTGGAAGTGTAAGCCGAATAAACCCTTTCCTCCCCAACTTGCTTCTTGGTCATGATGTTTTGTACAGGAATAGAAGCCCTGACTGAGACATGACCTGAGCAAGTGCTCCCTTCAGTGAGCAATTTGCTCTTTCTATGATTGCTTGGCCTTGAGGATTATAGGATATTCCAAAGGAGTGACTGATCGATCCTCCATGAGAATAGGAAGGCACTGAACTGCTGAGAAGAGTAAGCAGGTCTACTGTAGGTCTTGAGTGCCCAAGGCACTCCCTTTAGTAGCATTGCTGATTTCATGGACTTAATAATATGAGAGGCCTTTCACCTGTCATGGCCACCGTGTATACAAAGACTGAGGAAGTATCTACCACAACATGTATGTATATACCTAAGATTGCCAAAGGCTGGGTAATGGATGACATCCATTTGCCAGATTACATTGGGGAATAGACCTCTATGGTTAACTCCTGATCTGCCAAGGGGACCCAATGGTGCAAGAGGTGCACATGTTGCACAGGAACTTGCAAGATGTTTACATTGTGACATAGACATTTTGGGCAAGAGCTTATGTAAATTCTAAGGAGAAAGGTGAAACATTGCTGGTGTAACATTCTGACTTGTTCTAACAATTCCATGTCTATAGTCATAATCAGGACACTTCTCTCATTTCCTTCTGCTAATAATGCCAGGCAATTTAGAATGCAATCTTATGTGTGAGATGAACCAGGGATGTGTTCTGTCCTTGAGAGCCTTCTGGATAGAGTGTATGCAGACATGTATAGGGTTGTTTTGTTCTTTAATATAGAAGAAAAGGATATGGACACCTTGTACTGCATATTGGCTATCTGAGAAAAATATTGGCTCCTGTTGTTGCCACTCAAAATTTTTCACAAGTCCAAATAATTCACCTAGTTTCACTGAGCCAGGATTAGGGAGAATTTTAGTTGTGTACTTTTTCTCCTGTCTTTGGGTAAGAACCGCACATCTGGTGTTATTAGTATCAGAAAAGGCCATAGTTGCCTTGGAAATGGGGCGAGAGCTAGGAATGTTATGGAGTTTAACTATAATTGGCAGCTGGGACAAAGCAGTAAGTCGCTTATCTGGTAGCATGTGATTATCCAGTGAGCCTGTGAACCTCGCCACCATTTGCTTAAAAGCTGATGGAATCTGCTCATATTGATTGAGAATACGGTAAAGAGAATGGTAGAATTATTTTGTCTAGTTCCCTGTTATATGTTCTTGCTAAGCCTCTCTCCTTAAGGGCAAGGCAGAAGACAGTGTCAAACTTTGAGGTAACCTTAAGTAAATCAGAATGGCCCTAGTGCAACCACATGTGAGGCCCATTCTGCCATAACATTCCTAGGGCCCCCTCAAGGGATCACAGAATTATGGCCAGGAGGGGTTTCCCTGGATCATGCCTTTCTAGAGTTGTAGAAAGGAGTGCCATAGCTTTCTGTAGTAGGTTGCTAGCCTCAGATGTTAGTTTAACCCTGGCGGAGGGGCTGCTAAGAGAGAAAGAAGAGAGAAAAAAGGGTGCCTCATCTCTGGTCTGTAATAAACAGGAAAGGTTTGAGCCAGTTAACAGTTCCACACAATTATAGTTCTAAGAGGAAGTAGGATTCTTTTGCCAGGATGGAGCAGGCCAGGGGCTTAATCTTGCCAGAAATAGAAAAGCCCAGGAAGGTGTATGGGGAAACTCTTTGAATCTTTGTGGGAGCAACCTTCAAGTTGAGTTTTTCTAAGTTAACCAACAATTGAGAGGACACCCTTTCAAGATCAGGCAGCTAGGATGTGTAAGCATAATATGTAACCCATGTAATGGGTGACAAGGACATCCCTGGGGACTCCTGTATGGCTTCAACCACATATAACTGACAAATAGGTTATTTTTCATGCCCTGGGGAGGACTGACCACTGATATCTTTTAGCCGGTTTATTAGTCTCCCATACTGTGTAGGCAAAACGGCATCTGTTCTGGGGAGTCAAAGGGATCTGGAAAAAGCAATCCTTAATATCTAGGATCATCACATGGTACTTGGGTGGGATAGCACTAGAATGAGGCAGTCCCACTTGAGTGGTCCCCATTTTTTCCATATGTTCATAATGGCTCTCAGGTCCTGTAGAAGCCTAGATTTCCTTGACTTGTTTTTAATGACAAGAATGGGAGTTTTATGTCTGCTGGTAGAGTGTTCCAAATGAACCAAAGCTAATTGTTTCATGATCAGTTCCTTGAGAACAGAAAGCTTAGGTTCAAAAATGGGCCACTGGTCCACCCAGATATTGGCTTCAGATAGCCAGGCCAACAGTATAGGGTTAGGAGGTACCTTGATGTCAGTTGGTGCTGGGTGGGCAATGGCCATTAGAATTGGGGGTGGTTCCCAACTTTGTGACCTGTGCGGTCTGTTGCATGACATCATCAAAAAACTCAGAATCACCTGTAGTAAGGACGGCACCCATGACTTCCAGAATATCTCTTCCCCAAAGGTTGTGGGGAACATCAGCCACAAAGGTGTAAAAGATCCCAACTGCATTCCAAATCCTGCCAATGGACAGACTAGGTAGTTATTTTTTGTGTCCTGTTGACCTCCAACTCCTGTAATGGATGGACCAGACTGGAATCTCCAATGGCGGAACCTCAATGATTCATTTTTTTTTGCTATTATCGTGGCATCTGCCCCTGTGTCAACCAACCCCTTTAACTGTCTAAATGTACAGTAAACATTGGGGAATGAGGAAATACAGGCATGGTCCAAAAGACTCCTGGCTGAGCAGGGCTCCCTCTTACTGGTGGGGCTGCGGGGTGCTCCCTTTTGGAGTTTAAAATGTCTTCCTGCTTTTGAGAATGACAATCCTTAGCACAGTGGAAACCTTTGTTACAACAAAGGCATTTGGTCTTGGGCCTAGCTGAGGGGTAGTCCGTTTGAGGTGACCAGGCTTGCCACAGCCCCAACAGGTGCGATTGGGAGGGCCCTTCATGAAGAGGGCGCATCCTCTTACACATTCAATGACCAAGATGTCAATAGAGGCAGTCAGGGCTGCAATGGGGCCTGCACCAGGGTCCAAATTATGAGTGGCGACAACCCATTTATGGGTATCATCATTCCCTATGGCTGCCACAGCATTGTGAGTGGGGGCGTTAAGGCCTTCCCATGCAAGCTGCTTGATGAGCATGTCTCTGCTTGGGCCAGCATCGACTGGCCTTTCCACTGCCTCAGTCACACGGAACAGGAAGACCATGAAGGATTCCCCAGACTGCTGGACAAGAGTGCAGGCCTCAAGGGATAAAGTAAGCATGCAGTCCAATAGTGGCCTGAGTGGCAGGGTTAATGTATGCCCCGTGGCCAGTTAGCATATCAAAGGTAATGTTAAGGTTATATTCCCGGTTAATCCTAGCCTGATTCTCAGCCAAGTCATGATATGCAGACCTCCAGTTAAGAAACATAGCAGGGTTAAGTACTGCCTTAAAGAGATTATATCCATTGTAATAGGTCTGGAGGTGCATGGCCTGTTGCTTCAGTACTTGTTCAGAATAAAGGGAATCTGGGCCAGAATTGTTGGCAGCTTTTCTGATTAGTGCCAGCTCTGCCAGAGGAGTGGGAATCCAGGGCCTATTCAAGGCCACATCAAGGCCAAGAATGACTGGGAAAGCCTCACGATATCCATGAGGTGAATGAGGCCCCAGGGAAGAGGCAGTCCAGCATGAAGGACAGGCATTGCAGGAGTGACCACTGCAGGGGTGACCTCAGGAAGGCAAAGTCCCCTTAAATCACACTAGGAGTAAGCTGGAGGTACCTCCAATGAGGCAGGAGCAGAAGGGCTAGTGAGTGAGGGACCTGGAACAGCAGGACTTGAGGACGGCTTGGAACGACCAGATGGTGCCCTCATCCTCATTGCTAAAATCAACCTGTTTGCCCAGAGAAAGTGGAACAGGGTCAGTAAGGTAAATATTAGCCTGATCCTGATCCTGGCAGTATTTGTTATGGGCAGCCACCACTTTCTCTGGGGAAGAATTCTTAAGACTGGCAATGACTGGAAGGAGGATGGGGCAAAGAACAAGGGAGGGATAATCCCAGACTGTACCTCATGCTTGTGGGCAAAGAAGAGAACACGCATCCAGAGGTCAGGGTCCCACATGTTCTGTGGCTCTTGAGCATGCCTGACTGGCCAGCAAGAACAACACTGCAACAGGATCCTTTCGCACACGTTTATTGGGAGAGCTTGATTGCAGAGGCGAAGTGACCTCAAGCCCAGAACTGGTGCTGCTTGTATAGGCCTAGGAGAGGCGTGTCTTACACCTGGATTGGTTATGCATGGGTTATGCTTACCACCTCATTTGCATGCCTACATCTGATTGGTTAACTTGTCTCTCATCTGATTGGTTAATTCTCAAAACCTCATCTTGGCAAAAAAAAAAAAAAAAAAAACTTTACTGCCTATGTATGCGTGGTGGCCAGCGGAAGCCAGCGCCACCCTGCAACGGCACATGTGGCTTCCCACATGTGGTGATATCCAGGGGGTTGAAAAAGCAACTTCCTCCCAAAATTGGTCCAGGTTGTGAGTCATAACCTTGAGACCATGAGTAACCAGAAGGGTTTTCAGAGCCCTAATCTGGGGTTCCTTGATGATGGAGGGGAGGGAACCCATGACAACTAGCGCAAAGGAAACAAGTGAAGAACTGATACAACAAATATGACAGAGGTGGTGACTAAGCAGGGAACTCCCTCAGGTGTAGCTCAAAGGCCCTATGCCTGCACAGTGTTCCTGGGATGGGAAAGGCACTTGGGAGCTGATCCCTGATACCACCACCTTGGAGACCAGCCCCTATGTCACTTACTAGGATGCATCGGAACTAAAAAGTGAAAATAAGCAGACAAAGACAAAGGAGAAAGAAAATATGTCTGCTGCATGTTTACTGTAGCACGCTCACCTAAACAAAGACAAAGAAGGAAGAAAAGATGGCTGCTGCAAGCTCACCCTCACACTGAGACCAAAACTGAAAGTATGATGGTCACCAGGATGAACAGACAAAAAAAAGACAGAAATGAGGTCTGAGTACTCACCCTCACGAGATCCACACATAAAACACTAAGAGGCCAACTCACTGCAAAGCAACTGAAGGGCACAACAGTAGTAGTACTATGAGAAGAGCAGATCATGTCAAACCGTGAGCCAAGGAGGTTCACAAGCAGCCAAAAACAAAAAACAAAACAAAACAACAACAAAACCAACCAACCAAAAAAAACCAACCCACCCACCCTCCCCCACAAAAAAACGAGGACAATGTAGTCTGTCCACATTGGGCGCCAGACGCTGCCTATGCCTGCACTACTCACTGCTTGACTCTACCTGCCCTTGCGGGTTGGAGGTGAGGTGGTGCAGAATCAAAGACAGAGACTCAGAAAGCAAGTAAGAAAAGCCACAACAAGTTCTGAATGCTGCTGCCAGCCCCTTTAATATCCCCCACCCATGCTCCATTGGTCCCAAGAAAGCATCTCTTCTAACAGCAATTCCCAATTGCCTACCATTGTCTGTATCTTCAGTCCTTGGACTCTCAGGCAGTCCTCAATTAGGTCCTCCTGCAGGAGATGCTTTTGTGATTGCTCGCCCCTGGTGTTTACATAGAGGTGACCCCACCTGTTTGTGTGTGTGTGTGTACATATAAATATGTATATATGTATACATACACTACACACACACACACACATATTGCTTTGCTCTAGTCAATATTGTGTTTTTAAGAGTCATCTATATTATATAGCTCCTTTGGGAGGATGCTTGTCTAGGATGCTTGAAATCCTTGGTTCAGTCCCTAACACTATATAAACTACCTATAATCACAGAACTCAAGGAGAGGCAGGAGGATCAGAAGTCATTTTTGGCTACAGGGTAAATTGGAGGCCTCAAAAAAGTTGTTGTTTTTTTTTAATGACTGTTACTATATATTTTTCTTAAGTCTTTAGGTACACATGGACAAGATTTTTCTTTCTTTCTTTCTCCCTTTCTCTCTCCCTTTCTCTCTCTCTCTCTCTCTCTCTCTCTCTCTCTCTCTCTCTCTCTCTCTTTGTTTTTGTTAATTGGGCAACAGATCCCATTACAGATAATTCTAAGCCACTATGCGGTTACTGAGAATTGAACTCAGGCCCCTGGAAGAGGAACTACTGCTCTTTGTTTTGTTTTGTTTTGTTTTGTTTTGTTTTGTGTTTTCGAGACAGAGTTCTCTGTGTAGCCCTGGCTGTCCTGGAACTAACTCTGTAGACCAGGCTGGCCTCAAACTTAGAGATCTGTCTGCCTCTGCCTCCCAAGTGCTGGGATTAAAGGCGTGTGCCACCACGCCTGGTGGAACTAGTGCTCTTGACCACTGAGCCATCTCTCCAGCCCTCTACAGTGAATTTTAAAAATATATATATTTTTTGAGACTAGTTTGTCAATATAGTACTAGCTGTCCTTAGACTTGTGACCTTCTTGCCTTTGCCTTCTGAAATGCAGGGATCACAGGTGTACGATACACCTCTACACGTCACTTACACACCAGGTGTGTAGGAGGTGCAGGGGGACATGCATGCTAGGCAAGGACTCTTATCAAATGTGATTCATCCCAGCCTCTGTTACACATCTTTTTGATATAAAAGTTTTGTACTTAGTTTGCTTTTTTATGGCTATCTAAATATTAGAGCTCTTATCTCCCTGTTTTTGGTTAATTTTAGTTATGTAGGGTGTGGTTGATGGGAGGTAATTTGTTTGCTTTAATTTTTTGTATTGCCTTAATTAAAAGCTATTGAAGTGGGTATTTTGATTGGTATTTCTGTGGTATGAGTTGTTTTGTCCTTTTCTAGTCTCTAAGTCTCTTGATTATGTATAATCTTTGTGTTCCTTCTCTCTCCTTCTTCCCTCCCCCTCCACTTGCATAGGTGGTGAACAGTTGCGTGTAGTTTTAAAATCAAAACCCACACTAAATCTGGCTATACTCTGGCCTTGGCGGTCTTGCCCACCCCCATGGCCAGCCCCAAGTGGCCATCTTGCCCTGGTTTCCGCTGCCAGCCTGCTGCCAAGCCGCTCTGGGCAAAAACCTGCTCCCAAGTTAGCTCTCTCCGCTTGCTGAGCTAACCGAACCAGTCTTTCCTGAAATGCCTGGAGCTGCTGCTCTTACTTCCCCCTGTGGCTGGCCTGCAGAAAGCCAGCTATGGCTCACTCAGATCCCCCTCGCCCTGTGAAATATTAGAGACTTATAATATACCAGCCAGATTTATAATGGTAAATCTCCAACCTCAAAATGCCTGTGTGAAGAACACACAACTCAGTAATTACAAGCTGCACGCTTAGATTAGACAAATACACCACTTCACTACTCTATGCCCAGCTGTGGAATCCCTAGCTACTTGCGGCTCCTCCAGGCCACTGGGTCTGCTCCATCTTTCTCTCCCTCTGTCTTGTCTGGCCTTGTTCTTCCTCATTCCCCTCTCTAAAACTTTCAGCTCCGCCTCTCCCTTCCACTGCCCAATCACAGGCTCTATCTTTATCTGACCAATTAAGATTTCACCTGACCTCACCTGAGTATGTGATCTACTCCACATTGAAGCACCTCTCCTGAGGGAGCAGAAAATACAATCAGCAATCCACAACAAGCTCTGATTTCATCTGTCTCCTGTAGAATTACTTCCTTTCCTTTTGCTAAGAATTGTGAAGCAAGCCAGGCATAGTGGCACAAGCCTTTAATCCCAGCACTTGGGAGGCAGAGGCAGGCAGATTTCTGAGTTCCAGGCCAGCCTGGTCTACAAAGTGAGTTCCAGGACAGCCAAGGCTACACAGAGAAACCCTGTATCGAAAAACCAAAAAAAAAAAAAAAAAAAAAAAAAAAAAAAAAGAATTGTGAAGCAATCTTAACTAAAGATCCTTTTTAAAATTTTTATGTATTTATGTGTGTATATGGGTTCATGAACATACACATAGGTATGGGCAGTTGCATGTGGAAGGCAGAGGTTGATACTAGCTTTCTTATCTGAGACAGGGATGTGCACTGAATCTCATTGATACAAAATTATCCAGGTCTGATTAAAACTTAAATCTTAGGCTAAGGTTGCTCTTCTCTGAGCTGTTTCTAAAATGGAACTACCTAGAGGTGTAAGCAATCTTGTCCATTTACATTTAGGGAGCTAATAAAAGATTCTTTGTTGCTTTTTTGAGATAAGTCTCACTATGTAATCTGGCTTGGAAGTTGCTGTGTAGCCCATGTAGGCTTTGGACTGGTGGTCCTACTGCCTCAGCTCCATGAGTACTAGGATTAACGTGTGTACCAGCACACTTAGATGAAAAGGTTCTTAAGCAGTCTTTTCTGGAGGTAGTGGTGAAGTGTTACAGTGGAGATTGAGCTTTTAATACAGGGGAAATTTTGGCAAACCAAATCTTTGAGCTAACAGTCATTAATTATTATTTATGTTCTGTGAGTACACATTGCCAGTATCTTCCAGTTTCATTTCTGTTGCTATGATAAAATCACCTGTCAACTTAAAGGGTTTGTTTTAGCTCACAATTCCATGTCACAGCCCATCATAGCAGAGAAGCTGAGGCTACAGGAATTTAAAACAGCTGGTCACATCCACAGTCAAGCACAGAGCGAAATGAATGCATGTGTACTTGCCAGGGTTCAGCTGGCTCTCTCCTTGTCATTCAGTCCAGGGCCTAGCCCATGAATTGCTGCCAAACACATTCAAGGTGGGTCTTCCCACGTCTATTAACTTAATTAAGAAAATCCCTCAAAGGTATGAAATCAGGCCAATCTAATCTAACCTGTTCCTATTCAGACTACTTTCCCAGGTGATTAGTCTAGATTGGGTTGAGTAAAAACTAACCATTACATAGTGTTTTAAATTGAGATTTTAGAAATTTAGATATTTTTTCCTTTTTAATAATATTTTTAGGAGTAATCCATTTTCATATTTTCTTTTAAATGTAGCAACTAGTCTATTCTGATCCTAAAATGCCAAATAGTTCATGGACGTGTGTGTGTGTGTGTGTGTGTGTGTGTGTGTGTGTGTGTGTGTGTGTGTGTGTGTGTATACATATGAATACGTGTGAGCATGTGTGTGTTTTAAGACCGGGACTCACTGTGAGACTGGGCTCAAGCTTTTGGCCCTGAGTTGTCTGAGCTCTGAGATTTCAGGTTTGTTTCACCATGTCTGGCTCTTGATTAGCGTTGGGACAGTTGACCGTAGCCACAGGACAGTGAAGAGGCTTCATTTGCTTTGCTGTTACAGAAGCAGAGAGATGGAAAATGTCCTGGAAGAATGTGAGATTTATCCTAGAACTCTAACTTTTGCTGTTAAGTTTGGTCAAATACATGTCAGGCATTTTTACTAGTAATGTGGTTTCTTAACATATCTGAAAAGCAATTATACCTATTGTTATTTTTCTGTGTTTTGCTGCTGTTTAATCTCTTTGATAATGCAACTGTTAAAATTGAAGTAAAATATTGAAAACTTTGCAGTCTGTTCAAGAATTAGGCCAATGGAAAAATGAACTGAAACACATTGTTCACTAAAACTAATTTGTAAATTACATCTGAAATTGTTTTGGTAGTGCAGCTGTTGGAATAAAATTCAGCTGCTGTTGTTTTTAAAAAAATAAATATCATTATCTGAGAGTAAATGGCTGTGCAAAACAAATTGTGAATGTTGTTCAGCTTTTAACTCCTTCCCTTATTTTTCCTTTAAGGCCATACAAGCCCTTCCTATGTACCCTCTCACACACAAGATAAAAGAGAGCTGGGATACAGCACAATGGTAGACCCTATATTCCCAGTATCCCAAAAGGTGGGTGGAGTGGAGAAAGAAAGAAAATTACAAATGACCCATCATCATCATCATCATCATTAGCGTTAGTATTTTGCAGAGCTGAGGATTGAACCCCGGGCTTTGTACATGCTAGACAAATATTCTACCACTGACTTACTTAGTGTCAGTTTAGTGTTGCAATGCCACATTAAAAAGTTTTTGAGGGCCGGGTGTGATGATGCAGGCCTTTAATCCCAGCACTCGGGAGGCAGAGGCAGGCTGATTTCTGAGTTCGAGGCCAGACTGGTCTACAGAGTGAGTTCCAGGACAGCCAGGGCTACACAGAGAAACCCTGTCTCAAAAAAAAAAAAAAAAAAAAAGGTTTTGAGGGCAAAGACTGCACTTTATATTTATGATTGACCTAAGCAATTGAAAACTCTTCATGTTCTGTTAGCAAAAATATTTGTAGCAGATGTTTTTAGTTTTGGTAAAAATCTAAATTTTATAAACAAAATTAGTTTTGTTTTGTTTTTTTTTTAAGGATTTTAGAATCAGGAATCTGTTTATTTTTTAAGATCAAACAACTATTTTTGTTATTGAAAATAGATTTTTTTCATAGAATATATTGATTACAGTTCTCCTCCCCCAAGTCTGCCCAGATCCTTCCCACCCACCCAAATCCATAAATACCCTTTTTTGTTCTCTATTATTAGAAAAAAAATAGACATCTAGGGGAAAAAAGTATAAACAATCTTAGCCCAACCAGTTAGTAATTTTTGCTCTTGGAACTTTCTAAATTTGCTGTACCTCAGGTTTGTTAGCTACAAAGCAACAATGTCAATAGCTCATTTTATGAGCTATTAGGATTAAATAACTTAAGTCACAGAAATTGCCTAGGAAAAACTGGCAGCCTGTAGTACCCAGTAAACATTAGTTGCTACCAACCTTTTTATTCAGAAACACCTCTGTTGTATCATTATGGTGAATTTGTATTGCTTTTGTTTGTTTGGTTGGTTGGTTGGTTGATTTTTTTGTTTTGAAACAGAGTATCTTTGTGTACCCTTGGCTGTACTAGAACTAGCTGTGTAGACCAGGCTGGTCTTGAACTCACAGAAATCTTCCTGCCTCTACCTCGAAAGTGCTGAGATTAAAGGTGTGTGCCACCACCACTTGGCTTGTATTGCTTCTTAAAACAAGCATATTTTGATTCCAATATGATATATGTGGCTAATTAGACTACACACTAAAAATTGCTGTTAAGTAAAAGCCCTAAGAACATTTTACTTTCAGATTCTACTAGCTAGCTAGTGTTTGGCTACTTGAAACAAGAAAGAGCTGTTTAAGAAGAGAGAATGTCAATTGA
This sequence comes from Mus musculus, assembly GCF_000001635.26. Taxonomy (NCBI): domain Eukaryota; kingdom Metazoa; phylum Chordata; class Mammalia; order Rodentia; family Muridae; genus Mus; species Mus musculus. The sequence goes on along the minus strand of NC_000078.6, from coordinate 83,878,667 downwards.
TAGAATCTTTCCACTAGATTGGCCTGTGGGTAAGCCTGTGCACAGTGCATTTTCTTGATTAATGACTGATGTGCCAGTGCTAGAACACAGCTAGTTCTAGTACAGCCAAGGGTACACAAAGATACTCTGTTTCAAAACCAACCAACCAACCAACCAACCAACCAACAAACAAAAGCAATACAAATTCACCATAATGATACAACAGAGGTGTTTCTGAATAAAAAGGTAGCAACTAATGTTTACTGGGTACTACAACTGGCGTCCCTGGCCAGTTGTCCTGTATGGTATAAGACATCAGGCTGAACAAGCCGTGGGAAGCAAGCCAGTAAGTAGTGTTCCTTGATAGCCTTTGCTTCATTTAGTTCCTGTCTCCAGGTTCCTGTCTTGGGATCCTGCAGACTTCCTCAGATGATGGGCTGCAGGTTGAAAGATGAGATTAAATCCTTTCCTTCCCAAGTTGCTTTTTGGTAATGGTGTTTTATCACGACAATAGAAGCTCAAAGATAGAAATCATAACTTTTTTGTTTTGTTTTGTTTTTGATGCAAGGTCTCATAGCCTAAGCTGGTCTTGAATTCACTGTGGAGTTGATGACTTTGAATTCCTGACTCTCTTGTCTCCATCTCTGTTGTGCTGGGACTGTAGGGAAACAACACTTTGGTTTTTTTTGTTTTTTGTTTTTGTTTTTTGTTTTCCGAGACAGGGTTTCTCTGTGTAGCCCTGGCTGTCCTGTCACTCACTCTGTAGACCAGGCTGGCCTCGAACTCAGAAATCCATCTGCCTCTGCCTCCCGAGTGCTGGGATTAAAGGCGTGCACCACCAAGCCCGGCTGTCTTTTGATATTTTGAGACAGTTTCTCACTCTGTTGCTCAGGCCGACTTAGAACTTACTATGAAGTCCAGACTGGATATTCCCCGGGACCTGTGTGCGATATCTCATGCTTATAGTTCTAGCAATGGAAACCATGTTTGACACTGTCACACATTAAAAAACAACAACAAATACTATGTTATCATACTATAATAAAAGAATTTAACCTCAAAAAATAGGAAAGGCAATCTCATATTAAAGCACAATTGATAACTTTATACATGTCTTGCCATGCCTGGTACCTGTTTAGGACTGGGTTTCAAGAATTGCTAATTTAATCTCCTCTTTTAAAGACAGGACTGCCCCTAGGGGTGTATCAGAGCTCTTACAGCAGAGTAGAATGACAACTGAGTCTAGACCCAGATCACCCAAGTTGTAAACCTATCCCCTCAGTTTCCACCACATGAGAATATGTGTTATAAAGAATCAGGCACAGAGAATCCATGACTTAATTAGGATCAGTAGTAGCTCTTAAGAAAACAGAGATGGGGCTAGGTAAGATAGGCACAGCTGTAATCCTAGTACTTAGACCACAAGTTTTAGCCTGGCCCGGGTTCATAGGGTGACTACCTTTAAAAAAGGAAAAGGAAAGCTGGAACTTGAATCTACAATATCCATCCAACTATTTTTGCATGATTTGACTCCCATTTTTAATGAAACTTGTTTTCTGTGTACCTTAAGACACTGTTTTCTCCTATACATTTTTATTTGTTTAGTGTGTGTGTGTGTGTGTGTGTGTGCTGCTTGCACATGATAGGGGTGCAGGAGCGGTGCATACCTTAGTGTCCATATGGAAGACAATGGAAAACTTTGTGAAGAATTGATTCTCTGATTCTACTGTGGATTCCAGGGATTAAAATTAGTTACCGGGCATGCACGTCTCCCACTGTGCCTTCTTGCTGTTTGCCCTTTTAGTGTATGGAGATAGAGTATAAGGGATTGAAATTGAAAAGATGTGTTTATATTTGAAATTTCCTTTCCTTGCAGATTTCAGATTTTGCAGCCTAAGGAACATTTTCCAGGGGAGACTGCCAGTGCAGCCACCTTGGCAACCAAGATCCTGATCCAGAGCCACATAGCCACAGACTGGAGTACTGGTGGGCCACAGTCCTCAAATACCTTCTCAAGGCAGGTAGGTAAAAGACAGTGGGTTATTAACTGCTGGACAAGTCCTTCCTTCATGGTCTTCCTAAATTTTACTTTATATGTGTAGGTGTTTTGCCTGCTTGGATGCCTGTGTTATATGTATATCTGTATACCATATGCATACCTGCTACCTGAGAAGGCCATAAGAGTGATGAATTTGGAACTGGAATTAAAGGTTTTCTTGAGCCATCATGTGGGTGCTGGGAATGATACCTGGCTCTAGAAGAACAGTCAGTGCTCTCAGTGGCCAGACCACCTCTCCAGCACCCTTTGTTTTTGTTTAGATCAACTAGTTAACTGGCTTTAAACTTTTAACCACTTTTCTTGGTAAAAACAAAGCACTCCAAATTTTAGGCAGTGGGTAATACACTTTCTTTATTTTAAAGAATATTAAGTATTCTTTAATGTTTAATATTTAATGGTAAGTTTTGAATATTTCAATATTGAATATTTAGTGGTAAAATAGGATAATTTTGTTTCCTTTTTTGCATTTTTAAATTGTGTTTATGAACTTGTGTGACAATTAATGATTTTATTACAAATTACTATAAATTTAGTAGCTTTTAAAGCATTAACTATCTAGCTATTATCTTTTTTTTTTTTGAGATAGGGTCTTACTCTGTAGCCTTGGCTGACCTCTAACTTGCTATGTATGTAGTCCATGCTGGCTTTAAACTCAGCATTTCACCTGCCTCTGCCTCTTGATTGCTGGGATAAAAGGTGTGTGTCGGGGCTCCTAAGTCCTCCCCTGGTTGAGGCATAGCCCGGAGCATGGCCTCTCTTTAGACTCCTGTGTCTCCTTTGGAGTTTCTCAAGAGGAACTTCCAGTGCTGCCAAGTCCAGTACTGGGACCAGCACAACAAAGATGTGGCTAACTCTGGACCCTATGCAAGTGGTTCCGGGACTTGGCTTCCCTCCATGCCCTCCTAGAGCCGGAGCTGTGTCCTGAGGACCGTATTCTCGTGCTAGGTGGTAGGAACAGTGCCTTGAGCTATTGAGTATTCCTTGGTGGCTTCCCTAATATGACCAGTGTAGATTACGCTCCAGTAGTGGTGGCGGCCATGAAAGTTCGCTAAGCCCATGTACCCAGTCTATGCTGGGAGACCATGGATGTCAAGCACTGGACTTCCCTAGTGGGTCCTTTGGTGAGGTCCTCCAGAAGGGCATGCTGGATGTCCTGCTGGCTGGGAAGCCGGATCCCTGGGCTATATCTTCTGAAGGTGTCCATACTGTGGACCAGGTGCTGAGTGAGGTGAGCTGGTTGCTGGTTCCTAGAGGCTGATTCATCTCAATGACTTATGCAGGTCCCCATTTAGGATCAGACACTATGCTCAGTCCTGTTATGACTGGTCACTGAGGCATACAACTTGTAGCAGTGGTTTTCATTTCCACTTTTACATCATGCATAAGGGCAGAGAGCTAAGTATGTCCCAGCTGGCCTTGGGGGCCCAGATCCTTTCACATCCAAGCCCTCCTGCCTTACCCTGCTTCCTCCAAGACACGGACAGTGAGGACTTCCTCAGTGCTATTCAGCTTTGAGACTGGAAGTGTGATCTCTAAGTCCTCCCTGCCTTTGTGCATTGGAATTCCCAATTTGGGGCTGGAAATTGGTTGCTGGGTACTCAAATCCAGGGTTCTTGTGCATAAAAACAGTGCTGGTGGGATCAGGCCTGTGTGAACCAAAAAAATAAAAATAAAAATAAAAACAAGTAAAGGTGTCCGTCAGCACGCCTGGCAGGCAGGTTTGTTTTAATTATCATTTGATGGGTTTGCTTGTCTCCGTTAACATGGCATGAGGTGGGGTATCTAGGAGTGTGACTCAGCGCCTAGGAACTGGAATTATCTGAATGCTTGCTCACTCCTGAGTCTGGTGGTGAATGCTGACTTGGCTGAGTGCTCACCCTGGGCTGTTGGCCAGAACACCTACACTTCACTTCTCCTTGTGACTGTGTGGCTTTCTTACAGCATGGCTAACTAGATTCAAGAAAGAACATCCCAAGAGAGGAGGGTGAAGGGACATGGCTTACTTTACTTAGCTTAGAAGTCACATAGAATCACTTCATCCCATTTTTAAGAAGTTGTAAGAGTCCATGTAGGTTAGGAGAATTGGAAAGCAGCCATAAGCCCAACCCCTTGAAGGCAGGACTATCAGCATCCCATTGCATCTGATAGGGAGTCAACTACTCTAGATACCTTCTAGGAATATAATTTGTCACAGCTTGTATTGTTTTTTGTTTTTGTTTGTTTTTTTTTTTTTCCTTCTTTCAAGACAGGGTTTCTCGCCGGGCAGAGGTGGCGCATGCCTTTAATCCCAGCACTCAGGAGGCAGAGGCAGGCGGGTTTCTGAGTTCCCTGTCTCGAAAAACCAAAAAAAAAAAAAAAAAAAAAAAGAAAAGACAGGGTTTTTCTGTGTAGCCCTGGCTGCCCTAGAACTCACTCTGTAGACCAGGCTAGCCTCAAGCTCAGAAATCCACCTGCCTCTGCCTCCCAAGTGCTGGGATTAAAGGCGTGCGCCACCACTGCCCGGCTTACAGCTTGTATTTTTAAAATTATGTTATTAGGTGTGTGGAGGATGCACTAGTGCCACAGCATACATGTAGAGATCAGAGGACAGCTTTCAGGAGTCAGTCCTCTCCTTCTACTGTAGACTCTTGGGATTAAACTCAGGTTGTCAGGCTTGGCACCATGCGTCTTTCCCGCTGATCCAGAGAATATATAATATAATGCATGAGATCTAGGATTGATCCCCAACACTACAACTTGTAGATATACAGATATGGTGGCACACACTGTAATCTCAGATTAATAAATAATCTCTAGTTAACCTGGGAAGCAGAGGCAGTTGGATTGCTGTAAGTTTCAGGCCACCTTGTATGCATAGTAAATTCTAGATCAGCCAGACTAACATAGCAAGAATTTGTCTCAAAATATTGTGTGTTTGTATGTAGGCATGCTCTTAAGTGTTTTATATACTTAAGAGTCTCAACACTTCAGAGACTGAGACAGAAGGATCAAGGGTTTAATTTAAGGTCAGCCTGCCTAGCTACAAAATATGACCCCTCACCTTCATCTCAAAAAAACCCAAAGAGTTGGGACTGGATTGATGATCCACTGGTTAAGAGCACTTGTTCCTCTTTCAGAGGACCCACATAGTGGCTTATAACCATTTGTAATTCCAGTTCCAAATGATGCCTTTTGACCTCCTTTGGCACCAGATATGTACATAATGCAAATCTTACATGCATGTAGAATGCTTGTATACATAAAATAAATATATATTTTAAAAAAAGATTTAAGCTGGGCATGGTGGTACCACACACTTTCAATCCCATCACTTCAGAGGCAAAGACAGGTGGATCTCTGAGTTCCAGCCCACCCTGCTCTACAGAGTTAAGTTTCAGGACAACCTGGGCTACATTTAGAAACTGTGTCTTAAAAACAAACAAACAAACAAATGAAAGCTTTTGGGGCCTCAAGTCTAGACAAAGAATCACAGGTAACTGGGGAATGCTGAGATTGGGGAATAATAAATTGTCTTCTTGGAAGAACACCTCACTTGGTTTTCCAATACCAAGGGCCCTGAGATCATAGACATACAAGCAATATCATATATACTGAGCAGATTGTATTTAGAAACACACATGCACATACACACGCGCACACACGCACCAGACATTTGAGAGAGAGCCAGTGGGTTCATGAGAAGAGTTGGAGGAAGAAAAGGAAGAAGGGAAGTGATATAATACCAATTTTTTTAATTTAAAAAGTAAAAACCAAAAAGTTTATTTTAAAGAACCATACATATAAATAAATGAAAAAGATGAACATTCGGTAAGAATTTGAGTTCTTCTTGTCTAGTAGAGTATGATTTTAAAGTTATTAGGGCTTTCAAGAGGAATAAAATATAAATACACATATATTTTATAAAAGGAATGTATTAGATTGTCTTCACAGTTGAAGTCTGTCTAGCCAGTTCAGCAGTGGCCCTGTACATGTTACTGTGGAATCTGTACTGAAAGCCTAAAGAAACTGGAGTCTGATTTCACAGGCAGTGGTAACAGCAGTAGATGCACTCACTACTCAGGAAGAATGGAGTTTGCACACTGTCGGGCTTCCTTCCACCTTTTGTTCCATTTCCCCCACCGGGGCCGCTTGCCTGTTAGAGGTGCCACCTATATTCAAGGTGGGTTTTTTTTTTTCCTCTTTAGTTGCTGTTATGTATGCCTGTCGTCTCTACTTTCACAGACATACTTAGAAGTATGCTTTACTAAATGTTCTAGGTGTTTCTCCACCTAAGCAAGTTGGCAGTCAAAATTAATTATCAAAATGCCTAAATACAAAGAAAAAAAGATTTTGGATGTTATTTTGTGATAACAAAGTAATAAATACATAATTATAATTAAAAACAGACAAAGTATACAAACAAGACAACGTATAAGAGTTATAGCTTGGACTTTGTTTTCTTCTTTATCCCAAATATGCTAGTAATTTTATGTTAGGTGGATTTTTCCTCCTTATTTGAATAATTTGAGAATTATTTGAGGAATTGGTGTCCAATTTTAAGTTTGAAAAACTAGTGTCATCGACCAGTTTTTTTTTTTTTGTGTGTGTGTGTCTCTTTGCTTCCTTTGAGAAAACTATATGCTCTCTTTTTAGAATTGTACAATCCTACTTGGTAAATTTCTTGTAAATTAGCTGTAAAAACATTCGTTGATACAAGAAAACTTACAGAGTTGTGTAATGGTTGGTCGATTGTCTTGTTGATGAAGTTACAATTATATAAATTTCTTGTGACAGATTATACCTAGTTTGAATTCAATATTATAATGCTCCAATCATTACAGAATTCTATGTCCAGTCTTATATTTAGGTTTGTGGAAAATAAAGAAAGGTAAGGTAAGATTTATCAGAATGGAAGGCTTCCTATCATTTTATTTTAACTTTTATTTTGAAATGGTTTTAGATTCACAAGAGTTTATAGCAAGAAGGCAGTAAAGTGCTCATTAGCTAGTTCTTCCCTAGAGGTTATATATTACACTGTTATAGAAGGAAAGCCAGACCAGGAAAATGTATTAACTACAATTTTTTATTATGAAACCTTTCAGATATACAAATTGTACAGAATAGTATGTTGAGCATCTCTGTATTCATAACTAATAATTCAGCAATGTTTTTTTGTTGTTGTTGGTTTTTTTTTTTTTTTGGAGACAGGATTTCTCTGTGTAGCCCTGGCTGTCCTGGAACTCACTTTGTAGACCAGGCTACCAGGCTGGCCTTGAACTCAGAAATCTGCCTGCCTCTGCCTCCCAAGTGCTGGGATTAAAGGCGTGGGCCACCACGCCTGGTTTTTACATTGTTCGGTTTTTTTGTTTTGTTTTGTTTTTAAGATTTATTTATTTATTATATGTAAGTACACTGTAGCTGTCTTCAGACACTCCAGAAGAGGACATCAGATTTCATTACAGATGGTTGTGAGCCACTATGTGGTTGCTGGGATTTGAACTCTGGACCTTCAGAAGAGCAGTCGCGCACTTAACCACTGAGCCATCTCGCCAGCCCCTCAGCAATGTTTTTAATGACATTGTGTGTGTGTGTGTGTGTGTGTGTGTGTGTGTGTGTGTGTGTGTGTGTGAGAGAGAGAGAGAGAGAGAGAGAGAGAGAGAGGAGGAGGAGGAGGAGGAGACAGGACAGGACAGAGACAAAAGAGGCATGCATGCCTTAGTGAATGGGCTAACGTCAGAGGACAGTGTGCATGAGTTTTTCCTTCTCCCACATGGTTCCTAGGGATTGACCTCAGGTCCCCAGGCTTGGTGCCCTTTATTTGTAGAACCTGCCCACAGTGGTATTTCTCTAATGGCATTTAAATGTCAGCCAGGCTAAGTATATGTATATGTGGTGGTTTAGTTGTTTACATAATGCTATGGAGTAGGTTATAGTTTTGTTATATCCCTTGCAGAAAAGAAAACCAAGGTTAATGTGTTTGTAAAGTTGTCTAGAGTAGTGCATCTAATCCGCAAAGACTTGGAGAAGTCGTTTCTCTCCTTACATCATGTGGCCCCATGGATCAGACTGGGGTTGGTCAGACTCCACTCACTGGGCCTTCTTGCAGGCCCAGTGTTGTAGTTTTCATATAACAGTCTGTAGCACTCAGTGAGAGGTCCTTGATTAACTTCTTGTTGAATGTATATATTCAGACTTTACTTTGCTGATTAGGCACAAAATGAAAGAAAAATCCACAAAAATACCATTGAGTTTCTTTGTGTTAATCAACTATGGGCCCTGGCCTGGATATAACCAGTGAGCTCCATTAAGAAAACTGATTTTTCTTTTGCCAGCTGATCTATCTCACTTGTGGCTATCTCCTTAGTTAGGGATAGGGCCCATGTCCATTTTCCACCTCTCAGTGCCAAAATCCCATCTGGCTTGAACCTGTGCATGTCCTGTGTGTGCTGTGACTTCATATGTGCACCAATCCTGTTTTGTCAGAAAGACAGTTTCTTGGAGGTCATTCTTTACCTCTGGCTCTTAAGATCTTTCATATCTTTCTGCTTCCTCTTCCATATAGACCCCTAAGCCTTGAAGGGAGGTTTTTGGTAAAGATCCCATTTAGGACTGAGTCTACAAGAGTCTCTGACTCTCTGATAATTCCCATCACCATAAGAAGCTCCTGTGATGTGGGTCCAGTGAGGCATTGATCTATGGATATGGCAGTATGTAATCAGAAGTCATTTTAGTGCTGTTTTTTTAGCAGGACAGTTAGGTTTTCCCCTAGGCCTATGACCTAGCCAGTCTCAGAGTCTTGGCCACTTTAGCAGAGTCAAGTATGGGCCCCATCCTCATGAATTAGGCTTAGATCCAATTTTTTTAAAAAGTGGTAGGTTACTCCTACAACATTTGTGCCACTTTTACACTCTAACACTGTACACTGTATATCTTGGAGGCAGGTCACTGTTGTAGCACAGGGTTTGTAGGTGGGGGATAATTGATAATTACCTTTTCTGTCTGGTAACCTGCAGAGTACTGTCTAGCACCATGAACACTAGTCAGTAGGGAGAAGGCTCTAGATAGGAACAACTCAACTTGTCTGTGTTGGATGACCTCAGTAAGTGCTGTCTTCAGCAATAGGACCTCACTGTTAGGTTATGGAGAACAGCCTGTGATGTTTGGCAGTTTCTGTGGGACTCCTTAGGTCAACAAGATGTAACCCATTCTTGGCATTATAGGTTTTACTTAATGTCATAAGATGCCTAGTTGGAGCTTGGAGCATTGTTTTCCCCTATTATATTATGTGGTGACTGCATGTAGATGTCTTTCAAATATATGAAACCTACTGTAGAGACTTCATATATATACACATATGTATATATGTGTGTGTTTATCTTTTACCCTTCATTTTACCCTATTTAATTCTCTAATCCTAGTCTCTCTTTGTGTCTCTGTAAATACTATATTCTATTTCCCTTTTCTTTCTTTATTTATTTTTGTTTTTTTGTTTTTTGTTTGTTTTTCCGAGACAGGGTTTCTCTGTATAGCCCTGGCTGTCCTGGAACTCACACTGTAGAGTAGGCTGGCCTCGAACTCAGAAATCCTCCTGCCTCTGCCTCCTGAGTGCTGGGATTAAAGGCGTGCGCCACCACTGCCCGGCCTATTTCCCCTTTCTTGGGAGATTCTTTTCCTCCTAATCCCCAGGGATCTTTCTACTCCCCGCCTCCCTGCAACACTGGGATTATAGGCTTACACTCAGCATTTATGTGAGTACTGGTGCTCAAACAAAGCCTTTATGCTTGTACAGTGAGCACTTTAGCCATCTCCCCAGTCTTTATTTATCCTTTGACAATTTCACTCATGTATACAGTGTATCTTGAGCATAATTCAACCCCAAGTCCCCCTCCTACTTTCTCTGAATTTCCCCAGTCCTCTCCCTCATACCTGTATGTCCTCTTTTACTTTTTATAATAACTTAGAAAGTCCAGTTAGTGTTTCTGCATGTGCACTGTTAGGAAGCTAGAGCATGGGCAGCCTAGCCATCACTATACAGCCTTGGTTGACCAGCACTTCTGCTAATGGTTCCTAATTTGACAAGGCTTCTGCCTGGGAGAAAGAGACTCCTGGGAAGGGCAGAAAGTCAGGTGTGTCCTTTAGTCTTTCAGAGCTGTCCCTCACTAGACCTGCCATCTCTTAGCAGCCTGTAGTTGACAGTAGCTCCTTAGCTAGGGCAAGGGCCTCTTTGGAGTCCCTCTCTCACCCATGCTGGGTTATCTGTCTTGATCTTACGCAGATAACTATAGCTTCGGTAAGTTCATTCTGTACGACCAATTGTACAAATCGGTTTTCAGGTATAATATATCCACTGAAAGTTGTGGGATATAGTGGCATTGCCTTTAATCCCAATACTCCAGAGCAGAAGCAGGCAGAAGTTGAGGCCAGCCTGGTTTACATAGTGAGTTCTAAGACAGCCAGGGCTACATTGAAAGATCATGGGGGTTTTTGTTTTTGTTTGTTTGTTTGTTTGTTTGTTTTTAAGTTTAAAGTTACTTTAAAATGTTTGGGGCTGGTGAGATGGCTCAATGCGTAAGAGCGCCGACTGCTCTTCCAAAGGTCCTGAGTTCAAATCCCAGCAACTACATGGTGGCTCACAACTATCCATAATGAGAGCTGACACTCTTCTGGTGTGTCTGAAGACAGCTACAGTGTACTTACATATAATAAATAAATAAATCTCTAAAAAAATGTTTGTAGTCTGTTTTTCTCCCATGTCTATAATTCTAGCACTAGAAAGGTATAGGCAGGAGGGTCAGATGACCAAGGTCATTCACTTGTATATAACAAGTTTGAGACCAGCCTGGGCTACATGAGACCTATCAATAAAACCTCACAAGGAGGTTGCGTTTTACAAGGAGGGGTTTTCCCGAATGTTAGTTTTACTGGCAGGTCTTCTTCTCCATACACCATAGTCTTTTATCCTTCACTTGATTTCTTAAAGTCTCAGTGATCGGAACTTGACTGAGTACTTACCAAATTCTCAGCAAAATCTCTGTGGTTAGTAACTACTCTGGGCCATCAAGGTCTTTAGCATGACTACGTGTTTTTAGATTGGAATTCTTTATTTCTATTTTCCTCTTTCTGGCAGAATTTCCTGGTGGTGGTCAATTAAGACAAAGGACTTTCCTTCTAGAGTCCAGGCAGCTTAAAAATGGGTTTCTCAAAATCTTTTTTCTTTGTGATATGTGCTTACTCGTCAGAGTAGCCACTGTATCTTAGTAAGAGAACTTATTGGCAAAACAACCACTGGAGCAGAAAACTGACCTGCCTAATGCTGATGAGTTGTTGTTTTAAACCTGTGACATGATTCACAACATTAGAACACCGGACCAGCCTTTTCCTTCTTTGGAGGTAGAGGGGGCAGAGGTAGAAAAGAGGATAAGAAAGGATACTGAACTGCTATAAAGGATTAAGTAATACAGTAAATGAATATTTAGTTATCTGTAGTCATTTTGATCAAAGCCTTTCATTAAGTATAATTTGAAGGCCTCTAAAACGTAGCAGTTCCCAAATCACATTAAACAAATAAAGGTGTAGGTGAGCCTAGAGCCTTTTCTCTATAGAGATCTAGAGAAGCCCACGAGCTGTGTTTTAGCTGAGTTCACAGTTCCTCATTGTGTGTGTTAGCTTTACTCTTTACGTCTTTATTTATTTAAAATTGTAATAAACAGTAAAGGAGAGATTCATAGTATTAGGAACTTTTAGAGGTAACTGGCTTGGTGACAGCGTGAAAGTGGTTAAGTAAGGGCAGCTACTTTGAAGAGGCGGTACTTGAGCAAGGCTCTGAAGGATATATACAGATCAATTTCAGGGAAAGTAATGGCTTGTGAGAACTATGGACTGCAGACTTTGAGATGAGAATCATGGAAGATTTAAAGCTTTAAAGAAAGCTGAGATAGTTGTTGGCACTTTGTAAGCCATAGTAAGGATTTTTCTTACAGTTTCCCTTTTTCTTCCATCTCTAATCTGATCATTAATATGATGCTACTTTTCATTAGTCTCCTCTGTCCCAGACAGATGTATTTATTCTATAGAATTATGTTAGGTATCTTTTATTGATAAAATTCTAAATTTGGTACTATAGTAGATTCAGGAAAATGTGGCTATTCTGCAGTGCTGGAACTCAAACCAGGTTCTATACATAACTGTGTCCTCAGCCTAAACAGTTACTTTAGTATCAAACTAAGTTTAATGTTAAGTGTAGCTCCATGACTTTCTTTTTCTTCCTTTTTTCTTTTTTTTTTTTTTTTTTTGGTTTTTCGAGACAGGGTTTCTCTGTGTAGCTCTGGCTGTCCTAGAACTCACTTTATAGACCAGGCTGGCCTTGAACTCAGAAATCTGCCTGCTTTTTAAGATATGAATAAATTTTTTTTAAGTTTTTAATTTTTTTAAAAGATTTGTTTATTATATGTAAGTACACTGTAGCTGTCTTCAGACACTCCAGAAGAGGGCGTCAGTTCTCATTATGGATGGTTGTGAGCCACCATGTGGTTGCTGAGATTTGAACTCAGGACCTTTGGAAGAGCAGTCAATGCTCTTAACTCACCAGCCCAAGGTTTTTAATTTATTCTTTGAGAATTTCATACATGTATAGAGTGAAATAAGATCACACATACATCTTTTTTCCTCTCTAACTCCTCCCAGATTCCTCCTAACATATATTCCTCCCAACTTCTTGTCCTATTATTTTTTTAAATATTCTGCTAAATCTAACTAGTACTGCACCCCGAAGAAGGAGGATTCTCAATGCCTCAGCAGCCAGCTTCCATCATCTCCTCATCTAGGGTCTCTGGTCTTGGCAGCCTATCCATACTAGAATTTGATCTTGTATAAGTCTCAGTAGGAACAACAGCTTCTGTGCATTTGGGAGTGTATCAACTATATCATGTACAGAACACAGTATTTCACAATATTCCTCTGGCCCTTATAAATTTTCAGTAATGTTTTACATTTGCAATATAAATGATGGGCAAAGGATGGATTTCCACATGACATGAAGACAGTCTACAATGTAATATGTCACAGACAAACATCAAATGGGAAAGCAGGGGAAGTATATGACCTTGAATTTTATGCACACACAGACTATAAAATAATGATGGTAATTATGGGTCCTATAGTGGTCCACCGTATCATTGTGAGATGGTAACTTTTTGCTGTGTAAGAAACTGTACAGGAACCAGGCTTAATTATCTCTATCAACAGTAGTTAATCCACATGCTTCTTTATAATCAGCTCAGAAAACAACAGTGTCTTCTTACCTGAAACATGACCCCTGCAAACATCTGAATTAGAAGTACAAGAAATATGGGTGGAGAGCCAGCCATCTCTTTCACAAATAGTCAGTAGATACTTTACCGTATTCATGAACAGGAATCTAGTAAGGAAAAGCAGGCAGTAATGTCATTCATTATTTTTGTAAAAAAAAGAAAGAAAGAAAGAAAGAAAGAAAGAAAGAAAGAAAGAAAGAAAGAAAGAAAGAAAGAAAGGAAGGAAGGAAGGAAGGAAGGAAGAAAGAAAAAGGGATTTGTGGTTTTGTGAGTATTGTTCAAGAGAGAACATAATAAAACTCTCAGGTTCTCAAGAGTTTTCAATTAGTAGATCTTTCTAAAATTATGGGGGAATGGAGAGTTGACTCAGTGGTTAAGAACACTGGCTGTTATTCAGTAGATCTGGTTCAGTTCCTAGTATCCATATGGCAGCTCACAGCATCTGTAAGTCCAGCTCCAGGGATCTATGACGTACACATGCAGCCAGAACACTCAGACACAAAAAAAAAAATTAAAAATTATAATTATTTTAGAGAAATTTAGATTTCTTAAAATTACAGTGTTGTTATAACATTTGGCCCACAAACCATTCCCCCCTTGTGGTAGTTTGATAAAAATGCATGTATTTGAGCACTTAGTCACCAGACAATGGAACTATTTGGAAAGAGGTATGGTCCTGTTAGAGGAGATGTGTCATGGTGGAGAGGGCAGGATGGGGTTTGAGGTTTTAAAAGGCTGTGCCAGGTCCAGTATCTGTCTCTCTGCCTCTGGACCAGGATGCAAAGTAATCCATGATTTTCAATCCTTTAGTTTCTCTTAATCTCAAATAAATACAGATAAGCCTAGGTGAAGTATTACTCTGCAAAATAACTAGTCAGTCTTGTTGAAATATCTCAAGTCAAAAAGGTACAGAAAGACTGAAGAACTATTTGAGAAGATTAGATCTTAAAGAAATCTTACAGTTGTAATTCATTATCCTGAAGCAAGGGAATAAGTAGTTCTTTTTTTTTTTTTTTTTTTTTTTTTTTTTTACAATTTTGGGCTTTTATTTTTATTGATGTAGTAAGATTAAAAGGGGTGATTTTAAATTTTTACTTTTTTACATTTTTATTAGATATTTTCTATATTTACATTTCAAATGCTATACCGAAAGTCCCCTATACCCTCCCCAAGCCCTGCTCCCCAACCCAACCACTCCTACTTCCTGGCCCTGGCATTCCCCTGTAGGGGGCATATAATCTTCTCAAGATCATGGGCCTACTTCCCAAGACCTGCTCCCAATGATGGCCTACTAGGGCAAACTCTGCTACATATTCAAGAAGAGACACGGCTCTAGGGGGTACTGGTTAGCTCATATTGTTATTCCTCCTATAGAGTTGCAGACCCCTTTAGCTCCTTGGGTAATTTCTCTAGCTCCTTCATTAGGGGCCCTGTGTGCCATCCAGTATATGACTGTGAACATCCACTTCTGTATTTGCCAGGCACTGGCATAGCCTCACAAGACACAGTTATATCAGAGTCCTATCGGCAAAATCTTACTGGAATATGCAAAATTGTCTGGGTTTGGTGGTTGTTTATGGGATGGATTTCTGTGTGGGGCAGTCTCTGGGTGGTCATTACTTCTGTCTCGCTCTGAACTTTGTCTCTGTAACTCCTTCCATGGGTGAGAATAAGTAGTTCTAAGGTAAATAATTTTATAGAAAGTGTAACATTGTTGTAATAAGGATTTATTTAGCTGTACTGTGATTAGCTAAGTAAATATCCTCATTCCTAGGAAAATATAAGGAGAGGCTTATGGCTAAAGTGGTAGAGTGTCTGCGATTTTGTTTCATGTGGTTGTTTTGGTATTTTTGTTTGTTTTGTTTTTCAAGTGTGAGGTGAAACCCACCATTCAGGAGGCAGGTGTAGATGAATCTCTGTGAGTTCTAGGCCAGCCTGGTTTACATAGTGAGTTCTTAGGAAGGTCAGGTCAACACAGAGGAAACCCTGTCTCTAGGGGGTGATGGAGACTTCTAAGTTAACATCTCTTTATATATCTGAGTTGTTAAAAAACCCAAAATGTATATAGTTAGTATACTGGCTGGTTTTGTGTGTCAGCTTGACACAGACTGGAATTATCACAGAGAAAGGAGCCTCCCTTGAGGAAATGCCTCCATGAGATCCGGCTGTAAGGCATTTTCTCAATTAGTGAGCAAGGGGGGAGGGCCCATTGTGGGTGGTAACGTCCCTGGGCTGGTAGTCTTCCATTCTATAAGAAAGCAAGCTGAACAAGGCAAACCAGTAAGAAACATTCCTCTATAGCCTCTGCATCAGCTCCTGCTTCCCGACCTGCCAGAGTTTCTGTCCTGGCTTCCTTTGAACAGCAATGTGGAAGTGTAAGCTGAATAAACCCTTTCCTCCCCAACTTGCTCCTTGGTCATGATGGTTTATGCAGAATAGAAACCCTGACTAAGACACATAGAGAATGATTGGTTGGTTGATGTTGTATGTTTTTGAGCCAAGACTTCTAAATTCCCAATCTAGCTGATGTACCTTGAACCCTTGCTTCTTTTACCTCCTCTCAAATACTAGGATTATAGGAGTGTACCACATGCCCAGCTGTAATTTATTTTTAAGAAGACAAAATAATTGTTCTCATTACTTAATGAAAATAAAGTGTTGCAGGAATTCCCAGTCATATAGAAAAATTACAAACTAGTAATATAATATTTTTATTATAGGACCTGAATGTTTTGTTTTTGTTTGTTCTGTTGTTGCCTCAAGGAACTTGTATCCTGTATTTTTGCCCAAATGATTGTAAAATAGATAGTTTGAAGATTTCTTAAACATTTCTGTCTAATATGCTTTCTTGCAAAAGAATAGTTTGTAAAAAAATTTTAAAAAATGGATACTCTTTTTCCATTCCAGTCAAGTACTTCTGTGAATTTATCTTTAAACCTTTAAGCCAAGGCATGTTGGCCCATGCTAGTAACCTGAACTTAGGAGGATTGTGAGTAGGAGATCAGCACGGGCTACATTGAAAACCCTGTGGCCAAACAGAGTAAATCAGGTACAATGTTGGTACTTACTGAAGAATTGAGATTCAGAAGGCAGCAATAATGACAATTTAAGTTTAAATTCTGAAATGCCAGAAATGCAGTTGTAATAGGAAATCTAGAAAACTGTCAAATATTTGAGAGCTTATCATGCACAAAACTGTGGTTTGTGTAGTAGAACGGAAGGAAAATGAACCACTATGTTCTTTTTAAGCAAGCAGTTGAGACAGTGCTTACAACAGACAGGACATTACGTAACATAAGTTAAGTAACATAAATAAAGTATAGTTTTAGTGGTGGGAGATAAAACGAAGAGGTAGGATTTAAGTACAAACTTAAACAAGGAGGATTTGAGTGTTATATGTGACAAAGAGGGGCATCCAGGCAGAGGGAACCAAATGGGTACTGGACAAAGACTGTATGAGACTACCAGTTATATAGCTTCACCCTGAGGAGAGAAGAGGAAAATTAGGGAACTGATTTCGTCAGTTCAGCATGTATTTTATATCAAATACTGTATTTTCTTGCTTAAATACCAGAACATTATTATCTTTTTGTTGAGCGAGAGTGAGACACGGTCTCACTATTTGGCTTTAACTGGTCTGGAGGTTGCGGTGTAGGCCAAGCTGGCTTTGAGCTTACAAAAGGTCTGAGTCCTAGGATTTATTTTAAAAACAAACAAACAAACAACAACAAAACAAAAACAAACAAACAAACAAACAAAACCCAAGTGAAAGTGAATTGCAGACACTTTACCATTTTAGTCCTAAACATTGTGATTAACAGTATGTATGTATGTACCACCATGCCTGGCACGAACTTTATAATCTTATTTTTTTCTTGAAGAATTGAAATCCTAAATAAATTGTCTGAAGTTTGCTACTGTTGACATTGGAATTCAAATTCAGATTTGTCTTAAGACTGTGCTTTCAGCTTTTCCATCAGTTGATTTTTAAAAGTTAAAAACTGGGACTGGAGAAATGACTCAGCAGTTTAGAGTACTAGTTGCTCCTCTGGAGGGCCTGGTTTCAATTCCCAGCACCACATGGCAGCTTGAAACTGTCTGTGACTCCAGTTCCCGAGGATCCATGGTATCAGGCATGCATATGGTGCACTTATTTATTGCATGCAGGCAAAATACCATACACATAAAATAAAATAATCTTTTTTTTTTAAAAACTTATAAACCATGGAATCTTGATTATCAGTTTGACTGGATTTAGAGTCCCCTAGATGACACATTTCTGGATGTTTTCATGAGAGGGGTTCCAGAGTAATTTAACTGAGGAGGGTAGAGTTATAATTGGGCTGGTGTTTCCTATTTTATATGGGTAGAGTTATAATTAGGCTGGTGTCTCTGACTGAATAAAAAGGAAGAAAGGAGGAAGCAGAAGAGCAACATTGGTTCCTCTTCTCTGTTTCATGTGACTAGCCACATTCTGCTTCCCTTCCACAATGGGCTATACCCTCAGACTGTGAGCCAGCAGGAAACCTTCCTTAAGTTGCTTTTGTTGGGTATTTCTGTCAGAGCAGTGAGAGAATAAGCTCATATGAAAAAATGTTTATCAAGGAGCAGACTTCTGTGATAAACCTCACTACATGACTTGTGCCATTTGCAGGAAGAATGTAGAATTCCAGGGTAGAGTGTTGTTGCAAGCAGAGCTTAATGGGCCATTCCTGTGGGGGTACAAAAGACCAAAATGCCAAGAGAAGTATGGACAATGAAGCCTAGCTCATACGGGTTTTTGTTTTGTTTTGTTTTTTAGAAGAAGTTTCTAAAGTAGTAAAAGTAAATGAATAACCTGCTATTTCAAATGTGTTTTCTGTTAGTCTTTGAAGATTTTTAGTATAGAATTTAAAAGGAGTTGAAGTAAATGGAAATTTAAAAATATAGTTATTGTTGCCTGTCTTAGGGTTTTAATGCTGTGAACAGACACCATGACCAATGCAAGTCTTATAAAGGACAACATTTAATTGTGGCTGGCCTACAGGTTCAGAGGTTCAGTCCATTATCATCAAGGTGGGCAGCATCCAGGCAGGCATGGTGCAGAGTTCTACATCTTCATCTGAAGATGAAGATGCAAGCAGAATACTGGCTCCCAGGCAATTAGGATGAGGGTATTAAAGCCCATATTCACAGTGACACACCTACTCCAACAAGGCCACACCTTCTAATAGGGCCACTCCCTGGGCCAAGCATATACAAACTATCCCATTCCACTCCCCTGGCCCTCATAGGCTTGTTTAAACATGAATCTATGGGGGCCATATCTAAACATAGTATAATGCAAAATACATTTAGTTCAACTTCCAAAGTCCCCAGTCTGTAGAAGTCTCAACAATGTTAAAAGTCCAAAGTTCAAAGTTTCTTCTGAGATTCACCCAATCACTTATCTGTAATCCCCAAAGCAAGACAGGAAACCAGCTGGGCAAACTCCAAACTGCATCTCCATGTCTGATGTCAAAGTGGTCTTCAGATCTTCCAACTCCTTTTTCATTTTTGTTGACTGCAACAAACTTCTTTCTCCTGGGATGGTTCCACTTCCTGTTAGCAGCTTTCCTCAGCAGATAGCCCATGGCTCTGGTATCTCGAACATCTTGGGGGTCTCCAAGACAACTTCAATGTTACAGCTTCTTGTTTCAATGTCTGGGATGCACACATGATTTTCTGGGCTCCTCATAAGGGCTGGCACCACTTCTCCAGCTCCACCCTCTGTGTCAGTCTAAGCTCAGGGTGATCAACCCCACTGCTGCTGCAGTTCTTGGTGATCATCCCATGGTAATGGCTTCTCCAGTACACTGGGATCTTCTGCTGCAACTAGGCTTCACCAATAATAGCCTCTCATAGGCTCTCTTCATGGTGCCAACTTCAAATCCTTTGAATGACTCCTTCAGTCCTAGTCTGCCAACTGCATTTGGGGCTGCACCTTCACCAATGGCCTTCCACGGCCTCTCACAGTGCCAAGCCTCAACTGCTCTTCATAACCCCTTCATGCCTTCAAAACCAGTACCACCTGGGCAATTCTTACACATTACCTAGTACAGCTGCAGCATGAGTTACAGTCTTGGCTATCTCTGGAACACAGCCTCTGTGCTCACAGAAAACACCTCCCAAAAGACTTCACCTCAGTGATGCTGGCCTCTTCTTCTTCTTTTTTTTTTTTTTTTTTTTTTTTTTTTTTGGTTTTGGTTTTGGTTTTTCGAGACAGGGTTTCTCTGTATAGCCCTAGCTGTCCTGAAACTCACTTTGTAGACCAGGCTGGCCTCGAACTCAGAAATCTGCCTGCCTCCGCCTCCCGAGTGCTGGGATTAAAGGCATGTGCCACCACACCTGTCCACTGGCCTCTTCTTAATCACCACTAATTTCTTAGCTCCAGCTAACCAGCATCAATTGTCCCAGTAGTCCCTTTTATTCTGGACTCTAAAACCAGAGCCATGTGGCCAAAGCTGGGGCTGGAACATGCCCCCATTGTTCTGTTATATTATCACCAGCTTTCTGTTTTCCAAATCCTTCATTGCCTAAGCTTGGCTGCCCTGGAACTTGCTTCATAGACTGACTTTGAACTCAGAGATCTGCTTGTCTTTGCCTCCTGGGTTTAAAGGGTTGTACTATCATGTCTGGACCTAAATTTAGCTGGGGGGGAATCTTTCCCCCAAGGACACTATTCCCTTAATTCAATTTATCCTTGAACGTAGGATTCAGCTCCATTTCACTTCTGGTGCCCCGTTAATACCATATATTTTATATTTTTCCTTTCTCAGTTTGCTCTGCTTGTTTATAATGCTCTTCATGAGACTTAACCAAAGAACAAAGTCTCTGCTGGTTTTTGTTTTTTTTGAGACTTCCTTTGTCAATGCAGTTAATATAAATCTCTTCACCTTAGCCTCAGGTAGACTCTTCAGACAAGGGCAAAAGCAGCCACATTCTTCACCAAAATACCACAAAAACAGTCTCTAGGCCATGTACTGAAATTCTTCTCCTCTAAAACCTCTTGGGCCAGATCTGTACAGTTCAAATCACTCACAGCAACAAAGTCTTCCGTATTTCTGCTAGGATAGCCCATTGAGCCGTACTTAAAACATTCCATGGCTTTCCAACTCCAAAGTACCTGAATCCACATTCTTTAAAAAAAAAAAAAAAAGCATGGCCAGGCCTATCACTGCAATAACCCCAGACCTTGGTACCAACCTCTGTCTTAGTTAACTGGTATGAACAGACACCATGAACAAGGCAAGTCTTATAAATTACAACATGGGCTGGCTTATAGGTTCAGAGAGTCAGTCATTATCACCAGGGAGGGAACATGGCAGCATCTGGCAGGCATGGTGCAGGAGGAGCTGAGAGTTCTACATCTTCATCTGAAAGCTGCTAGCAGAATACTGGCTTCCAGGCAGCTAGGATGAGAGTCTTAAAGCCTGCACCCACAGTGGCACACCTACTCCAACAGGGCCACACATTCTAATAGTATCACTCCTGGGCTGAACATATGTAAATGATTACATTGTCAGTCTTCTTTTCAAAAATACTCTCAGATTTATTTAGGACATTTTTATCTTCTACTCTCTTTATATTTAATAGTAACCAATAGTCCATATGCACCTGGTTAACCAAAGGGTAACTTTTGTATTCAATTTTTTTTATATTTTGAACTTATATTTTTTATATTCTGAAAGGATTGTCTGTTTTATTTTAATGTTTTCTCTGTCAAGAAACCTTCATTTTTCTCTAACTCAGTAATATCAACTTTTAAAGCAGGTAGCAATTTGTTTCTTTCTAAATGCATTTTAATGTCATATAGATTTTTGTTTTTATATATTTTGGGAATTATGAGAACCTAATAAGATGATATCACTGTTCTTCTCTACTCCTGATACTCTCAATATTATAATTATATTGCACATAGTAAATGTTCCATAAATTCTTGATCTGAATTGTTTTTAGGCTTGAAAACCACTTTATAACTTAGCTGTGTATGCGTAATCACCCCCATGAAGCAGAGACCTTCAATATAAAGAGTTCTATTTTGGTGCTGGCAAGATGGCTCAATAGGGGAAGACAATGTTGTACCCACGTTCAATCACTGGAACCCACTTAAAGGTGGAAAGAGGAGAAAAATATGCTGTGGCACATGGGCTCACACACATCATATAAACACTAAACATTAATAAACATTTTTAAGAACAGATTTCCTGGGGCTGGAGAGTTGGCTCAGTGGTCAAGAGCACTGCTTGCTCTTGCAGAGGACCCAAGTTTGGCTCACAACCATCTGTAACTCCAGTTCCAGGAGACCTGATGCCCTCTTCTGACCTCTACAACCACTGTGTGTGTATGTGATGCACCCAAGTGTGCATCTCACACACACACACACACACACACACACACACACAAACACACAGGTAAAACGCTCATACAAATCAAATCAAGTAAAATGAATCTATAAACAAAATTTTAGAAAACAGATTTTCTTTTCACCATATTTCATTTGTGAAGATCCAATTCCAATTCTTAACTATAATTCTATATTTATCCTTTACTGGCCTCATATTTTCTTTAGCACTGGAAGAAATGTATAGAACAAAAAAGTCAAATTATAAGTGACTCTTTAACATATAGAAGAGCTTCTGTTTGCTATAGGAAAATGAAAAAAAAAATTTTTGTCTTAGTTGATATGGAAAAGACAAAATTGGCAGTTTGGTGGCCCTCTCTGTCCTGTCCTGCTCAGTACCCTTGAGCCAAGCTTCAGCTGCATCTTCCAGGGCTACCCATGCACCTATGTGATTCTGTCCTCTACGGCCTAA
Organism: Mus musculus; assembly: GCF_000001635.26. NCBI lineage: Eukaryota > Metazoa > Chordata > Mammalia > Rodentia > Muridae > Mus > Mus musculus. The sequence continues at coordinate 83,856,507 of NC_000078.6, read as the reverse complement.
TCCGAGACTCTCACTCCAGCTCTCAGCCTGCCTCTGCCTGTAGCCCCCCAGAGCTTTCCTTCCAGGTTCAGGCTGCCCTGCATAGCACCAGCAGCCTGCTCTTCTCCTTTTTTAAAATCCCTTGTGGGCAAGGGTGTAGTTGTGGAATTCAAGAATGACCCCAGGCACTATTCTCCCCACCCCCACTTCCCCATTGGTGACCCATAACTTGAAGTCCAACTGAGGACCGGGATACCCCTGCCCAATACTTAAGGTATTTTATTATTTTTATTTTCTTTTTAACTGAATGGATGAGAGTTAGTTCCTCTGTTGAGAAGGGAGGGTAAGAGATCCAGGAACTGCAGACCACTCCTGGACTGCTCCCAGTCTGTATTCCTCTCACCTTCCCTGGAGATGGGAGCTACAGCCTAGGCTCTTCATGGTGACCTGTAATACATTTGAGGAATGGAAAGAATCTGTCCCACATTAGAAATAAAACTTATGATGCAAACTGGAAAGAAAAAAAAGGAAAAAATGGGTAAGACTTCCGAATTAATCCTAGCGATATCTCTGTCATTTTGAGTAGGTTTCCCTTGCATTCTACATCCCGAGGTCCATTTTCTACCCTTTCTCTTTTCTTCCCATAAAAATTCCTTCCTAGTAGTGCCAGGAATTTTTGACACTGAAGTTGCTCTTTTATGTCCCTTATCCCTTGACCTTTCCTTTCTGTTTTATTCCCAGGCTCCAGTGGTTGGGCTTGGGAGTGAGTCTCAGCAGCAGCAGCGTGTGCCTGCAAAGCCAGGCTCGGATCCCTAATGCATTTGGCTTGTATCTGTGGCAGGTTGTGTTGTCTGATCAGCGTGTGGATCTTGAAACTGCTCAGTGACTCAGTGCACTCTCTCATTACAGTAAAGCCATTTTCTGACAAAAGTTGAAAACCTTTTTTTTTGTACCTGTGTCACTGAGAACAATTGTATAAGACATTTATTATTCTCATTTTGCAGATGAGGAAACTGACACTTGGTGAAGTTACGAAATTTGTCCAAAGTCACACAGCTTGTAAAAGGCACAGCCAAGATTCAGAGCCAGGTCTGTCCAACTTCAAAACTACTAATCAAGGCTTAGACATTTGGAAATAGCTGTGATGCACCAACTTGTGATGAGTTGTATTGATATTAGTATTGCCTAAGTGTTCTTAGCTCCTTTGGGTAATTTTTAATGGTGAGGTTTCTGTCCTCCCTACATTTTTCCTCTTTCCTTTAAGTATTATGAAAAGCAATATAGCATAGTAGCTAAGGGTGTGGATTTTGGAGAGAGATAACAGTAGAGATTTTTAAGCTTCCATTTTTACTTGTGTGACATTGGGAAAGTTACTTAATTCCTTATATGAGAGTTTCCCTTTCTGTAAAACAGTAATAGTGCCGTTGTTTACCTGATGAAATTGCTATGAGCATTGAGTAGTTTAATACATGTAAGAAACCTTTCGCTCTTGCTTTTCCCTTCTTGCCCCGCTCTGTCCCTTCCCCGCTCTCTCCCCATTCCCTTCCCCCCTCCATGTGCTCATGACCCGTCTCTACTTCCCTTCCCTTCCCTTCCCTTCCCTTCCCTTCCCTTCCCTTCCCTTCCCTTCCCTTCCCTTCCCTTCCCTTCCCTTCTTCTTTTTCTTCTCCCCCCTTCCTCTGCCTCTACTACCCTCTTAACTCCCCTCCCTATGCCCTGAAAAACTCTATTCTATACTAAAAACAAAAAACAAAACAAACAAACAAAAAAAACCTTTTCTACTTGTCTACACTAAATATTTTCATCTGTTAACAGCTAGTAAAGAAAGTCATTATTTTAAATTATCTAAATTTATTTGAGCAAAGTTTAGGCTACAATATACATAAACCAAAATTAATGTTGAATAAATTAGACTTAGAGAAAAATCACCAATTTGACCGAATTCAAATCTGTTGTGAGTCTTGTGAAATAACAGCTTACAGACCTGACACCAACGGGTGCCCTATGTACTGTATTAGTCACTGTTGCATCACTCTGATGATAATACCTGACAGAAACAATTTAGAGAAGGTGGTTTTGGCTCACACCCTCCACGAGTGTGAGTCCATGATGGCAGGGAAGGCTTGGCAGAACCTTGAGTTCATGCATAATGGAGCATAGGAGACATGGTTCCCAATTTAAGTCTGTGTTCATAGATTAGCTTTGTGCTTGATATAGATGCATGTATGTATGTATATGTGTGGATGTATTGGTCATATGCATGCCCTACCATGATTTTTAAAAATCTTTCCTTATTATATTCTGTGTGTATGTGTACAGCATATCTATAAGAGAATTTGGAAATTCAAAGAGGTATCTGATGCCCTGGAACTGGAGTTATGGATAGCAGTGAGCCACCATGTGGATGCTGGGAATTAAACCTGGGTTCTCTGGAAGAGCAGCCAATGCTCTTAACTACTTATTTATTTATTTATTTATTTATTTATTTATTTATTTATTTATTGAGACAGGGTTTCTCTGTATAGCCCTGGCTGTCCTGGAACTCACTTTGTAGACCAGGCTGGCCTCAAACTCAGAAATCCGCCTGCCTCTGCCTCCTGAGTGCTGGGATCAAAGGCGTGCACCACCATGCCCAGCTTCTTAACTACTTTTAATTGCTGAGCCATTTGTCAACCCTTTTCATACATTTGTGTCTAGTAGTTTCTGCTCCATATTGTTAGCGCACTAGTAACTCTTTAGGGTTTTTTTTTTTTAAATATAATTTTGCTAATTACTTTGTATTGTTTTATAGATAATTAGCTGGATAATCTAGCCTAGAGTGTTATTAAGAATGCTGTTTTGGGGGCTGGAGAGCTGGCTCAGAAATTAAGAGCACTGATTGCTCTTCTGGAGGTCCTGAGTTCAAATCCCAGCAACCACATGGTGGCTCACAACTATCTGTAACGAGATTGGATGCCCTCTCCTGGTGCATCTGAAGACAGCTATAGTGTACTTATATAAGAGAAATAAATATTATATCAAAAAGAGTGCTGTTTTCTCATTGTTATGAGCTTTTTTTCTATTTATGATTCCTTAAGATAGAAACTTATCAACTTTTCTTTCCCCTCCTTTTCTTTTTTTCTGTGGTGCAGGGAATTGAACCCAGGTCCTCACACATGCTAGGCAGACATATCCTATTTTTATTTTCTAATCTAATTTAAAAGTGGCCCTGGCCCATGAGTCTTTTTATTATTAATTATATATATTTTTCCAAGTGTGAGGTTTCTATAATTGTCTTTATATTTCTCTCATGGTCGGCTATAATCTGTAGTCCATAAGTACATGTGTGGTCTCAAATTTTGAAAAGTATGTGTATATACATATGTGTATCTTTCTGTCATATTCTATTTGAATTACAAAAAAAGATTGAACTATCTTCTGTAATCAAGAAGAGGTGCATCTAAAGCACAGTAATGTAGACAGTCTACGGCTAAGAGGATGGGCCAGCGTGAGCAGGCAAATGAAGACTATAAACAGCTGCTGCTGTGTGATGGGCTCTGTGGCTTCTCCTCGTGCTGATGAGGCTTGAGTGAGTAGCCAGTGATCCATGTCTTCATTTTTACAGTGCTTTCTAGAAAACTCATAATTAATGGAGATTTATTAACACTTTCAGCAGCATTTTTCTTTAGTGAAATATAAAATAGTGGTACATTTTGCAGTTGATGGCATCTAGTATTACCAGTTCCTTGAGTCAGAGCCAAGTTTTTTGTCTCATGATGGAGAAGAATGAGGAATAAAGACAATACAAGCAGGGCAGGCGAGCCAAGGTTATTAGGAAATAAAGATTCAGCTCTCTAATGAGTTGCCAAGTAATGCTTTGGGAGCAGAGGGTGTTTGTGTCCTGAGAATGGGCCAGTTTGGTCCTATCTGTATGCAAATGAGGAACTAAGCCAGGACGAATCTGGTTACTTAATTCATATGTAAGTGGGTAATTCTGATCAGGTAGGCAGGCATGTATGTATAGGCTCAGGAAAGCCCACTGCAAGTTCCATGTCAAGGATGACGATCCAGCAGGTAAAAAGAACAGAGGCTGCTGGTGAGCCAGTGTCTTTCTTGATGGTTAGGCTTTTGGATTTTGATTCCTTAGCTTACCAATTACGTCATTCATTTAAAAACCTTGGTGTTCTTGGAGGTGACTGCCAGTTCCACCAAGACATAGATTACTGTTTCCCTTGACTCTGTATCCTGACTGCCTACAAATGAAGGCTGCAGTGTTCCTAACTCCTACTACTACCTCTGATAAAACACACATCTTTACATATACAGTATAGTGTGGTTCTTTACCTCATCCTACTTAAAATGCCCCTTTCTCTATTGTCACTGTATACTTAAATCATTCAAAACTGTTAAAGGATGGAATATATGTATACACATACACACAGTCACACTTCGGTTATCCCAAACTCCGTCTTCCCCGTGCTAGGTAAGTAAGTACCATACCCCCACCTGAGGATATGGTTTAATTTTCTTATCCTGACTCTTCTTCCATCTTACACAGTATTTTGTTGGACTCAAGGTGATATTAGTAATTAAGGGAAACATGTAGATATGATGAATCATAGTAAAAATTGTAACATTCATATTAGTGACCAGTTAAAGCACTTTGAAAGAAATGAAGAGTTGTGTAATAAAATGGGGTTAACTTTAGAAGCCCACATCTTTAATCCTAGCACTTGGGAGACAGACATAGTTGGATCTCTGTGAGGTCAGCCTGGGCTACATAGCAAGTTCTAGGACAGTCAGAGATACATAATACAGATACCCTGCTTGTTTGTTTTTTAAAAAGAATTGTAAAGGACAGGAGAGATGGCTCAGTGATTGAGTGTGCTTGCTACTCTTGGAGTCAGCCTGGGTTTAGCTTCCGACACCCAGGAGGAGTCCCATAACCATCTGTAACTCCAGTTCTACTAGGACCTGATGTCGTCTGCTGGTTTCTATGGAAGCCAGGTATGCATGGAGTGCACACACATACATGCAAGCAAGGGACTCATATACAGAAATTTAACAATAATTCTAAAACCTTTAAAACAGATACATCTTTTCTTAAAAAACGAATTATAGGGAAAGTTTTTGGAAAGTGAAAATGACCTCATTGATGTCATCAGTCGATGACATTGAAGGCGAAACTTGGACATATTACAAAGAAATAAGCTCTTGAAAAGCCAAGAAGAAACTGTTTCAGGAAAAAGAAACAGCAGGCTCCAACTGGAAATAAGCTTCAGGAAACCAAAGAACCATAACGACTTAGTTAAGGAGACTGCCATTCCAAGCTGAGAGTCAGACAGGGGCCATACCTTAGTATATGAACATTTACTGAGTATTTATATCTGCATGCTGTTTTAAGCATCTGAGTCACTAAAAGCTTAGTTTCAATTTGATTTGCAGATACATTTAGAAAGCAAGTGGATGTTTACATGGTGCCATAATCTATTTTTAAAAGATTATTCTGGGACTTGAGATGGCCCAGCAGATTAGGGTACCTGCCACCAAGTTTATTGATCTGAATTTGATCCCTGGGACCCTCACGTTGGAAAGAGAAAACAGACTTCTACACTCAGTCGTCAGTGAATATAAAGTTTTAGCTACCGTGTACATGGTTGATCAGAGAGGAACAATAGAAATGCGTCCTAGTTTTCACTTTACTCCAGACAAGCGATGAAGTTGAATTGGGCTGTGGTGGTTCCGGCGGTGGAGACAGAGGTATGTTTTAGAAGTGTTTGCTGATAACTTTGGTTAGGGAACAGGGATGCAAATAAGGTAAGAGAATGATTAGTGAGGTTAAAAGAGCTGAAGACAACGTAAAGATACTTGTGAAGGGAGACATATCCCTGTCCTGCCCTCCTCCTCTTCCCTCTCATTCTTCCCTCCCCTCCTCTTGCTTCCTACTTTCCCCTCCCCTGCCACTTTTCCGCTTCTTCTCATCCCCTCTTCTCACTTCTCATTCTTGGAACCGAGCATATTTTTATTCTCGTCTGCCTCTCCAGATTCCAGCACCTTCCTACACTTGACAGATGCTTAGGAGAGGAGAGTCAGTATAAAAAGTAGGTTATGATTCTCAGGAACTCTGCCCTTTGTCACCAACATCTTCCTTTGCTAAATCAGTTGTTCCTACATAGAGCAAAATTAAATTTTGTTTTTTAAGTAAAGGTAAGTTCTTGAATATGTTCCTAGTAAAATCAGCCTATGAATGTGTGATGGCCATATTGTTTTACTGTCTTTTATATTTTCAACTCTCCCTGTTTAGCATACCCTGGGTTTGAACTCATGATCCTCCCATCTTAGCCTTGTAGGTGTGCTAGCACTGAAGTGTCTGGCTTTGAGTATATGCATAACATTTTTTAATCTATAAAATATTACTTAAGTATGCTTAAAATATACTTAAGTATTCATGAATCATAAATTGGGTTCACCAGTTGTTTTCCAAATTAAAAAATAAAACTAGGGCTTGGCAGGATGGCTCAGCAGGTATAAATATTAACTTTGTAAACCTGATGGCCTGAGTTGGATTCCTGGGGTGCATAGTGGAATTGACTCCCTAAAAATTACCATCTGACCTCCACATGGTATGCTGTGGCACTTGCACACCAGTAGTCACACTCATGTCATAGATACACATGCAGGAGCAGTAATAATGTAAGCTTTCAAAAATAGTTTGTAGTTACAAGAAGAGTCATGTTTGGTTGTATGGAGTTTTTGAAGGGCTAAAAATTGAAGCCAGGTTCTTGTGCATGGTAGGTAAGTAAGTGCTCTGCTGGTGCCAGAAATCCAGGGAAGGCCAGGAGGAATTCCTTAATTGTTAGCTTTTGCATCTCTCAGTGTTTTGGAGTAGCATGTGGTGGCAGGAGGCAGACTAGGATAGTGTTAACACTCTAGTGTTAATAGCTCATGTGGATGTGCTAGTTAAGGTGGCTATTGGGCCTGCAAATGTTAAGAGTTCCTATCTAGTTCTGGACAGCGATTGGCATTGCTGCTTCCAGACAGGCTTAGGTACTGGGATTTCAAATTTTGATAGCTTTTTTTTAAAAGATTTATTTATTTATTATATGTAAGCACACTGTAGCTGTCTTCAGACACACCAAAAGAGGGAGTCAGATCTCATTACGGATGGTTGTGAGCCACCATGTGGTTGCTGGGATTTGAACTCAGGACCTTTGGAAGAGCAGTTGGGTGCTCTTACCTGCTGAGCCATCTCACCAGCCCCTTGATAGCTTTTTGAACTCTTCTGGAGAACATTTTCACTTCTCTGGGTCTGTCCAGTCTTCAGTTTCTTCAGCTGAAGCCCTCTATCCTCATCTTGCCCAGTCCACCCCTTTGAACAGTCAGCTGTCTCTTTATGTGGCTGTTGTCACTGATGCCAATGTCAAGCAGGCAGTTACTCCCCATCTTTCACCACCTCCACCACTGTCAGCTGCCAGTCTTTAAGTCCCACCCCCTTTGCAGCTGTCAGTGCACCTGGCCACTCTGTCATGTTCACAGCTTGGCTGATGGCTGCTCAGCTCTCATGGCTATTGTCCTGCTGTTTCTGCCATTGCTGCTGCTACTCTTATCTGCTCTACTTTTCTTCATGTTACCAGCTCAGGCTACACTGCTAAAGTAGGCAAAGAGAGACTACTTGAGAAACTGTTGCTGCATATAAGGTTGCAACATTAGGGAAGCAGGTGCAGATGCTTGCAGGGTTGCCTAGGTAGGGTTCACTTAGGCTTGTGATAGCAGAAAACCTATTGCGTAATGTTTGGAACAGCCATAACTGGATCTGAACTTTCAGAAACCAGAGCAAGCAGTTTCAGTTGTCTTGGAGTTTCCTCAGTATCTAAGTGTGTTCAAAAGGGCTAGCTTGTGGGTAGTCCAACTGGCTGTTGAAAGATAATTCTAGCACTAATACTGGCTTTAATACTGCTTTTTAAACAATGTGTAACACCAATCTAGTTTCCCAGAAAAAAGTGGGTGACCCCCCTCCCCATCATTGTCACTGAGTCACACTCTACCCCCTGCCCTTACATTTTTTCCCTAAATATTTCCAGGCTCAACTTTTTATTGTGGGGCTTTCCCCCCAATATAAGTCTTTCATTGTCCCCAAAGAGCCCATCTTGTACTTGGAATTAGGATCTTGTTTCTGAAGCTGGGTCACTTAGGTCTTGCACATCAGCCTGCTGCACTGTTGCCTTTTCAGACACATCGATGCCATCCATTGTGGCTTGCTGAATCAAAGCAGCTGAATTTAAAACAAGTGCAGTATCATTTCCTTCAAGGATTAGTTCATCTTTCTGGGTTCAAGAGACAGAACAAGCAACACCTGTCCTCATCCAAACCCTGAAAGGTACTTTCCACCCAAGAAATTTCAGATTTCAACCAAAGACTCATTCTCCTAAATAATGACATTGATGGGGAAGTGAGCATACACAGACCTCATCTTGGAACAGAAGCCCAGTGTAATGTTCTTGTCTTAGTTAGGGTTTCCTTTGATGTGAAGAGATGCCATGACCAAGGCAACTCTTATAAGGACAACGTTTAATTGGGGCAGGCTTATAGCACGCAGCCTTTTTTTTTTAAGTTAAACTGAAATGTAAGCAAACTCAAATATACCAAAAGCTAAATTTATTGAGAGCTAAATTGTTTCCTTTGAAAAGAAGGACTCAGAAAAGGAGGAAAGAAAAGGAAAGAAGAGAAAAGAAAGATTAAGGTGATTGGCTGGCTGAATTATTATATACCTGCTTGGGAGAACAGAAACTTTATGGGTCATCCTCGGCCACCCATAAAGTTCAAAGCCAGCTCGGGCTATGTCAACTCTGATCTCAAAAGCAAAACAAAAACCAAAGTACATAAACAAGCCCTTTGTTTGTCTAACTTTCCCTGAATCTGCTTGTAAATGAACTTCTGACCGACAGCTATGAACTTTTAAAATGAATTTTATTTGTTCTATAATTATTTGTGTTAATTTACTTGTTTGTGATAAAGCTGTACCCTGTTGCTGTTTACTTGGCTCACTGCCTATGTGAAGCACTGAACCAGAGATAGAATTGAATATGTTAGGCTGATTTTACCAATTGGACCAATTGTAGTCCAGATGTTAATTAATGGTTTAACACAGTGGCTCTTAACTTTTCTAATATTGCAACCCTTAAATACAGTTCCTCATTTTGTGGTGACCCACACCGTAAAATTATTTTTGTTGCTACTTCATAACTCTAACTTTGCTACTATTATGAATCATAATGTAAGTATCAGAGTTTTCCGATGGTCTTAAGCAACCCCTGTGAGAGGGTCTGAAAACAACCCTTGATTTAACAGATTTATCATCTTGGGGGAATACATTCTGGAGCTTAGTTGTATCAACTTGACTCTATTCTTACTACTGCTTTCCTCTAAGTTTTTCAGTTCCCTTGTCTCCACCAAGGCCACCACCAGTACCCTAGTTTAAGTTCTCATTATAACGTGTCTGGAAGCCTTTCCCCTTCATATTTGTTTTCCATATTACTACCAGAGTGGTTAAACCAAATCACAAGTCTGACCATCCAAGTCAGGGTTTAAATCCTTTAAACACCTTCTGATTCCCATAAATCCTAGTTCCTTTTAGATTCTTTGGCCTCATCTCTGCTACTCCTTGCTGATCCACCACCTAATACTGGATTTTTGGCATCTATACTTTTATTGATGTAGTTGTTTGTCTTAGTTAGGGTTTTCATTGCTGTGAACAGATACCACGACCAAGGCAACTTTTATAAGAACAACATTTAATTGGGGCTGGCTTACAGGTTCAGAGGTTCAGTCCATTATCACCAAGGTGGGAGCATGGCAGCATCCAGGCAAGCATGGTGCAGGAGGAGCTGAGAGTTCAATATCTTGTTTCCAAAGGCAAACAGGAGAAGACTTGCTTCGAGGCAGCAACGATGAGAGTCTTAAAGCCCATGGCCACAGTGACACACTTCCTCCAACAATGCCACACCTCCAAATAATGCCACTCCCTAGGCCAAGCATGTTCAAACCACCACATTGCCTTTAGTTGAAATACTTTTTATTCTTGTTTGGTTTTTTTGGTTTTTGGTTTTGGGTTTTTTGTTTTTTTTTTTTTTGGTTTTTGGTTTTTGGTTTTTCAAGACAGGGTTTCTCTGTATAGCCCTGGCTGTCCTGGAACTCACTTTGTAGACCAGGCTGGCCACGAACTCAGAAATCCGCCTACCTCTGCCTCCCGAGTGCAGGGATTAAAGGTGTGCACCACCATGCCCGGTTTACTTTTTATTCTTATACCCTACCATCTGTCACTGATTTTGGTTCCTAAAACCTAACTCAGATTGTGACTGCTTATGGGAAATACCGGCTTGAGGGTTTCTCTATTATTATAGAGTCACTTAAAGTCAAGAAAGTAGTCTTACTAATTTCTGCACTAGTTTTAACAATAGGGCTAGATCGCACACAATAAGCTTCCAGCTTTCATTAAACCGCATATGTTGAGGTGAAGGCGAGGTCTTTAGGCATGAGAGAAAAGGGGGTGATTTAAGTTATACGTGAAGCAACATCAGTTGCCCATAGTGAATTTGAATGGAAGGACACAAACTAAAAAGTACAAATGGGGAAAATCATACTGATGGGGTGATGGTTTGTCTTATTTTTAAAAGAATGATAGCAAGAATAAGAGAGCACAGTTGAACCATGCTGTTTAGGGAATATTTTCAGTGATTGGAGGAAGTAGAAGAAGCCCTTGAGAGTCAACAGATTGATGAAGTTAACCTAGAGGAATACTGGGATAGAGTCTAGGGAGGAAAGGAGTGTATAAAAGAGATAAGAGTTGTGGCATCAACCTTTTACAGAGCAGTTAAGGGGTATAAAAGGTTTTCTGGGGCCGGGCAGTGGTGGCGTACGCCTTTAATCCCAGCACTTGGGAGGCAGAGGCAGGTGGATTTCTGAGTTCGAAGCCAGCCTGGTCTACAGAGTGAGTTCCAGGACAGCCCGGGCTACACAGAAAAACCCTGTCTCGAAAAAACAAAACAAAACAAAAAAAGGTTTTCTGGGGACAGTGTAGGATCACTTGCCACCAAGCCTGATGACCTCAGGCATTCACATGTTGATAAATGCAGGTGTGACTATGTGTGCAAACACACACACACACATGCATATGTATTATCTTTGCAAATTGTAGTATAATGGAACTTTAAAAAGAATTAGCTTATAGAACAAAATAATTCTCTTTTCCTAAATTTTTCATGACAGGCTTTCTCTGTATAGCCCTTACTGTCCTGGAAGTCACTATGTAGACCAGGCTGAGCTCAAACTCACAGAGATTTACCTGCCTCTGTCTCCCAATGCTGGAATTAAAGGTGTGTGTTACTACACCTAGCTATCTCAATTCTTATACTTAAAAATATATTTATCGCCTATGTTCAACTAGGACCTTTGTCCTTAGGCCAGTAATAGTTATTAAGAGGTAACAAACAAGATAACATAATTACATACTTTTACCTTGCAAATTTATTTTAGGACTGTTTTGTCATTACTATTTAAATCGCCCTAGTTGGAAAACCTTTTCCTTAAACTTCTTACATGGAAATCTGATAAAATAGTTCTATGAATATGTGACGGGAACCTGAAGCCTTTCCTAAGAGTTGTGTCCAATCCTTCAGACTCATTAACTTTCCCCCCTAAACAAGCAATGGCTGCTAGGCCTTTCCACTGCAGTCCTGTGGTTACTTAAAGCATAAGTCAGGAATCGTGGCAGAAATGCTGATGGCAAACCATTTGAGTACTAAAAGTGGTAAGATATTAACACCAATTTTTTGGATATTTTCACCGTGTTATTTAGCAACCAAAAATGCTACAATAATACATCTGTGCCAGAGAGTGAATAGAGTCTGCCAGTACCCTAGTCTAGACAGTGGGGTAATCCTCCTTTGTCAGTGGGCTTTGACATCTCTAGTCTTTTCCAGCTCTGATCATTTCGTAGTGTCTTCTACCTACAAAGTAGTCTCAGCGTTATGGGGGGTTGGTTGTTTGTTTCTTCAAAATTACAGTATGTCATACAAGGACAGACAGGCACCACATTAGAATTCAGGGATGGGTGCTGTTTAAACAAGTAGGATACAGCTCACTATTAAGGAACTAGAAAATGTGCCAGTTTCTAATGTACAGTAATAAAAGTCAGCAAAACACTTAAATGGAACCACGTGAAAGTAGAAGGACCGAGGTCAAGTAAAGACTTCTCAGAACAACAACAGTGAGTGTTTTGTTAAATGCTGGCGTCTCTTGAGCTTGCACTGAACATGAGTAGACTTTTACAGGAGGCAAACTGAAATAGTTTCTTTCCATGTAGAGAGAGGCACTGAAAACAGCCTGCCTGTAGGGGACTGTAAGTAGATTAATGGAGCTGGAACTTAACATGTGAATGGGGGCTGGTAAGAGACCGCATAAGACTGTGTTTGCTGGGGCTGGTGAGATGGCTCAGGGGTTAAGAGCACCGGCTGCTCTTCCAAAGGTCCTGAGTTCAAATCCCAGCAAGCACATGGTGGCTCACAACCATCCGTAACAAGATTGGATGCCTCTTCTGGAGTGTCTAAGACAGCTACAGTGTACTGACATATAATAAATAAATAAATTTAAAAAAAAAGACTGTGTTTGCCATGCTGAGCATTTACACTTTGAAGGTGATATGAGCCAATTAGAGGATTTTAAAGTAGAGTAGTTGTACAGTCAGATTGATGTTTTAGAAAACAGTAGTCAGACCAGATTAGAATGAAATGGGCCTTTATTTGAAGCAGTCTAAGTAATGGCCTTTTGCAATAAGTTAAACAAAAAAGTCTCAAAATAGTTGATTTGAACACTGGCCACATACAGGCCTGTCTACCTGAGAGGCTTAGAAAAGAGGATCAAGAGTTCAAGGCCAGTCCCAGCAACAAGAGTTCCCTTTTGAAACATTAGCTGCTTTAGGTAACATTATTTCTGACCCTCACAGTGACCCTGAGAATTAACAGTTACTACCATATCTGACAGACATATAAACTAAGGATTAGAACTTTCCGTTTACTTGCATCAGTCACATCACCATCTCTGGCAGCACAGCATTCACTCAGGTCTGTCTCATTGTAAAGCTTACAGGGTGCCCCAGTTACTACATAAGCTAGATTGTGACCCAAACCTCAGGCATGCATGGTTTATTAATCGTGAGTGTTGGTTGAACAGCATTCATTCAGTAAGTATATGTGAGCAACTCCTCTACTGATCAGTTCCAGGAAGGCAGGCATAAACAGGGAACAGGACAGTATCCTGTCCTTGCAGACTTTACCTCACTGGGAATAGGTAGGTAATGTAAACAAAGACATGTTTTAGTTTGAGACAGTAATTAAGCAAAGGTACCACAAAGAAAAATCAGGGATTTGGGGGAGGTGGCTTTGCCTTTGGGTTCCATCCCCACCAGGTTCCATGAGGAGTGAGCAGAGAGGAAGAGAGAAAAGTGACAGGAAAGGCTCCAAGACACAGAGTGCTTGCCTGCCTGGGATGTGCGGGGCTGTAGTTTTAATCGCTTGCCCTACAGACTAGAAAAAGAGTGACTGTTCACCCAAGCACCATGAGCTCTCCTGGCTCTTACCTAATATCCATCAAATCAGGAAGACTTGAATCTTTCTTTTGTCTACCAGTAGTAATAAAGATAGCTACAAATGAAGGGGGTGGGGAAGAGTCTGAGAATGAATGAATCATGGGACAAAGGGCATGGAGTGAATTAGATATTAAAGAGGTAACATTGGTAGATAAGGCCACAGGAAGAAAGAATGGGGAGTTGGGCATGTAACTAACTCAGTTGGCAAAATGTGTGCCTGGCAGGCACAAAATATTAGTTCAGTCCTTAGCACCAAACTGAGGCACAGTAGGGCATGGCTGTAATCCCGGCATTTGAGAGGTATCAAGCAGGTGAGAAGTTAAACGCCGCCCTTGTTGGGGCAGTTGTCATTGGAGGGGACTGTAGTTGTCTTTAAAAAGCGGACTGAGAGCAGTTTTAGACTCACTGTCACTCCGAGAGGAAGTATGCTAACATACTAAGCTATAACCCTCGTGTGGGCCCTCAGGGTTTGGGGTGGGTTTTGTACTAAAATGGTCATCTGAAGTTTGTGTAAGAAGTAACTTTGGTATTTCTTCACTGTGTCTTCAGGTTGTAAAAGTTAACATGAACAAACTACGGCAAAGCTTCAGGAGAAAGAAAGACGTTTATGTCCCAGAGGCCAGCCGTCCACATCAGTGGCAGACAGATGAAGAAGGAGTCCGCACTGGAAAGTGTAGCTTCCCAGTTAAGGTAAAACACACATTGTTGTGTCTGGCCAGTAGATCACAACCTGGGTTCTAGCCTGGAAAGGCATTTTGGAAACCTGGAAGAGAAGAGGGGCTGGGCTTCGGGAGATAAGGAAGGAACCCAGACAAAGCTCTCTGCTCAAGGTTCAATTTTTACTATTTCGGCACTCAGTTATAAAGGAAGGGGGAGGGGCCCAATTCCCGCCAAATAATCCAGTAGCAGGGTGATCACGTGATGCCTTCAGAACAGCAAAGCGGCAGGTTCCAGCAGTAGGCGTGGCAGAAAGATTGAGCGGGAAGCTCCACCCCTGAGCAAGCAGGTTTCAGGCTGGGGGAGGGGAGACTATAACACATATCTTTGTGGTTCTCTGTGGGGAAATAAACAAAAACATAAAAGCAAACCAAACAAAAAACTGATAGCCCATAGAATATGTAATCCTATGACTCACGCTAGTGAAGGAGCCTTCCAAAATCGTATTCTGCTTCAGTGATGGAATTAAATAAGAAAAAAATACATTGTGCAGTTAGTGATTTTTCTTTTTGTGTTTAAGTTATTTAAATAAGGCTGTGTGCTACATAATCTGGAACAAGTATAAGTGAGAACAGTTTGTGTGTGGGTTGGTGGGACTCCTAGGAGCTCACTATGGGCCTTGAGTGTGCTTGGCAAGCCCACTACCACTGGGCTACATCCCTGCCTTCTTTTTACTTCCTTGAGAAGGGATCTCACTAAGTTATCTAGGCTGTCCTTGAACTTACTCTGTAGCCCTTAGGTAGGCTTTGAACTTGTGATCGTCCTTCCTCAGCTCCTGAGTAAGTGAGGTTTCCCAGAAGCCTCCACTCTCAGGTCTGGCCAAGTAAGAACACTTCTAATGAGAACATAAGTCCTGAGACGTCTACAGATCCTCAGTTACCAAGAATTAAATCATTTTCAGTGAGGTAGGGGTTTATTTCCAGCACTCTCCAACAAAAGAAAAGTCAAAAGAAGCGCCTCTCCTCCCCACTCCCATTCAGGGCTAACTGGCTTGTTTGCTGCTTCTTCTATTTTTTTCTGAATATTTATTATTTATATGTAAGCACACTGTAGCTGTCTTCAGACACACTAGTAGAGGGGGTCAGATGTCATTACAGATGGTTGTGAGCCACCATGTGGTTGCTGAGATTTGAACTCAGGACCTTCGGAAGAACAGTCAGTGCTCTTAACTGCTGAGCCAGCTCTCCAGCCCTGTTTGCTTCTTCTTGTCTTCACTTTTAAACTCTTCCCACCATTAGTTCTGCTCTTGTCTTCTGTACTTATAATTTCTTGTTCCATCAATGCTAGATGATTATCTTGATGTTCCATCATAAAAAAAAGAAATACTTTCACTTATTTTCAAATTTATATCAGATATTTTTACTTCATTTTCTTTACATGTTTCACGTTTTATTTCATTTTCTTCACATATGTTTTCTTCACTAATGTTTACATTCTCTTCTATAAATAGTAATTATATCTCCTATATATTGAGCTTGTTCTAAAAGTTTTCATTATTAATTAGGCATTAAATTTAATGCCAATCTAAGGAATATCCTACAGTTTCTTCTCTTTGATATTATTGATTCATTGATATGTTTGACAGATAATTGCTGAATGTCTGCTGTCTACCAAGTATTGTTCTAGGAACCAGGAGTGCAGTGAGCAGCACAGACAGGATCTCTACCTAGTGTTGTTCATGGTAGTGTATGCGAGAGTGTGAGAAAACAATATCTGCTATACCAGAAAGGAATTGTGGATGAAAGAAATAAATGGGGTTGATACGGTTTAAAATATTTTGGTTATGGAAGTCCTCATTAGGGGGCAAAATGTCATTTCAGAAAACACCCAAAGAAATTCAGAAAATAAGCATTTCAGGTATTGAAGGAAACAGAATGTAGCCAAGGGAGCAACAGTGGAGTGGCTCTTCAGCAAGAGGCACCTGGCATAGTAAGGGGCACAGAGAAAACCACCTTGTATAGAACCAGAGGAGCAGGGAGCCATGAAAGCAGGTAGGTAGAAGGTAGATTCAGTAGTTCAGTACTTTCAAATAATATCACACCTACTAGCTGCATTTTTTGATACAATACTCTTTATAAATTCTAAATTACTATTTATATTCAATTATGTATATGAAGAAGTAAATTTTGCTAAAATTTGTATCTAGCATGTACAGTCTTCTCTCTTTTTTTTTAGATTTATTTATTATATTTATATGAGTACACTGTTGCTGGGATTTGAACTCAGGACCTCTGGAAGAGCAGTTAGTGCTCTTAACCGCTGAGCCATCTCTCCAGCCCCTCCCCCCTTTTTTTTAATCTTTTTTTTTTTAACAGTCTTCTCTTGATTGACTTAGTTATATTTGTGTGAAAGTCACTGCATGTGTGCATATTTAAAATAGAATTAGAGTCAGTAAAAGATACTCTGAGTAAGCTTTTTCTATATTACAAGTGCCCAATATTAGATGTGTCATATATTCATTCTTGGGCCCTTGCCTACTAGCTAGAAGTATTGTTCCTACAAATGATCTCATTACCGTCCTTAAACACTGAAAAATTATTTGCCTAGAACATTTTGGGGGTGGAAGTTGGGAGATACAGAGTCTTGCTACATAGATCAGGATAACCTCTACTAGCAAGCCCAATTCCATCTTAAGGATTTTGACTTTTATATTTAGATGAGATGAGAAACCATTAAAGAGTTGAGCAGACATAGCATCATGGGACTTCTGCTCTCGAAGGCACATAAAACAAACAAAAATATAATACAAAAATCAGAAAACCAGAAAAACAGGCAAACCAGAATTTGGAGCTTGAGATGTTTCAAAGGTTATAAGCACTTACTGCTCTCACAGAGGACCTTCCTGCCTCTGCTTCCCAAGTGTTCATATTTTATAGTCATATACTACAGGTGAGTACCACTACTTTATATTCTAGAAATCAACTAACTGTACATTCTTGGAATCTCAATTTGATAAATGCTTATCATGACTAAGGAGTTTTGAAGGCATAGCTAAATTCTGTATGCTAATATCTTGTTCAAAAAGTTCATGTCACTGTTTTGAGATATTTTGCCTGTTCATTTTTTTCCTTATATTTTTGACAGATTTTAATTTAATAAAGTAAGCCTGGGCAGAGATAGTTGGCACAAGCTTGTGATCCCAGCATCTGTGAAATAGAGGCAGGGAGGGTAGGACTTGAAGGTCATCCTTGGCAACTTCCTGTCTCATAAAACCAAACAAGCAAACAAACGTGGGGTATCACTTGGGCAGGGCTCTCTACTTGTGGTTTCCTCCTGTTCCCAGGATGTACTTTCTAGGTGTTTCATCTGAGAGTATGGGGTGCTCAGTAGACCATATTTCTCTCGTGTAGTTCCTGAATCCCTTACTGAAGTGAAAATGCCAAAAACTCACCTTGCTTATTAACAAGTTTTGTTTTAATTGTTTATTTTAGAGGGTTTATCTTTTAGCTTTTATCTCCCCCTGAAACACAAACACACACACACACACACACACACACACACACACACACACACAAACACACACACTTACCTTCACTGGTAAGGTGGACTGTTACCTGAACATACAAAATAGTTTGTTATCATTTTGGGGTAACATCAGCCGTTGGTGATCATTGACTGGGTTTATTATTATTAATTCTTCAAATTTCAAGAAGGCCAGGCTGTAGTGGTGCACAGCTTTAATCCCAGCAATTGGGAGGCAGAGGCAGGTTTATCTCTGTGAGTTGGAGGCCAGCCTGGTCTACAGAGTGATTTACAAGACAGCCAGGGCTACACAGAGAAACCCTGTCTCAAAAGAACAGAGAGAGAGATAGAGAGAGAGAGAGAGAGAGAGAGAGAGAGAGAGAGAGAGAGAGAGAGAGAGAGAGAATATGAATGAATATGAATGTGTGTGTGTTGCAAAAAGGTTATTGAGCAGTTGTCTGATTGGGTTAAGGCACTCACCACCAAGCTGGACAACCTGAGTTTGATCTCTAGGACCTACACAGTGGAAGTGTAAAAGTCACTTTTATTTGTCAGATGTAACTGTCATCTTGAAGGCTTACCACTGAATAAGCTTACCCTTTCTAGTTCTTTCCAAATTCTGGCTGGCTGGTTCAACTCAGCTGTTCTGGCTCAAAACTCCTCTCCAAGCTGACAAATTCAAACTGGCTTCTCTTGGCTTCTCATGGAATTGTTTTGCTTGGAAAAACTGCCTCTGATTTGAACTGAACTGCACTGAGTACATGAACTCAACGAAACTGAACACTGTGTTGCCTGAATTCAACTGAACCGCACTCACGGAGCTGTCCTCCCTTCCTGGCTCACTCTGTGCTGCTTCTAAGTAGCCTTTCTTCTGCTGTTCTCATGTGAGTTGAGCATAGCCTATCTCTGGCTCATTCTGTCAAATCTTTCTCTGATTTGTCACTTTACCTGCCCCTCAATTAAATGTCACTTTCAGACATGGCTGCTTCCTTCTACCGACTGACCTGACCTTCACTGTAAGCTATTAAAGGTATGTACTAAAGGCATGTCTGCAGTCAGGCCAAATTGTATAGACCTAGAAAGTCTCTTTGGATATGATCACTTGCCCAAACAGCTGTGTTGCTGGATTAAAATATCTCTACATGGAAGGAGAGAACTGATTCCTGCAAGTTGTTCTTGGACCTCTATACTTGCACCATGATACATATATGGACACATGCACCTCCCTCTCCTATACCTACACATACAGAGTCACAAAAGTATACTTTAGGGGCTGGATAGTGTCACACACACCTTTAATCTCAGCATTTGGGAGGCGGAAGCAGGTGGGTCTCTGTGAGTTCAAGACAGCTACACAGAAAAGCCCTGTCTTTGGGGGAGAGGGTGCTTACTAAAATGAATGACAGCTCTGTCTGATTGCCTACTTTGTTTTGAAGAATAATACTAAGTAAGTGCGTGTAACAGTGGCAAACTATGAGCCATTATTTAAACAAGACAGTTACACATGTACTTTAACAGAGAGGTAGTGTCAGGTAATTGAAAAAGACCTGGGCTCTTGTCTGTGAATTTACTAGTTAGTATGACTTACTCTTCTCGTTTAACTTTATTGACATTTGGTTAAAGGAAAAGTTTGGATCTCTTAAGTACTTTCTAGTACTGAATTTCCACAATTATATTTAATAAATCTGATTATGTCATGACTAACTCAGATGGAATTTTAAAATTTTATAGATGAGGATATTTAATTTGACTGGGTTAAAGACACGTAAGGCTTTGATAGTGTTTCCTTACATTTGCATACTATATTTGCTATATGAATAGTATAATCTATATATGCATAATGAACTTTTATAGCGTTGCTTTTTGCTGTTGCTGGGAACTCCTCACTGTGTAGTTTCTCACATCATGGATAACATTACTAAAGTGGGGCCTGGAGATCTAAGTTTTCATTTTTTTCAGGAAAGGGAAAAATTATTTAACTCATGAAGAATGCAATTCCACATAATAGTTTTCTAGTGCACATTTTTATGAATAAAAGTTCCTTACTCAGAGTTTGGCAAAGGCATAAACAAAAGAAGTTCCAGTGTCAAATATTTTAGCCATTAAAGCATAAGTCAGCTGCAGTTTTTCAGTGAGATAATGTCTCAGCGAAGAAGGGAGGCCTTTGAGATGATGTTTATTTCAATTGGCATGGTTTTCTCAGTCTACTGACACTCAGGCTTGATTTCCATTTCCACATTCTAAATAGATAACACCACGAGAGTCAGCACAAATATAAAAAATTTTACTCTTTGCTTTCTACCAAGTCTTCTTTCTTTGTTATTGTTGGCATGAATAGTCACATGTGGCCAATTGAACTGATTGAGTTACATGGTAGAAAGAGAATTAGAAAATCTTGTATTCATTTCTAGAAACTCATGTAAAGGTAAGTAGTTACCTTTACATGAGTTTCTACTCTCTCATTTTGCTTTGTAAAAGGAATCAGAGATGAGGCAGTAATAAAAATTACCCTTAGAAAAGAAAATACGGGCTGGAGAGATGGCTCAGCAGGTAAGAGCACTGACTGCTCTACTGAAGGTCCTGAGTTCAGTTCCCAGCAGCCACATGGTGGCTCACAACCATTCGTAATGAGATCTGACATCATCTTCTGGTGTGCCTGAAGACAGTGAGCGGGGCCGCCGGAGCGGGCAGAGATCCAAAAAATTCAATTTCCAACACCCACATGAAGGCTCACAACCATCTGTACAGCTACAGTGTACTCATATACATAAAATAATAAAATAAATCTAAATAAATAAATAATAAAAAAAGAAAATACAAGTGTGTATGTGTATACATAAGTATACATATACTAGCAAAAGTATATGGATATATGTAATATATACATGTTAGAGATACCATGTTAGAGGTTATTGTCTCCACTCTCCCACTGAGTTTTCTAGTGTGGGTTTCTTTCTTTTTTTTTTTTTTTCTTTTTTGGTTTTGTTGTTGTTGTTGTTGTTTTCGAGACAGGGTTTCTCTGTGTAGCCCTAGCTATCCTGAAACTCACCACATGCTCAAAGAAATTAAGTTATGCAAGTTATATAAGTTATGTTATAACTTACGCTAATGATTTTGAAATTTTAATGGACTATGAATATTCTAGATACATTCATTGTTAAAATTGTCTAAAGCAGAAAAATAAAAGTTGAATAGACCTTAGCCATAAGTAAAATGAGGAAGCTGTTTTTAAAAAGTGATAACTTTTCTAAAGGACTAAGCAGAGATGGTCTCGTGGACGAGTATTTCCAAACCCTATAGGAATTCCATCTATAGTATTTAAATATGTTGAAACAAGTAGAAACATGAACAGTTTTATACATTAATGGAATTAACAAAAGTCATACCTCACTGTTAGGAATATGAGGTGATGTGACCACAGAAAACAGTTGTCATTTCCTTCAAGTTAAAGAAAAGATTACCCTAGCAGGTCACTCCTGGACAGACACCCAAAGGAATGAAAGCAAGAGTTCGTGCAGAGCTTATACACCAGTTTTCACTGCAGCTTTACTCACAGGAGCAAACAAGTAGAAACAAGCCAGAGGACTAAGCAAAATGTGATGTATGCAGTGGCCTGTCATTTGGCCTTGAAAGGACTCTGATATATAGTACTCCATGATAAATCTTAAAAGAAGTGAAACAAGTGAAGCTGAGTGAGATAAGCCAAACACAGAGGACAACACTGTGTGATTTCACTTAACTGAAATATCTACATTAAGCTAATTCTTAAAGATGAGAAATTAGAAAATACCACGAATTGAGAGGTAGAGAGAACTGAGTGGTCATTGCCTAATAATAGTGAGTTTGTGTTTGAAATAATTTTAAAAAGTTAAGGATATAAATAAATGTAAACAGTAGCATTTTAAATAAAATAATGCTCCTGAATTGTACTTTTTAAATGTTTTTTTACCATTTCCTCTGTGTATACACATGCATGCCTATGTACACAGTACATCTGCCACTTGTTGCTCTTGCAGAAGACCTAGATTCAGTTCTCAGCACCCATATGGTGGGTCAGAGCCATCTCTAAGTCCAGCTGTAGGAGATTCAGTGGCCTCTTCTGACTTCACAGCATCAGACATCAAATGGTACACATATGTAATATGTAGGCAAAACGCTAATAAACACAAAAGTTTTACAACCTTTTTTAAAAAAAAATTGTGAAAATGGGCTAGGCATGGCCGGTATATGTTAATCTCAGCACTCAAGTGACTAAGGTATGAAGAACATGAGTTTGAGGCCACTCACACTTCATAGGAAGTACAGTCTAGGCCACAGGGAAAGACTTAAACACACAAAAATTAAACCAAAAACAAAGGAAGGAGGAGAGAGAAAAGGGAGGGAAGCCACAAGTGTAAAAGTTTGACATATTTGCCAATCATGTCTACAAGTATACAGAAGTATTGGAAAGCCAAGCATGGTGGTTCTTGCCTATACTTCTAGCACTTAAGAGGCAGAGGCAAGGGATCTGCAGGGCAAAGCTAGCCTGGACTCACATGCTCACTACTATTAGTCACTGAGGATATGATGACTCGAACAGAAGAGCCTGATGTGGCACATGACAACTATAGACTAATCCAGGCCGTGTTTACTAGGCTCCGTGCCTAAAGAAAAGGGCACCACCAGTTGCTGGTCAAAATATGGCTTCTCCAAACACTCACTTAGTGCAGATGAGGATAGAACATGGTACAGACCCCTTTGGAAAGAAGGTAACAGTTTTTTATAAAACCAGATGTATGAGTACCACGTGACCTAGCAATACACTCTTCAACTATGTTTTCATATCAGGGTTAGGGCCTCTGGTTTCTCATAACGACATGTGATGCTAGGTATGAAGTTCATTACAATTGATCAACTTTCAGGCTTAGAGGTTATTGTCTACACTCTCCCACTGAGTTTTCTAATGTGGGTTTCTTTTGTTGTTGTTGTTGTTGTTGTTGTTGTTGTTGTTGTTGTTTTCAAGACAGGGTTTCTCTGTGTAGCCCTAGCTATTCTGGAACTCACTCTGTAGACCAGGCTGGCCTCAAACTCAGAAATCCACCTGCCTCTGCCTCCCAAGTGCTGGGACTAAAGGCGTGTGCCACCACGCCCGGCTCTAATGTGGTTTTCTTTTTTTTTTTTTTCTTTTTTTTTTATTAGGTATTTTAATGTGGTTTTCTTATTGTTAAACATTTTCTATTTTTTGTTGTTGAGATTTTCTATTTTGTATTTATTTCAAGACAATTGACCATTGCTTTTTTTCAATTCTTTTTATAACTGCTTTAAAGTCTTTGTGTCGATAACCATGGATTATTTTTCCGCAGAGATGAATTAAATGCATGATTTTGCCATATGCCAGCTGAATATTGTATTGTAAGACTCTGGTACCTATTTCAGTCTTTCTGAGGGAGGGCACCTGAGGATCTAGCTTAGTTGGTAGATCCCTTGCCTAGCTGCAGAACCCCACAGGTTCAGCCCCAGCGCTGTAGAAAGTGGGTATAGTAGCACATGCCTGTGACTCCAGCACTTGAATTTGACATATCACCCATTTATAAGTAAATAACTCTATTTGCTTTCTATCCTGTATCATACGTAAGTAACTACATTTATTTTGTATCCTGTATCAAGTAAATAACTACATTTGTTTTATATCCTGTATATAAAAATGCATAGGACTAGAAATGTTTTCAGAACTTTTAAAGCTTTACTATTTGCATATAACTATAGTAAGATATCCTATGGATAGGGTTCAAGTCTAAGTGTAAATATTTATGTTTCATATATACCTTATACATATATTCTAAAGGTATATATGCAGTATTTTTAGTATGTCTGGATTTTGATTATGACTTTTTGATTGGATTTTGATTATAGACATTACTACTTCAGTTATCATATCTATACCTAGAAAATTCCAAATTTTAAAGGACTTTGGGGTTTTTTTTACTTAGATATGCTAATCATATTTATCCAGTTTTCAAAGCCTGTCATATATACACCACCTATTGGTCTACAGGAAACCTGGGAAATGCTCTGTCTCTTGATTTAGCTCTGAAAGTGTTTGATATGCAGTTATAGGTGCAGATCCTTATTAAATGGTCCAAGTTTAGCCCAGGACTTCAAAAACAAGTCAGAGGGAAAGTTTCCCAAGCTTTTGTGTTCCTTAATATCTTCTGCTTCTTGGATGTCTCCTACCTGGTTCTTTTCTTCTTCTCATTGAGGGGAGAATATCCTGTGGTGAACGTGTAGAGGTCAGAAGGCAGTTTGTGGGAGCTGGGTCTCTCCTTCATGTGAATCCTAGGGGTTGAACTGGACTCAGGTTGTCAAGTTTGGCAGCAAGCACCTTACCAGCTGAGCCATTTTGCTATTCCTGTTTGTCCTTCTTATTGCTAGGTGTACATACTTTTTCTTAGGATTGTTTTTAAGTGTACAGGTAGGGGAATTGTATCTCACTTAGGTTATTACACTACTGATCCCATAATTTGTGTAACATTTAGTGACTATCATGTACTTTCTCATTTATTCCCCTAATAACTCTGAAATATTCTAAATTTAATTCCTACGAAAATACTGAGTGAATAAAATTAAGGTTACCGTCTACAAGAGCCAGGAGTTTCTTGAATGCAGAAGTTTACCTGTGTATCCTCAGCTATCTACTGAGAATAGTGTCTCAGTGAGCATTGGTGGAGCTAACGCCTTCCCTTCTCTCCACAGTACCTCGGCCACGTAGAAGTTGATGAGTCAAGAGGAATGCACATCTGTGAAGATGCCGTAAAGAGATTGAAAGCTGTATGTATTTGGTGGTTGCTGGTCCTGATCTGTGTTCTGTCAGTAAACAGTAAGAGCAGTGTGTTTTCCCAAGGGAAACGATGTAGGCTTACTGAAAAAAAAAAAAGAACATCTCATTTTCTCTTTATTCAAAAGTACAGATTATGGCCTCTCCTCCCCTTAATGGCCAACTAGGCCATCCTCTGCTACATATGCAGCTAGATACATAGTTCTGGGGGTTACTGGAGAGGCCCATGGTCTTGCGAAGATCATATGCCCCAGTACAGGGGAATGCCAGGGCCAGGAAGTGGGAGTGGGTGGGTTGGGGAGCAGGGCAGGGTATAAGCGACCTTCGGGATAGCATTTGAAATGTAAATGAAGAAAATATCTAATTTTTTTAAAAAAGTACAGATTATAAAGACCAAACTTTTGCTCGTACATCATCCAAAATACGCCTTTCACTTACTATGGTCCATAAGAAACAAGCAGTTTGAAATCTGATAGAAAATATTCTAAAACCAGCCAGAAATGTTACAGCTAACTTGTGATACCTGGACTATACACTATTAATTTTAAATCTCTAAGAAACAGCTTTTCCGGGACAAAGTAAGAAGTACCTGTGTGAGGCCTGATGGAGTTTACTCATTATCTTCACACCTACATCTCTCTTTAAATCCCTGTGACACAGACAGCCTACTTTCTCTTACTTCTTTATAAACTTGAAATGGATGACTCCCTTTCAGGATGGATAATGCTTTCTTTGCCTGTTACCCCATAGACTACACACTACGTTCATAGGTGTGCATTTAGTAAGGGAGAGAAAGTATTCACATTTGATAAAAGGTCAGACTGAAGTGTTAATGTCCTGTTTTCAGTATGTCTGAGGGCCCTCTGTCCCCTAGCTCTTCAGGCCCTCTTCCCAGCCTGCCTTCTCCTGTGTGTAGCCATTCCCACTGTGCTGTAGAAGCTTGAGGCATTATTTCTGCATGTGCCTGTCCCCAATAGCGTTGAATTCATGTCACTTTGGGGTTGCTAAGTTTGGCTACTAATGAGTGCTTTTAGTTCTCAATTTGCTTAATAACCAAAACTTTTCTGCTTTTTTGATATAGTTTATGTTACCTCTTATATTCCCTCATGTAAAAATTTACAATATATCAAAGAGATAGATTTATTTTTTGAATACCTGAATCTATTGTAGAAGGAAAAGTGGGAAAATAACTAATTGTAGAACATAAAACAAAGCAACTCTGTCCAGATGGTGCCCTGCAGTCGTGTATATGCAGAGGCCCTTTTATCTCAGGTGTGGCACATTTAAATTCTTAGAAGCCCAGGGCGCTTCCTTGCATTCTTCAGGGTTAAGAGAAGAGGACATGTCTGTGGCCTGTGATCCAGGGAACTAGCCTTGCAGATTGGCTCCCTTATGTGACTGTTCCCGAATTAAATACAGGCTCAGATAATTTAGTTTCCCATTTTTATCAAAACTAGTTTGAAAGAGAAATACAAAATTTAGACTTTTTTCTTATAAAATAATTCTCCATTCCTCTAGAATAATGATAAACTAGATGAGTTTAACTAAGGATGCTTTAAAAATAATTATTTAACCTTCTTAAAGAATTGTTTAAGAATTCTTCTTGCCTCTCTTACCCTTTGCTCTTACTCTTTCTCCCTTGCTCCCTCTCTCCATGTGGCCATTGCCAGCCTCTCTCTCTCTCTCTTTCTCTCTCTCTCTTTCTCTCTCCCTCCCTCCCTCCCTCCCTCCCTCCCTTCCTCCCTCCCTCCCTCCACCTTTCTACAATAAATGCCTTAAAACCAAAAAGAAAAGAAAAAGGAAAAAAAAGACTTTTTTTAAATTTTTTTTTAATTGTTTCTTTGTATAGCTCAGTATGTAGCTAGCCTTGAGTTTCTTATCCTGCCTTACCTCTCTACCGATGGAACTACAGGCATGAGCCCCCATCCCCAATGTAAAAATATTTTATAGGACTATATTACTAATAATGAGAAAAGCAAACCAACCAGGAAAGGAGGAGAGGGGAAATGAGTTGGCAGTTAAAGGGCTTGCTGATCTTGCAGAGGACCAACATTTAGTTCCCAGCATCCTCTGAGGTGGCTCTCAGCTGCCTGTAGCTCCAACTCCAGGGGACCTAATACTCTTTTCTGACCTTTGAGGTCACACATACATGGGCACAACCCCACACCCAGAACCATACATAATTAAAAATAAAAATAACTCTTAATTTAAAATCCTGGGAAATGATTAGATTATCCTTAAACAAACTATTGTTATTAAAGTCTTAAAATTTACATTACGTAGGTCTGTGAGGCCACTGTGGAATTATACTTCAGAAAATCTTTTAATTTAGAAACAATCAGTCTTTTTTCGTGCTGAGTATCAAACCCAGGGCTTCCTGGGAGCCAGACACTCTGCTGAGCCAAGCCTCTAGCACTGCTATCTAGTGTTGTAAAGGTTGCTGTCTGACTATCTGTTTCATTTGAGTTTTTGAGGCCGTTCTACTCCCAGCACGTTATTTTCTGCAGCTGCTTAGGCGCTAGGGTTAGGTGCATGTGCCACTTCATCTGGATCTTAATTTTTTTTAAATATTAGAAACAGGTCTTTAATGTACAGGAAAAATATGCTTATTGTGTAAAATAGAACCTGCAATTTACAAATAGGGGCCAGAAAGATGGCTCAGTGGTTAAGAGTATGGTCTGCTCTTTCAGAGGACCAGGTTCAGTTTCTAGTGCCCACATAGTGGTTCCCAACCATCTGTATGTCCAGTTCCAGGAGGTTTAGCACCCTCTTCTGGCCTCCAAGAGCACCAGGCATACATGTAGTACTCAGAAGGACAACAGGGCCTCAAAATCCTACTCCTCTGACCTCCACCTCCCATATACTGGAGACACAGGTACAAGCCACTCCACTCTGCTCACCTCCTAGTTTAAATCTACTTTTTTGTTTTATTTCATCTTTTGTTTTTAAAGCAAGAATATTGTTTGAGGACTGTTTAGATAACATTTAATGTGTTTTTTATATTCACCATAATATAACCTAGGTTTACCTTTCGTGCTGGGCCAGGGCCATAGCTTAGTTGGTGAAGTGCTTGCCATACAGTCGTCAGGACCTCAGTTTACATTGCCTAGCACCTGTGTTAAAAACAAAAACCATAAGGGTATAGTCCCTGAGCTGGGAAGTGTAAACAAAGATCGCTGAAGCTCACTGGCCAGCCAGTGTAGGTGAGTTAGTGTACTCCAGGTTCAGAGAGACCCTGACTCCAAAGATCACATGGCATCATCCCCTGGCATATCCAGGACACTTAGGACAGTTGTATAGACTTAACATTGGCAAGTGTATTAAAAATAAAATTGGGTAAGGGGTAAACTTTTTATTATGCTCAGTAAAACTTAACTGTTCTAAACCAGGTGGTGGTGGCACATGCCTTTCATTCTAGCACTCCGGAGGCAGAGGCAAGTGGATCTCTGAGTTCCAAGGCCAGTCTGGCCTACGGAGTTCTAGGACAGCCAGGGATACACAGAGAAACCCTGTCTCTATAAACAAAAGTGAACAGACAAAAACATCATGGGTCTGTAGATAAGCTTTTGGTACTATACTGAGAACCTTGTAGTAAGTAGAAAGTCTTCAGGATATTGTCTCTTGACTCCACATATCTCCATGGTTTGGTTTTTTTTTTTTTTCCTTCCTTTCAAATTTTTACTGTAGAAATACTGTTTGTCTTGTCTTTGACAACATTCTTTTAACAAATATTTATCTAGGATCTATAGCCTGCTGTGCCTGGTTCTAATATTGTACCAAATACTATGTTACTAATATTTTTTTGCTTATTAGCAAAAAAATTCATAAAGTTTCCTGAAAGAATTTTAAATAAATGGAAACAAATTTTAGGAGTGTATAAAGCTACAGAGAAGTAAAACAAAATACCTTTGGAATATGTTTGAACGCTAAAGCTTTAAAATATGGAGAATTACGAAGCTAGGATACCAGTTAAGCAGCAAAACAGACTGTCATGTGAGCGACCTAGAAACAAACAATTCCGTTTCTAGAGGTTTGAACCTTGTAGGAAATTGAAAGTGATTTACATGTACAGTTATAGAGACCTTCCCCCCACGTGGTCCCGAATAATCTAGAATTGCATTAGCTTCTGTTAGAAGTGAGTGGCAAAGCTGACATTCTCAAGTGAAGAAAGTAGCATTGGGATAGTTTTTAAAATGTGTTCCTCGGGCCACCTCTTGCCCTTATGTACGTAAAGTAACATCTCTTCTTTTTTTTTTTTTTTTTTTTTTTTGGTTTCTTGAGACGACAGGGTTTCTCTGTGTAGCCCTGGCATAACAACTATTTTTAACTAATTTATTTTGTGACATAATTCACTAATTACTACTATAGTACTTAGAGTGCATAGAAATAATTTTAGAAACAGTTGTTGCTTAGTTCTGTTGCCTGTATGTTATAGGGTCATAAATATTGTCACGTAGCAGTGAGTTCTATAATTATTATATCATGCTTTGCCTTGCTTCACAGTAATCAAAATGACTTTTATTGTGAAAGGTTATTTCATTCCACTGTCTTCTGAATCAGTCAATCTCAATCTCTCTCTCTCCCCCCCCTCTCTCTCTCTCTCTCTCTCTCTCTCTCTCTCTCTCTCTCGCTTGCTCGCTCAATCCCTCTCCCACTCTTCCTCTCCCTCTCTCTCTGTGTCTCTCCCCCCACTTTGGGATTAGATTCATTTCATTGTATAAGTAATTCTAGTATGTTGGGGTTTTTATTCACTATTTGATATATTTGTTTTAATATATGTTCTTATTTTAGCAGGTAAAAGAATCATAACTTGTTTTTTTAAAGAACATTAATATTCTCTAATCCGATATCTGTCTTTTATGCATTTTGCATGTCACCTTTTTTCTTTAACATCTGGGGTCTTTTATAAGAAAGAGAAAAAAACCCTGTCTTTAACAAGAGCTTTTCTAGGAGCTGAATTAACTGTTGACTCCCCACCCCGTGAGAATGGTGAATCTGTAACTTTGGCTGCATCCTTGAAAGCTGATCGTTACTCGTAGTCTAACAAAACTAGTGCCACCAAACTTGGCAGCAGAAATAATTTTAGTCTTGCTGCAAAGCTACCTGGATCACATGATTATTTTTCCAGCTTCAGTTTAGAGTGTCTTGTGGAAATATTTGATGCCATCTATGACTTTCAAACATTCTCGTGTTTAAAAGCTCTGAATGAGTTCATGAACTCATTTTTCACCATAGTGGTCTTTTACTAGACATTTTTGCAGCAACAAAAGTTGATTATAAAAAGTAAAGGATTAAGAGTATAGTTCAGCCCTAAGAAGGGAATATAAAACTGGGTTGGGAGAATATGAACCTATCTACTCTGTATAAGTTCTTCAAATTTTACTTAATAATCAGTTTATGTAAACGGTACTTAAAAATTAATGGTAGGGCTACTTGTGGTGGTGAACCCTTTTAATTCCAACACTCAGAATGCAGAGGCCGCTGTGAGGTTCAGGCCAACCTGGTCTACATAGTGAGTTCCAGGCTACATAGTAAGACCATCTCAACAAAACAAAACCAGTTGGTGGTAGGACCATCGCTTGTTATGGCTCCCTTCTCCTGAGAGTTGATAATTATATGGCTATATCAATGCAAGAGTCTTTGCTTTAAAAGAATAGTTAAACAAAACCCTGTTTCTTGTTCCATTTGTGACCCATGAACATGGTTTGGTTCTCATTTTTCCTCTGTGCCCCAGTGTAAACATTAGCTTTACTTAGTCTCCCCTGGAGTAGGTCCTGCTCTTTATCCCTGTGTGTTGTAGAATTGATGAGCGGGTTATATGCAGACTGATGCTAGTAGATGGGGACCCCTGTAATGAAGCTTCCTTCCTGACTTAAAGGGCATGCTGAGACTGTGGATGTGTGCTCGTGACTTAATTTTATGGGTTGTTTTTGTTGTGTTCTGTTAGGTTTGCAGTGCCGGGGCATCAGACTCAGCCTTACACACAGTGGGAAGTGTGCTTTGCCCACAAGTTGGTTGCTTGCTTTGATCTGGAATCTCACTGTGAAGGCCAGGCTGACCCGACAGCTTCTCAGGCTCCTGTTTTATTTTTATTTAGGAGGCAAGTTTTTACTATGATATCAAGGCTGACCCTGACCTCCTGGGCTCAGGAGGCCCTGTCTCAGCCTCCTAAGGAGATAGGATGATGGGCACGTGCCACCACAATGACTACCATTGATTTTAAGTAGCAAAATGTATGTAGAACTAACCTTTTATTTGTTATTATGAATTTTAAATGCAACATCATGCCCAGCTAGTATGTTCTAATCTTTTTCTCTGCTGCCAAATTTGGATAATCTCTGTTGGAAAAATAGAGATTCCTAAATTGAGTAGTTGTCCTGCATGAATACAGGCTCTGAGTTTTTCTCTTCCCTTGGATTCTTAGGTCGTGCAGTGTGTTTCCCTGCATTTTCACGCACCTTTCCTTTCCCCTGTCACTCCTGGTATGGATAACTCTATAAAACTTATCCCCACCCTTCTCCCATCTTTCCTTCTCTTTTACTTCTATATGTCTTAATTGATGTGAAACCCGGGACATTTAGCCTATGTAATAATAGCACTCGACTTGTCCCCTGTTCCTCCAGGAAAGGAAGTTCTTCAAAGGCTTCTTTGGAAAAGTAAGTTTAATGCCATGATTGTGCTTGTTCATATAAGGAGTTACACCCGGTACAGCACTGACTTGCTAAAAGAATAAAACCTTGATTTCTTTGCAAAACAGAAATAGATCTGGCTATATATAAAAATTAATGAATTAGTTGCTGTCTATGATATTACCTGGGTTTTTTGTTTTGTTTTGTTTTGTTTTTTGTTTGGTTTTGGGTTTTGAATTTTTTTTGTTGTTTGTTTGTTTTTTGTTTTTTATACTAACTCTCATTTCTGGGAAAACCCAATAAATGAATCAAGTAAGTTACTTTAATGATCTCTTTAACATCTGCTATTAGGTAAATGCTATGTGATCTTTCAAAACAGTTCTGTTAGTGCATTATCTATATTTTTAACAGGTAGATTTTAATTAGGGCCCAAAACTGACAGAAATAGAAAGAAAATTAGATCCAGGTAAAAATTTAAGGGACCCCAAAATTTACATTTAATATTATTTTTCTAATCTAAGTTAAATTTCAAGGGAATAAATTGTGAAAGTACATAAACTTACTTTTGAAGATTCTGCTGTGACCTTTAACCTGTATTGCTGATCCAGGAAAATCTGTTGTAATTAATAGTCTACCAAAATCTGCTGCATGGATGCTCTTTTTATAGGTGCCCTTACCCTTTCCTAGTGACACTTGTTCACTGCTCAGATCCTCACGAGTACCAGGGCCGGAATGTCCCCTAGAGACAGAGTGTGCCCAGCATTAGCATGCGTGAGGCCCTCTGTTCTGTCTCCCAACACTGGAACAAAATAAGAGGCTGGAGAAATTGCCCAGTGTTAAAGTGCTTGCTGGTCTTAGAGTGGACCTGAGTGTAGTTCCTAGCACCCACGTGGGTAGCTCACAACCAGTGTCACGGGCCAACCTAATCTCAGATCCTAACTGCCACAATGCTAAAGTTATATGACATATGAAAAACTTATGAATCACTTTAATCTTTGAATAACATTTATATAGTGAGGAAGCTGAGTTCAGATGGCTTCTTTAATTCCAAATCCACTAAGTGGAGCTTGGATTTGAACCTTGATAATCTGTCTCCAGAGTCCGTACCCTTAAACACTGTGCTATACAGTCACTTTTGTTTTTCAGTTTTGCTTTTGCAGTGCTGGGGGTTACACATGCCAGGCCAGTGCTCCTGTGAACTGTATCCTCAGCCTTTTGTTATTTTCTATTTTGAGGCATGATCTTATTAATTTGCTGGCCTGGATTTAGTGATGTTCCTCCTACCTCAGCTTCATAAATAACTGTGCTTCCAGGCTTCAGTTCTCCTGGATCGGGAGAGGGGCAAGGGGGCTGTTATTTGGGGGGGTTGAGACAGGGTCTCCTATATCCTAGGATGGCCTAGAACTTGCTTTTTAGCTAAAGAGCACCTAAACCTCTAATTCTCCTGCCTCTGAAAGTGCTTGAGTTACCAAAGGGAGCATCCCTTCATCTAGTGCCACAAAGACTCACGCACGCACGCACGCACGCACATTAGGCAAGCACTCCACCTGTTGAGCTACATCCCTAGCCATTCAACTTTCATTTTAAAGAGTAATAGTTGTCTTTGAATTTTATTTCTAGTAAATTACTTTTTCGTTATAGCTTTTCAAGAACTATTTTTTTTCCCAGTAGTTTAAACTAGCTCATGGAACCCAGGGCCTAGAGCATGATAGGCAAGCACTGTCACTAAGCTTGAGCTATCCTCTCTGTGCCTCTCCCTTCCCCTCTCTCTGTCTG
This sequence comes from Mus musculus, assembly GCF_000001635.26. Classification (NCBI taxonomy): domain Eukaryota; kingdom Metazoa; phylum Chordata; class Mammalia; order Rodentia; family Muridae; genus Mus; species Mus musculus. Next base: position 83,823,509 of record NC_000078.6, on the reverse strand, counting down.
AGACAGCATCTTGTTAGTCAGGCAGTCCTTAAATACCTGAGAGTCTGGTCTTCCACTCATGATGTTCTTGGTTTCTGCACATCACCATGGCTGACCCTAACACTTCATTTTTATTTATTTGTTTGCTTATTGATAATGGGTCTCTCTTACGTAGTTCTGGCTGCCCTGGAATTTGCTATGTAGTTCAAGCTGGTCTTAAAGTAGCAGATCCACCTGCTGCTGCCTCCTGAGTTCTGGAATTAAAGACTCACACTCAGCTTATTTGGAGATCTTTTTAATAGTGACCAGGTGTTGTGCACACCTGTAATTCTAGCACTTGAGACACTGGGGCAGGAGAATTGCCATAAGTTTTAAGTCCAGCCTGGGCCATGTAGTTAAGTTCTGGACTAGCTAATACTACAACAGCAAGGCACAGCTTCAAAAAATAAAACAAATGAGTTAGTCAGTCCTACTAGTGACTTTTACTCCCACAATATTGTCTTAAAAACACTAAGCAATCTTAACTTGATGACCATGAACATATATGACAATATGAATTATTTTCATGGGCTAGAGAGATGGCTCAACAGTTAAGAGCGCTTGTACTTTCAAGGAACTTGGCTCACTTCCCCGCACCCAAATCATAGCTTATAACTGTCTGTAACTCCAGTCCCACAGGGTCTGACACCCTGTAATGGCCTCTGTAGATACTGTCATATGACACACAGACATACATGTAGCAAAACACTCTATGTGCATTAAATAAAAATAAAACTTCCAAGTTTTTTAGTGTTTTTTGAGGCCATCCTGGCCTACATGGCAAGTTCGAGGACAGCCAAAGGTACATACTAGACTCTGCCTCTAAATAAATAAAGAAACCATGTTTATGTTATGGGGAGGGCCCTTTTTATAGCAGAACAATTTTGTTATATAATTTATAAAATTACAGTAAGCTCAGTTTTATTCAAAAAGAAGAAAGAAAAAGCATTACTTACAACATCACCAGGAGTGCTTTAACTAAAATACTGTTCTTTAATCTTGAGCCTTTGGGGTTTTCAGGTGTATTGGTTAAGGTTTCCGTTCCTGTGAAGAGACATCACAACCACAGCAAGTCTTATAAAGAACAGCATTTGACTGGGGCTGGCTTACAGGCTCAGAGGTTCAGTCCATGATCATCATGGCAGGAAGCATGGCAGCATCCAGGCAGACGTGGTGCTGGAGAAGGAGCTCAGAGTTCTACATCTTTATCCAAAGGAAGCAACAAACAGCCTACTGTCTTCCAGGCAGCTAGGAGGAGGGTCTCAAAGCCCACCACCACAGTGACACACTTCCTCAGACAAGGCCACACCTCCTAATAGGGCCAAGCATATTCAAAGCACAGCAGGTGTTATCACTCTTTCTTTCCCTACATTAATCTCTAAGAAACAGGATGAAAAGACTTGATGAATTGAGTTTGCTAGTAGGCTATTGTTTAGCAAAAGCCAAAAATTAATGTTTCTAACTTTTTATTACATGTAGTGTGTATGTGTGTCCATGTGTGTGTGTGTCCATGTGTACCTGTGCATGTGCTTGCACCATGAGGCACTATCAGAATACAGTTGTTCTTCCATTACATGGGCCCCAGGAATGGAACTGGGGTCTTCAGGTTTGGCAGCAAGTGCCCTAGTCTGCTAAGACATCCTAACGGCCCTAAAAATGAAGAATCTTACACATTAGCATTTGAGGGGCCAAGCATGTTGGCACACAGGTAATCCTATCTGTTCAGTAGACTAAGGTAGAATAATTGAAAAATTGCCATTTTAGCAAGACCTTGACTCATGCTGAAAATGGAAGTAAGCAGTGAGTATAGCTCAGGGTAGCACACTTGTCTAGCATGTGCAAGGCCTGGGGTCAGTTCCCAAGAATACACACACGATGGTAGGAGAGATAGTAACTGTGTGTACACTTTTAATTCTAAGCACATGAAGATGGAGGAAGAAGAATCAGGAGTTAAGGCTCATCTACATATTAACTCTGAGGTTAGCCAGGCTGTCTCAAAAAAACACAATATAAATGACAGGTGGTAAAGAGTTTTTGTTAGTACATCTCTTCATAAATTATTATGCTGTCTAGTCTTTGAGTCTGTATGGATTAATGTTCCATGTAAAGAGAACAATAGTAATTTTTTCTACCACACACTTACTTAAAAGTATGTGGAAGAAGTTAGTCTTGATTTCAAATTCATTAGTCATAGCCAGGAAGCCACCTTCTTCTTCCCCAATTTCACTTCTTGATCCAGTCACTCTTGCTTACCTTCATGGTGACAACAGTGCTTCCAGAAACTCCAGTAAGAAAATCATACACATCTGATGGGTTACAGAATTGTACTAGGAACATCTAAAAAGGAAAGGAAGGGAAACTGCACCCGAGCATAACTTCTCCCAAACTAGCTAATTGTTCTCTGTAGTCCCTAATATTCTCAGCTTTTGAGAGATTATTATGTGCACATCTATTAGTGTGGCTGCCATGTTAAACAAATAGTTTATTACCAAGTAGCTACATGCCACTTAAACACTTGAAAGACGTTCATATAATAATATATTTAAGAAATCTAATGAGCTAAGTATAAGTAGTCTCTATCCCATTTTATAAGAGAACCAACTCTATAGATGAAAATGCCTGCGTTATTCCTGAGGTCTCTTCTTATGTCATTTACCAGTGATTATATTGAGCTTTGTAGCTTACAATATGCCCTGACCAGATTTTTAGTTTGCTACTTACAATAGCTGGGTGGATTGGCTGGTAGTTCATGAGACTACACTTTACCGACATATGAAGACAAGATCAAGAGCTTGCCTACTTAGTTCATTTCCCATATGCAAAAATCAAACTTTTCTGAAACTTGGTGCAGATATCATTGACCTACCTACCCCAGGTCATACATCTTGTATTCTTAGATAGTTTTTAGGATTTGCTTTATTTTTCCTTTTGAAAGCATATTTCAGGGACTGGAAAGATAGCTTAAGTCATTCTAACAAACATGCGGATCTGAGTTTGAACTGTAGCACTCATGTAAGAACTGTTGGTTAGATACCATAGCACACATAGATTGATAACATCAATGCTGACGAGGCAGAGACAGAACCATCCCTGGGCTCACTGGCCTAATTCCAGAGTAGTGAGAGACGTTCTCTCAAAGGATGCAGACAGTGTTTCTGAGGATGACACCTAAAGTTGTTTTCTGTGAACGTGTGTGCGTGCGCGCGCGCGCGCGCACACACACACACACACACACACGAAAGTACAATAGGACAAAACCTTGACTTGAGAGGAAAGAAGAGACAAAAGACGAGAGTAACCATAAACTTTTATATTCACCTTTTGTCTCCTTTTTTTCCCTTTTTTTAAGATTTATTTATTATTATATCTAAGTACACTGTAGCTGTCTTCAGACACAAGAAGAGGGTGTCAGATCTCCTTACAGATGGTTGTGAGCCACCATGTGATTGCTGGGATTTGAACTCAGGACCTTTGGAAGAGCAGTCAGTGCTCTTACCCGCTGAGCCATCTCTCCAGCTCTCCTTTTTTTTTTTTTTTTTTTTTTTCTATGCAGTGATCTTTTAAAGGTCTTGGTTATTGACCTCTTTTAGATTTTAAGGAGTAAATTATTAATTTTCAGAGGTCCTCACATACACACACTGTATTCATAGCATCTCAGTGGTTCTCAAGTCTCAAGTCAGCTTTAGTATATAAAACATATTAGGAAATTGTCTTAGTCAGGGTTTCTATTCCTGCAGAAAACATCATGACCAAGAAGCAAGTTGGGAAGGGAAGGGCTTATTCAGCTTACACTTTTCTTTTTGTTTTTTGTGTTTTGTTTTGTTTTGGAGACAGGGTTTCTCTGTATAGCCCTAGCTGTCCTGGAACTCACTCTGTAGACCAGGCTGGCCTCAAACTCAGAAATCTACCTGCCTCTGCCTCCCAAGTGCTGGGATTTAAAGACGTGCGCCACCACTGCCTGGCTCAGCTTGCACTTTTATACTGCTATTCATCACTAAAGGAAGTCAGGACTAGAACTCAGGCAGGGAAGCAGGAGCTGATGCAGAGGCCATGGAGGGATGTTACTTACTGGCTTGCTTCCCCTGGCTTGCTCAGCTTGCTCTCTTATAGAACCCAAGACTTCCAGCCCAGAGATGGTACCACCCACAATCGGCCTCCCCTCTGATCACTAATTGAGAAGATGCCTTACAGCTGGACCTCATGGAGGCATTTCCCCAACTGAAGCTCCTTTCTCTGTGATAACTCCAACCTGTGTCAAGTTGACACACAAAAGTAGCCAGTAAAGGAATGTACCATCCTTTCCTAACAAAGGTGAATAAGACGTCTTGATTTTCATAGCACAGTTACTCTCTTGTTTTTAGGTAACTTTTATAACTTTTATACTTTTATACTTATAACTTTTATACTTTTATACTTCCTAACAAAGGTGAATAAGACGTCTTGATTTTCATAGCACAGTTACTCTCTTGTTTTTAGGTAACTTTTATAACTTTTATACTTCTTTGTTTTTCCTTAAACTTTCAGAATATCCCAGTATTTGGGAGGCAGAGGTGGGTGGATCTCTGTAAGTTTGAGGCCAGCCTGGTCTACATAGTGAGTTTCAGAATAGCAGAGCTTACATAGTGAGAAAAAAAGCAAAAAGCTGCCACCACAACAAAACAAACAATAACAAGGAACCCTTTCAAAATTTCTTACTCTGTTCACTTTTTTCAGCTTGCTTCCTACTTCACTGACCCAGCAGTGCTGAGGCCTGTGACTTTGTAGTAGAGCACTTGCCTGTGAGTGAAATTCTGGGTTCAGTCTCAGTGTCACATCCACTTGCCTGTCTGTAACCTGTGCCCGTATGTTGTTGTTTCTTCCTTTTGGTAGGGCAGGCTGGCACTTGCATTTATTTACAGCTGTCTAAGAGTCCCACTCCCATTGTCTGCACACATGCTCCCTGTTCCCTTCCAGGCTTTGTCTTGCTGTTACCTCATTTGTCGTTCCATACACTTTCTTTCCTTATTTGTTTCCATGTCTCTTTATCACTGTAACATAAGTTCTCTGAGGACTCAGATCTTCACCTGTTTTGTTTGTGGTGGAATTTTCAGTGCCCAGAGTAGTATGTGGCCTTCAGTTTGTACTCTACAATATTCAGGTTTAGTGGATGAATAAATGACATGTATATTCTCAAGTTCACTCTATAATACAGAGTCAGTCAGTATTAGTGAAATCTTACCAAAGTTTTCAACAGTAACAAATGCTGTTAGAACAGAAGGGAGACTTAGACATTACAGTGGAGGCCTCTGGAGAGAGCACTGAGGCTGAGGCTGACGCTGCAGACAGAGTTTCTGGTAATGTAGTTGGAAAAGAATGAGAACTTTTAATGAAGCAGCCATTAGACATGGAGCCAACCTTCGATCTGGGGGAGTTGTGTTTCTATGCTTTATTGCTTTGGAGAGTGTGGTATATTTGTTCAGCGTGTCATTATCCTCAGAAATTCCAATACCAAGTTAGTGACTTCAAGGCCTTTCTCTTCAATTTTTAGATAAAATTTAAAATAACAACAGCTGAATCCAAGTTCCCTGTGGGAAAAAAAGGTCTCTAATTTATTATAAGGGACATTGTATCATGCTTGCCTAGCTAATATGTCATTATTACTCTGTGGTGACTGAGTTATCTCTGAGTGTAGGTGCTGCTTCTGGGAACTTGAGAGCTGTGCCACATTTGCTTGCTGGGGCCTTCGTGGCATCTCTTTTCTTTGGCTGACATGAGAACACTCTGCACCCTTTTAAACCTCAGCTCTCCAGAGCTAAGCTTTACCCTAACCTATCTTGTCTCCAAATAATTCATCAATTCTGTTTATGGCAATGTGTTCTTATCTTACTAGTGATTTTTTTTTTTTTAAAGATTTAGTGAGTACACTGTAACTGTCTTCAGACACCAGAAGAGGGCATTGGATCTCACTACAGATGGTTGTGAGCCACCATCTGGGATGGTGGGAATTGACTCAGGACCTCTGGAAGAGCAGTCAGTGCTCTTAATGCTGAGCCACCTCATTAGTGATCTTGGGACTCATAGAATTTTAGATTTAGACAAAACCCTAAGGAGTGAGTCACAGTCTAATACTGGATAGGTTATAAATATGGGGGGTGGTGCAGAATAATGAATTATCTTCCTAAAGACTCAGCTAATGACTACATTCTAGAAAAATCTTGAGAGCATAGCCCACCATATTTGTCTTTGAAAATCAAGTTTTATTGTAAAAAGACCATGCCCGTTTGCACACATAATGAGGCTTCTTTTGTGCTACAATGACAATTGAGGAGTTGCCATGCAGAGTATATGGCTAACAATGCCTTCACAGAGAATGTGCCAATCCCTGATTTAAACAATGTAAAAACCCATTCCTGTAAGTATAACTCATTTCTTCCAGCGTAGCATTAGTGTGTCAAGTGAAAGCAATGGAAGGCTCCTCTAGTTTACAGAGGTTGTCACCAGCATGCTGTGGTCACTGGCTTTCAATTTATTTTAAAAAGTTATTTCTGCTTAATCACTCTGAAGGACTGGGGATACAGCTCAGTTGGCAAAGTGCTTGACTGTCATGCATAAGGTTCAGTCCCAGCACTCCATACACGAAGCATAGTAGCACCATCCTGTAATTCCAGAAGGTCAAGGCAGGAGAAGCACAGGCTCAAGGCCAGCTGTTACCTAGAGAGTTCAAAGGGAGCAAGACCCTGTCTCCAAATTAGGCAAACAAGAATTACAAAATGTGTAGTTCTCTTACTAGCAGCAGGTCTCACAGTGGCTGTAGTTGACTGTAGTAGTTTTCTTCAATGTCAAAGACTGCTTAGTAGCCATATGGGTTTAGATAAACAAAGAGTTGAAGCCAGCCTAGACTACATAGTAAAACTTTGTCTTAAAAAAAGAAGAGAAAAGAAAAAAGAAAGAAAATAAAATTTAGAAGATTTGCTCATAATAAAGAAATTTAGAGCAGATATTAGTTTTTTATTTTCAAGCTGGGTATTTAGCAAGTAAAGTGACTACTTGGAAGTTACACTCTTCACTGGTCATTTTTCGCGCATAGGTTAGCTTGATCCTTCTGCTTAGATTTCACTAAATTCTAAGTTACTAAAATTCTGTCTATGTTAGGTCCATTTTCTTTCTTTGGAAAATAGGCAAGTTTGGTCTTCAGTATGGAACTTTTTTTTATCTTTAGTATTAAATGGTTTATGGCAGCATTAGCCAGTGTGAGTTCTACCCGTAACCTTGAAATGATTACCAAGCCAGAATGTGTTGTAACAACGGTAATGAACTCATTCTTAGTTTCTCACATGTACAGTACCACTACCACAGTTTTATTAGTGTCTAAATTATGCAGCTTTTGGAGGAAGTATTTCTACCACAAGTAAGCCCTACATTTCATGCTCATTCTGAACTACCTTTTTTATTAGTAGGTTTTGTTATTTGACGACGTCATATAATGCATTCTAGTTACTCTTTTTCAGCCTCACTTACTGCCCTCCCACTCCCAGCCTCTGCCCCACTTCTTTCTTACAGATCTCTTTCCACAATCACAAGTCTTTGTCTTGTTTTGTGTCCCACAAGACTATCCTGTGACTGTGGGTTTGGAACTATCAGTAGCAGCCTGATGGGCTCACTAGTGGGTTCACAGCTGGACACTGCCTCTCCCAGAATCCAATTGTCTTGTATGTAATACATTACTATCATTTTTTTGTTTCCATAACCATAAAATTGAGCCAAGGGTGAATTTTAGAAAATCTCTAAATATTATAAGGAATCTATCAAGGAGAACAATTCTAAAGTGACTTATTTTCCCCTACCTTCAATTGGCTAACCTTTTGCTATCTGTTGCTGCAAATGCTGAATACTGAAGTTTATGGTAGTATAGTGTGATGTGTGATGAATCTGCAGTGAACATGATAAGGGCTTTCTAGGCCATTTACAGCTATTTCTGTCATTGGATAGCTGCCTTCTCTATTCCTACAGCAGATATTTAACAAACTCTTTGAACATAAAAAAGGAAAAACTAAGCTGGGCAGTGGTGGCACACACCTTTAATCCCAGCACTTGGGGAGGCAGAGGCAGGCGGATTTCTGAGTTCGAGGTCTACAGAGTGAGTTCCAGGACAGCCAGGGCTATACAGAGAAACCCTGTCTCAAAAAACCAAAAACAAACAAATAAAACCAAAAAAAAAAAAAAAAAAGGAAAAAAACGAATGTCCTTAACTTAGTATACCTGAAAGCACAACTTTAAAAGAAATTAATAGTAGCAGTAAAGTAGTGGTGGTAGGTGGCTACCAGTTTACCTTTTTAAGAAGCCCAGGTACTGTATATATACTCTAACCCTTTTAATGCATGTGCCTATATGTTGCACATGAAGAACAGAAACTATATCCTTTGTTTAGCATTTAAATAGTAGCACTTAATCCAGACTTGTTTTATGCTTCTAGAGTAACTAGCAAGTGCATGCTAGTTTTTCACAATCTTCTAAACATCCTTTGTCATCTGCCTGCCTCATTGCTCTATGTTTAACTCTCCTTTTTATGGAAAAGGGTTTTTTTTTTTTAAAGAAAAAAAAGCATAGTCTTGGTGTGAATGCCTCCTACCTTAACCCGTTTAGTGTTGAGGTTACAAGGATTACAAGCATTCAGCACCACATCTAGCCTTAAATAAAGCCTGTTGTTGTCATAGTTGTTTTGAGACAAACAGAGCCTTGAACTCACAGCCTGCTTCTGTCTGTCAGGTGCTGGGATCAGAGGTATGTGCCACCACACTCAGTTAATAAACGTTTTAAAGAGTGTGTTTGAGTTTATAGAATCTTTTTACCTTTCATTTACTTCTCAGCCTGTTCTGATCTAACTTCCACTTCACTGCCAGTCAGGTTCTCCAGAGACGCCAACTTGAGGATAGGTGAACATGGGTGCACATGCATACATGCAAGATAATCTGTGTGACATAGAGTATTTTAAGAGTTGGCTCATGAGTTCATGCATGTGGCAAGTAGGCTAGCAGTCTGGAAACTCAGACAATATTCCTGTGTTACAGATCAAAGGAGGCTTTCTTTCTCAACTGATTGTATAGGACCTGAACTGTTAAAGCTAATCTTTTCCTAAAGTCAGTTGTTGTTTTTGTATTTATAGCCCTGACTGTCCTGGAACTCACATAGATCCACCTGCCTCTGCCTCCCAAGTGGTGAGATTAAAGGCGTGTGCCACCACAACCACCTGGCCAAAAATCAAGTGCTCTTAACCACCAAGCCATCTCTCCTGACCTTGTTTGTTTTTTAAGATAGAGTCTTCCTTACATTGGGCTGGCCTGGAATTCCTTATGTAGTCTATCTTACTCCAACACATGATCTTGCCTTAGCCTCCTGAATGCTGGGATTACAGCCACAGCAACTTTAGACTAGTGTTTGACTTAAGCAACTAGGTATACTACCATGCCTGGACCTAAACTTCTCTTTACCTGGTACTTACTCTGTACCAGGCTGACCTTGTCTATATGTCTGTGCATAGGTCTGTGCCTGAGAATACAATGTCTGTAGTTGCATGTACCATCATACCTAGACCTAAGCCTTTCTTTCATTCCTTTTCACAAGCTCTTTGTAAGTTTGGTATTGCAGTTCATTCCAAATATAGTCAAGTTGACAACTGAGAATAGCTGTCACAATCTATCCCTTGTCAATTTGACAACACAGTCATATCTCCTTATGTACAAATGAAAACAATAACCAAGTCATTTTAATGACTGTATTCAGTTGTCTTCTGAATCCCACATAGCTGGGTGCTTGACAGACACCTTAGACTTCCTGAAATTTCCTATCTTAGCCAGAGCTACTTTTTCACTCAAGTGACACAAGACAGGAACCTATCCCCTCCCCTATACTGTGTAAAACCACCTTTGCAATCTCAGTCAAGATAGCTCCATCCTGATTCTTTCCTGCCTGGAATCTTGCTTATTGATCTCTATCTGACCTCAGGTACACTGCTGCAAAGTGATGTTTTAAAATGCAAGTCTAGGGACTGGAAAGTTCACTGAATTAAGAGCATTGCTGCTCTTCCAGAGGAACCAAGTGCAGGCCTCAGTACCCACCTCAGGCAACTCATAACTGTCTGTAACTGACACTCGAGAGGAACCAGAACCACCTCTGACAGCCACAGACCTGTGCATAAACATAAAGAGCAATTAAAAATAAGAGGTTTTTAAAAAATGCAAATCTAGCGCTGGTGCAGTAGTTTAGTGTTTGGTAAAGACCCTTGCTGCCAAGGCTGATGGCCTGAGTTTAATCTCCAGGGTGACACGATAGCGGGAAAGAGCCGACTCCAGTGAGGCCTCTGTGCACTCGCGATCAGATGTGATAAGTAAGAGCAGATATACAAATGTGGTTGTGTTTAATTCTTTTAGTAGCTTTCAGTTGCCCATAGAATTAAGATCCAGTTCCCTAGAAGGTGCATGAGGCCTTTCCTCCTGACTGTCTCCTGTTGCTTCATGCCCAGTCTACTTTCAAACCCACACTGAGATAGTTTCAGGGTCCCAGACTTATGTGCCCTTTGCCTTGATGGTATGTGTTCTCAGAGCATTGCTTTTCAGTGCTCTGTGAGGTGGTCTTGTAGCCACTTTTGCAGTGGCTAAAGTTTCAGATCTCACCCAGGATGTGGTGGTGGCGGCAGTGTAGCTGACAAACCTGGAGTGGGTCCTAGCCGCTTTTTAAACAAAGAGGATGCTTCCACAACCAGGATTCCTGGACTTGGGGACATGGAGAGGAGAGTAGCAGTTCTGTTGTTCCCTGTTCTTCTAGCAGCTGCTGATTAAACTCAGCCCCAGATTCCCTTTGGTCTGTACTTCTGTGACAATCCGATATCCACCTCAGCCTTTATTTGTTTTAATTTACTTATATCCACAGGCAAGTTAAGAAAGGGCATTAAGTACCATTGATTCCCTCAAAGAAGAAATAAATTATCAGCTCGTTCAAAGTGATTCTTGTTTCCCGCCCAAAAACATAAAAACAAAAAACAAAAAAGCCATGGCGGTGCATGCTTTTAATCCCAGCACTCAGAAGGCAGAGGTAGACAGATCTCTGAGTTTGAAGCCAGTCTGCTCTATACGGTGAGTTCCAGGACAGCCAGGGCTACACAAAAACCCTGTCTCAAAAAACAAACAAATAAAACCAACCCTTATCTTAGCTGTAATTTTAGAATCTTCCTATGCCCTCAGAATGTTTCCCTGCATGTAATGTTAGATTTAAAAAATTGGCCTTGCACTCGGGAGGCAGAGGCAGGCAGATTTCTGAGTTCGAGGACAGCCAGGGCTATACAGAGAAACCCTGTCTCAAAAAACCAAAAAAAAAAAAAAAAAAAATTTTTTTTTTTTTGGCTAAATTGGGGCTGGAGCGGTGACTCAGCAGTTTCTGAGTTCAGTTCCCCTCACCCACATGACTGTTCACAACTGTCAATAACTCTCATCCCATGGGATCCAATTCCCTTTTCTGGTGTGCAGATATACATGCAGACAAAACATCCTTATACAGAAAATACATAAATAATTAATTTTTAAAATCTAAGCTAAATTATTATTAATTTTGAGGGGATAAATAATTACTTTTTAAAAGATTGTTCATAGAATAATTATGGTTTCTTGCCATTTTTAACTGAAAATTTCAGGTGACAAAGGGTCACACCAGTTTTCAGAGGATAGCAGAATGGTTCAGAGCTGATTGGGATTTCTCTGTCCCTCTCTGTCCCTGCAGGTCTCCGTGTGGTGTAACTCCTTATGCACTCAGTATTCTCAGACTCTTAGGTTTCTCGACTGCGTTTTTAAATGGTGAAGACTCTTGTTGTGACTTCTTTGCCTTTTCTGGAATGTGTTACCTTGTTCTACTTGTATTTGTCTCTTCTCCCTTACTTAGTTATCTTAGGATTTGTGTTGTTTCTGAAGCCATAGCTCTGGCTTGTTTCTTCCTGAATGTCTCTGCGGTTTGGTTTGAGTACCTGGCTTTGGGCATCATTCCTGAAGCTGGGCTTCCTCTCTCCTTGTGACTTGTTGGAGGATGGAAATCTGTATTTTCTGAGTTCGTTTCTTTTTAATATTATGTGTGGGTGTGTCTCCTCCCTCCCCCTTCTCTTTTAAAAGACGGGAAAGAAAGCAGTGAAGGCCGTTCTGTGGGTGTCAGCGGATGGGCTCAGAGTTGTGGACGAGAAAACTAAGGTAAGAGTTTTGTGAGTTTAAATGCTGCTTCTCATGTGATTTCTCTCTAGTGATAAAATGCCATTAAGTGTTGTAGTAGCTCTATAAGATCCTGCCACTGTGTCCACAGTACAGCCTTTGAGAGACTGTTTCAGTGTCCAGGAAACTAGTTTAGTAACTCGTTTACTTTATGAACTGAATCTCTCAGCATTTTGTTGTACATGATGTAGCGTATCTTATGTACCCAGCATTAATATTTCATGCTAAGATGTGAGTTCTGTTTTTATTCTGTTTACTTTTTTCAGATCCTTGAATATAAAAGGTAATGTATCTTTTACTGTAGTTTTTAGATGACAGGCCACATGTTTACTGTGCCTTGTTCCTTAGGAAATGTCTTAGTGCTGAATGAACCGGCTGCTGAGAGCCCTGAGAGGCGAGGGCCACTGTAGGTTCACACGGTATTCTAGGTAGCACTCATTTGAGAGAAAGGGACCCTGAACGCCCAAGATATGCATGGTCAATTAATCAGTAATAAATTTTCTTAAGACCTAAAGTCAGGAAATGCTTTTTAACCAGAAGTTAATTTGGATAAAGTTAAGCGAATCAAAAACCGGTGTGAGAAGCAGTTTAATGATTCTTTTTTTTTCTTTTTCTTTTGTTTTTTGTTTTTGTTTTTGTTTTTCTTTTTTTTTTTTTTTTTGTTTTTTGTTTTTTGAGACAGGGTTTTTCTGTGTAGCCCTGGCTGTCCTGGAACTCATTTTGTAGACCAGGCTGGCCTCGAACTCAGAAATCCGCCTGCCTCTGCCTCCTGAGTGCTGGGATTAAAGGTGTGTGCCACCACGCCCGGCTCAGTTTAATGATTCTTAAATGGCTTAATATAGCAACATTTCAGACCTTTGAAATGCTAAAAATATTTATAGGCTTAAATTTAACACATTTTTCAGCAGTAGAGATTTTTTTTTCTCTTTTTTTTTTTTTTTTTTTTTTTTTTTTTTTTTTTTGGTGTTTTTGAGACAGGGTTTCTCTGTGTGGTCCTGGCTGTCCTGGAACTCACTTTGTAGACTAGGCTGGCCTCGAACTCAGAAATCTGCCTGCCTCTGCCTCCCGAGTGCTGGGATTAAAGGCGTGCACCACCATGTCCAGCTAGCAGTAGAGATTTTAAGTATATTTTTAAACTTGTATCCTTTTAATACATTTTTTGGATGAAATTTATTTTTGAAAAAAGGTCTTGCTGAGACAGTGCTTTCAGCGGTTAAGAGCACTGACTGCTCTTCCAGAGGTCCTGAGTTCAATTCCCAGCAACCCCGTGGTGGCTCACAGCCATCTGTAATGGGATCTGGTGTCCTCTTCTAATGTGTCTGAAGACAGCTACAGTGTACTCATGAATAAAGTAAATAAGCAAATCTGAGAGAGAGAATGAGAGACAGAGAGAGAGACAGAAAGAGAGATATCTTGCGGTCTTGCTGAGTTTGATCTAACAATTCCCCTGCGTCAGCCTCCCAAGTGCTGGGATAACAGGCTTGTGCCACCATACCAAGCAAATTTATCATTCTCATGGCTATGCATTTGCTTTTTACTGTATTTGGAAACTGATTTACCCTTTGATGGCTACTTTTTTAGAACCTACATTTATGAATTTCATTCTTTCCATGTTGACTGATAAGTTACTGGTAGATGGTTAGTTGAGTTGGAGGGGGACAGTCTCTCTGTGTAGCCCAGTCTCTTGTCTTGAGTTCAGTATGCAGCAATCCAGTTTGGCCTTGAATGTGCATCAGTTCTCTTGGCCTAGCGTCCAAGTTCTGGGATTGCAGGCGTGAGCCACCATGTGCACTGTAATTGGCAGTGTATCAGTATTGGATCCATCTTCCCACCTTTATATTTTCCCTATTATCAAGGATTAATATAATGTTGGAATTAGTGCTTGTGACAAGATCATGCTGTGATCTGCACAAATTAGTATAAACATAGAAGTCTGAACTTAAGGTCCCTAACCTTTCTTTGAGCAAGAAACTATGTTGTGGTGATGCACCAATCTCTAGCATACAAAGAGATAGAAACTGTGATTCATTCTCACAGAGAAAGCTGAGATGCAACCATAAAATAATCTAGCAGAAGCAGATAGAACTTGTAAAGCGGGCATTAAAATTGCACTGAGGGATATGAAAAAAATGCTACTATTGAATAAACAGCTAGATAATCTCAGAAGTTCTGGGGGAAAAAAGCAAATAAAATTTAAGGGTTGGGCATGGTGGCACATGCCATTAATCCCAATTCAGGAGGCAGAGCCAGAAGGATCTCTGAGTTCCAGGACAGCTATAGCTACATGGTGAGACTCTATATCAAAAAAAAAAAAAAAAGGAAGGAAGGAAGGAAGGAAGGAAGGAAGGAAGGAAGAAAGAAAGAAAGAAAGAAAGAAAGAAAGAAAGAAAGAAAGAAAGAAAGAAAGAAAGAAAGAAAGAAAGAAAGAAAACTCTACATTTTAAAAATAGAATACTTGAACTAAAAACTTTATACTGGATGGAGATACAGTTTTTTGGTTTTGTTTTGTTTTGTTTTGTTTTGTTTCGAGACAGGGTTTCTCTGTGTAGCCCTGGCTGTCCTGGAACTCACTCTGTAGACCAGGCTGGCCTTGAACTCAGAAATCCGCCTGCCTCTGCCTCTGCCTCCCTAGCACTGGGATCCGCCCAGCTGAGATACAGTTATTTGAAAGGGGGAAGTATAGAATAATACGTATTATCATTCTAATTTGTATAACATATAGTGGGAACTCAGTATTATATGATTTTGCTGTATTTGCAAATAAACCAAGAGGACTTAACCATTTGTTTATGTATGCATACTGTCAAATTGAACACGGCAACAACTGTGGAAGAGCTCTGAGCTAGAACCAAGGGACACACACACACTTCAGAATATGGAGATGAGTTAGAGAACTGTTGAGCCAAGTGATGCCTCCTAATCAGCCTCTGTAGGGATTCTGCATTGCACAGTGAACACCCTGAGCTGCTTCTGAGAAGACCAGATTCCTCATAAGCCTTCTCTTGCTTTCTGTTTCCATTTTCTAGGACCTCATAGTTGACCAGACAATAGAAAAAGTTTCCTTCTGTGCCCCAGATAGGAACTTTGACAGAGCCTTTTCTTACATATGTCGTGATGGCACCACTCGGCGATGGATCTGTCATTGTTTCATGGCTGTCAAAGACACGGTAAGTCCAGCATGGCATATGCTGTCATGAGGATTCTAGCTGAGCTGCTTTCAGCTAGTGTTGGCAAAGCAGTTTCCACTACACTTTTTTAATAAGAACATGATGCTAAGGCTGCTTACACTAGTGCCTTTGTTATAAGATTCTATTCAAGTAATTCTCAAGCTTGCTTTGAGCCCGTGAGCTGGAAATCAGAACGCAAAGCCATTGCCCAAGATATAGAGTTATTAAAGTGAAGCAGAGATGCCCTGGTGAGCTCATTGGCTGATACCTTGGTTCATTCCCCAGCACCACAAAGAAAGGAAGAAAGCAGAAAGCAAAGAGATTGGGCACTGGAAGTGGGGGACACGAGATGGCATAGATACAACATTTCACCATATTACTGAGCTTTTTGAGTTGCAGCTCTTCATCTGTAAAGTATTTGCAGAGTTTGTTGTTGTTTTTGGTTTGTTTTGGTTTTGGTTTTGTTTTTTTAAAGATTTATTTATTTATTATATGTAAGTACACTGTAGCTGTCTTCAGACACACCAGAAGAGGGTGCTGGATCTCATTATGAATGGTTGCAAGCCACCATGTGGTTGCTGGGATTTGAACTCAGGACCTTTGGAAGAGCAGTCAGTGCTCTTAACTGCTGAGCCGTCTCTCCTGCCCCATTTTTGTTTTATTTTATAAGACTAGCGTTTATAGCCAGGCAGTGGGAGTACACACCTTTGATACCAGCACTTGAGAGGCAGAGGCAGGCAGATCTCTGTGAGTTCAAGGGCAGCCTGTTCTACAGTTTCAGGACACCAGGACTACACAAGAGAAACCCTGTCTTGAAAAGCAAAAAGCAAGCAAACAAAATTGAATAGATTTTGTGTTCTCTTGATTAGCCAAGTTTGATTCCCAGTACCTATAGAAGGTCTTGTGATCCCCA
Source organism: Mus musculus (assembly GCF_000001635.26). NCBI lineage: Eukaryota > Metazoa > Chordata > Mammalia > Rodentia > Muridae > Mus > Mus musculus. Next base: position 83,807,187 of record NC_000078.6, on the reverse strand, counting down.
CAACTGCAGCTCCAGGAGATTCAGTGCCTCTGGCCTATTTCAACACCAGCTACACTCACATGCACATAGCACAGAACAGAAAGGAAGGGTTGGACTGAGATAGAAATTAATGCACAGAAATAGATTTTCATTTTGAGACAAAGTCTCCTTGCTCTATAGCCCAAACTGACTTTAAACTTGTTTTTCTACCTCAGCCCCACTAAATGCTGAAATTATAGGCCTTATACCTGGATGAAGATTTATTTATATTTACTTTTCTTCTTTGTGGTGCTGGAGATCAAACCCCAGGCCTTATACTTTCACCAATGGCCTTTCCTGGCCGCTAACAGTGCCAAGCCTCAGCTGCTCTCCATGATCCCCTTCATGCCTTCAAAACCAGTACCATCTGAATGATTCTTACACATTACCAAGTCCAGCTGCAGCACAAGGTCTATCCTAACACACAACTTCATTGTGCTCTTGGAAAATATTTCCCAGAAAATTTCACCCCAGTGATGCTGGTCTCTTCTTAATCACTGCTAATTTCTTAGCTCCACCTAACCAGCATCATTTGTCCCAGTAACTCCTTCTATTCTTGACTCTAAAGCCAGAGCCATGTGGCCAAAGCTGCCAAATTCTGCTACTTGCTAGGACTAGAACATGGCCCTCTTGTTCATTTGCAAACACATAAACAATCAGTTTATATGGGTGGAATTTTGCCCCAAGGTCACCACTCCCTTAATTTCATTTAATATCCTTGAACACGGGATTTAGCTCCATTCCACTTCTGCTGCCCCTTTAGTCTTTGAACCATACATTTTTTATTTTCCTTTCTAAGCTTGCCATGCTTGATCAAAATGTTCTACATTTTCATAGGAGTGAACCACAGGACAGAGTCTATACTAGGCTTTTTGGAGACTTCTTTGTCAAAGCAATTAATCTGAATTTCTTCACCTTAGCTTCAGGCAGACTCTTCAGACAAGAGCAAAAGCAGCCATTCTTCACCAAAATATCACAAGAACACTCTCTAGACAACATATTAAAATTCTTCTCCTCTGAAACTTCCTGAGCCAGGCCCCCACAATTCAAATCACCTTCAGTTCCACTGTCTGCCATGCTCCAACTTGGATGGCCCATCAAGCCCCACTTAAAGCATCCCATTGGATTCCTAATCCAAAGTTCCAAAATCCACATTCCTCGAAACAAAAGCACATTCAGGCCTATCACAGCAATATTCTAGTCCCTGGTACCAACTTCTCTCATAGGGTTTATTGCTGTGAAGAGACACCATGACCAAGACAACTCTTACTCTTTAATTGAGCAACTCTTTAATAAAGGACAACATTTAATTGGGGCTGGCTTATCAGTTCAGTCCATTATCATCATTACAGGAGGCATCACAGCAGGCAGGCAGTCATGTTGCTGGAGGAGGTGCTGAGAGTTCTACATCTTGATCCAAAGGCAGCCAGGAGGATACTGTCTTCTGTAGGCAGCCAGGAGGAGGGTCTGAATCACACTGGCCAGACTTGAGCACACATGTATGTATGTATGTATGTATGTATGTATGTATGTATGTGTGTATGTATGTGTGTATGTGTGTGTGTATAGGAGACCTCCAAGCCCCACCTCTACAGTGACACACTTCCTCTAACAAAGCTCCACCTCCTTTCATAAGGTCACACCTCCAATAGTGTTACTTCCCATGGACCAAGCATATTCAAACCACCACAGAAGGCGTGAGGGGAAGGCTGCTCCCGCCAACACTGGAAAAAGGGAAAAGCAAGGCTTTCCTAGTCCCTTTGTTTATTTATTTGTTTTCAAGACAGGGTTTCTGAGTGTGTAGAACTGGCTGTCCTGAACTCAATACCAGGCTGGCCTCTAACTCACAAAGATCTGCCTGCCTCTGCCTCCTGAGTGCTGGGAATAAAGGCGTGCCCACTAGGTTTAGCACTTGAGTCCCGTATAATCTGGAGTTTTAAAGTTTGTAAACCCTCCATCCCTGACTTGTTAGCAATGTAGTCAAGCTCCTGAAATTCCTTCCTCTCCAGTGGCTTCTTAGAATGGGCTGGCAAATATTCCTGTTATTCCCCCTTTAAAAAGCAACTGGAGGGCTGGTGAGATTGCTCAGTGGGTAAGAGCACCCGACTGTTCTTCCGAAGGTCCGGAGTTCAAATCCCAGCAACCACATGGTGGCTCACAGCCATCCCTAACGAGATCTGACTCCCTCTTCTGGAGTGTCTGAAGACAGCTACAGTGTACTTACATATAATCAATAAATAAATCTAAAAAAAAAAAAAAAAAAAAGCAACTGGAGGGCTGGAAAAAATGGCTCAGTAATGAAAAGCACATATTGCTTTTAGAGAGAACCTCCTCCTAATCCTGACCCTGAGTTCTGTCCCCAGCACCCAAGTCAAATGTAGCCAGTCGTTTACTAGTTTGTGGATTCTTTCTTCTTCCACCCTTCTCTACCCTTTTTCTACCCTTTCAGTCCCCTAACAGTAGATAGGAGAGAGAAAAGGATAGAGGGGAAAGGGGGCAATGTTATCCATAGACTACTTCCTGCTGATTAGGGGTGTCAAGTTCCTTGGGTAAGATTGATCTCTGCCATTATGATACCTAATTTATTCTTTCTTCTTTGCACGCAGCTGCTTAACAAACCACAGCCAACAGCAACTAACCAACAGTCCACCTCTCAGGGTTCTAGCATTTATGTACCCTCTGAAAACTTCCCAGAATTCCAAGTGTCACAAAATTACAGAAACTGTCTGCAGCTGGCAAAATCACCCTCCTGCTCGAGCATGAGGCAAATCATAGTCATCTGCTATGGACAATTTGAGGCAGGCCCAGATCCCACACCTGGGATAAAAGAAAAGCACATTCCTGTTTCTTGTGTTTTTAAAAAAGAAAACAACATTCTCACTTCAGTCAAGCATCTCACAACCTCCTGAAACTTCAGCTCCAGGGTGATCCAACACCTCTGGCCTTTGAGGTGTTCACTCAAAGTTATCTGTATTCACGTGCACAAGAAAACAAGCGCGCACGCGCGTGTACACACACACACACACACAGAGAATTAAAAATTAAAGGGAAATTGGAGACTTAGATATAAAGACAGTTTGTCTGGCATGTTAACTTTAAACTGTAATTTACAGCAGCTGTGTTTGTATGTAGTTATTTGTGCTGTAACTCTCTCTCATAGAGCTTTCAAAACCTGCTCTCTACAGGGGGAAAGACTGAGCCACGCCGTGGGCTGTGCTTTTGCAGCCTGTTTAGAGCGTAAACAGAAGCGGGAGAAGGAGTGTGGCGTCACTGCTACTTTTGATGCCAGTAGAACCACTTTCACAAGAGAAGGATCATTCCGTGTCACAACTGCCACTGAGCAAGCCGAAAGAGAGGAGATCATGAAACAGTTGCAAGATGCCAAGAAAGGTACAGTGTGTTCTACTGTAATGTGTTTATTTAATTCAGGTTTTCTCAACAGGTTTATAGACATGTGTCTTACAGACTGAAGGAACCCTTGGATTGCAGGTGAAGCTCAGTGACAGAGCATTCCCACATGTTCAAGGTCCTGGCTTCTATTTTTAGCATTCCCAATCCCTGCCCACACCATGCACTCAAAGACATATTCCTTAGCAATACATGAAGACCTTAACGACAAAACTAAAAATCTTACAAAAGTGCCTTCTTTAGACTGGCTTAAAAACCGTTTATGCTGTTCATTATAGTACGTCCTAAGGAAGGTGAGAGAGAAGTTGAAGAAGTGCAGAGAAACATCCCTTGTTCCCTGCCCATTCCTGTCCCTGGAACAGATTTAATTCTGATGCACTCTCTCTCTCTCTGTGAGACATAAATACCATCAAAGACTTAAGACCTGGGGAGAAAGCATAGCCCTGGGGTTTAGGGATACAAAGGGCACACTAGTTATGATGTGGTCGAGAGTTAATGGTGATACTGTGCCTGTTACAGGACTGGTATAATAATCCTGAGTCACAAAAGTGGCTTTGGGGTTTTTGCATGTGTCTTTGTGTGTGTGATATGAGTGTTGGTGTTTTTACATTTGTATGAAGGTTCATATATGTGTGTGAGAGTGTGCAGAAGCCAAAGCCAAAACCACAAGTCATCTTCACTAGCACTCTATTCTTTTTTTATATAACTTTTTAAATTTTGTTTGTTTGTTTGTTTTTGTTTTTGTTTTTGTTTTTCAAGACAGGGTTTCTCTGTGTAGCCCTGGCTGTCCTGGAACTCGCTCTGTAGACCAGGCTGACCTCAAACTCAGAAATCCACCTGCCTCTGCCTCCCAAGTGTTGGGATTAAAGGCGTGCGCCACCACTGCCCAGCAACTTTTTAAATTTAAATTTTTGTGTTATGGGAGTTTTGCCTGCATGTATGTGTGTGTGTGCCACATGTGTACCTCGTACCTTTAGAGGCCAGAAAAAAGTGGTAGACTCTGGAACTGGAGGTACAGGTGGTTGTAATCCACTGTGTAGGTACTTAGAATTGAACCCAGGTCCCCTGGAAGAGCAGCCAGTGTTCTTAATCACTGAGCCATCTCTCCAGCTCCTCCACCTTATTCATAAGACAGAGTCTCTCAGTTCAACCCAGAGCTCACTGATTTGGATAGTCTAACCTGGCTAGCTTGCTTTAAGGATCCCCCCTGTCCCTTCTTTAGTGTTGGATCCCAAGTGAACTACCATGCCCAGGAGGCATTCTCTTGAGTCCTGAGGATCCAAGCTCCAGGCCTCAGACTTGGCAGAGAAAGCACTTCCCTTGCTTAGCTATCTCCTCAGCCTGTGAACCACAAGTTTTTTCTTAGATTTATAGTACCAGATATGACCCTCCTCCTTTGGAAAGGGCCCCAAATCCAATTAGAAAGTAGTTGGTTACCCTCACAATAGATTTTGCATTGTTTAACCAGTGGGCACATCTTGCCTAACCAGCCACTATTTCTGCTTGTAGGGTCCACACCTAGGTAACACTCTATGACAGTTTCCCCAGAAGCCTACATAGCATCTTGTGCTTTAAAGACTAGACAGTAGGAAGAAAGCCTCCAGCATAATTCTAACTTGATCTCTGGACCTATGCCAGATCATGTGTGTTTGGCAATAGGATTTTGCCATCCAGATAGCTCATCATTCTTTTTTTTGTTTTTTTGTTTTTTTTGTTTTGTTTTGTTTTGTTTTTTCGAGACAGGGTTTTTCTATGTAGCCCTGGCTGTCCTGGAACTCACTTTGTAGACCAGGCTGGCCTCGAACTCAGAAATTTACCTGCCTCTGCCTCCCGATTGCTGGGATTAAAGGCGTGCACCACCACGCCAGGCTATCATTCTTTTTTTTAGATTAATTTTCATTTTAAATTTGTATACATTAGGGGAGGTATGTGATATGTAAGTACAGGTACCTATGGACTTTGTGCAAGGACTCCATTGGAGCTGGGTTGTGTCTGAAGATTATTTACACTGGACAGTGGTGGAGCACTTGGAAGGCAGAGGCGGGCAGATTATAAATTCAAGGCCAGCCTGGTCTATAGAGTAAGTTCTAGGACAGCCAGGGCTAAACAGAACTGTGTCTTGAATCCCCCCACCCCTCAAAAAAAATGTATTTATTTGTTTTATGGGTATTTTGTCTGTTTGTATGTCTGCATACTAGAAGAGGGAATTGGGATCCCATGGTAGTAGTTACTGTTTGCTGTGAGCATTTATGTAGATGCTTGGAATTCTGTCTTAATAGAGTATAAAGCAACCAGGGTATTGTTAAACCGTCATCTGTCAGAATGTATTAGATTTGAATATGGGAAAGTGCATGAGTTAAAGAATGAGAAGGCTTCTGAGCTCTCAGCTCTGTGAACTCAGGATATTTGAAGGTCACTAATGAGGTCTAAGGTCTTTTACTTTGGTTTTCTTGAGCTGAGACAGACAAGACAGTTGTTGGTCCATCAGTGGCTCCTGGCAACACTGCTCCATCCCCATCCTCTCCCACCTCTCCCACTCCGGATGGCACTGCATCTTCAGAGATGAACAATCCCCATGCTATCCCACGCCGGCATGCACCAATTGAACAGCTTGCTCGTCAAGGCTCTTTCCGGGGATTTCCTGCTCTTAGCCAGAAGATGTCACCCTTTAAACGCCAGCTGTCCCTACGCATCAATGAGTTGCCTTCCACTATGCAGAGGAAGACCGATTTCCCAATAAAAAACACAGGTACTGTGCTCTAGCTCCGTCAGAAGCAACACAAATCCCTTTAAGTTAGTCATGCCTGTCTCTCTGAAACTATTATAGTGCGTGTCATTTCATATGAGCACAAACTAGGGTCATGAGTAGTTAATTTCTCTTCCATCAGTAGTGACAGTGGAATTTCTAGCCTGAACTACAAGGTCCGTGGTTTGTCCTGACACGGGTGTACTCTCTCTCAGCTAGCCTATTTCTTTACATAAAAAGTTCCAAATTTCCATTCTTTCTGTGCTCATAGGACCCCAGAGAATTAAATAGGCTTTAGAAACATTTACAGGTTAATAGCAGCACTGTCAAAGGAACAGAAGAAATGGGTAAGTGTCCCTTGTATATGTGAGAGGTTGGCTTCCTGGGGAAGAAACTCTAAATGGCTCTTATACAAATCTAAGGTCTAATGTTCATCAGGAGCAGGTGGCCGCTCATTTATTCATGGCTGCTGTGTATCCTCAGTTCAGCTGAGCCAATCTGTAAGCTCTATCCTTATCATACGCGCTACAGCTAAAATGTTAGATCTGGTTGGTGCTTTTACTGGCCCTATCTATTACCCTTCCCTCTGAGACGAGACATGCTGTCTCCATAACTGACCAGGAGGAAGCTCTGGCTCAGTAGACACTCCTGACAACACTGTACAAGCGCAGAGAAGACAGGCCTGTGCGCAGTAGAACTCGGCTTAGAGAACAGTTGGAGTTAGGTGATGATGGCAAGGCTCTCAGCTCTCAGCACCCTCAAAACAACTGTAGGTGCTTCAAGTACCTCGTTGCAGTCTCCCTCTGGGGCAGATGCAGCACAGAATCTTTCTCTCTTCACAGATGAGCAAAGGTTCAGTACACATAAACTGTTTGCTCAGAAATGAGGAAATGTTCTCAGAGCCCTGTCCTGCCTCCTCCATCCCCTCTCCCCCCAGAATCTCAAAGTCTTTAGCATCCTACATTTCAGCTCTAGAATTGATTGGGTTGTAGCTTCTGGGAACTGGTTGAAAGTTAAAATAGGTTGCAGAGATCTTCCAGAAAGACCCAGCTATACAAAAAAGCCTCACATTAAAAAAAAAAAAAAAAAACCACCAAATTCCCAACAAAGTCTCAAAGAGAGATAGATTAGGGATTTGCAGAGAAAGATGATCTTAGTGCATGAGTTACTGATGTTTTCTACTTTCCTGTCTGAAAGTTGAGGTATTAATTTACTGAAGCTGATTGTGTAGCCTGACAGTTGAGACTTGTCCTTCGGCAAGGGAAAGAGCTAAAGTGAGAACTGGCAGCCCACACTGTACCGTCATATTTCAGGACTCCTCTCTTTCCTGTCTGGAACCATTTCCTTTTGCCTTGCAGTGCCCGAGGTGGAAGGAGAGGCCGAGAGCATCAGCTCCTTGTGTTCCCAGATCACCAGTGCCTTCAGCACGCCCTCTGAGGACCCCTTCTCCTCCGCCCCAATGACCAAACCAGTGACATTGGTGGCACCACAGTCTCCTGTGTTACAAGGTAGGTGACCTCTGACCTCAGTTTTTCTCTTTAAAACTAATCCTGTGAGCATGCTTCTCCTGAACTGAAGTTGGCATCCTGAGCTTGCCAGCATCCCTCGTTTCCCTGTCAGTCACATCTTTGGGCTTTTGTTCTCTTGTCTAAGCTGTCCGCTTTTCATCATTTGGCATGAATTCATCTGTCTACGCATCCGAGAAAGTCTCTGTAGCCTCCACTCACTGCTTTATTTGCCTCTTGACCTACGGAACAGAACAGCTGTCAAGATTGGTTTAAGCTCTGTGATTCTCCACCAAGGACAATTTGGCCACCTCAGGGAAGATTTGGTATTCATTGTATGGAGACATTTTGGGATTATTATAGCATTCGAAGTACTGCCAAAAATCCTTCAACATGCAAGACAGCACCTACAACAAATTACCATCCATCCCAAAATGCCAGTGGTGTTAACATTGAGACCTAGACCTACCTTCTCTCTACTGAGATTCATAAAGTAGAAGCCTCTCTTCTGGCTCACTGGTTCATTCTGTGGTCTCTAAATTGGCTTTTGTGACAATAGAGTTACTTCAGGGTTGGAGTTGGTGCCATTCCCCCTAACCCCCAGTATGCTAAATTAAATTCCCAGCTCACAGGTCAGTGAATCAGTGGCTCTGACAATTGCCCATTCCCATGTCTTTTGAGAACTTTTCAAGTAGAAAGGGCTGCACTACAGGACAGTGCTGTTACCCCTGGAAGAAGCTGCCATAACTCTTTGTTTTGCTTCTGGGTCTCAATCTTTTGACATACTTATAGTCATGTGTCCTTTGTATCATCGCACAGCTTTCCTTCTCATCTAACAGACATTTGTAGTACTAGAAAAAGTAAACTTGATAAACAGTGCCTGACACACTGGGAAATGCTCACATGTTGTCTTATTTAATCTTCAAATAGTTCTTTAAGGTAACCATTACAAAGAAGACTGAGGCTCGGATAGGCTGAGTGAATTGTGCAAGCTGTGCAGCTGGGATTTAAATTCAGATCTTCCTGCCCCACTTACATCCCACTGCCGTCTGCTTGTAGGGCACTGGTTATAGAACCTGAACGGAGCGATGTCCTTTGTCTTTAGGGGGCTTCCAGTCTCTAGCTGTTGTAGTTTTGTTGTTGTTTCATAGCCCCAGGTAAACAATACCAATACCCTGACCCAGTGTGGTTGTCCAGTGCTAAAGGGACATCATCCATGCTAAACATGATGGAAAGCTGGAATATAGACTAGAGACTGATAAAGGAAGAGGCCTGAGGAGATGAGGAGAGGAAGCCCAGCTCTCTGGATATTATGAATATTACATGGGGAAAAGACAGAGATAGCAGCAAATGGCAAATGTATTAAAGTAAATGGAAACACATATCATATGATTTTTTTTTTTTACTAGTTGTATAGGCAAACTGTAGACCCTTCATTCATGGCCTCCATTTCTGAAGTTTCAATTGCCTGTGGTTAATTACTATCTCAAAACATTAAATAGAAAATTCCAGAAACAAAAAATTCATGTTTTAAATAAGTTTATTATAATATGTTCTTACAGTAATTATTAGCCTCTCGGTGTACCAAGCTTATAAATTAAGCTTTATCCTAGGTTTGAATGCATAGGTAAAAACACAGTATTATACCGGGAGCTATCTGGCTTTAGGCATCTGTAGAACACATTGGAACTCCTTCCCTAATCCCAGATTTATGAGACTTTAGAAAGAGTTGAATTTGGTGTATATAAAATAGTGTTATCTTGATGCTGAGAACATACTAAGAAATTATTATACTTAACCCATTGTTATTGTTGGCCTGATTTGATCTTTTAGAAAAGTGTAGAACAAGATGCTTTATCTACTTAATTTTAAGCCAAAGCCTAGTTGCTAAATAATCAATTTAATATGAAATTGTATTTATTAGGCTTCATTTTGTCTCTCATATACACATTTTCAAAGAACAGTCATTTATCAGTACAGTTATTTGATACGGTCTCTGTTTTTGTGAAAAGGTATGTATATCCACTGCAGGATTGCATGAGCATCCCCGCACCAACTGCTCTGTCTTGTCTGTTCCAATATTGTACGTTGGCCTGACTGACCCATCTCGTGTAGCTTGGACACCCTGCATGAATTAACTCCATCCATGTTGTCTGCTCCATTGTAGCTAATGGCACTGACTCAGCCTCCCATGTGCTTACTGCTAAGCCAGCCAATACTGCTCTAGCACACGTAGCAATGCCTGTCCGTGAAACCAACCCCTGGGCCCATGTCCCTGATGCTGCTAACAAGGAAATTGCAGCCATACATCCGGGTAAGGTGGCCAGAGATGTTGAAATAGATTTTGGGAGCAAGTTCTAAAAAATGGCCAGCTACCTGAATGAGGACTACTATGAAAACTATATTCTTTCCTAGACAGAAGTGGCTGTGAGAAATAACTGGGAATAAAAGGATTAGATGGACTGTTCTCAGGACTGTGGGACTTGGCTGCCATAGAATTCTAATAAGCCACTGGATTTAGGCACACAGCTGCCTATGGTAAAGGTACCATGCACTGCAGGTTCATCTAAAGCGCCACAGAGAGCGTGTCCAGACTTTTTGGTATCTTTACTAGCTTTTCTGGGATGGTTTGGAGCTAGAGACCTGCCTGCCTGTGCCTCTGAGTGCTGAGATTAGAGGTTTACTCCACTGCTGTTGGCGTTTGAAGTGTTGGGGGGTGGGGGGAGAATAGTTTTTTAATTATTCATGGTTTTGGTTTTGAGGTTTTTGGTTTGGGGTTTTTTGGTTGGTTGGTTGGTTGGTTGGTTGGTTGGTTGGTTTGGTTTTTCGAGACAGGGTTTCTCTGTGTAGCCCTGGCTGTCCTGGAACTCACTCTGTAGACCAGGCTGGCCTTCAACTCAGAAATCCACCTGCCTCTGCCTCCCAAGTGCTGGGATTAAAGGCATGTGCCACCACTGCCCAGTAGGATTTGGGTTTTTAAGACAGAGCCTTGTTTTGTAGCCTGTAACTCAGTCCATCTGCCTCAAACTCCTTGTTTGGGAACACAGGCATGCCCCTTGGGCCCAGCTCTGTGAGCCATGGAGTATTATAGCCAGTCTCTCTGCTAGGGATGTGCCATGGCAGCATGAAAGGGTTCTGACACCAGCCAGCTGCCTTGCTTTAGGGCATCTGAGCCTCCACATGCCTTCAGATGACATCGTGCTCTAACAGGATCTCATCCCACTAAAGCAGAGTCCTAGGCTGGTTACACTTTAGTCCCTCCATCATGGGACATTTAGGAACATTCACATAACCAAGGTTACCAAGTAAGAAAGACTTCTAACTCTTCCCCACTCCCTCTCTCTCTCTGGTTCTAGGGACTGAGTGGGGTCAGTCTTCTGGTGCTGCCTCTCCAGGTCTCTTCCAGGCTGGTCACAGACGCACTCCCTCTGAAGCTGACCGCTGGTTAGAAGAAGTGTCAAAGAGTGTGCGGGCCCAGCAGCCTCAGGTCTCAGCTGCCCCTCTGCAGCCAGTTCTCCAGCCGCCTCCGCCCGCCGCCATTGCCCCTCCAGCACCTCCTTTCCAAGGACATGCCTTCCTCACGTCCCAGCCTGTGCCCGTGGGTGTGGTCCCACCCCTACAACCAGCCTTTGTCCCTACCCAGTCCTACCCTGTGGCCAACGGGATGCCCTACCCAGCCTCTAATGTGCCTGTAGTGGGCATCACCCCATCCCAGATGGTAGCCAATGTGTTTGGCACTGCAGGCCACCCTCAGACAACTCATCCACATCAGTCGCCAAGCCTGGCCAAGCAGCAGACATTCCCTCAATATGAGACAAGTAGTGCTACCACCAGTCCCTTCTTTAAGCCTCCTGCTCAGCACCTCAATGGTTCTGCAGCTTTCAATGGTGTAGACAATGGTGGGCTAGCCTCAGGAAACAGGCATGCAGAAGTCCCTCCAGGCACCTGCCCAGTGGATCCTTTCGAAGCTCAGTGGGCCGCACTAGAAAGCAAGTCCAAGCAGCGTACAAATCCTTCTCCTACCAACCCTTTCTCCAGTGACTTACAGAAAACATTTGAAATAGAACTTTAGGCAGTCTCTGTGACAGGTGTTTTCTGTACTTAGGCAAGAGCAGGGGGTGGAGGGCAAAGGAGCAAAGGGGACTTTGTTTGCTTTCCAGATCAGCACACTTTTCACTAATCCCAGAGGTCCCAAGGAGCAAGTCCAAGCACAGTCCAGCAAGGGGTGACGTCCACAGAAGTGAGGCAAGCCTCCCTGGGGAGGACTGCCCTGCAGCTAGGCTAGAGAAGCCAAGGAAACCTGGCCTTCTGGCCCCTCTGACCCTAACAAATCTCTGGCAGCAGAGAGGCAGAAGATCTGAAGAGGAATCTGTATTCAAAGCACATTTACTGGAATATAAAACATAACAGGAAGCAAAACAATCTCCCTTTATTTTTCAGGCCAGTCACCCGTTCCTCCCAGTCCTGGGCTGTCTTAGCAATCGCTCGATGGGGACAGTGTGGCTGGGTGAAGCCAGGCAGGCTATGCTGCTGGGTTCACGGGAGGGCACAGCAGCAGCTGCCCAGTAGAGCTGTAGTCTGGGGATAAAGCTGAGCTTCCATTTTGAGTTACAGAATAAATATTATAAATATATATATATATATCAAAAAGCCAAAATCTTTATTTTTATGCACCTAGAATATTTTAAATAGTTCTCAATATTAAAAAGTATGAGTTGTAAGTAATCTTGCCAAAAGTGAGCGGGTTAGATGTAAGAAATTGTACATAAGATTGATTTATCATTGATGCCTATTGAAGTAAAAAAGAGGAAGGGTTGGAAGTTGTAGGCAGGAGCCCTGGCTTGTTTGTGACCATTCATGTTAACTAGCACACTGCGAAATGGTCATACCGATGACCCGTGCAGTCACTAGGTAGTAGTTTTAATAAGATGAGCAAGCAGTGTTGTCCTGGTTTTAAACCTATGGTGAAATTCTAATGTCATCATTTGAATGGAATCAAATCTATGCTCTAGAGAATGTATGTTGAATCTTTTACATATCATTGCAATTTCCTTATGTTAATCCTTTAGCATTACGGTGACAATGACATAATCATATCCAGAAAAGGGAACGCAGGCTATTGTGTCGGTTTGTAATGTGGGTCTTAATGGGCTCTGTCCTTGAAGTTTTGTTCCCATAAGTTTTACAGGGATGAGATTCTGGCTTCTGTGCTGTGTGTGTCTGTGTCCCCTTCTGCCCCAACCATGAACAGAGCATCCCATGCCAGTTGCAGCTACTTGACCATGGGTAACAACATGAGACCCCATCTCATTTTTACTTTTGAACGTTGGCCTTACAATCAAATGTAAGTTATATATACATATATATATACACATATATATATATTTGTACTGATGAGAATTTATAATCTGCTTTAACAAAAATAAATGTTCGTGGTAGAGCTTTTGCCCATGAAGGGCTGTTCTTATTTGCAAATGGGTTTATAGTTCTGTTTTTAATCTCTCTTTTTACAGCTCATTTCTAACTTGTAACTATAAAATCTTTTGGGGGGATTAGTATATCCTTAAATTTCAGGGTATGACTGGGATCTGCAGCAATAGTATGGTCTACACCAAGAAGCCAGAGACTGTTAGCCCCAGCCCAGGGGTAGAGTGGAGCTGTGGGAGTAGAGACAGGGTCTCACTATGTAGCCCTGGCTGGTCTTGAGCTCAGAGATCCACCTACCTCTATCTCTCAAATGCTGGGCTTTAAGGTGTGTGTGTCCCACCATGCCTGACAGCACTGCTTCTCAGTCTTAGCTATAGATTGGAATTACCCAAGGTGTAGCTCAGTGGAACATGTTCTAAGCATGCATGCGATCCCCCAGTGCACACACAGGCATGTTCACACATCACCTATAATACCCAGTCTACTCACACGGCCAATTAAGTCAGACTATCAGTAGAAGAAGGGAGGTTCCCAAGCTGTGCTTTAGGCTGGGGAGTTACTTGTGTGCTCTGTGTAGCATGAGGTTCAGCACCCTGACCTGGAGCATTTCATCCCTCACCCCCCCCCCCATTCAGCCCCTACTCCCACCTGCAACAAAAATGCCTGGAACCTAGATATTCCTGAGACACCACTCACACAGGGAGCTTTGTGTTCCAGCAAGTGTCAGAACTTTGCTCCCATAGTAACCTGTGTTACTAGACAGTCTTCCAGAGGAGTCAGAGAAAAAGTGGGACGAGCCCTGGAAGCTCATTAAATCCAGGCCTCTTCCTAGAGCATTAAGAAATCGGAGATTGTAAAAGATGAATGCCTTCCTGCAGCTCAGACTACTAAAATCACTGCCCTGGGTGTCACGTCACATCCGCTGATGCTGGGTTCTATGGGTTGTTTACTCTGAGGCAGGATCTCACTGTGGCCCAGACTGCCTCACACTGTAGCTCTCCTGCTTCAGCCTCTCGAGCCCTGGGATTGTAGGCTTGCAGCACCATTGCAGCACCATTCGCAGCTGCTGTTCTACGGACTTTACAGCTGTGCTTCCGTGCGTGCAGTCAGGGCGGCTGGCCTGAGTCAGTTCTGCCACCCACCAGGGAGGTTCCAGAGAGCACATTCCAGCCATCAGGCTTGCCAGTGAGTGCCTTAACCACTGAGCCATCTCACCAGCTCCCAGCCACTGTTTGCAGCATAGTCTGAGTTTCTCTAGCAACAGATAAGCTCCACAGATTCCTACTTAAGGAAGCATGACTCTTCACTACTCAGAGCAGGCCAGTGAGCTGTGTAAGGAGTGGACCTTTTCAGGCTGTCTGGCTTTTCCATCCCACACCCCTGCATCGCAGCCTATGGCCTCCACCTTGCTGAGTGCTTTTCCCTGGCATTACACTGTGAGCTTCACACACTGATGGTGGTGAAGGCAGCTGTGCCACTGCCACTGCCCAGGAAGATGGACAGCCTGAATGACTGCTCACCTCTCCCCACACACAGACCTGGATTCTAGCAGGAATCCTTGTCTGACTGAGCAGTTACCGTCCCCCTGCCATCACAGACACCCCACCCAGCTGGCTCTGCAGTGCGCTAAGTGGATTCTCTGTACAAATTGAGCACCTCTCACCCAAAATCAAACGTGCTTCGAAACCCGGACAGTTTTGAAAGCTGACATGGCGATTGGGTCTTTGAAGCTTCGGAGCATTTCAGAACTTTAGGTTAGGGACGTTCAATTAGTAAAGTCTACAAATACTTAATAGCTTAAAACACTTTGGTCCAAAGCATTTCAGATAAAAGGTCCTCGGTGCAGTAGATACTATAGAGGGGAGGTGTAAAGGGTTCCTCTTCTTCACAGCAGCCTGTGGTCATATCAGACAGACCCTGCTGAGCACTACAAGGGAAGCCGGCACTGGCAGCTGCTGGGGCTCAACCCTGGATTTCTGAGAGGGGCAGGATCTGAAAGACGACTCCCTCTGCAAGCCATGTCTTACCATCCCTTCTCCCCAGCAAACTATCCAGACCTGGCGCCACAGCCAGCCTTCATCCCTGCTGCCACACAGGCTGGGCATTTGGCTGGAAGCGGGAGCAGCTGGCACAGCAGAAGCTGGAGTAATATTCATTGCCACAGAGCTGGGCCTGCAGGATCAACGCACAGTTGGCCAGCTCCGGCTGGTCGATGCAGTCCTTGCCTAGGTCCCTGGACTGTGCGGCTGGCGCTGCAGGACAAGGAGAGAAAGGGCTGAGGCAGCTCTCGCTGCAGCCTCTCACAGGCCCTCCTGTGACCCTTATCTGCGGCCTATGCCCAGTGCACAGCCTTTTCCAGGCTTTCCTATTTCTGGCTAGACCATCGACGGCTCCACATTTAACTTCCTGCCCTACTGTCTGGAACTGCAAAGCCAATGACAGCTATATGGGCCCAGATTGGCAGGAAAGATCAGTAGGGTCAGTCCTAGGGAAACCGGAAGTCAGTAAGCCATTGCCATCTTCCTATTGCTACTGGGTTCCACCAACCTCCCAGCTTGCATCTGTCTCCTATATCCCCATCTTTCCTGGTTTCCACCCGAGAACGTGATGAATCTTCAAAGTTCTAAGACTACACGGAGGCCCAAGCCCGCGTGCCACCCTCAATATCCTACGAGTGTCTGGTGATTGTTAAGAATTTGATTCCACTCTCTCATCCTACAATTACCCCCCTTCTCTCTGCAGGCTCTTGCAGCACTGTCCCTACCACCAGGCACACAGCAAAAACCTGAGTGCTGTCTGCTGCCCTGGCCCCACAGCCGTGTCCTCCCCTCAGAAAATGAGGCAGACAGAATGGTTAGCAGACAGCCTTTGTCCCCACAATATATCCTATTCACTTAACCCTTGGGCAGAACAAGCCAGGGTGAGAAAAGCCTAAGCCAACTAACTCCAGTGCTCCCAGTCATGAGACACTCACTATGTGACTCCAAACCAACGAGTTAGAACAGATCTGCAGCCTGGTCAGTGAAAGGAATACAGACAGGCTGGGGGGGGACAGCCGGGCTTCTGGAGAGATGCCTCCAGAATATGGAACATATTCTTAGCCACATGCAGCAGAGAGCAAAAGAGGCCTGTGGCCGTGGGTGGTGTCTGGGAGATCAGCTTGGCAGCCACACATCACCAAAAGCCTAAAAGCCTACTAGCCACCATTGTCAAACAAGCTTCCCTCACTGTAGACACATCTACGGCTGATCACAAATGTAAACATCCAGGTCCCCTTGAGGAGTTTGGTAGTGTGGTAGGTTTTGTCTTAAGTCAGGATAATGTTCTAGAATTCATAGGCATGTGTCACCATGTATCACCATGCTCAGATCCTCAGTCTCCTAAGGTCTCTTCTCTTCACCACAGTAAATCTGCATTCTGGGTTTTCCTGGTCTTATTAGTTTGATCAGTGTATAGATGAGTAGGATTTTCTAGAAACATCAAAGGTAGAAGTCCTGCCATATGGGACTTTGACCAGAGTGTGGTCACACAGGCACACACAGTCACAGCCGTGTGAGTCTCCATATTGCAGAGCACTTGTCTGGGCCCTAGGGTCCCAGGGAGCTCACAGAGGGAAACCTGAGTGTCAGTCTCACAAAGCAACACTGTAGCAGACACCTTCAACCCCTGGCCAGTTCTCACCCGCAGTCTGGCATCCAGGAGGACAGCCAGGCCTGCCCCGGTGGCACGGCAATGTTCAAGCACACCAGGCAGTTGGTACCATTACCGCCAAGCCAAGAACCCTTTCTCTGGCATCTTCGGGATGCACCTCAGGTTATGAGAACTGGCTGTTTGACTGGAGGCTCTGAGCTGTTTGATGTTCCATCTCCCTGAAACACTAAGACCTGTGGAGAGCACTGTGAGGGGCCCCTCCTGCCCTGTCACTTAAACACAGAGCCCCTGCAAGTTTGAACATCAAACAGTCCTGCTTCACGAGTTCTGAGATGGAGCTTAAGAGAACAGGCACAGTAGCACCTTGGAAGCAGAGGCAGGGAGATTAAAGGTGAGACCAGCGTTGGCTACATAACAAGTTCAAGGTCAGCCTGGGCTACATAAGTTAAGTAAAATCAGGAGTCAAAAAGCCTGGGCTTGAGTCCCAGCTGGCCACAAATCTGCTGTGTGAACAAGTGGGAACACCCTGCAGCTCTCTGGCTGCCTGTCTCGTGGAAAAAGGATGAGGGTGACTGTATCCTATTACATGCCTAGATGATCAAAAA
Organism: Mus musculus; assembly: GCF_000001635.26. Classification (NCBI taxonomy): domain Eukaryota; kingdom Metazoa; phylum Chordata; class Mammalia; order Rodentia; family Muridae; genus Mus; species Mus musculus. Next base: position 83,789,827 of record NC_000078.6, on the reverse strand, counting down.
CACACGTTTCCATCCTACAGCCATTTTTTATATAAATTTTTAATCTTTATCTTTAAATTACAAACTGTACGTGATTTGGAAAGGAGACTGTGCCAACAATGATCAAAGAATCTGTCCTCTGCCTTTTCTATTTATTTGTTCTCCGTGTTTGTCACGGTGCTGGGCTAGAGCCTAAGGCCTTAGGCAAGAGCTCTGCACTGAGCCACAGCCCAGACCCACAGGGCCTTCTGCCACCCTGATTAGAATTTGGACTTTAGCAGCCAACCACCATGAACATTATGTTAGGGATAAAGCTGAATGACAGAACTCTGACCACTTTGCTACATCTTCACCATGGCCTTAGATGGTGGGCTAGCCCCAGTAAAGCAGGGCTCTGGGGCCATAAGAAACACCCACCCCTGTTACAGTGCCAGTAACCAGAACGTGAGCACAGATGAGAACGTGCCCGTGGCCCTTGGTGCTCAGCTGCCTTCAGGACAGCAAAGCCCATGACGAGCCTTTCTCACCTGGGAGGGCCACCTTCACCTCGGTGCTGCGACTCACAGCCTGGCTCCCACGGAAGGCACTGCATGTGTAAGAGCCCTCGTCCCTGGGCCGCAAGTTGTGGATCAACAGTGTGCCATCTGGGGACTGGTGCACACGGTGACCGTCGGCCTGTATTGGCAGGCCATTCCTGGAGGGGAGAGAACATCGGGAGAGATACGCCCTGAGAGGCCTGGAAGAGGAGAAAGACATTAGCCAAGGCTATTCCAGAGCTAACCTTCTCTCCCCATGAGGGTGGGTAGATGACACCTCAGGGAAGAGGGGACAGGTGCACTCAATTGGTAGGAGGACATTAAAAGCCAGTGGCACAACTCAGCTCACTCATTACAATTTGCCCTGAATCCACAAAGGAGCCCACTCCAGCTGGTCACTGACAAATGCCAGGCCCCAGGGTCAGGGGAAGGGTACATGTGCCTTCATGGCACAGGAGAGGTTGCCAGTGTCCAGAGAGCCTCCCACAAGAAAGAGGCAGCTGACGTGAGGAGAGGAGACCGCAGCAGGGCTGGCCAGTGGAAGAGGACTGTGGGGATTTGGGAACTTGAGGACAAGCTGTCACTGTCAAAGCAAGAAGGCAGAGGGAGCCAGTCAGGACTCTTGAGTTCCTAGCAAATGTTTAAGCAGGCAATGGGAGTGGCTGGGGGCTTGAGGGGAGCAGGGTCTGGGTGGGGTGCCCTGGAATAAGGGCAAGCAGTGAGCAGGTGCTGCTTCGTGCACACAGAGAAGATGACAGGACACTGAAGTATACAGACAGTGAAGGTCAGATGTAGGAGGTGGAGACAGAAAACCAGACGGCTTGGTCACTGGGCGATGGTGGTTCTAGGACCTACCTCCTCTCCCCAAGAGGGCAAACGGATGACTAGGTCTCAGCTCGCTGATGCCCGCCACTCACTCACTCACATCACTCACTGATGAGTAGAAAGGAGTGAACAGTGAGGTGATGCTTTGAGTCTGAGATAGCTGTGAGATGTTAAGTCTGAGATCTGGAGCCGCAAAGTCCGGACCCAGAAGTGTATCATTTGCACATGTGGATGGGTACGTCTCTAAAGCTGTTCAGGTGACAGCTCTGAGGACACTAGGGAAGCCTTGGGAAGGGAGTGTTTTGAGAAAAAAAAAAGCAAGTGGCCAGTAGGATGTCACCACAGATGAGGGAAAGACTGAGACCATCCTGTGGTGGGAGGGGCAGGGAGGTGATTGGTGGCCTCTCCAGTACCATGTCCCCTAGAGCAGGAGCCAGATGTAGATAAAGCAATGATCAGTAGAGACAGCAAGATGTCCCCATGCTTCCAAGTGGGGACTCTGAGCACTGAAGCCCCTGGCATCAAGGTCATCTAAGAGGCACCTGACCACCACTGTCACTATCACCCATCCCACCAATGCATCTCTCCTGGAAATGCTCGCTGTTGGCCACTTGTTACTCCTCCCAAGAGCATCTCCCTCTTGCTCCCTCCCTGGTCTCTTCCCCGATTCTCCCTGATCCAAAGCCTTACTACGTTCCTTTATGCACAGTCAGCACCTGAGGGAAACCTGGACCATCTCTCAGCTCATAGTGGACTGAGTCCAAGTGACCCCCAGGTCTCCAAACAGTAACCTAAGTTCTGGTACAGTTTGGATCAGAGTTCACTGAAATTGGGGCCAGAGAGATGGCTTAGCAGTTAAGAACTCATTCTTGCAGAGGACCATGGTTCAGTTTCCAGCAACTGCATGGTGGCTCACGGCCATCTGTAACCCCAGTTCCAGGAGATCCGACCCCTTTTCTTTCTCTTTCTCACCCTCCATAGGCACCAGGCCTATATGTTGTACACATACACATGTAACAAAACATTCATACACATAAGTACATTTGGAAAAAAAATCATTGAAGACTCCAAAGCTGCATGCAGCCCTGAGGGTCTCAATATGGAGGAAACGGCCATGTCTGGAAATTCTGTTCACTGTCTTAACCTGGACAGAGAGAATACTACTGTTAGCAAGTGGATGTTCTAGATGCTGCCAAGCCTACCATGCACAAGCCTAAAACAGCAAGTTTGTCTGGTCCAATATTTCAGTGATACTAAGGTTAAGAAATTAGTGCCTGGTGTAGTAGCATACACCTTTAATCCCAGCACTTGGGAGGCAGAGGCAGGCAAATTTCTGAGTTCGAGGCCAGCCTGGTCTATACCAGGACAGCCAGGGCTATACAGAGAAACCCTGTCTCGAAAAACCAAGAAAGAAAAAGAAAAAGAAAAGAAAAAGAAACGGCAGCCCAGCCAATGGGAAAGCTGTTCTCTGGAGCTCTGTGGTGTAGGAAGAGGCTGCAGCCTCCAGCCCTGGCCCTAGGCCTCAGAGCATGGCATAGGGGCAGTGTTGACAGTGACATTTCTGACAGAGTGAGACTCTACTGACTACGCTGTCTGCAGTACCACTTTACCTGGACCACCGGATGTTCACACTTTCTCCAGCCACCACACACAGAAGCCTGGCAGTGTCACCCTCTGCCACGGTCACAGCAGGAGGCAGGCCTGTGATTGTCAGCTCCCCTAGGCATGAGAAGATATTGTCAGTGGCTAACCCAACCCCTCTGCCACCTCCCACCACCTCCCCCACCCCCAGACTTCCTCCTTACTGAGAACTCTGAGCTGGACCCAGCGCTGGTCTCGGTCCTGCCCATTAAAAGCAACACAGCTGTAGTAGCCCCCATCTTCCACATCCACTCGGCTGATGACCAGAGAGCCATCAGGCTGCACCTGGTGCCTGGGGATGAAACACTGTCATTTGTCTTTGACCCAAGTGGATCAGGAGAGGCATTGTAGGGAGGGGAGCTGGGCAGGACCCTACTGTTCAAAAATGCCTACCCAGAGAGCCGCTGAGGGCCCACACAGTGCAGTGCCTGCACTTCAGTAAGTCACTTGATGATACCTGGCTTCTAAACTCAGTAACACATCATTTCACATTTTCTGATTTAAAAGCTATTTGGGGCCAGGTGTGTTGGCCTATAATCCCAGAACTCAGGGACTGGCAAAGCAGGAGGATTGTGACTCCCATGCCAGCCTGAGCTACAGTGTGATCTCTATGTCAAAAAACAAAAAAAGGTGGGTGGGGAGATGAGTTATAGCGTGGGCCTTTAATCCCAGCACTCAAGAGGCAAAGGCAGGACGAATCTCTTGAGTTTGAGTTTGCTCTACAGAGCAAGTTGCAAGTCAGCCACTGCAGTAAAGTGCTTGTCTTGCAAGCATAAGGACTAAGTTCAACCCTCAGAATCCATATTTAAAAGAGAGGAAGGGGGAGGATGAGAGGCAGGCAAGCAGGCATGGCGGGGGAGTGCTTATAATTCCAGCACTGGGGTTGCCAGCCTTGCCCTTCTCCTCCCTTTCCCTCTGCCTTGCGAAAAACCATGAGATTACATTCCTAAAGCAAGCAACTGTAGTTGACTTTTGTTTGTTACTTAGTGGGTTCTTTTCCCCACCCTTTATCACACACACACACACACACACACACACACACACACACACACACAGTTTCAACCTCTTTCACTACATAGGAGAGAAAGAAGGATAGGGTGGAAGGAGAGAGATCCCTAAGTCTAATTTCTTTCCTTTTGTTGCTTCTTTGCTACTAACAAACTGCAACCTACCCCCCTGAATGACTGACAACAACCTACCCTCTGGGGGTGGAGGAGCTAGCATTTATGTATCCTCTGAAAAGTTCCCAGAATTCCAAACATCATACAATTGCAGAAATAATCTGGCAGGACCACACTTGTGCCAGAGCACAAGGCAAAGCACCGTCAGCTGCTGCTGACAGCTCGGTGCAGCCCTGCAGCTGGCATGAAACAAAAGTACACGCTCAGCATCACAAGCCACCAAGGTCTGGTCCCTAACTTGGCCACTTCCCGCTCCTGAGGCTGACTGCTAAGGTCCAACTCTCAAAGTATTGAAGTCCAGCAATCAAAAGCCCCCTTTGGCTCACCTAATTAACATGCCCAATTAAATACCTCATCCTGGCAGGGGTGTTCTTCTTGTACTTATTTTTTAAAGATTTATTTGTTATGTATGCAATGTTCTGCCTGAATGTATGCCTGTACATACATGCAGAAGAGGGCACCAGGTGGTTATGAGCACCATGTGGCTGCTGGGAATTGAACTCAGGACCTCTGGAAGAGCAGTCAGTGCTCTGATCCTCTGAGCCACCTCTCCAGTCCCCTCTTGTACCTTTATAAACCACATCTTCCTATGGGCCACTCTAACCAGAGACACTATCTTCTCTATCCAGAGACAGTCCTTTGTCCCTCTGTAGGACAAACGTCCCGCTCCTTCCCTGTCTCCCTCCTCCTCTAGCTCCTGTCTTTGTCTCTTATTCCCTGCCCTTTGTCTTCTCGGAGATAAATAAATCTCCTTTGTGCTAAGAACTTGGTTTTAGGGGTCCCGAGTGGATACTTTCCCTTTCAATGGCTCGCACTATATAGTTCAGACTATTCTGGGACTCCATACATAGACCAGGCTGGCCTTAACTCACAGGAACTACCTCTGCCTCCAGGGTGCTGGGATTAAGGGCTTAGACTTATTGTTTTTGCCATGTGCAAACAGCCTCAAATCCCGATTCTGTAGTGAACTGCGTGCTAGTTAGCGCCTGTGTGTAACCTGCTGGCAAGCTGCACATACTCCTGAATAGCTCCCTGCATCTCCCAAGACAGACTGTCAACAGCAGCAATGGGAACCACCCAGGCCGTGCAGAGCTGCCTCCTCCCTTGGCCGACCTCCTATTGTCATCAACCATACTTTGGAAATGCCCAGAATTGTTGCGTTCCAACTCTGTTCCTCCAGGGCCTAGAGTCCTGCTCTGGCCTCCATAGGATGAGGTGTGGCTAGAGACAGGCCAGGGCAGCAGGAGGGACGGGATGAATGGACCTGGGAGAAGAGACCAGCTGCCCATCTCTTTGCCACTCGATGGTAGGGACCGGGAAGCCTTCAGCACGGCAGGTCAGCCGGATCCGCTGGCCAGGACTGGCATCTACCACTCCAGGCTGAGTCCGGTCCAGACGTAACCTACAGAACAAGGGGCCTGGTCTTCCACTTCTCGCCACAACAGGGTCCTCTGCGTGAACCTCATTCTCCCTCTCTAGTCAGTATTGGCTTCCTAAAATGATCCTTTAGTTCTGTTTGGGACCCCAACACTGTTGTTAAGAACTGGGGTAAGGTCTGAAAGGCTCGGGGTGCCTGCCACCTTAGCTGACTAAACGCACCCAGTATGTCTCTGTCTACCTCCTCTTGCCTATCTGCCACTAGGCCTTGACTGAGGTGCTTCCTTCTTTGCCTCCCAAGTCCCCTGAGATGGAACCACCCTTCAAGGCCAGCTCAAGGAGCTAGGGTTTCCTAATTGTCACCTCTCAGAGCCCCAGTCACTGGGTGGCAAAACCCAAGCACAGCACAAACCTTCCCTCCTCCCCTATTGAGACCGTGGACCAGGAAAGGCCGGGAGAATTGGTGCACGCTGTTGTGTTACCTGGTGGCAGGCCTGGGGTGTGAGGGAGAGAGGACCCTGTGGCCCCCCGCTTCTGCTCCTGTTCCACGGTGCGGAGGACCATGGCCAAGGTCTGGGTTCCTGGGCTCAGGGAAATGCCTCGGCTGGCCCTCAGGAAACACTGCCATGTCACCCCCTGTCGCGAGGCCAAAAGAAGCAAGGTATGAGCTTTGAGAAGGAAATGGAAGAGGATCCACAAGACCAGCAAAGACATGGGGAGGGAAGAGGACAACAGAGTGTAGTTCCTGTCCCAGGAAGAAGTGACCCAAGGAAAAACTTAAGCCTTTCTAGGGTGGGTCAGCCCCTGCACAGCCCCTCCCTCCCTCCCTTCTTCAGTCCCAACTCTTGTTTTGTGAGACTCTGGGAGGTGGAATGAACGGGATGGGACAGAAACCTGTGACTCGAAGCTGTATCTCCTGGGGCTCATGGCCTGGCCTGTGGCTGCCACAGCTATAGATGCCAGCATCCTCCGGCCTCAAGCGGCTGATGATGAGGGAGCCATCTGCCTGGAGCTGGTACCTGAGTGGAGAGAGGAGAGATGTGATTTCTGGGCTCCTGAGGGCAGTAAGAGTCTTCCAGCTCCCATGCTACCAGAGAAGACCATATAGCCCCATAACACTCTGAGCCCTCTCACATTTCTAAGGCATGCCAGAAGGGCTTCTCTACAAGAGAGGACATTGCACATACAAGAGGTGGAAGGTAGCGATTGCTCACCAGTATCTTACAGTGCATCTCTCACGCAGGAGATGGGACCATGGTTTTACACGCACCTGTTAGAGGAGATGGGCCGGCCCTCTTTCTGCCACCCTGCCTGGAATTCCGAGGGGATGTTGCCAGGGCAAAAGAGTTGTACCGCCTGCCCTGGAGCTGCCTGTACCAGGGAGGGTTCCGAGCCTGCCAATCGGATCCTGGAGAGATGGGAGGGTATGCATCTGCCGCCTCCTGGCACAGGAGCATGGCCAGGGAAACACTCTTGTAGGCATTTGTAAGGCTAGAGTCCCATGGGAGACACTCCCAGGCACTGCCCCTGAAGCAGACAGCCCAAGGGGGTAGGAGGAGACTGAGAAGGGCCACAGGACAGACCATGTGTGGAGCCGACCGACACAGAATGGTTGACCCTTGCAGCATGTGTTTTGGTTCCTTAAGTGCTCATTTCCCCAAGCCCCTTATTCATACAATGGGACGACTGATAGATAACAAGCAATATCAAACCTACAATATATTCAGGGAGTGAGACATGATCACTATTTCACAAGTGAAGAAACTGGGGTTCAGAGCTAGCTTTTCCAGCTAGACACAGCCCTTGGTACAGTAGCTAGATGAGAGAAAGAATGTAGGAACTGATGCCTCTATTAACCCTCAGCATCCCTATCTGTAATGAGATGATGACAAGATCCACCTGGCCAGACTGTCTAGGAGTCAGAAATAAAGCATGGGACGGGGTTCGGCCCTGGCCTGGGTATCCTATGCCTTACCTGGGAAGCAGGCCTCACCTGTAGGAGGGGCTATGTGTAGGCGGCACTGCTGGCCTAGCCTCTCTGTCCAGTCCAGGAACTCTGGGCCGGATTTCCTGGCCTCCAGGCCGGTTTCCATAGGCTGGGATGTGGGGTGGCTCCCCTGGCGCAGGCTCTTGTTCTCTCCGCCAAGGGCTTCCAGAAGGGGAGGGCAGTCTCGGGATTGTGGCTCCTGCCCTGTGCCAGTCAGGTTCCTGCTGGCCTCCAGGACCACGTTGACCACCATCCACATGGGCACGATGCCCAGCGGCTCCTGCCTCAGGACGGCGGGGCCCATGCTGTCCCCGGCAGGTGTTCATGCACTCCTGCTCCGATGCAAAGTTATTGGCGTTGCCATGACAGCCGCCATACCAAAAGCGGTTACACCGGCCCACCGATGCCACAAAGTACCAACGGGCGGCCCAGTCTCCACATGACCCTTGAGCACTGGGCAGCAGACACCGCACTGGGTAAGCTGTGGGTTGGGGATGGAAGATGTCACCGGTGAGAGCACTACTCACTTTCGCCTTAAGGAGCATACTTGTCCTGCTTTAAAGAGCACAGCCCCACTCTTGCCAGGACCCCTGACCTCCCTTAGGAGCCCAGGACACTTCCAGGGTCTGTCCTAGACAGCAGCCTCCACCCATACAAAACTAGAGTCCCCAGGAAGAAAAGACCAGGGCTCCCTGAGCAAGCTAATGTCCCTTCCAGCCTGATCCTCATGGTGTGGTGCGCACACAAACCAACCGGGAGTTCATTGTGGCTGCCCCTGAGGGGCTATGAACATATGCGGCAGGACAGCTGGTCAGCCTAAACAGCCTGCTCCATCTCTTCATGTTCCAAGTGGCCTTGGCTGCCTGTCCTGTTCCCCACCCTTCTGCAGAGCCCACCAGGCTGTCAGACTTTAGATGAATATTCCCATGACAGAGCCCGGAAGCACCACCCATCTGCCATCCCATGCTTCAGCCCCGACCTTCTCTCTAAAACTCAGCCGCTACTCCCTGTAACATCCGCCCCATCTCAGGCACAGGCAAGCCCTACAGCACACTGTCTACTTTGTCCTGCCCTTCCTTTGGGAGGAAACTCATTCCAGACACAGGATGGACCTTGTTTTATTTAAGATCCCCATTTTTCTTTCTCTTTCTCTCTTTCTTTTCTTTCTTCCTTTCTTTCTCTCTCTCTCTCTTGTGACATAATCTTATAAATTTCAGGTTGGCCTTGAACATAGTATATAGCCAAAAATGACCTTGAATTTCTGATCATCCTGCCCCTCTACCTCTCAAGTGCTGGGATTATAAACCTGTACCACCATATCTGGTTTATGTATCACCGAAGGTTGAACCCAGGCCTTGGTGCATGCTAGGTAAGCACTCTACCAACTGAGCCACATCTCCAGCACCGAGAGTTCCACTTCTAATCCTCCCAGCCCTATGTGAACATCTTAGATGCAGGGACATCCATCTGTAAACATCTTAGATGCAGGGCCGTCCCTCTGGCCTGGTATCAGGTGTGTGCTCACGTACTGGGAAACCTGAGTCAGTGAGGTATGGCCATGGGTTGGGGATGAGGATCCAGTGAGATAAGGATGAGAAGGGGCACTGGCTCACCATAGCTGGGCTGGCCCACACAGCCTTCCCCCAGCGGACCCGCTGCAGAAGCCACATTGTCATAGCAACATCCAAACCTAGAGCTTCGACACTCACTGGGCTCGCCTTCATGGGCCTGGGGTTGGTGGATCTTGGGGTTCTGAAGAAAAAGCCAGAGGTTGGGGGGTTAGGAATAAATCTTGTTTTCAGTGGCAAGCTTGGGCTGACCAGAGGGAGGGTGACAGGAAAAGGGAAGGGACACAGCTATGAGTCAGAGGCAGAGAACCCCACCCAGGCCCCAGGGGAGCTTGGACACCATCTCTGAAGCCCTGGTCTTTGAAAGGACGGCCTAGGTTGCCAGGTTTGTAGGGTCCTCCCTTTCCCAAGGCTGAAGCTGCAGAGATCCTGGTAGCACTGAGCTGTGTTCCTGCCATGGGAGCCACTTACCTTGGAAGCTACTGCCCTGGACCCTGGCCTGTTTCCCGTATTGTCACTGCCGTGAGACCTGGTACAACCAGCCTGTTGGGGCCCCTCAGCTGCAGACACCCCGTCGGGGCAGCATCCGTACCTAGGAAGCAGTACACAGCCCCCTCACTGCCCAGCCCTGCACCTGCCTTTCTTTCTTTTCTTTTTTTTTTTTTTTTTTTTTTTTTTTTGGTTTTTCGAGACAGGGTTTCTCTGTGTAGCCCTGGAACTCACTTCGTAGACCAGGCTGGCCTCGAACTCAGAAATCTGCCTGCCTGCCTCCCAAGTGCTGGGATTAAAGGCATGTGCCACCACGCCCAGCGCACCTGCCTTTCCATGGACCCTGGTGCCTAACTACCAGGTAGGACCAGGCTGCGAGGCTGCCTGCATAGGAGATTGGCCAAGTACAGATCTGTCTGAGAGCCTGTTCCTGTGTGGGCAGGCCATTCTGTGTGTCCCAGGCTCTCCTCACTCCCACTGGAACCCAGAGAAGGTGCAGCCCTTACAGTGGACCTACACTTGATGCAATGCACCCCCTATTCCAAAACCAGAATTGGGCTGCACCTGAGCCCACCCAAACATCAGGCTCCTGGGGCTCCCTCATGTCTCTTCCACCAACCAGAGCGTGCGAAGCAAGGTGAAAGGAAGGTTTTAGAAAGAAGGGCCATTGCTCCTGGCTCTCAGAGGAGGCCAAGAGCAGAGAAGTCATATGCCTCAAGTCACCCAGCAAAACATCTGGCAGATGGCTGAGAGGAGGATGTCACCCCCAAGTTGCTGGCCCCAAACCCCAGACCCTAAGCAGCGCAGTCTCTCAAGAGGCCAGTGCAAAGTAGGTCTTGGAAGAACTTCAGGGAAGGCACCCTGCAGAATGGGGTGACTCTGCCCCGTCCCTGCAGGGCTGAAGGAGTGTGTTGGTAGAAGACCTTTGAGAGTGGCCAGCTTCACACTGGGCTCCTGAGCCTGAGAACTTGAATCGCTACCTCTTGTGCCTGCTACGGGCCTTAGGTTACACCTCCATCCACAGGCTGGGCACATGAGAAGCCAGCCCATCAGGAGGAAAAGAAGTCTCCTCTCCGCCAAAAACAAACAAACAAACAACAAAATAAACAAAAATAAAAAGAGGCACAGGCAGGGCACCTCAGGAATTCTGCTCTAACCTGGTCATGCTTGCCCTGGGCAGGGATGCTGGCCCATCCGCCATGGTCCAGCCCTACCTTCCCTCTCTCCCCTGCTGAGGAGGAAGAGCAGTCTCAACCCACCTGCTCTGAAGACATGAGGCCCCAGCCAGGGGACAGCCTTGCCACTGAGGCCCAAGAGATGGTGTGTGGCCATCAGGGCAGCACCCATGGGGGCTGTGTCTGCAGTCACGGGGCCCTGAGCTAGGCCTCAGGGGTGGCTGGTGTGGAGGACGCTGCAGAGTTGGGGCCCGGCCTGCAGATGACAGGTTGGGGTCTTGACCCTCTCTGGGGTTGCTCTGAGCCCTGGGTCTCTCGAGGGGAGCCCACTGCTGCTCTCTTCCATCTATGCATGAGAAAGAAAGGCCACTGTGATGTACCAACGCCCCTCACCCTTGGCCCACGGCTACCTTAAATCACTTTCCAGGGTCTCTACTCCCTCCAGGCCACCCAGACTCATAGATGATAGGTCCCGGGTGGTGTTGGGGAGGGACCCAGGTTCTCACCTGAGACTGGGGACACTCGAGGGCCTGAAAGCATCCTGGGGTCTGAGGAGCGGGTCCTTGGGTCCTGTATACTAGGGACCTCTGTAGGGAACCAAGTAATAGGCGGGTGTGGAGGGCAGAACCAGACAAAAGCAACACCAGAGAGAACAGCAAATACCCCGAACCCGTGAAACACATCTCGGCAGAGACTTTGTGACTATTGGCCTTAAACTCACAAGAATCCTCCTGCCTCAGCCTCTTGGGTGTAGGGATTACAGTGTGTATCAACACACCTGGCTCCAAGATTTTCTGCAGCTTGTCTATGTGTGTGGATTTTTCTTTTTTTTACCTTGCCAACTTAGCAAAACTAAGTCCTGTTAGACCAAGTGACTCAGAAGCCACAGGCAGCCGAGGTAGGGCTCTTGCGTAGCATGAACCAGGCCCTGGGTTTGAGCCCCAACATGAGAAAAAATGAATTTTTATGGCATTTAGTGCTTAATAGTCTTAATTAAATTGCTAGATTTTTTCAATCATAAAAATCAGAGAAATGTTTTTTATTGTTTTGTTTTTTATAAATCAGGAAGAAACTAGCTAAGCACTCCCAGCACGCCTAGCTTAGCCATGATCCATGACCGTGACTACCTTCAGTGTCATATCCACACACCAAAGAAATCCGGCCTTTGCGCCCTTCCCTCAGCAGAAGGCCCCCATACCTGAGAGACCTTCTTCCCTAGAGAGATGGGGGAGAAGGGGAGGGTGGACAGGCAAGAAGCAGTATGTGTGTTCTCTCTTCACTCACTCAGTCATTCAACAAACAGTTGCTGAGTACCTCCCGCATCATAGGTACGTTGGGGGAAGAGTATAGAGAGGAACAGGAGCCATGGACCTAGCCCTCAAGAAGCTGGTCAGGTGGGGCATGCAGCACGGAGAAATTAATGCAAAGCTGACATCTAAAACAACACACTGGGCAAGTTTGAGTTCACAGGTATCCATACATGGATTTGGCAATAGCCGGGGCAGCAATGGCCAGAGTGTGGGAGAGCAGCCAGGAGACAAGGTGGGGTGCCGCCCTCCCTGCCCTATCCTTACCCTGAGGAAGATGGCAGGGCTGTCTGTTGCAGGCTTCCATCTCGGCAGGCTTGGACGACTGCAGGTCCACACAACGACCAGGCGGCCCGATGGTACAAACAACCTGCCTTCTCCGAATGCCGGAACCACAGCTTTTAGAGCACTGAAGGCCCAGGGTGGGAGTGGAAAGAGAGAGAGAGACACTGAGGCCAAGGACATCCGTGGAGAAGGAGGGGACCACACTCTTCAAAGTCACCTCCAGGACCTGGGGACCAGACCTGGACAGAAGGCATTGGGAAGGGTAGGGCACTTACTAGACTCCATGAGCCAACATGCCAGGCCTGGCCACGGAACACAGGGCAGGCCTCTTGTACACAGGGCTCCGTGAGGGTTGGCTGGTCCTTCAACAAGCACGCTGCAGCATGGACCGGAGACCCCTCGTCCCCTCGGCAGGTGACACTCCTCTTCCTGATGCCAGTCCCGCATGTAACTGAGCACTGTAAGGACAGATATCAGCAGGGATGCCCCCCAGCCCTGGAGAGCCAGGTCAGCTGGGACAGCTGGAAGCTGTGGCTCAGAGAACAGGTGGCATCTCCTGCCCTTATCCCACTCCTGAGCCCAGAGAGGCTGAGTCACTGTTCTGAGGTTGCACAGCCTGAAGAGGGCTTTTCACATTCCTCTTCTTTTTAGATTTATTTTTACTTATGTGTCTATGCATGTCTCTCTGTGCTTCTACTCGTGTGTGCATGTCAATAAGACCAGAAGAGGGTGTCCGATCCCCTGGAGCTGGAGTTACAGACTCCTGGTCCAGAGTCTAGAGTTGTGTCTCATCCCAGCTTTGGCCACAACTCCCAAGATGGCCAGCTAGGTCCCTACTCTCTGAGGACCTCAGCTGAAGGCAAGCATTTCAAGCCCAGGTCCAAGACACAGCTCCTAGTCCTAGGCAGGGCCTCACCTCTCCCCAGGGCTCCACGCTCCAGACTGCACAGTGCTGCAGGTTGCAAGCCTGTGTGGTAGGGGGTTTCCCAACTAGGCCAGCACACTGGGTCTCCTCAGCAGCTTCCTGGCCACCAGTCCCATCTGAGGATATGCAGTAGACAGAGCGAGACTGGACTCCACCCCCGCAGGAGACCGAGCAGGGCGTCCATGGGCCTACCTTCCAGCTGACCAAAAAAGAAGGTGGGGGACAGTTAAGACTAGCCCAGGAGGCTGCAGCTCCCCAACTCAGAGTACATCGAGGGCCTGTCTCCACCCTCCCCAAGAGCTCTGTAGAAAGACCACCAGCCAGGCCTCCTAGGCATCCCCTATGGCTCACTGGCCCCTGAAGGGTCTCTATAACCCGGCTGCGCCCAACTCTCCCTTTCTCTTTCTCACTGGGTGCTGGCATCATAGCCAGACTCCATGGGTTGCCATCCTGTGTGAGGTGATCTCCCTGTATGTGGAGAAGCCCTGCCTGGCTGGGGGCGAGGGGTACAAGGACCAAAGGAAAGGGAAGCTCCAAACACACCATGCAAAGCCAAGACCATCACCATCTCACCAGGAGGCCGGGAGGGTAGGGAGAGCAACACCAGCCCGGCAGGAACCCCCTGGCCCACCGATTACCTGTTCCCACACATATGCTGGACCCCAGCATAGCGCCACGCTCCCGGCCGGTGCAGGAAAGAGATCCTTTGTGCACGAACAAAGGTGTTTGCCAAAGTCTACTGGCCCTTTGGCCAGATTCCTGCCTCGCTCTCCCCTAGCCATCTGCTCGAGTCCCCTGTTGCCTTAGACAGGGACCTCTGACACTGTCCCCAAAGCCTCTTGTTCCCAGGCATTTTGAATACTGTGAGGAAACCCGTGAATGGAGAGAACTGTCCTGGGTCTCCTGCTCAGGCCCATTCACCGCCTCCCTCAGTGACAGCTGCCACCTGATGTGAGGAGCCCTGCCCCCGCCCCCCTCCAACCTTCAGCCTGTGCCTAAAGCAGCTTTGTTTAGGGCTTCCCCTCCCTTCCCACCCAAGTTCCTGGGCACCACCAAAGGTGGAAGGGGCTGGCAAGGCCTCACCGCTTGGTCTTCGGACAAGGTTGAGTGTTGCATGAACGTCGGTGGGTGGGCCGAGGCTGGTGTTGGCACATGTGGTCTGGATAGGCCTCGTTGTCAATAGTGCAGAATACCAGGCGGGACTGGTGACCTGTCAGGAGAAGGGTCGCACAGAGCTGCTGGCAGGCCAGGACTCCCCAGATGAACTCACTAGTTAGGCACCTTCTGGCCTGGACCCACAGCTCACCCTGGTTAAGTCCCATGTGTCCCTCTCTGACAGGTACAACCTTCAGCCTCAGCCTACAGAAGAAGAAGCTGAGGCTCAAAGGGTCCTGGGTGTGAGCGACAGATCGTCATGAGCTCCACTCCCAGTGAGACACGTCTCCTGGGTCTCCCTCATCCTAGTGTAGGCTGCAGCCCTCCATGGGGACTCCTAACTTTTTCCATATGTGGAGGTGTCCCTCCCCAGCAGTGGAGAACCTTCAGGACAGGGAACTTGCCCCCCCCCCAAACCCAGTGTTTACCTCCACCACACTCAGCGCTGCAGTCTCCCCAGGAGCCATGGCTCCAGCTGAAGCCTCGGCCAGGATCATTCGCGGGCAGGTAGTACTCGTAGTGTACTCCGGGGTTGGACTCCTGACTGAGGAGCTGCCAAGAGTGTCGAGAGTGTCTTCACTTTAGTCCCCCTGCCTGGCCCACGGTAGCCCTGGCAGCCCACCTGTGCAGGGCGCCTCCCTCTGTGACCCACTCACCTCGATGACCAGGGGCTCTGAGGTGGGGCCCCGTGCCTGGAGCCGCTCAGGAGCCAGGTCCCCCTCCACACCCCGTTCGTACTGTAGGACTGTGCTGGCCACCGGAAGAGCCTGGGCTGCCTCAATGGTCCAGTGCCCATTGAGATAGTACTCGCCACGGATGCTCTTCACGGCTGTGGAAACCCAGCCTGTCAGGGGACATGGGACAGCGAGTTGCCCCTTTGTGCCCCAGGCTGCCCAGCTCCAAAGCATCTCTCACCCAGGAAATTCCTGCTGGCAGCGGCTTCCTCAATGCGAATACTAGTGGCCCCAGCCGGAATGATGAAGATTTGGTTGTAGCCTGATTGGAACAAGATCCAGGAGAGGGTGATGCTGGTTTGCTCTTGGTGGGACTTTGGGGAGGTGGGGGCGGGAGGGGTAGACTGCTTTTGGCAGAGGCAGCTTTACAAAGGTTGGCGGGGGCGGAGGGTGCTCTGGGAATAGGTTCTGGACACCAGGACAGCTTGGGAGAGAGAACAACATGGAAAAGGTGGAGCAGGATGAGGGTGGCAGGCATCCAGGCGTCAGCGGTGTGACATTGGACTGCACACACATGGGTGATCGTCCCAACCAAGGTGGGCACATGAGAAGGACCCTGTATAGGACATAGCCTCTACTCTGCAGCCACGTGACCCGAGCCAGACCCACTGAGTGCCGTGAGGATTACTTGGCCTCAAGCCCTGGTCAGAGAAGGTGACAGGCAAGCCAAGACGGGCGGGCAACAGACCCCTGCGGAGACCCCCGTACGACCCCACCTCTGCTGAGATCATTGCCATCAAAGGTTCCTGTGACCGGGTAGCAGGATGAGCCATCACCCCCACACTGCAGACACTTGTCCTCCTGCTTGATTGAGTCTAGCTTGTGATCACAGCCAACCACCTGCGGGGAAGGGGGGGGGGAGGTAGAAAGTAAGCAAGGTGGGATAGAACAGGAGAGGCAGGCTCAGGATTCCAAATGCCCCGAGGCAGGGCAGCAGGGCACGGAATGGCTCAGACCCGTCCCAGCTGCCACTAACCACTCCCTGCCTCCCTTAGGCTGACAGGACAGAGAGCTGAGACCAGGCTGCTATGAACTCAGATGCTGGCAGACTGGTGTAGTAGAGGCCTGGGGCTGCCATCTTGTCTCATGCTCATGAGGAGAGCCTGCCCGAGTCTGAAGCTGACCCAGAGGAGAAGGAAGCACGAGATGGGTAGAGAATGTCTAGCCCATGGCTTCTACAGCCACCCCTTCCCATTTGGTTGGGTTTGGTTGAGGGCAGCTTTAGACATCCAGAGAGTTTCTTTGATGAGGTTAGTGTTCTCAAGGACAAAGCTGAGGTCGTCAGAGAATATCCGTGATGACTGCATTGCATTCTGGGAACTAGGACTTAAGCCACCAAACTCCTGACAGCCACTTGGTCCCACTGATGCTGGAAGACATCACCCATAATAGTCCCCCAGCCAGCTGGGAGGGGGCAGCACTCACTCGGCAGACTCCGTCCACACAGATGTCCCGCTGGCCAGGCTCACAGGGTGTCCCATCCACCACGGCGTCCTTGTGTTTGTAGTAGAAGTTCTGCCCCTTGGGAATGCAGTTCAGCTCACACTTATTAGGGGCTGGGTGGGCAAGAGGAGAGAGCTGACATCTTGGCACCGAACTGTGATGGTTTGAATAAAAACAACACCCCCCCACACACACAGGCTCATGGATTGAAAACACTTGGTCCCCAGTTAGTGGTGCTGTCTGGGGAGGTTGTGGGACTTGGTGGGGTGGTGTACACCACTGAGTGTGGACTTTCAAAGTTTCCAGCCTCCTTGCCTCAACTCTGGCTTGAGTTCTCTTATTGTGTGTGGTTGAAATATCAATCAGATCCCTACACCAGCCACCAGCCATTACAGACTCTCTCTCTCTGCAGTCACAAGTCCAAATAAACTCCTTTGCAAGCTACCTTTTAATGGTGGGTTTTTTGTTGTTGTTGTTGTTGTTGTTGTTGTTGTTGTTGGTTGGTTTTTTTTTGTTTTTGTTTTTTCGAGACAGGGTTTCTCTGTGTAGCCCTGGCTGTCCTGGAACTCACTTTGTAGACCAGGCTGGCCTCAAACTAAGAAATCCGCCTGCCTCTGCCTCCCGAGTGCTGGGATTAAAGGCATGTGCCACCACGCCCAGCTTCAATGGTGTTTTATCATAGCAATGAAAAGAAACTTAACATCTGTTGGGGGCTGGGTGGGCAAGAGGGTGGGAGGCTGATCCCAGAACAAGGCCTTTTGAGAACCCCCAAGGGAGGCAGCAGCAGCTGGGAGTACACCCTTGCCAGGAGTGAAGGCTTTTATAGCAATTCCCCGCCATCTGTAATCGGATCGGATGCCCTCTTCTGGAGTGTCTGAAGACAGCTACAGTGTACTTACATATAATAAATAAATAAATCTTAAAAAAAAAGAAAAAGAAAAGAAAAGATCTATTGTGCTTTAATAACTGCCTACAGAGCAGGGCGGTGCTGCTTACCTGCGTAGTAGGGCAGCCACCGGTAGCGCCGACCCTGGAAGTCGGTGCCGTCGAACTCTGCACACTGCTCGGCCCGGAAGTCCCGCACGCCGTCTGGGCAGCTCTGCACGAGAACATGTATGTCAGAGAACATGGGTGCCAGCGTGGGCACTGAGGCGGCTAAGGACCTCCCCTATCCATCTTCCGTGTCCTGGAGCCCTGGGTCCTGCGCTTCTGCCCCACCCACTCCTGTCCCAGGAGAGGCTTCTTGCTCTCCCTAGGTGCCTGGCAGGTCGAAGGCGGGGCGTGAGGAGGGTAGGAGAGAGGCGGCCGGGGATGGGGTGGGGAGGGACACGCAGGCTTTACCTCCGTGTGGCAGGTGCGGTGGCTGCGCGCGGGGCCCACGCAGCTGGTGCCTCCGTCTCTCCTGCAGAGCGAGAGCATCAGGAAGACCCCAACGTTCCCCACCCGTTCCTGGGCTCTCATGGCCTCTCCACGAGGCGTCCTGGTGGGCAAGGCTGGCCCAGAGTCCAAAGCAATTGGGGGCTGGGGGTTGCACTCGGACCTAAATCCCTTGGATGGGTGTAACCAGACTATGTTTTATGGTTCTTAGGCTGACCGTCCCTACCCTTGACCTGATTCCTGCCACAAGGCCCTTGAACTCTACCTGTGGATTCAGTCTGCAATTTGGTAATAAATAATCCAGGATGTTAGAAGTTCTGTTCTTTTTCTGTTTTATTTTTTTTGGGGGGGTAGGGTGGGGTGGGAGGGGGAGCGGTTGAGATATTTTTGTTTGCTTGTTTTGGGTTTTGTTTTTTGTTTTGTTTTTTTTTCAAAACAGGGTTTCTCTGTGTAGCCCTGGCTGTTCTGGAACTCATTCTGTAAACCAGGCTGGCCTTGAACTCAGAGATCTGCCTGCCTCTGCCTACCAAGTACTGGAATTAAAGGCGTGAGCCACTACCGCCTGGTTGATATTTATTTATTTATTTATTTATTTATTTATTTACTTACTTATTTATTTATTTATTTATGTTTTGTGAAACTAAGTCCCAGGTTAACTCTGTAACGGAGGAGGACCTTGAACATTTCATTATCCTGACTCCACTTCCCTAGTGCTGAAAGGACAGTCATGTGCCAGACTCCCATAGGTTCTCGGGAACCAGTTCACAAAAACGCCAGTAGGAGGCGCCTCATTACCGTTCCTTCGTACCCGACCCCCTCCTTACAGTTCCCATCCCAGCACAGGGCACCGAGTAAATTCTTAATAAGTCACTTGTCAGGAAAGGGTCCTCTGCACTTGACAGAGCAGCTGAGAGCAAAGAAACCTTAGCAAGTAGGAACTGAGGACGGCCGCTGTTCATTAACTCTGCAAATGAAGCTCCCACAACGCCCCCCACGGCTCCTACTCCACCCCATTCCACCCCTAACCCCACCACCACGACCACCACTCCACTACCACGACCACCACCCGCCAGCGGGAGCACTAGGCTTAAGGCAGAGGAAGTAAACCCGGCTCAGCTCCTCTCAATCAAGGCTAAATTAGAATCCCGGGTGAGTACACATGGGAAATACTTGTTTTCCTGTATGCCTCATCGCTCTTCCACAGTGAATCTGCCGCATAATGACCCTGATGTCAGGCTCCCAGCCAGCAGCCAGACATTCCTCACTTGGCCCTCTTTTAAACTGCTGCCAGGCTCTAAGCTTTCCCTCCCTACCTCTGGGAGTAGCAGGGGCGCTCCCGGAAGCTGATGCCTCCTCCACAGGTCCTGCTGCAGGGGCTCCATTCGCCCCAGGTGCCCCAGGTGTCACTCTGGCGCCTCACATTTCGAGCCTGTGAAAAACACGCTCGGGCTGTTACTGTGACTCACACCTCTCTCCCCACCCCCTCGCTCGCCCAGAGCCCTGCAGAGGTCCCCCTACTAAAGATGCTCCCCAATCAATTCAAAGAGCCTAGAGGCTTCCAGTACTGCCTGGTTAGGACACAGAAGCGCCTCTGGGTAGTCCTAATATTCATTGCAAACTTAACCTGCTGTCTAAGTAGTGGGAGGGAGAGCCAGCCTAGGTGTGACTGGCACGGTCAGCTGGGAAGAGCCTGCAGTTTCAGGAGGCCTGGAGGAGGGGCTCTGCACTGAGTCCAGGCATTTGTGGGTCCACTCTATCGCGGAAGAAGGGGGGTGGGGGACCGAGGACAAGGGTCCTTTGAATCATTACTCTGGGCCTGTCATTTTACTCCGCTATGGTCTGTGTACTTATCTAGCCAGGTGGCCACGTGTTCTGGGTGTCTTCTGTTTGCCAGATGTGGTGCAGAGGAGGCCTTCTCCCCTGACGATGCTATACTATGGCAAGTTCAGAGCCTGGCTTGGTGTCCCTAGAATGGAGTCTGTGGATCAACAGACCTGTCCCTTTCCAGAGACACCTATAAGGGTGGGGCAGATTGCAGCAGGTCCTCAGGCAGGTGGGGCTCTCTCTGTTCATAGAGTAACCCCAAGACAGGACAGAACTTCAGTAGGATTCCCTGGTTGAGCCTCTTCTGCTCTAGATGTAAGTGAGCTCACTTCTAGAAACTTCTACAGTTCTGGTCGATTAAACTAGGAGCTTGATAATTTTGTCCTCTGTGGGTTGGGGGTGTTCCTGTTAATCTGTGGGCTCCTGGAGGCGTCCCAATATGCATTTCCCTTACCCCTTACAAGAGAATCTTACTCTTAACTTCCTGTAGCTTCCTGGCCCATCCCTAAGTTCTCATCAGTGGTACATAAATACAAGTGTTGGGCGGCGGTCTGGAGTACCCTGGAGAGTGAATGGACATCTGTCCTCCTCTCCCCCCGCTGCCCCCACCCCCCACTCCTTCCACTGGAAAACCCCGCGTGATGTCTAGAGTGGGAACAACCCTTCAGACTGGGCACTGACTTGGGAATAAGATCAGGCCTCAGACTGTGGGGACTCTGTGAAATGAACCAGCTGTGAACTTCTGGCCCTGAGTGTTTACACGAGATCTAGTTTGCCTTCTTGAAATGACACCATGGAAGTGTCATACTGGATGTGACACCTCGCAGCCAGAATCACATGGCCACATGGTACACACATTCTCTCACCTAAGCCTCGTAGCTTAATGGCTCCCAAAGAGCATGACACACATGAACAGCAGGAAAGCCAAGGCCCCACACACTACAGACCCAAGAGCTCATCCTACAGCTGTGTCCCCACCTGCCTGGGGGAACAGGCAGCCAAACGAGACACTGGATCCTAAGCAACTAGACAGGGGTGCCGAGCGAGAGGCAGGGCATAAGCTGTAAACACGTCACAGTGAAGGGGGACTTCACTGTGAAGTGTCATCATATGAAACTTTTGGAAATATAAGTCCCATTATTTAGAAGGAGTCCAAGTGTGAACAAAGAGAAACAAGTCCTTCCCCAACGGGGAGCCTCCCAGCCTGAGGCGAGCAGGGAAGGTTGCTAATGTCCAACACAAGTCTCTCATTACTCTTGGTTTTATAGACCACAGTTTGGAAGCAGAGCAAACCGCACTAAACTCGCTGAGCCACATGAAGCCAGGCAGAGGTCAGGCAGACCAGAGGTCTCACCTCTCACTGTAAATCATCGATCCTCTCCTTCAGTTCTCGCTAGAACAGAACCTCCAAGTTTCCAAACCAGTGACCCAAAGTGCTCAGGTGCTCTGGCAGTGAAATGCAAACTGGTTTTGTTCGGCTTGAGTTTCTGTTTTAAAGTGGGGCGCTTACTGTATAGAAGGTGTGGGGGTGGCTTTCCAGACTGAGATTCTAGCCTGCGTGATATCCAAGCCTTGCTGTCACGTGGTAAGTACTAGGATGTGGCCCTCACATGACTGGCTACCGCTGGCCCTGCCCATCGTCTATTTAGATATTTGTCTAGGTCTCTTGGTGCAACAGCCCCTGGAAATCCAACTCTTCTGGAGGCAAGATAAGGCCAACTCATGCGTCCACAGCTCTGGCCACCGAGGCATTTTTGGTTGTCTTACAGGTAGGGGAGTGGTCTGAACTTAGGGCTCTCTAGAGGCCACACTCCTGCCGGGTGCCCTATAAAGGCATTCCTTGCTTCCCGAGACCAGCACCTCTAAGGTAGAGGCCTCCTGCCTGCATGTGTATGAGCCCTGGTCTGTACAATGCTGAACCACGCCCCCTGCATCTTTCCACCCACATCGGGTCACAAGAGGCATGAGCACATTTCGTTCTCTGTGTAATTATCTAAACCTCAAGCTGTGTGGTGCTATGAAGCCAGGAGCTGGTGTGGCCCAACCCTGCTCTGGGCCTGTCCCCGCCTGTCCCATGCTCTCCGCACCCCTCCCTTCCTCCAGTTCCAGATCCAGCTCAGTAGCCCCCTTTCCTGCCTGTGTCCACGAGGCCCGGCTACCTGCTGGGCACCAGGATGAGTGTGGGAAGGGGACAGAGACTACAGGGCAGGCAAAGGGATTCGCAGCCTTGCTTTTGATCATCAGTCCAGCCATTGTGCTAAGTTGATTAATCAGCCCTGACAGGGATCCTAGGGTGATCAGGACCCCATGGTGGATCCTGCCACCAGTCAGAGGCCACTGAGCAGTGACCCTGGATCAAAACTCTCAACCAGAGGACAGGGAAAGAACCCAACCTCATCTAGGCCTTTCATGCTGGGAAGAAGGAAGGAGAGGGTGAAGCAGAAGGCCCCATGTGTCCCCTACATGGGAGAAGGGACCTCATAGAATCCAGTATGCTTCCCAATCATTGATTCATCCATGAGACAACTTATGGTGTGCACATTAGATCAGCCAAATCCCAGGGGGTTATAGCTTGAAGCATGGGACAGGCTTCGAGCAGCTGTCCTGGAGTGGCTCTGGGATTTCACCCTGGGGATTTGATGCTGACACGGGAACCCCTCCACCCAGGCTCTCACCAGCCTGTGCTGAAGGACCTCAGAGCAGGATCTAGGGAGTAAGGGCTATAGGCTGGCACAGATGACACGCCAGAAGAACGTGAGGAAGCGGGGCTGCAGCCCACTAATGGCCTGACAGAGGGCAGAAGTCACTGAAAACCCTGCTATGCTGTTACAGAACTGAGTTTGCAATCAAAGTAACCTGACTGTTCAGCTCAGTAAGAATTTAAAAGGCCAGCCTTTAATCCCAGCACTTGGGAGGCAGAGGCAGGTGGATTTCTGAGTTCGAGGGTATGAGCTTTTGGGGGGCTGCCCCGTGCCGACCACTATCACCCACTCCTTTGCCTGCCCTTTTCATCTCCACCCATATTACTATAGAGGCAGCACTGTCCCTTCTCCTCCCCAGGGTAGCAGTCCTAGCTCTTTGAGACTTTTGAGTCCTAGCTCATTTGGGCCTGCCTGAGGGATGGGCAAGACTGTGGTCTCCCTTGTGGGGTGATTTTTAGGGTAGAATGGGGCCTGTGTTCTCTGTTCTGCTCAGCACCCAGCTCTGCAGATCCCTCTGTCCCCAAAGGGTCCCTGTCTGGCCTTATGGCTCCAAGAAGCCTTGTTCCTTGGGCTTCCCTCATGAAAACTGATACCTGATCACCATTCAGCTTCCAGAATCCACCCTCGAGGTTTGCTCTAACCTGATAGCCATAGCCACCTCTAGTTCGAATTAAGCTCAAATCAACGCCAAAAGCTCCTTGGTTGTGCACATTTCAACTGTCCAAGAAACACATGGACCTTGTGGCCGCCTCCTGAACCTCAAAGAGAGGGAGAACATTTCAGCCATCTCCTTCAGGCAGAGGTTGGTGGGCTGTTCCCGGCGGCACATCTTTTCTCAATTAAAGGGAAGACGTCATGGTGAACGTTCTGTGACATTAGCCAGAGCCCAGTAGACTGGACTCCTCCTCAGCAGGCAGGAGAGCTAAGAGGAAACATTGGCTCCTGCAGACTGCCGTGTCCAGTTAGGGACCTAAGCACTCCAGTCAGATCTCCATGGTGCAGGAGCTGGGGAGCTGTCGGCTCAATTCTTCTCGCCAAGTCACACTGCTCTTCTCCCTCCTCTCCTGAAGGAACCTCCCAGGCCCTGACAGGGCTGCACTCACCCAAGACCCTGGAGTGGAGGTCAGCAGCAGCGAGAACAGGAGAGGGAACAGCTGCATCTCTGCCTGCAGGAGAAGCCACTGGTTAGAGCCAGAGGGGACATCACAGCTACCCAGAGTGGTGGGTGAGTCGCATAGTCTTGCTATGTGTGTCACATGTTCCTCCCACTGGGCTTGCTGGGAGCGCCACCGTGGTCACTAAACTACACGCCATGCCACTCACTCAGGAGGAAGAGGCCTGTTTGACAGCAGACAGAAGCCCAGGAAGAATTTGTTTGGGAGTTCCAGGGGGCAGAAGAGTCACTGAAAACCCTGCTATGCTGTTACAGAACTGAGTCTGCAATCAAAGTAACCTGACTGTTCAGCTCAGTAAGAATTTAAAAGGCTGGGCTGGCGAGATGGCTCAGTGGTTAAGAGCGCCGACTGCTCTTCCGAAGGTCCCGAGTTCAAATCCCAGCAACCACATGGTGGCTCACAACCATCCGTAACGAAATCTGATACCCTCTTCTGGGGTGTCTGAAGACAGCTACAGTGTACTTACATATAATAAATAAATAAATAAATAAATAAATCTTTTTAAAAAAAAAAAAAAAAAGAATTTAAAAGGCCAGCCTTTAATCCCAGCACTTGGGAGGCAGAGGCAGGTGGATTTCTGAGTTCGAGGCCAGCCTGGTATACAAACAGCCAAGGCTACACAGAGAAACCCTGTCTTGAAAAACAAAAACAAAAACAAAAGAATTTAAAAGGCCGTTTCATTCCCTTTAAAGACAACTAATAAAAATAGATTTGCAGACAGGTTTTCATTACTCAAATTAAGTGGTGTGTGTGTGTATGCGCGCGCATGTGTGGTGTGAGTGTGAGTGTGTGGTGTTGCGTGGGTGTGAAGACCAGGGTTGATCACTGGTGTCCTCCACAGCTGCTCGGCTCCCTTACTTTTTGAGACAATGTCTTTGAACCCATAGCTCTGCTTTTTCTACTAGGCTGGCTGGCCAATTAGGTAGGAGGGATCCGCCTCCTCTCTCCTCCCACCCAGGGCTGGGGTTACAGAGCTTGCTGCAGGTCTGAATGCTTGCACAGCAAACAGTTCACTGACAGAGCCATCTTCCCAGCCCCCCACTACCCAAAAATAGTCCCAGCTACTGAGATGCTGGATACCCATTCACTACAATACCACTAGAGCCCAGGAGTTCAAGGCCAGTCTGGACAAAAAGGCTCAGCCCAAATTCAACTGCTTTTAAAATCTAAGTGCAAATCTTGGGGTACATGCTTAACTATGCCGAGACCCCTCAGCACCCATCCATGTTCTCTCTCTCTCTCTCTCTCTCTCTCTCTCTCTCTCTCTCTCTCTCTCTCTTCCTGTTTTAAAACCAAAAAGCCAACCCTTGCCTGCACAGGATCACCTCCTTCAGTCTTCACAAGGAGAGTACGCCCGCTTGAACCCAGAGTTGTGTGTAGGGTGTGCACATGTGCGGGCATAGCACTCTTATGAGCATGCGCACATTAGGTGTCTGCATAGTGCGGGGTGTGCTCGCGTGTGTGCACATGTTTCTGTATCAGAGACACGTAAGCAGTGTGCAGTTCAGTACAGGACATTAAACAAGCGCTGACAGGTATGTTAATGTTAAAATCTGTAATTCTAACTGATGTTCTGAATTCTTTTTACAATAAAACAACTTGCAGTCGTTTTATAGGTATGAAATATCGCGTTCAAAAGCCACGTTCAGCAAAGTTTACACCAGCATACGCATGGATGTAAGCCCTGGCTAATTTGTCACAGTCAGCAAGTCATTCTAATCACAGACTGCTGGGGAGAAGGTTGGAAGGGGGTCTAGTGCGCACTTGAGATGTGGGGATGCTGGGGGCAGCAGAGATCAAGGACTGACTGATGACGGGACTGGGAGGCGGGCGGGCGGACTAGCCTGAATGATGAACGTGACCAGAGGGAGACTGAAGAACTCAAGAGCTCCAGTCACTACTGCAGGCGCTGCCCAGACCTGCGACCTAGTGTGTCTGCGATTCCAAAGTCCGGAAAGCTTGATAATGTTCCTTCCTTCAACCTAAGGCCACCCGTGCGGGTCAGGATGACTCTTCCAAACCTGACCTGGGCTGGTGCCCTGTGACCCCAGGGGCACTGAGGCGCGGTTCCTACGGGGGCCCTGGGTGCCTGGCAGGTGCTGGCTGTGGCCTGGAACATCGCCAGGAAGTGCGCTGGCTCTGCAGGCTTCACCCGGGCAGTACAGAGGAGGCGGGGGCGGGGGGGGGGGTATGCTGTTCCAGGAGAAGAGCAGCTGGACTGCGGGGACCCGATTACCCGCCACTCCCCACCCCGGGCTCCAGATGTAGAGCTGAGACCCTCCTCAGTGCTCACGCAGCCACCTCACAGCCAGATCTCCCATGGTCTCTCACTTCCACGCCAACCACTACCTACAGGAGCCAGGCGGGGCAGAGGCCTTCAGATGCCCGGGGCGTGCCCTGCCCAAGGCGCCCGCTTGCCTTCCTACCTGTCTCTTGAAGCCCTGGAGCCGCCTTATCGGTGCCCAGCCTGGGTCAACTGTCAACTTCTCCAGCACCGACTACGAAAGCCAGGGGAGGGGAGGTTGGACTTTCTTTCCCCGCGGCTGGCTGGTTTCCTCCCCGCCCCATCTTCCCCCACCCAGTCGGCTGACACCCACCTCCAATCCCTGAAGGAGCACGGTGCCCCCACCGAGAGGCCCCGGGTACCCAGCATTGCCCCATGCCTCCTCCTTTTGGGTTCCTGCCAAGGCTTTGCTTATTCTTAAAACCTGTGGGCTCTGGGTCTTGGGTCTGAGCCAGCCACCTTTTCAGTCCCACTTCCGGTGCCCCAAGCTCTCCAGGTCTTTGTCAAAACCCCTCCTCGCTACACCAATCTCGCACCGACACACCTGGGTGTCCAACCACCTTCTGAATTTTATACTTTGGCTACAATCAGTTCACATTCACAGACAGACAGACAGACAGACAGACAGACAGACAGACAGACAGGAGAGAGAGAGAGAGAGAGAGAGAGAGAGAGAGAGAGAGAGAGAGAGATTCCCCATCACTATGAATTTACCTCATCCCTTTCCCGCTTTTGAAGCCTCTCCACTCACTCCATCCTGATCCTAGCGGCTGCAATTCCAATGGAGCATGGCAGTAAAAATCTGTGTAGATCGGCTGTGAGTTGAGGCTGGGTAACCACTGTAGCCACAGCCCTGGGCACCAGCTAGCATCAGAGCTATAGGCTCTTACCACTTCCACTTGTGGCAAATTTAATTTCCTTCCTGCTTTTACACCACCACCACCACAGTACCCCCCCCCTCCACACACACACAAATCAAGACATTTCCTTGCCAAACATTCCTTTTCAGAAAACAGAGTTTATTCATCCCTAGAAAAGGGCCTTGGCCCCGGGCCTGTGGAGGTCACAGAAAGAAGCGGGGCTCCTTGCTGACCCTGACCCTGTCACTTCTCTGGCTTTTCTGCCTCCTTCAGAGTTGGGTTGGTGTTTGCACTGAGGGAAGCAGGAAGCTCTTTATATTTCCCAGTGCAGGAGGGGACAGAGACCTGGTTTCAGGGCCCAGGAACACGGGGATTCTTGGATAAAGATGAACTTGGCAGCAAAGGGAGTGATGTGACTTAGAACCTCCCTAGAAAAGGAAAATGTTTCTTCACTCACAATCGACACACACACACACCGCACCACCACCACCCCCCCCACCCCCGCCTCCATCTCCGACCTTCCTGAACTAGGTCAAAGGTCCTTGTTAAAAAAAAAAACGGCAGGAAAAGGTTTCTCCTACTGCAGAAGGCTGGGGCAGCTACGAAGCAACCTTTTCTGATGGTTTTGGTTTGAGGGCTCCTTTTCAGATGCCTGGACTTGGACCCTTTTGTTCTGCCTCAGGGCAGCATCTCTCGGAGCCTAGGCTGGCCTCCGTGTGCAGCATAGGATGATTTCCTGAGTGCCGCGGTTATAGATCCTATGCCCAGCTCATGTAGTCCTAGACGTCAAAGCCAGGGCTCCATGCATGCTGGACACACATTCTAACCAACTGACTGAACCCCAGTCCAGATCCGGATTCTTTCTTTAAAAAAAAAACAAAAAACAAAAACTACTTGTCTTAGACGGGGCTACTATTGCTGTGATGAAACACCATGACCAAAAGCAAGTCAGAGACAAAAGGATTTATTATTTATTGGTTTTTCGAGACAGGGTTTCTCTGTGTAGCCCTTGTTGTCCTGAAACTCGCTGTTGTCCTGAAACTCGCTCTGTAAACCATGCTGGCCTCAAAATAAGAGATCCTCCTCCTGCCTTAGCCTCTGGAGTGCTGGGATTAAAGGTGTGAGCCACCATCCAGCAGGAAAGGGTTTATTTGGCTTACATTTCCACATCAGTGTGGAAAGAAAAGCCAGGAACTCAAGCAGGGCAGGAACCTGGAGATAGGAGCTGATAGAGAGGCCATGGAGGGGTGCTGCTTACTGGCTCACTCCCCATGGCTTGCTCTGCCTACTTTCTTATAGAATCCAGGACCACCTGCCCAGGAGTGGCACCACATAGAATAAGCTGCCTCACCCCCACCCCCAGTCAATTACTAAGAAAATGAATATATGTTTCCTATTGGACATGGTGGTGCAAGTCTCTTTCAAAGTCCAAAGTCAAAGTAAAACTCCAAAATCTCTTTAAAAGTTCAAAGTGTGTCAACAGTGGGCTCCAGTAAAGTAAAAAATTAAAAATTATATACTGTCTTATTCCAAGAGGGAAGATCCAGGGTACAGCCACAACCTTAACAAAGTAAAACTAACTCCCAACAGTGTAAATAAGCCCCAGTGTCTGACTCTTCTGGGGTCCTCCAAAGGGCTTGCCATGTCACAGCTTGTCTCCGTGGCTCAGGCTGGCTCCGCTCCATACCTGCTCCTGTCCTTGGCAGTTGCTTGTGGCACTGGGGTCCCACAATGCCCAGTCTTCTGCTGCAACTGGGCTGCACTTTCACCATTAGCCTCTCATGGGTTCTCTTCATGATGCCAAGCCTCAACTCTGAATGGCCCCTTCAATCCTAGGGCTTCAACTGCTACAGAGGCTGCATTCTCACCAATGGCTTCTCCCAGTCTCTACCAGTGCCAAGCTTCGGCTGCACTCCATGACCCGGAAGCCCTTCACACCCAGAACTACATAGGTGATTCTAACATGTGACCAAGGTCTGAGGTACTACCTTGGCCACCTCTAACACAGTATGTGTGTATGCGTATATGTGTGTGTTTGTATGTGTATGTGTGTGTATATGTGCATGTGTGTGTGTGTATGTGTGTGTATATGTGTGCATGTGTGTGTGTGTACATGTATGTGTGTGCATGTGTGCATGTGTGTGTGTGTGTGTGTGTGTGTGCACGTGTGTGTATACCCTGAGGAAACACTTCCCAGAAGATCAGGAGATTTCACCTCAGTGATGCTGGCATCTTAATCGCCACTTATTTCTCAGCTCCAGTAACCAGCAACAGTTGTTCCCAGTAAAGCAAAGGTGATTTTTGGTCATTTTATTCTGTTTGGTTTGATTTGGTTTTACTCCAGTGGTGCTGGTCTCTTGTTGATTACAGCTGACTCTTCATCATTTCGAGCTGACCAGAAGCACAGACTCTTAAACAGCAAACAGCTCCCATAAGTCTTTAAGTGAGGCCAGGAGCCAGACCTCAACAGTCCACATTGCTCTCAACATTCTTATCTTCCAAGATCTCACAGGACAGCTCATCAAACTTCGAACACTTGAAAGCTTTTCCAACCCAAAGTTCCAAAGTCCTTCCACAATCCTCCCCTAAACAACTTGGTCAGAGCTGTCACCTAATACCTCATGCTCTTGGTACCAATTTCTATCATGGTGATGAAACACCATGACTAAAGCAATTACCAAACCAACTTGGAAAGGAAAGTTTTTT
Organism: Mus musculus; assembly: GCF_000001635.26. Taxonomy (NCBI): domain Eukaryota; kingdom Metazoa; phylum Chordata; class Mammalia; order Rodentia; family Muridae; genus Mus; species Mus musculus. The sequence continues at coordinate 83,760,292 of NC_000078.6, read as the reverse complement.
GTTTTTGTTTTTAAAGATTTTTTTTTGGTTTTTGAGCCCTGGCTGTCCTGGAGCTCACTTTGTAGCTCACTTTGTAGCTCGAACTTAGAAATCCGCCTGCCTCTGCCTCCCGAGTGCTGGGATTAAAGGCGTGCGCCACCACGCCCGGCTGTTTTTAAAGATTTATTTTATTTATATGAGTACACTGTAGCTGTCTTCAGACACACCAGAAGGGGGCGTCAGATTCCATTACAGATGGTTGTGAGCCACCATGTGGTTGCTGGGAATTGAACTCAGGACCTTTGGAAGAGCAGTCAGTGCTCTTAACCACTGAGCCATCTCTCCAGCCGGGAGGCAAGGTTTATCTGGCTTACATACCCATATCACAGTTCATCATTAAAGGAAGTCAGGGCAGGAACCTGAAGGCAGGAGCTGATGCAGAGGCCATGGAGGGGTGCTCCTTCCTGGCTTGCACCCCATGGCTTGCTCAGCCTGCTTCTTTATAGGACTGGCACCACCAGCCCAGGGATGACATCATCTACAATGGTCTTAGTCCTCCCCCATCAATCACTAATTTAAAAATGTCCAGCAAGATTGCCTGAAGCCTGAAGTGATCTTATCGAAGGCATTTTTCTCAAGTGAGGCTCCTTCCTCTTGGATGACTCTAGCTTGTGTCAAGTTGACATAACATAGAACTGACCAGCACAGAACATTTCTTTATTTTTCACTGAGACTTTCCCAGAGGCTATGACTAACCTTGTCCCCACCCCATCCCCCACGAAGGGTTAGTGCGCTCACTGCTTAAAGCAGACTCGGACAGTTTCAAGGACTGGAACCAACCTTAAATAGCAAAAAGGCTTTCTATCTGAATTATCATAAAAATGTTTAAGTAAAAAAACCAAAGTAAAGGAGCAAAGGGCCACGGTGGCTTCAGAGTGACAAGATCATTCACGGTTCATGTCAGACATTCAATCTTGGCTTGAGTGTAACAACGTTGAAACAGGATCGCTATCATACAAAAGGTTCACTACAGCACGCTGTATGTACCTGATCCAAGTCCACCCCCAGCCCCAATGCTTCTGACTCAATTGCTTCCCAGCCTGTTAGGCCTGCCGACGGAGGAGCTCGTAGATCTTCTCTTTGATCCAGTCTATGTGTCGGCTGAGTAAAGAAGACAGCTGGGACCTGCCAGATCATCAATGCAGTCAAATGACTGACTGGAGCCAGGCGTGGTGCAGGGGTTCATACATTATAAAATGTATGAAGAATAACGAAGGATGAACACCTTCCATGTATTCACTCACCGACTCCGAGTCAGCATGAGTTCTGCCTCCTGGCCTCTTGGTAGGTTGTACCAACAAAGCAGTGTGAGGCGTGGCGCCAAAGGCTTTGTTTGCTGCAGCCACCACCACACACCCAGATCTGCATCCTTACTGCTATGTAGAGGCCTCTGGTGCTGAGAAGGCAGAACCTAGGCAGAGCGGCGTCAAGGAGCAGGCCTGACCTCTCCAGTCAATCACGTTTAAAGACAAGAACTGATCTACTGGGCTCACAGAGACCTGGCAAGTCTGCCGCTCAATCCAGAGCCAATTGGTGCACAAACAGTTATTTAGAAAAAATGATTTAGGGGCTGGAAAAATGACTTGGTGGTTAACAGCACTGAATGCTCCTCCAGAGGACCGGGGTTTGATTCCCACATGGCAGCTCACAACTGTCTGTGACTCCCAAGATCTGACACTGTCACCCTGACACACATGCAGGCAAAATACCAATGCACATAAAAGAATTCCAGAAGAGGGGTCTGGGGAGATGTCTCAGTGGGTAAGTGCTTAATCATGAGAATATGAGTTCAAATCCCCAGTGCCCCACCTCACCCCAAACCTGGGCCTGAAATTCCAGTACTGAAGGATTCTGGGGGCTCACTGACCAGTCTAGCCTAAGCGGAGAGCTCAGATTCAGCAAGAGCACCCTCCTTAGAAGATGGGGTAGTGAGCAACCCCCGGCCTCCACACACATCTGCACAAACAAGCACACTAACACACGCTTGTCTATATATCCCAAAGAAGAAAAGACTCCAGCACAAAGTACAAACCCCACCTCACCATTTTAAGCCCAGTGCACTGACATCAGGCCTCTCTCTCTTTGGCAACACCAGGGCCCCTCTGTCTAGGCAGGGGTAGCCTGGGGTGGCGGCAGGCACTTGGCCCTGAAAGGCAGACAGGGTAAGATGCCTAGTGTGTTAATGTGGGCAAGACAAGTCTCTCCTTCAGTGACAAGAGGACAAACACTGAGAAAATGCTTTTGATGAGCACCGACCTATCTGTACCTGCAGGACGGAAACCTGGCAGCTCTGCCTTAGCTTTGTGTCTGTCAACTTCTTCCTTCCTGAAGCGTGTGAACAAGCAAATCACTCAAGGAGAGTCTGTCTCAACGCCGGTGATGTCCAAGGTAGCTCATTCCATCCCATTAAGGCCTAAACCCCACAGATAAGTGTAACTGAGACTCTTTACTATCAACTTTTAAAAAATTAATTATGTGTGTGCACATGAACTCATCCGGGTGTCACAGCATGCAGATGGCAGTCAGAGGACAACTTTTAGGAGTCAGTCCCCATCCTTCTATCATGTGGTCTCTGTTTATGCCCTAGAGGTAGCTGGACTTAAAAGAACAGAGCCTAGAGTAAAACAGACTAAAATCTCACGCAATCGCCAGCTTTATTCAGAGCATTGGCCAATTTATACCCTGAGGGTTAAAGACCCACCACTTGTGTAAAGCTCTCATGACTTTAAGCTGTTTATAATCCCAAGGACAGATTGAATGTGACAAAAACACGTTTTCCCACAAAGGCCTGTAAACAAATAACAGTAGCCAGTTGTAATGAACAATCATTACACTCGCTCCTATCTGCTCCACCTGGGAGAGGCACGGAAGCGCATCCCAGAAACAATTCCCTGGTTTTGAAGAAACTGAGGTCACAAGTCTCTTGGTTCCTTGAGGTTTTTCTCACAAGCACTCAGTGTTCCTCTCGCACGACTCTGACAGGTCTCAGGGATGGAACTCGGGTTATCAGGCCTGGTCGAAAGTACCTTTTTCCTCTGAGCCATGTTGCTGGCCCCTTACTGTCAGACTTTATAGGGTCTTGCTCTAGACTGCCCACCCCAGAAAGGTGCCCAAGGGTGTTCAGCCACTGTCCTCCGCCTACAGTGAAGCCTCAAAGGAGGGCAGCTGTCAACAGTGGTGAGCTGTATCTTCCTCACAGAAGTTTAAGTGATAAGGATGTCGTTGCGTGGTTTTGCAGACCTAAGATCATGACCAGCAGGCTACGCTATGACTGAGGCCATTCTAGTACGCATGCTGTCTCCCCACCCCAAGTCTTCCTCTGTTTAAACCTGAACCTCTTGGAGCGCTGAGGACAGACCCCCTTACGGAGTCCTTTTCCCAGCGTGAACATCGATTCAATCTCCTCTCCTCTCTCTCCCTTGAGGTGTTTGTTTGTTTGTTTTTGTTTGTTTTTTCCAGACAGGTAATAAATAGCCTGTTGGGATGCTCAGAGCTATGACTTCAATAACAACTTGCCCCCTGGACCCCCATGTGGGGGAGAAAGAAAAAGGGGGAACCAGCTTCCATGAAGCTCCCATTTGCTCCTAAAAAAGAGTTTGTTGGAACTCCTGGGATGGCTGGGGGGTAGAAGGCTCTTACCGCTGACCACCACTGACCACCCAAGTCCAGTCCCTGAACTCACGTGGAAGGAGAGACCTGCAGGTCATGCTCTGATCTCCATGCATGTATGCAAACATACGTGTGCACACCCATGCATGATACACACACAATAAATGTAATTTATATTTTTATGAAAAACAAACAAAAGCCAGGCTTTTCCTTCTGCCTCATTTCCTCCACCCTTAGATTTTTGTCCTTGATTCTACACATCTTGGTTGTTTTTGCAGGTTGTAGATCCACTGTGCCCCCTTCACGCCGAGCAGGATCCGCCAACCTCAGCTCCCTCCAGCTGCAGGATCATGAGGGTGGAAGCCAGGACTCCCCAGAGCATTAAGACTAAGCTGTCGTGTTCAGTAGGTTCATGTGGGAAAAGTAATTTCCACTTGAAACATTTTTAGAAACTCAGAGCTCATGGCCTCCCAGCTCCTCCAAATTCACAAACGTAACTTGAGTGTTGTGCCTTTTCTGTTTCTTTTCCTTCCTTCCTTCCTTCCTTCCTTCCTTCCTTCCTTCCTTCCTGTCTCACTTCTAATTTTTTTAAAACCAACTTTAGGGTCATTGGAACATGTTATCTTGAACCCTGCTGTGTGTCTAAGCTCATGAATCTATTTCTTTGCTGAGCTGGAGGCCAAACGTTAGCCCCTGAGCATCCTAGATAATTGCTCTGCTACCGACTTCACCCAACCTCTATTTTTAATCTTTGTTGTTTATTTATTGTGTTCATTGTGAAGATTTGTTTATTTTTATGTTACGTGTATATGTTGTGCTTGTATATATGTATATGAACCATGTCATGCAGTGCTCACAGAAGTCAGAAGAAGGCATGAGAATCTCCTGGCACTGGTGGTATGGAGTTGGTCGTGTGGGTACCATGAACCAAACCCAGATCCTCTCTGCAGAAACAGTAAGTGTTCTTAACCTCTGAGTCCTCCAGCCCCTGTGTGTTCATTTTTAAGACAGAGTCTCATATATTCCAGGCTGGCCTTGAACTGCTATTCAAGGTAGACTTTGAACTTCTCATAGCTCAAACATTTCTTAAAACAATAACCTACAAAATATACAAAGCCAAAAACTATTAAAAATAATAAAGCCAGGCTGGAGAGATGGCTCAGTGGTTAAGAGCACCGACTGCTCTTCCGAAGGTCCTGAGTTCAAATCCCAGCACCCACATGGTGGCTCACAACTATCCGTAATGAGATCTGACGCCCTCTTCTGGTGCATCTAAAGACAGCTACAGTGTACTTAAATATAATAATAAATAAATCTTTAAAAAAAAAATAAAGACGTGTGAAGTCCGTAATAAAGACACACAGATGGGTAATGAGCCGCCATCGCTGAGTACAGTGTGGATTAACCCTGATGAGACAACGCTGGCTCTCGGGTCTTTATTTCCACAGCTTTTTATCTCCCCAGCAGCTGCTTTTTCTTCCCATCGTTTCAGATACTGGCAGTCAATTGTGGTATGGGTATCTGACCCTTTCACATAGAAAATTCCAGAAATAGTTTATAAGTTTAAAGTTGATATTTTACTACAATGGATGGTTATATTTTACTTTGCTGTGATAGTTAATATTTTAAAATTACATGTATTTGTTTGCTTCTTTATTATGGGGCTGGATGGGGGAATGAACACACCTGTGAGGAGGCCAGATGACAATGTGGTGGTTTGAATAGGAATTGCCCTGAGAGATTCACATGTTTGAATGCTTGGCCCACAGAGGGTGGCACTGTTAGGAGATGTGGCATTGTTGGAGGAGGTGAGTCACCATGGGGGCAGTCGTTGAGACCTCATATGCTCAAGTTATGCCCAGTGTGGCACACAGTCTTCTGCTGCCTGCTAATTGAGGTGCAGAATTCTCAACTCCTTGTCCAGCACCATGCCCGCCTGCGTGCCACTACATTTCCCACCATAGTGACAATGGACTGAACCTCTGAAACTGGAAGCCAGCCCCAATTAAATGTTTTCCTTTTAAAAGTTGCCTTGAGATGGCTAGTGGTTAAGAGCACTGACTGCTCTTCCAGAGGTTCTGAGTTCAATTTCCAGCAACCACATGGTGGCTCACAACCCTCTGTAATGGGATCTGATGCCTTCTTCTGATGTGTCTGAAGACAGTTACAGTGTACTCATATACATTAAAAAATAATATTTAAAAGAAAAAGAAGCTGGGCGTGGTGGCGCACGCCTTTAATCCCAGCACTCGGGAGGCAGAGGCAGGCAGATTTCTGAGTTTGAGGCCAGCCTGGTCTACAAAGTGAGTTCCAGGATAGCCAGGGCTACACAGAGAAACCCTGTCTCGGAAAAAAAAAAAAAAAAAAAAAAGAGTTGCCTTGGTCATGATGTCTCTTCACAGCAATAAAACCCTAAGACCTAGTAGCCACTGAGATGTCTCCAATAAAGATGCTTGCCAGCTTGAGTTCCTGCTTCTAGGTCCCTCCCCTAACTTCTCTGAATGGTGGATTGCGTGTGTAAATTGAAATAAACCCTTTCCTCCCCAAGTTGCTTTTAGTCATGGTATTTTATCCCAGTAATAGAAACCCTAACTAAGATTGAATGGCTTAGGAAATCCTTTTTCAAAACAAAAAGTAAAGAACAGGCTGGGGTATAGCTTGATGGTACAGTACTCATCTCTCTCACACGGCCCTGAGCTCAGTCCGCAGTAACACACACACACACACACACACACGCACACATGTACACACATGCAAACACATGCACACATATGTACTCTGGTTAAGATGGGGAGGCTTATAAAGTGTGTATTTTATCACATAAGGTAACACCACAACCCATACATTATAAAATAAAGTCCAGGGATAGTCCCAGCTGAAGTCATCACTTTGGACTGTGCCCTAGACCCCCAGGCTCTGTGGCCTTCCTCTTCCTCTAATTTTCATGAGAGAATTGAGAAACATCTAACTCTACAATGTCCTGAGGAGAAGCATAATGCCACCCAGGCAGGTGACCCAGTGGCTTTCTCTCTTGGGAGGTCCTGGGGCCAGATGGCCCTGGGTGGAATGAACCCTTCCTTGTATATTTATCTTCTAATATGGTTCTCATCTGTAAAATGGGGACACCTGGCCCCACAGGCAGGTCTACTTCTGGGACATACTAATTGTAACTGCCCCATAGTTTCTGACTTCCTGGGGCAAGAGGTTCTTCAGTTGAAGGAGGGGGAAGCACCGAAGAGCCCCATCATGAGTCCTCTCTAGTACTGACGATTGTGACACTGGCCCTGGACAAACCCAAGACGTCAGGGAAGTCTCACTGGGGAGGAATGTCCTTTGGTTTATAAGCAAAAAGGTCCCTTAAACACATATGACCTGCCACTCCATAGCACAGGCTTGTAAACAAGGGTGTAAATGTTTGTTCTTAATCAAAACAAGGTCTTTCCATCCCTTGTGGTGGAAATCCCCTCCGGTAGGCTCCTACCCATTGCCCCACTGTTTCAAACAGTTTCTCAGCAACTCATCGGAGCCCAGGTTGGGTGTCTGGATGGCTAGAAGCCATAGTCCTATTCCCCACCCCCATGATCTGTGTGCATTTGCTCTCCTGAGGTTCCCTCTATAGCCCAAGAGCCGCAGAGTGATGGGAACATTATCTGTTGGCTTCCTGGCCTGAGAATCACACTACAGAGGCTGGCCTTGGCTTGCGAATGACCAGGTCGGGTAGGAAAGACCCAGGAATGTCAAACTTCAGAGAAATCAAGGTACAAATCAGATCCTTGGTCTCTCTCCAGGCAGAGGCAGAAGCCTGGGCAAAGTGAGCCTTGGTGGGAGGGGCCTTGATAGTGAGAAACATGTGCTGGAGATAGACCCGTGGGGGAGGGCAAGCCAGTGGGAGGGGATGCAGAAACATCTGGCTTGGCCAAATTCCCAGTGGGGAGATTTGGCCAGATTTGTCTGCTGTCCCAGGGACCAGGGCAAGGGTCCCTCCTCCCCACCACCAGGATGCTGGAGCACTGCCAGGAAATTGGGAAGCAAAAGAAAAGTCGATTGCCTTCACATAGGGGTGGAGCCCAGAGTGCTGGCCTTGGTGGGTCTCTGTCTCATGAGGCTCCTGCAATAGTGCCACCTCATAAGAATATTTACCAATGCTACAAAGCCATCCCCCCCATTGTTTACCCAATGCCTGGAGTACCCTAATGAATCTGAAATATCATTGTAAACCTTTATTGATGAAAGTTACATAATAGACCCCAAAGTGCCTGAGGCTTACATATACTTACTTATCTTTGGACAAAAGTGACAAAAACATACCAAGCCACAATACCCGTCCAGGCTCATGTGTTGCATGCCTGTTCTCCAGCTAATGTAAGTCACTGGGGGGCTTGGCTCTGTTACCATTCCCCACCCCCTGCTCAGCCATGATGAACAGACACCACGGCATGCTCCTTCCACCATAATGACCCTGCCACACCTCACCTTCCCTGATATGATGGGCTGAAACCACAAGGCCAAATACATTTTTTTCTCCCATAAATTGTTTCTGTCAGATACTATGGTTGCAGAAATGCAAAAGTAACCAACATAGATAATTGGCACCAAAAAGTTGGGTGGGTTTGCTGCTCTGATTAACCTATGCATCGTATATACCTTTGTGGAAGGAGTTTAGAAAGGGAATTTAGCCTGTATATGCAGGCTAGGAAAGCCACCGCACACTGTCAGCAGAGCTTGCCGGGAAGTTCTGGAAACCAGTACTGCAAGGGAAATGTGGAGAGGAAAGACATTGCTAGTAAGGTTTCAGATGGAAGGAAGGACTCCATGGAACAATGGAGCAGGGGTCATTCATGTTACACTCCAGCAAAGGGCTTGCTTATGTGTAATGTCCATGTCATTAAAGCTTGAGTGCTACTAAATTCAAAGGGAATAGAGTAATTGATTTGGTAGAGCAAACTTCAAAATAGCATAGCATGCAGGCTGTGGCATGGTTACTGCTAGCTGCTTCTAGGCACATTTATATTGAGAATTAAGATTAAAACGCAGGGCTGGTGAGATGGCTCAGTGGGTAAGAGCACCCAACTGCTCTTCTGAAGGTCCAAAATTCAAATCCCAGCAACCACATGGTGGCTCACAACCACCCGTAATGAGATCTGATGCCCTCTTCTGGTGCGTCTGAAGACAGCTACAGCTTACATATAAATAAATAAATAAATAAATAAATCTTTAAAAAAAAACTTTAAAAAAAACATTAAAAAAAAGATTAAAAGACGCAGCACAGAATGGTGTGAAAACACACAGTTGGGGTAGAAAAGGAACACACTTGAAATTGTAGACAAAGAGGTACTGGTTAGAGGAACTAGGACTAATAACATACAAGAATCCAAGTTGAGGCTGGAGAGATAGCTCAGTAGTTAAGAGCACTGGTTTGGGTTCCAGCACCCACACGGCAACTCATGACCATCTATAACTCCAGTTCCAGGGGATCCAAAGGCCTTTGCAGGCACATACAAAGGCTGCATGTCAACCATACACAATAAAATTGTGTGTGTGTGTGCATGTATATTTTTATGTATTAACTGTCTGTCTGCATGTGTGTCTATGCACCATGCACGTGCTTGGTACCCTCAGAGGACAGAGAGGGAATCAGAGCCTCAGGAGCAGGAGTTATAGACGGCTGTAAGCCACTATGTGAGTGGTAGGTCTTGCACCCAGGTTCTCTGGGGAGAACAAGTGCTTTTAACCAGGGAGCCTTCTTTCCAGAACCATAAAAAATATTTTTTTTTCAAAGCATTCACTGTACAACAGAAAAGGGGCTTTGAGAGCATGTTAGAGCTTTGCCAGGACTCCTGGCCTGCAGGACACAAAACTTCAAACTCATTTGAAAAACTTTCTCTTAAAAAAAGAAAAGAAAAAGAGCAGGTGCTGTTTTGACCCAAATCACGTGGGGAGGTTTATTGTGTAGACTGTAAGGGGCAGGACAGTAGCTGGGAAGTAACTAGAGTATACAGCCTCCTGGCTATTTCTTTATCTGCTAGCAGAACTCAGCATTACACATATGGTATTGGAGTGTGTGTGTGTGTCTGTGAGTGTGTGTGTCTGTGAGTGTGTGTGTCTGTCTGTGTGTACATATCAGAGGACAAGTTGTAGGACCTGGGCCCTCCTTTCTCCCTGTGGGTCCCAGGGGTTGACCTTAGGCCATCAGACTTGGAAGAAGGCACCTTTACCTTCTGAGTCATCTCACAGGTCCCAGTGGTATCCAATGGTATGGTTTTATAGGCATACAGAATGGAAGCATTATAAAACCATGGATTTTTGCACCCAGATTTTCAAGGAAGACCTGGGAGAGCAGACAATGTAGTGGACTGGATTCCCTGAGGAGAGCCCCAAGGGCAATTCATGAGGCTGGGCAAGTGAAGCCTGTATTAGTCAAGGTTCTCTAGGGGAACAGAATGAACAGAATGAGTGTCTGTCTGTCTGCCTGCCTGTCTGTCTGTCTATCACTATCTGTCTGTCTGTCTGTCACTATCCATCTATCTATCTATCTATCTATCTATCTATCTATCTATCTATCTATCTATCTATCTATCTATCTATGATTTATGAGTGGCTTACAAGCTGTGGTCCAGCTACTCTGACAGTAGCTGTCTACCAATAGAAGGTCCAGAAATCTAGCAGTTGTTCCATTCACCCGGCTGGAGTCTCAGGTGGTGATCTTTAGTATCCACTGGAATCCTGAAGAAGCAGGCTCCAATGCTAGTGAGAGGAAGCAAGCGAAGAGAAGGCAAAGAGAAGGCTACATCCTGACCTCAGCCAGAGAGGCACTGGGCCTGGCACAGGGTTTTGAAGCCTCAAAGCCCCCAGTGACACACTTCTTCCAACAAGGCCATGCCTACTCCAACAAGGACACCCCTCCTAATCATTCCTAAGTAGTGCCACTCCCTGGTGACAACGCATTCAAATATAAACCCGTGGGGGACATTCCTTTTTCTTTCTTTTCTTTTCTTTTCTTTTCTTTTCTTTTCTTTTTTTTTTGTTTCTGAGATTCTCTGTGTAGCCCTGGCTGTCCTGGAACTTGCTCTATAGACCAGGCTGGCCTCAAACTCATAGATAGTTGCCTGCCTCTGCCTCCCAAGTGCTGGGATGGAAGCATGCCCAGCCATTCTTATTCACACCACCACAAAGCACACATTACAATGGACTCTAAGCTGCTGAAGACAGTGTTCCTGGAGCACGGAGAGTTTGCTGAGGTGATCTGCAAGCACTGTGGAGAGTAAAGGGAGCCCTGAAAGAATGTGTGCTGTTGTCATGGGCACAGCAGCATTAAGGACTCCAGTGCTGAGCACAGCCCTGTGGGAGTGGCTAAACCTTCTCCCTGTGAGGCTCAGAGGATGCCAAAGACTTTCTCAGGGATCTGAGTGTGAATGTTGACAGTGCAGGCAGAAACTATCCACTGTAGCTTGGATATTTATGGCCTCAAGACTGCTTCTCTACAGAGTCAGCTCCTGCCTAGATTAGCTAAACCTGCCTCCTGCTTCAGCTGTCTACCATAACCCCTGCTTCCCTGCTCAGCTGTACAGAGTGAACACACTGAGCGTCTGGGTGCTGTGACTTCTCCATTAGAGAGCCGTGTGTCTGTCTTGTCTTTACCTCCTCGCCAGTCTCCAGTCGGGTCAAGTCCTTGGAGCCATGAAAGAACACAGCTCAAGAGAAAGTGTGCTACACACAGCAATGCAGCAGGGGAAGGGCCACCCAAGCCGGATGGTGTCATCACATATCCTTGAATGCTGGGCATGCAGTTACAGAGCTTGGTTTTGATCTGTCTCCTTCTGTGCCCCCCGCCTCCCCCCCCCACCCCCCCGTCCTCGCCTTTGGAGTAGGATGCTTACATTATGACATTGGCTTTTTGGAAGTCTGTTGTGTCTCTGTAGGGGCTTCGGTATCCAGCTGAACAATATTTACACTGTTGAGACCATGAGGCATCTCAGGGGCAGAGTGCAAACATTACGACATGACTGTGAGCCCTTTGGGACCCCAGGTGGATCGCTGTGGTTTAAAACCTTAAATGTGCCTGTGATGGTAAATTTGATTATCTACTTGATGGGATTTCGTGTCATCATGGAGACAAGTCTCTGGGCATGGATATGAGGAGTTTTCTAGGTTAAGCTAATTGAGATCTGCCCTGTGTGTGGGTGGCCCCATTCCCTAGGCTGTGGTCTCAGACTGAAGAGGAAAGGAAGCTGAGCAGAAGCGTGCCTTGCTCTCTGCTGCTTCCTTTTGCGACAGTCTCACTATGCATCCGCTCCCAAGGGCTGGGATTCCTCCATGCTCTGCTCTCCGCTGCTTGGCTGCTGATGTAAGGTCTGGTATTATGCCACAGCAACAAGACAGTAGACTAAATCAGTCCCCACAGGCTTGGTTTTTTATTTTAATATTTATTTATTTATTTTATGTATATGAGTACACTATAGCTATACAGATGGTTGTGAGCCTTCATGTGGTTGCTGGGAATTGAATTTTAGGACCTCTGCTTGCTCTGGTTGACCCCATTTGCTCCGGTCAACTCTGTCAATTCTGCTTGCTTAGTCCTTGCTTGCTCCAGCCCAAAGATTTATTATTATACATATATACACTGTAACTGTCATCAGACACGCCAGAAGAGGGCATCAGATCTCATTACGGGTGGTTGTGAGCCACCATGTGGTTGCTGGGATTTGAACTCAGGACCTTCAGAAGAGCAGTCAGTGTTCTTAATTGCTGAGCCATCTCACCAGCCCCAGGCTTGGGTTTTGAAGCCTTGCCCCTGTCTGGTATTTTGCAAGGCAATGGAACCTTTAGAAGATGTAGCCTAGCTGGTAGAAACTGGTCACTGTAGGGCCAGCCTTTGAGGGTTACAGACTGACCTATGTAAACTTTCTGCTTTCTGGTTAGTTGAGATACAAGGAGCCTTGTCTTCCATGATGTGAAAGGCCAGTGCCAGGTACTCCTGGTGCCGGGACTGTCTGCCATGTCTTCCTCCCACCATGGTGGACTTTCTGTCTGGTATTGTGGTCACAGTGATATGAGCAATCCCAATACAAGCCAGGCACAATGGCCGTATCCAGGCAATCCCATCGCTTCGGAAGTAAAGCAGGAGGGTCAGGAATTCAAGGTCTTCTCTGGCTACACAGAGTTCAAGGCCAGTCTATGCCACATGAGATCCCATGCCATGATGAGAGGGCATGACACCATGTCTCAGTGGATATTGCTAAAATTCCTTCCCTGGGGGAGACATATACTCATCCTATAGTCCATCCTGATGACAGGTAAGTGCGATTCTACCAGTTTACACTGAGTACCAATGAATTTAATTGTGCTTGCTTAGGGAGCACACACAAACAAATATTTTAAAATATGTATGGGTGTTTTGCCTGCAAGTGTATCTGTGTACCATGCCTGTGTGTGGTACCCATGGAGGCCAGAAGGCGGTGTTGTATCCCCTGAAACTAGAACTGGTTATAATCCCCCATGTGGGGCTGAGAACTGAACCTGGCAGCCAGCACTCAAGCGCTGAGCCACCTCTTTAGCTCCTTAAAAAGAACTTTTAAAAGGTTAACTGGTTCAAGTAGATATTAGAGATATTGTAGTTCCGCAGTAGGGGCATGCTTAGCATGTATAAGACCCAAGGTTTGAGTCTTACATCCTCTCTGTCTCTCTCCCTCTCCCTCTCCCTCTCCCCTCTCCCTCCCTCCCTTCCCCTCCCCCTCCCTCCCTCTCCCCTCTCCCTCCCTCCTTCTCCCTCCGTCTCTCTTTCCGTCTCCCTCTCCCTCTCTTACACACACACAACCTCAGGAATTTAAAAGTAGAATGAATAGAGTTCTCTGGCTCCAGGTGCTTTTTCCAGTTACATGTTTTTGAGGGGGCTGGAGCGAGCACGACGGTTAGGGGTACGTGCTGCTCCTCTGAGGTGGTATGGAAGTCAATATGGAGCCCAGGGTGATCCCTCTGCCTCAGCTTCCAAGGTGCTGGGGTTACAGATCTATGCCACCATACCAAGACCAGGGGCGGCGGGGGGGGGGGGCAGGGTCTCTCTATGGAACCCCTTGTTAGCCACGATGTCAGGATGTAGCCTAGGTCAGTCTGGAACTTGTGGTGATCCTCCTGTCTCTGTTTACCAGGGGCTGGATTGCAGGCAAGTGTCTTTACCGTGCTTGGCTTCTGCAAGCTCTTTAAATTTAGGGGCAAAGACTTTGTGTAACAGCACACACCTTTAATCCCAGCACTTGGGAATATATATATATTTCATATATATATGAAATGTACTATTGCTAATTTCAAAACTTGCTTCGAAGCTTTTTGCCTTGACTATTCCAGCCAAGATAAGGAAAAAGAGGGCCTTCTAATCTTCTAATTAATGGCTTTGCCGATCACAGCACCCTCACGGCAGCCAACAGCAGAGTCATCCCTTTTGCGAATGTAAACTTAGGTGTGTCTGGCTAACGATTGGTTAGAGTGAGGAACAGTTAATTAGAAGACTGGCAGTCTCCACTGTGAAGAGCAAGGCAGGTGCTTATGGAAGTCAGGCGCCCTGGGCAAACAGGTCGAAACCTTGAACTCAGAGCAATAATGAAATGCTCATCAAGATAGAACCTGCTTTGTCTGCCACTCAGGCCAGGAAAGGCTGAGCACTGCAGAGAATTCCTTAGAAGACATCCTTAAAGCATTTGCTGGTGTGCCCAACAAACTTGACTAATAGAGAAAGACAAACTTGCTACAACACAGGGGGACATGGAGAATTTGTGTTTCTTACACAGTCCAACCTGCCTGTCCTAGCCAAGGTGTGAGTGTACTATCAATGAACCTGAGTATGGGGGTGGAGGTTTGTGGTGGTGGTCATTCTGGGATCTGAATGCAGGATGGCAGGTACACTGGGCACATACCGTGGAGCTACAGTACATTCCCAGCTTTTGGGGGTTATTTTTGTCTTTGTTTTTGAGAAGGCAAAAACTAGTCTCAAAGCCAGTGTGGGCAACATGCTGAGACCCTGTGTCAGGAATGAAGGTGGGGGTGGCTGGAGAGATGGCTCCACAGTTAAGAGCGCTTGCTGTTCTTCCAGAAGACCCTGGTTCGGTTCCTAGTACCACATGACAGCTCACAACCATTACAGCCATGAGAAACTCCAGTCACAGGGGATCTGATGCCCTAGTTTGACTTCTGTGGGCATCAGGCATGCATGTGGTGCAGGTAAATACTCATACATATAAAACGAAACCAATAAAGCTAAAAAGATAAACTAAATGTAAATAAAAGAAACAAACACTGTTATGCCATTTGAAATCTTATACTTACATTATTATGCCCACTGAAGATACTCACAAAATGTGTGGTTCTGGATTCCAAAATGCGGTTTTTTAAATCTCTTATTGAGACAAAATTTATCTAGTCTCTTAGTAACTGTATCTTATTCCATATTGAAAAAAATATCTGTGAGAAATCATATTTTTAAAAACTTAAGGCTGTCCTTAAATGCTGGTTTATTGCAGTTTTAGATTGATTTATGTGTTAGGTTTCCCTTGTCCCTCTGGAAGGGCCATTACCATGGTGTCCAGGCTGGCCCTGAGTTTCTGAATTCCACTAATCTTCTTGCCTCAGGTTCCCTGTGACTGCAGGAGCACCCACAAGCCAGCCCTCTTGGATCTTCAAGATATCAGGGCAACTGATGCCCTCAAGAGCAGAGGGAGGTGTGAAAGGCTGGTGAAGGAGAAATCTTGGCTTTTGAGACAGGGTCTTGTTGACTTATGAAGCCAAAGCTGGCCTTGGGCCCTGAGGCCTCCTCCCTCAGCCTCCTGAATGCTGGGATCAAAGGCATGTGCCTCCACACCCAGCTGAAAAATGATTTTATACAAGAAATTTTGTGTGTGGTCAAGTTGGCTGTGATCAAAAGAGAATTCTTCGTATGTTTCTCTGAAAATTGAGCCTTACCACATTAGCCAAATGCAGAATTCTCTGTTACTGTTAACATTACAGCCACACAGTTCATGGTAAGCTGTTCTTTGTAAACATTTCCAAAGATTTGACTTTTAATTCTGACACCATTTCTTCCTTTTCCAGCCACCTTTGGGACTGTAGCTTTCCCGTCCTGCAGGCTCCATTTAATTTCTTTAATTCTGGGTTTTAAGTGCTCTCGCCTCTATTTAAGGCAGCAATTACATTTCTCAGCATGAGCTTTTCCTTTTGTGAATCCATCTCCCAGAAGGCTTTTTGATTTTTGCTGTGTCTCACAACCACGGTCAGCAGGTCGTGTGCAGTTCACTGCCTTCTTCCCCTCCCCCCTTTCTTAGGGAAGTTCTGGTCTGCTGTGGTGGTCTGATGCAGACACCATTCCCTTTATGTGTGGATATATGGTGTGTGTTTGTATGATGTGTGAGATGTGTATATGGTATGTATGTATATGATGGGTGTATATATGGTATGTTTGTGTGATGAATGTGTGTAAGATGTGTATGTATATGGTATGTATGTGTGGTGTGTGTGCATGTGTATACAGTGTGTGCACTGTGTGTACAAGCATGTGTGTGCCATGGTGCTATGTGGAGGTCAGGGGGCAAATTCAGATGTTAGAGACCTTGCCTTCCACCTTGTTTCTGAGCCAGGGTCTCCTGTTCACTGCTCCACAGATGGGGCCCTTGAGCTCCCCAGGATTTTAACTGTCTCTGCATCCTGTCTCACGGTGGGCAACAGTGCCACATCTGGCTTTACCCAGGCTCTGGGTCTCCAAACTCTTTCACACCTGCAGAGCAACACTCCATCCACTCAGCCATCTCTCCAGCTCTGAAACACTTCTGTCAAGGTCTCTGGAAACATGTAAATTGACCCTGTCCTGCTGGCTTTTCCTTAGATGTCTGAGGCATGGAGTTTAGCAAGGAAATGTCATGCGCCTTTACTCTTATCTTTTCCCCACGCTGCCCTTTGGGTTTTTTGAGACAGGGTTGTGCTATGTCGCCTGACTAGTCTCACATGGCAACCCTTCAGCCTCCACTTCCCAAGTACTGGGATTACAGGTATGAGCCACAAGACCCAACGAGGACCTCACACATTTCAAGCAAGTACTCTAACAGTGGGATAGATCTAGGTAATTTTCCCTGCCTGTGGTTTTTCTGGCCTCAGGAAGATGATTGAGGACAGAGGGCAGCATACTGCTCCGTGAGACTTTGGCTGGGGTTGTGACTGTCCACCTCACACACAAGGACCACAGAAGGCAGCTATGGCTCCTCACAACACAGTGCTTTTCATTTGCTCCATCTCTCTAGATCCTTCTACTTTAAGAACCGATGCTACTGGGGAGAAAATCATTGTAGATACTGAAACACCAACCAGCTGCATTTGTTGTTCTAGATGTCAGTGCCAACACTGGGGTTCCTAAGGAGGTCTGAGTAGTCACCCATCTCCAGCAGGACCTTCCTGGCATTTGGTTGCTCCTCCCTATCAATGCCTGCCAGGGCCATGGTAGTTAGAGGGAGTCCAGAGCTGTCTGGTACTTGACAACAGGTGTACACCTCTCTGCAGTGTGTCTCCCTAGACCCACATGACCAGGAGCGCAGAGATGGGTCCCGAGTCTGCCAATCTCAGTTGGCTGGGAACTCAGCAGGAAGTGCTCCCGCAGTGAACCTTCAGCAGGTGGTAGATACAGGCTTCCAGAAGCAGAGCATTACAGATGGCCTCCAGACCTATGCCTGACTTCTGATACCAGCAGCTCTGTTCCCAGCAAGTGACAGAAGAATCTATGATGTCATCTCATGCAAGGAACAAAGTTTCGAGCAGTTCCACTCAGCAGCCCACAGCCACAGCCAGCTGGAGACTATCAGCATCCTGCTTCCTCTGCTTCACCAGTTCCTGGGGTACCTGAAGCACAGTGGCCCTTGCCTCCAGCGGCAGGGTACTCCAGCGGCAGGGTACTCCAGGAGCAGGGTACTCCAGGAGCTCCTTCACGGGGCAATAGCATCAGCCTCCTGTCTCTAGTCCATCCTCAGTCAGCACTTTGAGAACATCCAATCTTAAATTCCTATTCATCCTGAGAGAGAAGCAAAATGCTCAGTTTCTGGCTGTAGTCTCTCGGCGGTGTGTGTGTGTGTGTGTGTGGTGTCGACTCCATGTTTGAGCAACCTCATTTCCAGGGTATGTATTTCTTAGGTTTTTGATTACTTCAGAAAACTGAGTTGTGATTTTTTTTTAAAATTATCTCTCTGGCTGAGTGAGAGACTGCTATTTCACATGACCTGTTGTCAGCTCCTGGCTGGCCTGGGACTTGCTATGTAGACCAGGCTGGCCTGGGACTTGCTATGTAGATCAGGCTGGCCTGGAACCCCTGCTCCCTTTTGATGCTTCTTGGAAGTCAAAGCTCTAAATTCAGTCTTTTTGACCTTGAGATAATTTTGGAATGATTCACCAACTCCCATTCCCCAAGTTCTCTAAAGCTCGAAAATGAGAAACCCTGAACTCGTGCAGGGAAGCTGCTCAGTGGGTAAAGTGTGTGTAAAGAGCCCAGCAGAGTGACGTGGACCTGTAATCCCATGCTGGAGGTGCAAGAGAGGCTGGTCAGCCATTCTAGTCAACTGAGCATGTGTGGAGGCCATCAAGGTGCCCTGCTCTGCCCACATCCTCTCGCTGACCCTGAAGCTAGGCTGGTGACCCGCACACTCAGCAATCCTTCTGTCTCTTTGCCTTCCCCCTGCTGCTGCTCAAGTTACAGGGGCATGTGACCAGGCCTGGGTTTTTACGTGGGTGTTGGGGGTTTGAACTATTCTCATGTTTGCACGGCAAGCATTCTTAATTGAAAAGATATCTTCCCAGCCTTTGGATTTTCTTCCCATTAAGTTAGTGGACTATGCCGAGATGAATGTTCAAAGTCATATAGAATATTTAAAATTGTCATATTTCTTGTTATCATGTTAAGGTATCTGTATGCCGTAGACACAGCCATATTTGTTATGTACTCGCCATCACACCTAGTAAAACAAATCTTAAATCCTGTCTTTCGTAGATCCCTCCTTCCTGGATCTCTATTTAATATATGTAAGTCAACATTATACTGCTTTCCACCAGTTCCTTAAAAAATAAACCCATACATACATACATACATACATACATACACGTGTTAGGTTTGGTGGCACATGCTTTTAATCTCAGCTGTCAGAAGGCAGACAATGGCAGATTTCTATGAGTCTCGTCTATATAGTGAGTTTCAAATCAGCCAGAGCAACGAAGTAAGACCTTTTCTCAGAAAAAAAAAAAAAAATCAGAAGACAAAACCCAATAGCTCTCTTGCTCACTCTTTCTCTCTCTATATATTATATATTAAGATGTTAAGATCTATGTGCAAGTGTCTTGCCTGCATGTATGCCTGTGTACCATGTGCATGCCTCATGCCTGAGGTCAGACGTCAGATCCCCTGGAACTGGAATTAGAGATGATTGTGAGCCACCATGTGGGTGCTGGGACCCAAGCCCAGGTCCTCTGCAAAACAGTGCTCTTAACCACTGAGCCATCAGCCATTTCGTTTCTTTCATATTTAAACTTGTATTCTTGTTGTGTATGTACATATAGTCTTGTGTGCCACAGTGCCACAAGAAGCCAGAGGAGACCCTTCCATGGTTGGTTTTCTCCTTCTACTGTGTAGATTTGGAGGCGGCACTAGGGGTCATCAGGTTTGTGAAGGACTTCTACCTGTGGAAGAAGTGACACTTTTAACCAGATCCTGGGTACCCACCCCTCAACCCCCTCACCCCTAGAGAGGACATGAGGTCGGCTGACACAACAGTGTTCCTTACCTGCTGATGCGGGAAATGCAGGCTTGCTCTCAGTCTAGTGCCACTGGAATCCTTCCACATGCTCTGAACACTTAAGTGAGGTTCCTAACATTCAGAAACTGCTTCCAGCTGAGGTAGAGACCATGTGCCTCTAGCAGAATACAGTACCACTGCCTTCAAGATTCATGAGAACAAATGATGCCTCCATTTCCCACAGGAGTGAATATTCTGATTCCAGATGCCTTGGGCTGCTGGCATGTCTGACCACTCACTGTTTGCTTTTGTTGTTGTTGTTTTGTTGAGACAGGGTTTTGTTATGTAGTCCTGGCTGGTCTTGAACTTGAATTGATCCTTCTGCCTCTGCCTTCTAAATGTCAGCTTCCTAACTGTTCCTCTGAAGACAATGGCAAGCTGTGGCTTTTTCTGCCACCAAACTAACATTTATGTGTGTGATTGCAGGGGTTTGTCCCCTCCTTCTACCACGAGGGTTCTAGAAATCAAACTCGGTCACCTGGCTTGCACTTCAGCTGCTGAGCCACCATACTAGAGCTCGGTCATGGTTTATTCACAGCTTAGGGGTGGAAAAGTCTGTAGTTTCAGGACACAGAGAACACAGGATGCACCATAGCCTAATGAAAGCAACCGTGGATTCCCATTAGTGTAGCTGTGTAGCAACCCCTCCCCTTCCTTCCCCCTCTCCTGGACAGTCTCACTATGAATCCTTGGCTGCCCTGGTACTACTCAAGTAGGCCAAGCTGACCCAGAACTCAGAGATCCACCTGTTTTGCCTCCTTAGAGTTGGGATTAAAGATGTAATGTGGTGACAGTTTTGATGAGAATGTTTTTGTTTTAATCTCAGGTCTGGGCTATGTGGCTGCTTCAGATTGTCCACAGTAGCTGACTATGATTTGCCTTGTGCTTTAGCAGGGGTGTGATTTTGCCAGTAGCAGATAATTTCTACAATATAAGGTTTGAAAATCTGGGGACTTTTTAGAGGATACATAAATGCTAGGGCCCCGAGAGGGAGAGCTGGTTGTTGGTGGGTTTTTGGTTGGTTGCTATTGGTTGCGGTTTGTTAAGTATTTATGCCCAAAGAACAATCAAGAAGAAATTAGATGTCAAACATGCCCAATGAACTTGATGCCCCTAAACCCACAAAGAAGCAAAAAGACCAGTAACAGTGAATATACCACACAGCTGGTGGGTTTTGTGATTGTTGTTTGTGTGTTCAGGGATGGATTCCAGGGCTCTGGATATGCAGAACATAAACTTGTGGCGCACGCCTTTAATCCCAGCACTCGGGAGGCGGAGGCAGGCGGATTTCTGAGTTCAAGGCCAGCCTGGTCTACAGAGTGAGTTCCAGGACAACCAGGGCTACACACACACACACACACACACACACAAGATAATCCCCTAGCATATGAAATATTTGCAATATACTAGAACACATTTTCTATAAGCTTATAATTGGGTTTGAAAGTATTTACATAAATAAACATTTTCTGAAAAAAATTTAAAATCCTAGAGTATTAAGAAAGAATGCAGGGCTGGAGAGATGGCTCAGTGGTTAAGAGCACTGATTGCTCTTCCAGAGGTCCTGAGTTCAATTCCCAGCAACCACATGGTGGCTCACAACCATCTGTAATGGGATCTGATGCCCTCTTCTCCTGTGTCTGACAGCTACAGTGTGGTCATATAAATAAAATAAATAAATCTTTAAAAAGACAGGAAGGAAGAAAGGAAAGGAAGGGAGGGAGGGAGGGAGGGAGGAAAGGGAAAGGAAAGGAAAGGAAAGGAAAGGAAAGGAAAGGAAAGGAAAGGAAAGGAAAGGAAAGGAAAGGAAAGGAAAGGAAAGGAAAGGAAAGGAAAGGAAAGAAGAAGCGTGCAGCCATCACTCAGCAGTGTGGAGGACTGGTTCCATAACCCAGCACACAAGCCCTTTCTAGTCAGCAGCACTGGATTTGCATATGCCCCAGTGCACACACTTTAGATCATCTCTAGGTTGGGTGATTTTTTTTTTAAGACAATGACTCATTATGTAGCCCAGGCTAGACTTGAACCCAGAATAGTACTCTTGGCTCAACTTCCTGAGTGTTCAGGTGTGCAACATGCCCAGCTCTTGGGTTATTTAGAATACAGACTGCTAATAGATGTGATTTCATTTAGGAGTTGACAAGAGAAAGTAGTCTGTGTGTTTGGTACAAATGCAATTTTTTTTTTCCCAAATGTTTGATCTATGGTTGCTGAGCCACAGATCCATAATAAAGAACCATAAATAGCTGTTGTAAACAGATTGGGTATTGCACCTTTAAAGGTACACTCTGCTCTTGTTATCCGCAGACATTAAGTTTCAGTGTCTTGGCATCTATTAACCATTGCACAGGCTTTCACATCCCAGTGTTTCTTGGAAGAAAACAAGCACCGCTAGGCTCATGCATTCTTTATTCAGTTGACAGATACAGGAAAATCTGCAATCATCTATCAAAATTATAGCTTCCCAAGAGTTTGAAAGGTATTTATTCAAAAAGTTGTATTCACAGTCTGTTATGTACAAAGTAGTACCCATGGTAGGAGAAGCCAGGCCGTGACCACGTGAGAGTGAATGATCCCTCAGAAGCCCTCACCACTCTGCAGTGCCCTTCAACCAGTATGGATTGGAATAGAAGTGGTTTCAGGGAAATCCTTCCTGCTAGGCAGACATGTGCAAGCACTACACTCCAGGGCCCAAGGGGACACGGGTATCCACAAGAGGCACACTGCGACCCCGAAGTCCTGTAAACGGCTTTGACAGTCAGGAAAGGGTACACGTCAGCACCGGGGTGTGCTTTGCAATATTCAGACTTGGGGTTTCTAGCAGCCAAGTAGACGGACGAGGTGCGGGAGACCCTGAGATGGGACAGCCCCTGGGTATCTGGCTGGCACTATCAAGAAGGGCTGCAAAGAACGAAAACCAGTGCTTTTCCTTTGGTGTGTTTGTAGAACTGCCCAGGTTTGGAAAAAGACACAGGACAACCCCAGGGTTGCTCTTAGACTCTATCTTATCATCAAGATAGGGAATTATTTCCATCCCAAGGGTGAATGCAAATATTCAGTTTCCAAGTTGTCTTCAAAATCAACATTAAGGACCCACAGAGAGTAAGGAGAGGTGGCTCCGGCTGATCTGTATAGAGCACCCCAAAGCTCATTTAACTGGGTGGGGGGCTTACTAAAAGGATGGGCTTCTGAAGGAACGAGGTCTCTTAACAGCATTCATGTTGTAAGCCTCAGTAGTTAAGTCAGGACGGGTGGGGTCTGGGGATGTAGCTCAGTAGGTAGAGTGCTTGGCTAGCAGGCACAGCCCCAGGTTTGATCCCCAGCACAGAATAAACTGGGCTCAGTGTGCGTGGGAGTGACCTCAGCACTTAGGATCGAGGTTCAAGGTCATCCTTGGCTACAGAGTGGCTCTCACAAGAGCCTGGGGTTTCTTTCAGAAAGGAGAAGAGGAATGAACAGGAAATGGAGGGAAAGGGGGGGAGGGAGGGAAAGAGGTAGGAAAGAGGGCAAGTGAGCCTCCTTCATCGAGCGAAGCACACAGGAGACTGAATAAAGCCCTCAGTTCCTCAGCTTTTCTTCAGACAGAGACTCCCACTAGAAGCCTGGCCTTGGAAGACCTTATTTGGCAGTTAATATCAATTTCACATTCAATAAGTTAGGGTCAGGAATAGCCATAGGCCCAGTGAGATGGCTCAGGGGGTAAAAGCATGTGTCTCAGAGCCGAGGATCTGAGTTCAATTCCTGGAACCCACACGATGGGAGGAGAGAACCACCTGCTGTTAGCTGACCTCTGACCTCATGTAGGCATATGCTCTGTGCAGAAATAAACGTAATATGTATGTGCATGTATGTACATACACAAGTATATATGTAACTTGACACGATGGTCCATGTCTTGTGACACCCGGCACTTGTAAGGTAAAGGCAGAAGGATTATACATTTGAGTTCAGCCCGGGCTACACAAGAGAGGACCCTAACTAATATCCACAGACAGAACAAGCAGTCAACATACTATTCACTCGGGCATCTATCACAAAAGGATACTTAACTTTCAAGTCAAGTTTATAAGCAAAACCACAGGCCTTTGCTCCTTTTGTGGTGAAGTCAATAGATTGCTTTTGGCTGTTGTCTTTTGCTCTCTCTCTAATAGATTGCTTTTGCTCTCTCTTCTCTCTCTCTCTTCCTCTTGGAGAAATGCAGTCATTCTGTATGAAAGCTGTGTACCTAGAACCCCTTTAACCCAGCAGGATCAAAAACAGGAAGGAGCGCCCTTCCTCTCCAGCCTCTGATGGCGAAGCTGGCTCTCGTATCCTGTAGGCATCAGACCAAAGCCCTAAAGCTACTGCATTTCTTCCCACTGTCTTTCCATTAAGCAGGTGGGGTCAGTGGCTTTATTCCAGATGATGCCTGGCTCGTGGCCACCCCTCTTGTGCACACAAACACAGCCCGTTCATACCCTCTTATCACCAAACACACGACACACTTGGGGCTCTTACATACACCGCTCTAGCTGAGACTGACAAAAGTGCCTTGAATCAAAACTTCCAATCTGCCGTCTGTGTGTGAGTAGCAAGGTCTTAGAATAGGGGCTGGTGAGGTGGCTGCGCTGGTTAGGGACTCTTGCCTACAGCGTACGTACCTGGTGACCTGAGTTTGAGCCTCAGAACCCATGTAATTGAGGAGAGAGCTGACTCCATAGGGCTGTCCTGACATATGCATGAAAATTAAAACGACAGACCCTTCTACCACACAGCCCCTCTTCCCTGCATGGCTCTCTTTCCTGCTCTTTTCATCAGCCTGAGATGAGTCTGTTTGGGTTTCTATTCTTTAAATATAGCCTGGGAACTGAACGCAGGGCCTGGAGCACCACGCTCTCCCAAAGAGCTGCACCCTCAGCTTCTCTTTTGTGTGTTTTGTGTGGTATTATTCCTCAGGAGCTGTCCGTCCACCTTGCTTTTCACTGGCCTAAGCCTTGATGAGGCTGGGCTGAGGCCAGCAAGCCGAGGGACCCGCCTGTCTCCACCTCACCCACCACAGGGGGACTACTAGAGGTCAAACTCTTACTAGGATTATTCCAGACCAAATGAGGGGTGGCGACTAGCGCAGCACTTGCTAGCATGCCCAAAGGCCCAGGGCTAGATCAACAGTACTCTTGTGTGACCCAAAATAAGTATTCTACACTCTAATGAGACCCACTTTAGGGAAAGTGGTTCCTAGAGTAGGCTGGGAAAGAAAGCCGGCAGCCTTGCTTGAGCCACACTGGTTTCTCAAGTCTTTTCAGTTGGTCTTCTGGCTGAGGCAGCTGCTGCTTGCTCTGTGTTCAGCCTAAGGGTCCACAGCGCGCACGCTCAGCTGTAAGCTCAACAGTACTGTCGCTGCTCACCTCACACAATGAAGCACTGAGCTGAGAGGAGAGGCAGACCAGAATCGAGTGAGGCTGCTTCTGAGGTTCCTGAGGGCAAAGCCTCAGCCCTCACACCTGCCTGTGCGGCTAGCTCACTCTGCCCCACGGCTGTGGGAAGCCCGTCTTTCCTCTTGGCAGCTGGCTAAATCCAGGTGATTCCACAGCTAACCAAGAAACAGCTTTTCTCCAAACCCTTGGTTTTTTACCGACACAATTGGTTCTGAACTGACCAACTCCCAGCATTGGACATTACTCGGAGCTATCCCTCAGCCCCTAGTTTAAATTCTGCCTTTGGCAGTGGATTGCGGTGACAAAAAACCAGCCAGGACAGAGAGCGCTTCACCAGCCACTCATCGCTTTAATTCTTTGGGCACACATCCTATTTGCCATCGAAGGAGCTATGGCAGCCCGTTGACAGCACTGATTGGTTGGACACGTAGTATTTGCATCACATGAGGAAACCCCTGGGTTATTGGATACTAGCTACCTCCCAGAGCTGCCTTGTCTGCTGTCAGGGAACCGCTGTGGGGCAAGGGAGAGACAGGGAGAGGAAGCATCCAGGCCAGAAGTAAGCTTAGAGTGTGTCTAAAAGTGAGGAATTTGTGGGAAACCCAGAAGTCACTTAAGGATGACAGGGACTGTTGAGCAATAGATCCATCATTTCAAGAAAATATAAACTTTGGAAGTTGAGGTTACAACTCTCAGGATAGAGCAACCCCAAATTCGTCCAGGCTGGCCTTGGGAAGAAACGGCAACCACAGATAATAGTGAGAGAGTTTGAGAACAAAAGTGGTCAGAGTCACTGATGTGACAGGGGTGAGGTTTGTGTAGGGCGGTGTCCTTATTTAAACTTACAAGTGGGCAGCAAAGGAGCCTGAGAGGGAGGCCCGGCCCAGTGCCACCTCCACACGGAACCTCCTGGACAGTAAGGGTTCAGCTAGGACGTGTTTTATTTCCAACATGGTGTGGAAGATGGCAGCTCTGTTTGGTTCACCTCACTTTGTTTAACCTTTAGAGAGTTCACAGTGCGGGTAAATCTCCATGCCCACGGGTCAAAGCTAGCAGAGCACGGCAGCTCCTTGGCCCAGCACATTTCCTTGTCCTTGTCTCTCAAGTCACTGAGGGACACCGTCTGCTGCAGCGATGGATGTTGGAAACCGTTCTCTGTAGACGCTTCCTTCCACAGTCCAGTAGTGCGGGTGGCTAGGGAGACTCGGAAGGAAGCTGCAGAAGTCCAGCTGGAGTCCTGCCTTTGTTAGCTGAGGACACAGGAAAGTCACCAGTCTCCTCCTCGGGCTTGCTCTCTGTTTTTGTGTTTTTGATAATCAAAGAAGAAACATCCATGTTCTAACTGCAGAAAGGCTAGATATAAAACTGATGGAATGCAAGTTGGTCCATGAAGGGCTGCACAAGGTAATCCGTGGCGAAGTAGAACACGAGCCCGAAGGTGATGGAGATGGGGAGGGCTGGCAACGCTTTCTTGAAAATGGCGAGCAGGAGTAATGTAAGGCACAGGCCCTGTGGAGACAGAGGCGCACTCAGGACCATCCCCACGCCACGCAGCATCAGCACCACGCTCAGGGAATACTCTCCTTGAGGCCTAACTTTTACAACAACATCTTATGAACTCTGGAGTCACGAGAGAAAAGCGTAGCTTGTGGCCCTGGGCCTGACGGTCACGCAGCAGCTCCTCAGGAGGCTGAGGCAGGACTGTCTGAGGCCAGAACCTGAGACCAGGCTGGACAACAGCGAAAGCTGGCTCGAGGGAGACGGGAAAGAGAAGACAGGAGGAGATGCAATGGAAAAACAAGAAAAAAGTCTGTGCTGAAGACAGAGCCCAGGGCCTGTGCATGGGAGTGTGGCCCTCTACAAAAATGCAGTGGTGGGGCTGGAGAGATGGCTCAGCGGTTAAGAGCACTGACTGCTCTTCTGAAGGTCCTGAGTTCAATTCCCGGCAACCACATGGTGGCTCACAACCATCCATAATGAGATCTGACTCTCTCTTGTGGTGTGTCGGGAGACAGCTACAGTATATTTACATGTAATAAATAAATATTTTAAAAAAAAATGCAGAGGTTGTTTTTTTTCTTCATTTATATACACACAACCCAGACTGGCTTCAAACTCTGTATCTTTCTCCCTCAGCCTCCTAAGTGCCAGGAGGTAAGTATGCACCATAATGCCTGGATTAAAGGGGAAAAAAAACCTTTTTTTTGAGACAAGCTGGCTTCAGATCCCCCATATAGCTAAGGAGGACCTTGAACTTCGGACCCTTCTCCTTTCATCTCCGTAGTGTTGGGATGTGGCCCCGTGCCTGCACTATGTGCTTGGAGATTGAATGCAGGGCTTTGGACTATGCAGGCACGCTCACAGCTGAACTATATACCCCAACTCCAAGCAATAAGAAATAGTTCATTTGTTATTAGTAAGTCAGGTTTTTGTTTTTAAGATGGGGCTCTCACTATGTAGCCTAGAACTTAACAAGGTTGGTCTTGAACTCAGAGATCCACCTGCCTTTGCCTCCAGAATGCCAGGATTAAAAGGTGCACGCCAACACATCCAGTGCTCTAAGTCATGTTTGAAAGCCACAGCCATCATAAGCAAGACAGAATGTGGGCTTATGCACTGGGCTTGCCCCTCTCACTCCACACCTGCTGTCCCAAGCAAGCATGGTGCAGGCTGTGCATCAGATGTAAAGGCACTGGCCATTCACTGACTCAGCCCGTGGACTATGACAGCCTTTGTTGAGCCCTATACAGCTGGACTCTCAAAGCTGTTCATTTCATCCCCACCCCTCCTTTTTTTTCGAGACAGAATTTCTGTGAATAGTCCTGGCTGTCCTGGAACCCACTCTGTAAACCAGGCTCATCAGAGATCCACCTGCCTCTACTTCCCAAGTGCTGGGATCAAAGGTGTGTGCCACTACCGCCTGGCTCACAGTGGTTTCTAATGAGAAGTACTCACAGTTTCCTGGAGACCTCTTAAGAACTCCTCACAACTAACTACCCAAGGGCGGGGCAAAGGTGAGCACAGGGCTGAGACCAGGCTGGTGCAGGAGGAGAATACAGCAGGCACCTGGTGCTCCTGTTCGCTCATCCTCAGCAATACATTCCGCAGAAAAGACACAGCTAGGCTGGAAGCATCGGCTGATTTTAATGTGTGGCCAGAGTGGAGAGATACTCAGGCAGGCTCTGATTATCCATTTTAAAAAAGCGTTATAAAGCTTCTTAGCCTGCCTGGAATTAAAAGAGAATTCTCTGAGCTAGAAAGATGGCCCGGCAGGTAAAAAGCACTTGCCACCCAAACACGACACCTGAGTTTGACCCCTGGAAGTCATGTAAGAAGCTGGATGTGGTGGGCGCCCACCTGCAATCCTAGTGTCCTATGGAGAGATGGGGAATTAGAATAGGCCAGAGTGCACGGTGGCTCATGGTAAAAACACGAGACACCCTCCCACAGGTGGAAGGAAAGCCCCAGCTCCCAAAAGGTTGTTCTCTGAGAGACCCTGCCTCAAGTGGAAGGAAAAATGCTCTCTGTCACACGACTGCCACAGTATCTGTGTACAAACACACTTAAAAGAAAATTACCATAAAGGTATGCAGAATCAGTTTCCTGACCAGTTTTTGCCAGCATATACTTACGATCAGTATGGCTACAAAGCAGGCTATGGTTGTGTTCCAGTCTCCACTGGCGGTTGCTGAGGCCTTACCAACCAGAACACTGTAGAAAATGAAATCTCCCAGTCCAAGTTTTACTCCTCCTAAAAAAAGAAAGAATAAGTTTGTCATTCTTTCTTATTTTTTTTTCCAGACAAGGTCTTGTTATGTAGCTCAGGCTGGCCTTGAACCTGTGAACCTGCCTCAGCCACTCAAGCCCTAGGGCTACAAGTGTGTACCACCACACCCAACTCTGTGATTTCATAATTCAAAGCTATGATCCCAAGCTGGGCAGGGTGGTGTGAGCCTGCACTCTGAGCTACTCAGAAGTCTGAGGAGGAGGATAGTTTAAGACCAGGAGTGTGAGGCCTGCCTGGGCAGCTCGGTGACACTTTGTCCCGCACTGAAAGAGAAGTCAGTAAGTGGTGTGTACAGTTCAGGCCGCAGAAAGATTGCCTTCTTTACCTTCTCTCTGCTTTAGATTCTGTGTGACCCTAGAATCTCAATGCCCACCTTCCTGCTTTGGCGCTGTTCAGATTATCTGCTTATCATTTTAATTCACCACACTCTCTCTCTTTTGTGTACATGTATTAAAAGAAGGGCACCGAGGGGGTGTGCTATGTGTGTCCACGGTGCCTAGAGGCCAAACGTCGATGCCTAACGTCGATGCCTGGTGTCTTCTTGAATCATTCTCTAGCTTAGTTTTGGAGCTGGCATAGCACACGGAACTGGAATGGTTCAGTTAGAGCGGCTGGTCAGCAAGCCCCAGAGGTCGTCCTGTCTATACCTGCCCAGTGCTGGGAGCACAGGTGTCTGAGGCCATGCACGCACTCACACACACACACACACACACACACACACACTCACACACACACACACACACACACACACACACACACACACAGTGCTGGAGATTAAACTCAGCCTCTTATGTTTGTGTGGCAAACACCTGAATAAGCTATTTCCCCAGAAAAACTCAACATCCTCTGAAAGACAGATAACCCTGCCACTGACAGACCGCCGTGATGTCACCGCCGTGATGTCAGGCAGAGGTGATGCACGTACTTTCCTCCGGGTCTTCACTCGTTAGAATGCTCCCAGAAAGTTCCTGGACAGCAGCTCTTGACTCGGGAGTGGAGCGATGAGGCCCCAGGTGACTGTCTCTTTGGGCCTCCCACTCCTCACTGAAGCCACCATCATCGTTCCCAGAACCACTGTCCTGTGTCTCTCTCTCCGCTCCTTTAAGAGAGAAGGTTAATCAGAGCACTTAATCCTTAGACCATCGCCGCCACGTTCCAGAGGGCGGAGTATCAGTTAAGGCAAGCACAGGAATTCCTTTTCTCCATGTAAGTTCTCCAGTGGAGGAACTATGATGTGGCAATGTCTAGGAGGGCTGACATTTTCTCCTTTATTTCCTCTTTTTAAGGAAGGAAGAAATGGCTTCCATGTTCCCTGCATGCGGTCTGGCTATGCCCAGCACTGTGACTGTCAGGACCACAGGGAAATGAGGGCAGCCGACAACCCAGTATGTCAAAGGTGGCGAGCAGGAATCGTGAAGAACCTGCACCCTTGTGAACACCAACAGGAAGCATCTTGTTCAGTCCTCTCTCCCCAGAGCCTAGGAAAACATTGAGCACACTCCTAGGGAATCAGTCAGCATTTGTTAACTCACCAAAAATACACAAGAAATAATGTGCTGGCTACCACACCAACCTGACACAAGCTAGAGTCATCACGGAGGAGGGACCCTCCATTGAGAAAATGCCTCCACACAATAGAGCTGGAGCTGAAGGCAGCCCTATAGGGCATACTCTTAAAGAGTAATCGATGGGGGAAAGCCCAGCCAATTCTGGGTGGGACATCCATGGGCTGGTGGTACAAGTTCAAGAGAAAGAAAGCAGGCTGAGACAGCCATGGGGAGTAAGCCAGTAAGCAGCGCCCTCCGCTGCCCCAGGTCCCTGTCCTATTTGAGTTCCTGTCCTGAGTTCCTTTGCTGACCAACAGTGATGTGGAAGTGTAAGCTGAACAAACCCCTTTCTTCCCAAGGTTCTTTAGCCATGATGGTTTGGTTTCACCCCAATAGTGACCCTGATTAAGGCAGACAGTCACGACTTTTCTCTTTAGCTCAATATGACACGTGGGGCTGGAGAGGGCTCTTCCAACAGACTTGGGGTTTGTTCCCAGTGTCCACATGGTGGCTCACTAGCACCCAAGCCCAGGGCATCGGATGTCCTCTGCTGACCTCCACAGGTACCAGCCATGTATGTGCACTACATACATGTAGGCCAAACACTCAAACACATAAATATAAATACACATATGTATGCATATAAGATAAAATTTATTTTACTTTAAATTAGGCCTATAGCCTTAATTAGGCCTAACATCTTACTTTTCTTTTTCAACTTTCTAAGGTTTGTCTTTTTAAGAAAGCTCCTTTCTGCTTCAGTTTTACACCACCCTGTTCTTCACTTCTTTCTGACAGAGCTTCTGATGTTTTCTTTAGTGCCTTCTGCAGTATCACAGTCCTTGGTTGTCACCATTACCCAGGCCACTGAAATACTACTGACCTTCCTAGTGTAACCTTGACTGCACTCCCACCTAATGTTTTCAGTTATTCTGGACATACTGGACAAGAGACCCTTGCACTCCCACCCCTTTCTGTGACAAGATCTCCCCACACAGTCAGGGTTAGTCTTGAACTCACAGTGTGTGTGTGTGTGGGGGGGGGGGATTTCAGCTCCGTGAATAGTCCTACGTGTACTTACTAGGGAGAGCCTGTTTCTCTAGGAGACTCTCGTGATATCTTTCCTTATCACGATTCTCCCTACATCCAGGGCTTCTCAGACAAGTGCTCTGGCCCTGAGCGTCAGCAAGGAGAGTGTGACCAAAGACTTCGAAGGTTAAAATTACTCCTTCATCATTTCAATTATTTATCTACAAATGACAATGGACCTGCAAAACTAGGGCATTTATAAACAAGCTCCACCTACTTTGTGTGTTATACTTGGGGTTCTTGGGTACCCTCCTTTGGGCTTCTGGGTCTCCTTCAGCCATATTCACCAACCACACCATTGTTGCTGTTGAGAAAGACAAAGCTGCAGGTGAGTTCCTAAACCCAGGACACTGCTCTAGCAAGCAAGAGGCTCACTTCTCTACAGAAAACAATGGTCTCTGTGCAGAAGTAACTCAGGACTAAAACCATACAAGATTGCAGGTTAAGAAACAAACATAAAACAATGTACTGGGGCTGGCGAGATGGCTTACGGGTTGAGCCATGAATGCAGTGGCTGCTCTCGCAGAGGACTTGGGTTTGAGTCCCAGCACCCATATGGTGACTCAGAACCATCTATAAATCCAGTTCCAGGGATCCAAGGCTCTCTTCTGACTTCTGACCTCCACGGGCACCTTAACACTGAATGCACTAACACAGCATTGCTCCAGCATACTTACAGGAATAGATAAGAGCTGGAAAGAGAGTCTCATTTCTTTCCTGAGCTGTTTCAACCAGCATACGAAGTGGGCCTTTGGGACATAAAACAGCCACCAAATCTAGAAAGAGAAAAATAAAAAAAGACACCCAATAAAGTATACTGACTAGATTGTGTAAGTGGATATACGCAGGGGAGGACTTACCTGAAGAAACAAGTCTAATTTTTTTTTTTAAGTGTTGGGTAAATATGAAAATATTTGCAGTTTAGCAGCCAAGAGAAAAAGCAACCTAAACAAAATAAAACAGAACCCATAGAAGACCTGTGTAAATTATACTCTGGCCGTACCACTGTGTGCTCAATCTACAGTGTGTGATTACTGAGGTCTAGACATGTTTCTTCTTAGCCTGAAGGAAAGAGGCAGAGACAGCAAGACAGAACTATTCTAGAATAGTTCTCATTGTGGAACAAGCAGAAATGGCAGGGAGGTTTTTTGTTTTTTAAATTCACCTATAAATTACAAATAGACACCATTCCAAATATTCAACTTTTCGTAGTACCAAGAGCAGAGTGGAGGAGTGAGTGTCCTGCTTTACAGACAGCAGGAGGGTGTATGTGTGCTGCTCTGGCTGGAGAGTGTCCTGCTTTACAGACAGCAGGAGGGTGTGTGTGTGCTGCTCTGGCTGGAGAGTGTCCTGCTTTACAGACAGCAGGAGGGGTGAGCTACTTCGGCACTTACTTGAACAGCCCTGAGACCTGCACTCAATCCCTAGCACTACAAAGCAAGTAGACATAACGAAGGAATTTGCCATAATAGAGCAACACACTTAAATAAAATGATAGCTCTGTATATGACAAAATTTAATATTTCTTCAGTTTCTAGTCATTAAGGTATTTCACAAATATTTAGGTCTCAGAACATCTGGTGGTGATAAAAACTGATCTGAGAGAAGCCCTGATAGGCCTAAATTATGTCTGGTTCTAACACCATTTCCCCCCATAAACTACAGTTTGTCTTTCATTTTCTATGTTACAGAAATGCAGAAAACCTCAAACATTTAAAAATATCAAACAGGTATAGGTAAAACAGGAATGGGAGACTTGACAGCTGACGTCACTTCCTTCAGGCCTTCAGTCACTCCCCGCAGAACGTAAAAACAGCACAGTGGTAACACTCCTCTACACTTCCATTTACATGTTCAAGTGAGAAAAGCAAGCTTTCCTGTGCTTGCAACTAATGAGATCTTCAGCTGTTTTAAAGCTGCCACATCCTGTACCTATTTTGGTTTTATGACATGTTTCCCCTTATAGAATCTTGAAATGAATAGATTCAGTTATTTTTAGCACAATTAAAATGAATGAAAATTAATTTACGTAAAAGGCTTCAGAACACTTCTGATAGACCATTTTGAGACCTTGTAAGGAACAGGTTGAGAGTCACTATGTCAACACTGGGTGCCCAGCACGTCCACACTCAGAAGACCTGAAGCTGCGGGGTCTCCCCTGTGCTGTGAGCAGAGGCTGAAGGTCGTGGAGAGAGTAACTCATGGAGTGAATTCAGACTCTTAGGTCAAGCCACATGCAAGCGACCAGGCAAATAATTTACCTCTGTAACCTTCAAGCTTCTTAGCAACAAAAGCCCTATGATAACTACCTTGCCGACTCCCGGGGCGGGATTGTAAATTATATTATTTATTGTGCCTGCCTGCACAAGGGTGTGTGTACACGAAACTTGCAGGAATTGGTTCTCTCCTATTGCCTTGTGACTCCTGGGCTTGTCAGGTTGTCAGGCTTGGTGATAAGTCCTTTTCTGGCTGAGTCTCTCTAGCTTACAATGGTACTCCTACTCTCAGCGACTGACAAAACACCAAGATGAAGTTGCCATGAAGGTGAGGCGTGGAGGGTGACTTTTCTAACCCTGACTTAAGCAGTTGCTCAAGTGGACAACAGAACTGGCCCGGTTCTAGCGCCACAGGCTTTGCTCCATCAGCTCAAGGGGGACGAGTTTCCAGTTCCAGTCACCACGCGCCTCAGTGTAAGGAGATGCTCTGTAAAACAGTGGCCACTGACTCGTCCCTGACAACAGACTCCTTTTTGGCTTTCATGTGGCGCAACAGCTGGAGGATAAAGCCAGGCCCCGTTACCATGGCTAGAGTATTATTGTGACTTTTCAGGACAGCAGCTGTTAAAAAGTATGTTTAAATTTTTTTAAATTTATTTTTATTGTTGTTGTTTTTGGTTTTATTCCAGACAGTTTCTCTGTGTAGCCCTGGCAGGCCTGGAACTTGCTCTGTAGATCAGGCTGGCCTTGAACTCATGGATATCCACCTGCCTCTGCTTTCCAAGTGCTGGGATTAAAGGTGTGCACCAGCCACCATTGCCCAGCTAAAATAATAGGATTTTACTGAGGACCTTCACAACACTTATGGAGTCTACACACAGGTCTTTCTGTAGAATTTAAATGCAATAAACAAACAGGCACTGGAATTCTTTTACAAATGTAAACCTCACTCTCAGAACTGCTTTTCTCTCCAGAGAGGCTCTCAAAACATAGCCTGGACTGAACTTCTAATTCTTCTGCCTTCAGCTGTAATCCCAAGTGCTGGGATTACAGGAGGACATTACTACCCTTAATAGTTTACTACTTATTTAGTTAAAAAACATTTTTTTTTTCAAAAAGGGTTTAAAGTGGCCTAGGCTGGTCTGAAACTTACTACATCAGTCATAGATAACCCTGAAACTCTGGTCCTCCTGCCTCTACCTCCCGGTGCTGAGGTCGCACATGTACACACACGTCAGGATGAGGTTAATCTTTAAAGGGGTGATTGCACTCACGTTGCTATATGATTCTGATCTTAAAAATGAATTGAGAAGATATGAGCCCCTTCTCTGGCCTCTGCAGGCACAAGGAATGCAGGCAGTGCACAGACACACTTACAGGCAAAATGCACTACACATAAATAAAGTAAGACTCTGGAGGGAGAAGATTAACTGAGGGCAGTGAGACAGCTCAGTAGCCATGCGGGCCACCATGCCTGCCCTTCTCCGTTCACTTGGTCCCCAGGACCCCCTGAGGGAGGGGAGCACTCACTGCTGAAGCAGTCCTCTGACCTCTACACTCAGTCAGGACACAAGCCCTTCCCCCAAAATAGAATACAGTTTCAAACATGAGCTGAACAGTTTACAGTGTGAGCCTGCTGCTAGCACATCTCAGTATCCACCGTCTCGCTGAACACTTACAAGCCTGGAGACTTGTTCCCAACTTACAAAATTCAGGGGAACTGCTGGTGGCGGCTGGTGGCTTTGCTGCTTTGTTTCCTGGGGTCTGGGGACTAAAGCCAGCCCCTCACATATGGGTAGAAGAGTTCTGAACCTAAGCCTTCTGAGCAGGGCCTCCTCCCATCAACCCAGCTCAGAGTCCCAAGGAACTACAAACTCTCACTCTCAGGCTGCGCTGGGGCTCAGGCCACAGCACTTGCCTTGCAATCCTTAGCAGTGTAACAGGAAAACCACTGGAGCCTACGGGAGATAAGCATTAAGAGTTTCCTTAAATCAAGAGGACTAGAAGAGGAAGGAAAGCACACCAGTGAGTGAGTCTGTGATGGACAAAGTGTCAGTCTTGAGCTTTACCATATACTGAAATCACAGCCAAGATGAGCCATGCGGTCCATTCGGGGAGGTACTTGATAAATACCAGGGCCATGAGGGCACTGATCATAATGAGATACGCCTGCTGCAGTCGAAGGGGGCCTTTCCAGTGGATGGCAATCATCCCGACCACACCAAAATTCCAGATTAGGAGTGCTACTGTAACGTAGTCCACGGCGACATTGTAGGTCTTAAATACTTCCCTGAAAACAATCACGCAAGGATTTGAAGTGACTTATGTGCAATAACTCTCATGAACACATTGTTTAGAGCGAAGATTCTGAAATATTAACTATTCACATTCCATATTTGCTTTTCCTATGACCTATGC
Organism: Mus musculus; assembly: GCF_000001635.26. NCBI lineage: Eukaryota > Metazoa > Chordata > Mammalia > Rodentia > Muridae > Mus > Mus musculus. The sequence goes on along the minus strand of NC_000078.6, from coordinate 83,724,367 downwards.
TGTGCTGTTATTTATGTAGCACCTTGCTCTTAAATAACACATTTTCCTCCAGCAGAACTTATTCTAACAGGTATTACATTATTCACATAAATGAGCACATAGTATCACAGGTCACACCTGTAAAAATAAAAACAAAAACTACAAAAAGAAAATCATATCCCCTACACTATCATACTGTATTTTATGAAATTCTACTTTAAAGGTCTGAAATTAGAAAAAAAATGAATAGTGAGAACATAAACGATATTATTTCATAATAACATTATAATACTATATATAACATCATCAGACACTGATGAGAACAGTGTCTAAGAATACAGCAGGAGATTTATCACTCTCTAGAAGGATGACTAGACTTGTCTGTGTGAAGCTGGGATGGACCTCAAGGCCTCGTGTGCACTGAGCATGCTCTCCAGCATGGATCTGCTGCTGCTAGCCCGCTGCCTGGCACCATGTGTGCTCTCTGTGGGTGAGTGTGCCTGTAAGAGCACATGTACAAGCCAGAAGTTGACATTCACCTTATTGTTTTGACACAAAACTTGATGCTTGCTGTTTTGGCTAGCTTGGCTGGCCAGCAAGTCCCTGGGATCTATCTGTCACTGACTCCCATTGCTAGAGTTACAGGAAATTGTCCCTGCACTGGTCTGCTTCTATGTAGGTTCTGAGCATCCAAACTCAGGTCTTCATGGGTGACTTCAGGTCAGCAAACACTGTCATCTTAGTCATCTCCTCAGACCCTGGTTAACTTTCTATATAAAGAAAACTGTTTTACCTTCTGGAGCACAAACTCTATCATCTACAAGATTGTAACTATAGTAGACACCCTAAGTAGCAAAGGAGAGAGAATATACTCAAGCACAAACTGTGGGACATGGGGCTGTCTAGGAAGATGGTTTTTCTCCTTTTTTAAAATTCTAAAATAAAGCAAAAGTGTTGAAGTTTCTGAATGAGGTTGCAATGTATATTATACTAAGAATTTCAGGTATTCTAAAATGAAACTAACCTCAACTCTTAGCTAGGTACGTATACATTTACATAAAGACTCGTAACAAGTCTCCTCTCCCCTCCCCCATACTTCTCTCTAGGGAAAACCCTGCTGACAGCCACCACTTAGCCTCTGACTGCCACATGCATACTGTGGCACATGGTCCCCATCACCAACACTAACTCATCTTTTATGTACCTGTTAAGATACAGTATGTAGAAAAAATGATTACTTAGACTAATTCATCAGCAAGGTACATGGCTCTAAGGGAGTGGTGGATGTCAGAGTTAATGGAGAGAGAGACCAAAACCCTGTATTACTTACCCTAAGTAAATGAACGAAAAAAAGAACAGCAACAACAGAGATGAAATAATAAGCCAGGCGTGGATGACCTAGAAGAGAGACAACTCAAATGTAACCAACAGATCCCACAGTTTAGAAACAAGGAGACTTTTAACATGAGAAACAGTATGTGCTACAGTCTGCTTTCTAGTTGTCCTTCGTCGAGGCTGGGGTACACCAGCCTTTCACACGCTGGCAACTGCTACATTACTGGTTCTAGCCCATGTCCATCGTCTACTTTTTCTTTTTCTGAGACAGGGTTTCTCTGGGTAGCTTTGGCTGATTTGGAACTCACTCTGTAGACCAGGCTGGCCTTGAACTCAGAAATCCGCCTACCTCTGCCTACTGAGCGCTGGGATTAAAGGTGAGCAGCACCACTGCCTGGCTTCCATGTTCTCCTTTTAAATGTCAGAACAAATGCAGCTTTGGGGATCAGCACATACTTATGTGAGAATCCTGGGTGCAGTCAGAGAATGAAACAGAAAGACATATACACATACTCGGGACCTTTGGAAGAGCAGTCAGTGCTCTTACCTGCTGAGCTCTCACCAGTCCCAAGTTCTTTTTAAAAATAAACAAAAGACATCATTTGGCATTCACTTGTCAAAAAACAGTTATCAATAAAGATAATTTTTATTATTTACTCTGGCCCATAAATAGAAAGAAAAAAATATGGACAAAAAGAGCAATAAAGGGTTTGGAGAGATGTATGTAATCAGAACATGGCAGATGGACATGGCTCCTCTAACATGATAGAGGTTATTTGGGGTTTCCCCTGAAATGAAGCATAGGTCCTGTGTGTCTTAGTTTAGTGATGGTTTCCTTTGTAGTTGTTTATTTGTATCGTAAGTTTTTGGTAGCACCAAATGAATCTGTTATATGACAGGCTTTTAAAATAATTTCTGTATAATTTATATATATGTGTGTTTGTGTGTGTGTGTGTGTGTGTGTGTGTGTGTGTGTGTGTGTGTGTGTGTAGGCTTTTATTGAACAGCTATCTTCTACTTTAAATTTTTGGAACTATCATGATGTCAAAATAAAAAAGTAGGAAGAGTCTTTACTGTTAGAAAAAAACGATGGCTCAGTAGTTAAGAGCATATGCTGTTCTTTCGAACCCCCACTGAACAGTTCTCAGGAGATGTCTGGTCTCTATGGGCACCTGGACATTCTGACTTACCATGTTTGTTTCATTCTTTATATTGTAATTTGCCTGTAATAAGGATGTAAAACTTTCCAGTTCAGACTGGTCAGCTATGATTGTCAAAGCCTTAAGGAGCACCCCTAGTCTGGACAATCAACAGCAAGCAAGCCTTCTCAAGTCTCCAGCTTAGCAGCTCCCACGGCTCCCCAAAGGCCAGAGTCAGGAGCTCTGCTGCCAGCACTGAGCACTCTTTAAACCTGAGCCATCCGTGCTAGAAACCTCATGCCTTTAAAGTTACAGATCATCTGTCACAAACGCATCACAACCAACTGGCTCTTCTGTGTCTGTCCCTGTCAGGGCCCCCACGCCCTTCCTGCAGACACTGTACAATCAAACACTGCTGGGAGAAACCCTCAGGGCTTGCTTGCAAACAGGTCCCAGCAAGCTGCTTCTGAATGTCTGGCTCAAAAGCTCGCTCTACTTCATGCTGGAAGTCAAAGTAAACAACATTCTTGTATGGAATTGGCTGTGCTTCCTAAGACTCATTAAAAAACAACACGAAACAGCACAGATGAACGAGGGTAGAAATAGAGTTGGGTACCAACATTCCAGATGTTTTCAAATTTAGCATAATTAAAACATGTACAGAACTGACCCAAATGTGAAGGCCAGGTCTAGCTGACAGAATTAAGCACGTTCTACGGTCTCTTCTCTGTTTACAGCTGCACCTGGAAGAACTCAAACCTCAGCTAGCTGCGGACTACGAGAGAAGGCAGGGAGCTAGGAAAGTGCAAGTGGCGTGGCTTCAGTAGCCTTTAACCCTTCCTTTCTGCTCACTTCCATGCAAGGCCTGCCAGAGCTGGCACTAGCAAGACAAGGGGAGATCCACTGGTCTCTCTTAAGCCAGCCACCAGCCACCCCCAAGTCGTAGGAAAGAGGAGGCTGGAGCCCTGCACTTAGGGAGAACAAAATCTTCATTCTGACGGGAGCCGGTGTTCATCAGGGTATGAGACGAGTCTTGTGTAGCTCCCTGACTTCCCAGCTTTTGGCCCTGACACCAGGAAACAGTCTCAGTGTCTAGCTGGAAGAACAAAGACAGAAAAGTCCCAAGAAACCAGAAATCCTATCTGGAAGCCATTCGAGTTCACTGCTCTATCTCCCAGGAAGCGTATGTGGCCGTGACTCTTGTTCTATTTTAAAAAGGTATTTTATGTGTATGGGTGTTTTGTCTACATGTATATTTATGCACTGTGTGTGTATGTGTGTTTGTTAGTCAGTCAGGGGCAGAGGCCAGAAGAGGGTGTCAAATTTTCCTAAACTGTAGTTACAGATGGTTGTGAGCCTCCATGTGAGTACTGGGAATTGAACTCATGACCTCTGAAAAAGCAGCCAGTGCTCTTAACTGCTGAGCCATCTCTCCAGACTCTTGTTTTCTAAATAGAGTTTCACTATGAAATTTCCTGGCCTGAACTCTTGACAGAACTAGTAATAAATAAAATACTTGATTTTTAAAAACTGAAAACAAAGTGCCCAAGATATAACCCAAATTATACAATATATAAATACTAGAAAAACCTGTTTATGTGAAAGAAGACTCAATAAACACGAACAGCAAGACAACACATATGTTCCAATTCTTAGGTGTAAATGAAGAAAAGAGACCAGGAGGGTACATCACTTCCCAACCCATTCTATGAGTTCAGCATTAACTTGAAAACAAAACAAAAATATATTTAAAAAACCCAAACAAACAAACAAACAAAAAACAACACTGCATCCCAACACACACATCCCATTCACATGTGCACTCTAACCACCGGTGAGACAGAAGGTCAAAACAACAGTTGGTGCCAAAGTAGGAAGACAACCCAGGATTTGAGGGGCATAGCAGCTGTAGAAAAGACAAAGATGGGAGGCGCTGAGACCCCACTCTGGCCAGGATAGGGCTGTGTGTGTGTGCCTGTTAGGTGAGGGCAGCTAAGAATGCATGCAAGTACCACTGAGAAATACCCTGTAGCCCACAACAATAGACATTATTTTTGCTAACCCTGAAAACGCTGAACTAAAATGAACCCATCTCTCTGTATTTATAAAAATACAGTGGACAGATTCTCTAAAATTTTCTATGTTGGAAGCAGAGGAGAGAGGGAGAGGGGGGAGAGAGAGAGAGAGAGAGAGAGAGAGAGAGAGAGAGAGTGAGTGTGTGTGTGTGTTTGTGAGTCTGCCTGCCAGGCAGAATCAAGGCAGGTGAGGGTCTGATGGCAGATTTCCTGGCCTGCTGAGGCATGGAACAATAAGAGGAGGTGCACTTGAGGCTCAAGGCAAGGGGCTGAAGATTCTATTGACCTTGGTGGAAGGAACAGGGAGGCTTTTGGATGAGAATAGATGTCACCTGTGTATTTTTCAGCAATTGTTTCTGTTAGCCTATGGCTTTGCTTCCCTCGGTACTGTAGTATAAGAAGGCTATGAGAAATACACTTGATGCTGGTGTGGTATTGACCTGCAGCCCTCCCATACCTGTCCCTTGCATATATTTTTTTTATCTTTCCTATGATCATCCTCACTCCCCCCTCATAGGACTGTTTTATTTTGAACTGGCCGCCCTGTTCCTTTCTAGAAGACACTAATCTTAATAGTTGAATACAATCTCAAATACAGTTAGAAGTGACAAAGAAAAGGAAAAATTCTTAGAAGCCCTCTTTTCCCTAAAAAAAAAAAAAAATTTTAAAGGAAAATAGAAATCAGGTCAGGTGGCATGAGGGTCAAAGGCAGTTTTTGGCATGTGCCAATCTTCAACTGCTCACGTGCATGCAAAATGACTCTAATAAACTCTTCAAAGATATAAACTCAAAATGACCAGAAATCACTCATTCACGGTATAAATCACCATGAGTAAAAGTCAATAGAATTATCCTTCCCCAAAACTTAAGATATCATAAAGACAGGAAACTAATAGGAAAAAAATTAAATCTGGACAAAAAGATTATACCCAAAATGATCTAACATCTTTAAAACAGACAAATATAAATTCTAGAAATGAAAACTATAACTACTAGATTTCAAGTAACAGTATTAACAAACCGTAGAAGATGCAAGGAAGTTGAAAATATACCTTAAGTACGGAAAGAGGGTGATGGGAGGGAGCATTAGCACTTTCATTAAAAGGACGAGGCATGGCTGAGTATTGCCTTTAATCCATGAGTCTGAGGCTAGCTTGGTCTACACATTGAGCTCTAGGACAGCCAGAATATGCAATGAGGTTCTATCTCAAAACAAACAACAATTAAAAAAGCCCCAAGACACTGGGGTACCTTTGTTTTTGTGGCACGTGAAATCAAGCTAAAGAAGTAGAAAGGCTAGCCTGGGGATGACTGGCCTAGAGGAACTTGGGAAAGGAAGTGACCAGTAAGAAAGAAGACAATGGATGAACAGGAGCAACATCAAAGCCAGCAAAGCAGGCCCCTGCACCCAGGCAGCAGATGTGCAGCTTGGTCTTCATGTGGGTACCCCAAAAACTGGAGCAGGAGATGTCCCCAAAGCTGTTGCCTATCTGTGAAATATGTTCCCTTCACTGGGCTGCACTGTCTGGCCTCAGTGGGAGAGGTTGCACCTAGACCTCAAAGACGTGATGTGATAGGGTGGGGGGAGACCCAATGGGGGCCTCCACCCTCTCAGAGGAGAAGGGGGAAGGGGACTGTGTGAGGGGAGGGCAGCAATTAGACTGTAAAATGAATTAAATAAATAAGTAAATAAAGTTTAAAAAAAAGTTAGCAAAGCAGACCTATTGAAGATAAGGGGATGGAGGATATGTGTTTGTAGATATCAAAGTAGAATTAATAAATCAACCAACAAACCATGGGTCCAATAAGCAATGACTTCTAGGCTGAAAGCACTGAATCAAAGTTGTCTTCAGGACAGCAAGATAGCTTTGTTGGTGAAGGCACTTGCTGGCAGGCGTGACAACTGAGGCAGGTCCTCTTGGATGACATTTATTTTCCTCTGATCTGAGACATTCCCTTTAGAAGCCTCAAACGAAATCAAAGGCCACATAGCTGAGGGAACAGAACCTCACAAGATTCCTGCGGCCCAGTCGGCAACAACATACAAAGGAGCAAACGACCGCTTGGGGTGGAGATTCTAGCAGCCCAAATGCAGAAAGGTAGCTGGGAGCTGCCCACAGCCATGCAGGGAGCTCCAGGGTGGCAGCTTTTTTTTTTTTTTTTTGGAGTGGCCCTCTCAGGGACAGAGCTGCTTTTGAATCATCCCTGCTCCTTGTAAGCAACCTCTCAGTGTAAGTATATCCTTGCCAGACAGTGTTAGCGCACGCCTTTAATCTCAGCACTCAGGAGGCAGAGGCAGGCAGATTTCTGAGTTCGAGGCCAGCCTGGTCTACAGAGTGAGTTCGAGGACAGCCAGGGCTACACAGAGAAACCCTGTCTCAAAAAAGAAAAAAAGAAAAGAAAAAAGTCTGTCCTTTGCCTCACTGGCTCGCTCGTCAGACCCCGGCTCAGTTGTTTTTACTTTGCTACTGAGTGCTACGCTCATCTTTTCTGGCGAGCAGATGTGTGCTGCAGGAAAAGTCTGTCACACAACATGGAAGGAGAGAAATGACTCCTGCAAACTCACCTCTGACTTCTACATATGAAGCATGGAACATACATGTCCACATGACATACACTATATAAACTTAATTTTAAAAAAATTTAAGGTTAGATCTGAGGGTACAAAATTAATCCAGAGAGTAAGTGATTTTGTTTCAAAGGTTTTTTTTTTTCCTTATGTGTATGCATGGTTTCCCTGTGCATGTGTGTATATGTATGCAGTAAGTGCCATTTGTGCCTGCCACCCCAGGAGCCAAAAGAGGTTGTTGTTGGATCCCCTGGAAACAGAGTGAGGAACGAATATGAGCCAAGACGTGGGAGTAGGAAACTAAATTCATCGGTTTCATGTCCTCTGCAAGAGCAGCCAGTGCTCCTACGGATAAACCATTTCTCCAGCCCTAATCAGGGCTCTCTGAGAAACAAAGGAGGGGAAAGCCTCCAGAGTCTGGGACTGGGTTGTGAGCCTGAGGGGAACTGCAGAGGAGGAAAGGAACCAAGGTCAGAACGCACACTAACAAGCCAATGGCGAGAGGATCCAGAAAAACCAAGTTTGCAAAGGCAGCGGATAGAACTAGGGAAGTATTGCCAAGCAGATAAACAGATTCCATGGGGGCGCCAAGGACCATGGCCTTTAGGAAAGAAGGACTAGGTTTGAGAGGAATTTTACATAATGCCTGTCAGTCAATCAAGGCCAAATTCTGAACGCGAATTCCCAAACTGATTCATTAGTCTCTGACCCACAGCAACTGTGACCCTGCCCCCACGCCTCATCTGGACAGCTGGGAAAGTAGGAGGTGTGCGCATGCACTGCTCGTGAGATGCCAAATGAAACACGGAGTACGCACATAGTCCATACAGTTGGCTTATTGTCATCAACAGATCAGTGCAGGAAAAACTGAAAACAGAGGCAAGGAGAGGTAGTTTACAGATGGTGGCCTCTTTCTCCATATGGAATGTAAAAGTACACAGAAACTAAGTAACTTCCCAAGATTACTAGGAAAAAAAACTCTCAGGAAATTCAATGCTGAGTCCACACCTCTGTATGTAGTACACAGGCAACTTTGAAAAATGAAAGGCAGGAAATCTGGAAGTGGGGGAGAATAAACGTGGAAGAAGGCAGAATTCTACCCCCAATAAAATCGTAAAAGGAGGCAAAAGAACAAGCCTGGTCCCTAATCAGCTGAGGTCCAGGATGTGTCCACTAAGGCCAAGAAAGGGACCAGGAGGTAAAGACTGGCAAGCAGACAGACACAGGTGCAGTGAGACGTGCGGAGAAAACCGCTGCACAACACGCTATTTGTCAGGTGGTGGCGGCGCAGATCTTTAATCTCAACGCTGGGGAGGCAGAGGCAGGTGAATCTTTTGAGTTTGAGACCAGCCTGGTCTACAGAGTGAGTTTGAGGCCAGCCAGGGCTACACAGAGAAACCCTGTCTCAAAAAACAAAACAAAACAAAACAAAACAAACCCCAAAGAAAAATCTAGGAGAAAATAATGTAGACAGAGAGTAAACTTCAATACGGAGAGTTAACATTTACTGTTCCTACTACTGAGGACGACCTGAAGATTCCATGACCAGTATTGATTTGTTGATTTTCTGAGGTTTGAGTATGAAGCATGTGCTGGGTGGCTGAGGTCCAGGACGCAGTTGCTTACTGAGGGAGGGAGGGAGGGAGGGAGGGAGGGGAGGAGGAGGGGGAAGGAGGGGGGAGAAGAGAGGGAGAAGAGAGGGGAGGAGAGGGAGAGAGGGGGACAGGCTGGGAGGCTGGGCCTGCATCTCTGCTGCAACTTCTCCCTGTGCCCATTGACCAAGGTAAGAAGCAGGGCTGCTCTGAGAGACTAAGCAAATGATGCTGGTTCTCAAGTGAGGGGCCAGTCACTACTGCGTTCAGTAGCAGCATCTGAAGGTGGCTTATGGGGCACTTAAATTCTATAGCACTATTTGTTAAGGACAATATATACAAAAGTCTTTGGAATGCCATAGGCACACTATAAATCAAAATACTGAAAACATGTGACCTTACATGAAAACACCTGTTTTCCATGTATGTCTTCTGGTACTTTCAACATGCTTCAGAATAAAAGGAAAAATAACTTAGATCCAAAATATAAGACACTTCCTCTTTGCTAGACCAAGTCAAGACAAGGAGGCTGTGAAGGGGCTCAGAACGTGACGCTTACAAGCTTGGAGATTTGATATCCAAAACCCAAGCAAAGATGGAAGGAAAAGATGCATTCCACAAAGTGGTCCTACCAACTGCACACGCACACTCTGACATGCACAGGCCTGCATACACATCTCCCCCGCCCCCAACTCTCCCACCCTTCCCCTCCCACACACACAAGGACAACCCATAGGCAGGTCAAGGCGGACAGCAGACTGCCTCGTGCTCACCTTGTAGCACCTGTATTTATACAGGACCACCAGGAGGATGGTCATAATGACAATGACACTGATCATGATGGCCGCATTCAGGATCGAGTGCAGGGCTCTTTGGCCTACAGTCTCAGTGTCTTCTGTGAATGGGGTGTAGATTCTACAGAGGGAAACAAAACACCAGAGTGTTAATGCATATGTCAAACAGCACACTCTTAAAACTGTAATTCACTGTGAGGTCTGCGGTTTAATGAGTCTTTTAGAAGGTGCCTTTTGCAGGTCATCAGTCAACCAAGGATATTTTTATTTGGTTGGTTAGTTTTTGACACAGAATCTAATAAGAAACCCCAAGCTAGCTTGGAACTCACCATGTAGCCCAGGCTGTACTTGAACACGTGATCTTCCTGCCTTTGAATTCCAAGTGTGGAGATTGTGGTCTGTACCACCCTAGCTCTAGGTAATATTTTTTTTTAAATGGTTTTAGAGCTTTGTTGTAGAAATGCAGGGGAAAGAGAGAAGGTAGAAAGAGAGAGAGAGGCCGGCCATGGCCATGTGGAGAGAGAGGGGAAGGGAGAGAGAGAAGGAGGGCTAGAGAGTAAGAAAGGTGAGGGCTAAAGAGAGGGAGGAGGGGTGAAGCAGCACTCAAATAATATTTTTAAATGTAGGCATATATTTTTATTTTAAATTGTGTGTGTGTGCATTGCGTGAATGTGGGCAGATGTTCATGAAGGGCAGAGGCACCCAATCCCTGAAGCTGGTTATGAGCTCTCTGACGTGGGTGTTATGGACCCCTCAGTACATCCACAAGAGTGGTGCACCCTCTTAACTGCTAAACCATTTCTCCAACCCTGTACCCAATAGTTTTTAGCTTAAGAAAAATAGCTATCCTCTAAAATAACGTCTTCTGAGTAAGAGGAAATAGACTATGAAGAGATGAACTCACAGGTAGGCACTGGCTCCATCTAGTGGATGCTTTGTTCTGAAATAATGATCTCACCCAAGGTTTTCTCCATAGCTTAATAGACTCTGTTAAATAACCAGATGCTGCCACAGTAACTACTAAGGCTGGACAACAGTTATTAGAGAGAGGTCACAGGGTTTAAGCAATGGTTTTTTATCTCTAGGGTGACCATTATTGGAGTTGTCTTCTCGTATTTCATTTACATAAAAATACCTTTTTTAAAAATATTTATTTTATTTATATGAGTACACTGTAGCTGTCTTCAGACACACCAGAAGAGTGCATCAGATCCCATTACAGAAGGATGTGAGCCACCATGTGGTTGCTGGGAATTGAACTCAGGACCTCTAGAGGAGCAGTCAGTGCTCTTAACTGCTGAGCCATCTCGACAGCCCCACATAAAAATGCCTTAATTCCAAGTGCCAAGGCTTCCAGCACAATGACCTTACTTCTGCCCTTACAGCAGGTGTGGCCATGAGACTGCATAGTGACCAAGGAACTCTGAACAAGCTATAGAGGTAGTTCCTGCAGGGAGTGCTCTCGGCTACATGATGCCTATGTCCCCTTCTCAACTCCCTCCTGCTGTCAAATGAAAACTGAGGCTCTAGTCTGGACCCTAAGGAAATCTAGGACCTAAGCTGAAGAGAGGAGCACACATGCTTTGTGAATAAAAGACCCGGATACCAATCTGGACTGCCTACCCCTGCACTGCTCTGTGGGAGAAAGAGGAATGTCATTTGAGTTTCTATAACAGTCTCGTAAAACAGGGTATGGTGGCACACACCTGTAATCCTCACACTCAGGAGGCTGAGGCAGGATCAGAAAGTTGAGACTAGCCAAGACTACACAGTGGATTCCAGACTAGCCTGAGAAACAGTGAAAACAGGCTGTTATGAGAAATACTAGGATCTACTCCCAGTAGATGAAGGCAGTTGTCTTTAAAGACTTAACACACAAGCCAAGATAGGGACCATAGGAATGTGGTTGCTTTGCTGTGTCGCTCAGCCTGGCCTGGAATCTGCATCAGCACAAGATGGACTTGAGTTCCTGACTGACCCGTCTCACTGCCAAGTGATTAGGCATATGCCATCATGCTTGTGTCTCAATCACCACATGGTGGTCCCCCAAAGCCATGGTTCCTAAACCTCTAAACTTCCATGAGCCATTTGCTAAGTGCTAGGATTTCAGGCCCTGCTACCATGTCTGCTGGCTCACAAGTAAGAATTCAAAAGGTTAGAACTAAAACAACAACAACAACAAAACCAAGACATCACATCATCACTGCCATCATCCCCACTGCCTCTGGCCATCAGGAAAGATGGAAGATGGTCCACAGATCTTTGAGAGGATAACAACAAGCTACGAGGAAAAGCCACACCAGCCCAGAGAACGAAGCACTTATACATACAGCTGACCGTCCTTCCGGGTATAGAAGCTGACTGATTTGATGGTGGCCACGACGACGACCATGCAGAGGGTCACGGGGACAAAGAGCATGATGACATGCTTGGCTCCATATTTCAATGTCAGCTCTTCGTCTTCCTCCTCATCTTGTTCCACCACCTGTCTTGAGTTACTCTGGGGCCGCCCATTAGATATTGGCTCAGGGTTGTCAAGTCTCTGCCTGTCATGCTGCTGCTGCCGTTCTTGGCTGTCATTCTAAAGAACGAGAAATGCATTCAGTAAGCCGGACTCTCAGCACAAGGCATCCTGGAAGACATACACCTGGGATGTGTGGTAACGGCTCCACCAGGACTCCTTACAGACAGTGCTAATGTCTGGATTATTATTTACTGCTGTCCCCGAGGAAGCCAGGCCCTCCCTCCCGCTTACCTGGGTCCTGGCTCACTTCACCCCTCCTTCTATTCTCCTCCTCAGGCAACCATTCCCCCCTTTGGAGGCTTGGCTTAAATACTATATACTTGTACCAACACTTCTTCTTTATGATTTCTTTATTTTGTGTATAGGTGTTTTTCCTCCATACATTTCTATGCACCACACATACACCTATGTCTACAGAGGCCAGAAGAGGGCATCAGATGATCCCCTGGAACTGGAGTTAAAGATGGTTGTAAGCTGCCATGTAGGAATTGGGAATTGAACTTGGGTCCTCTGGAAGAGCAAGTGCTCTTAACCACCACAGAGCCAACTTTCCGCCTCCAAATGTTCTTCATGCAGCTACAAACTTAGTAATCTCATCTTTTCAAATTCATGAAGTACTCCCTACCTGATTTTAGTATTGTTGTTGTTATTTTAATTTTCCCAGACAAGGTTTCTCATGTATTCCAAGCTGTCCTGGCTATAGTCTCATTCTGTAGACCAGGCTGGCCTCGAACTCCAAGATCTACCTGCCTCTGCCTCCCGAGTGCTGGGACTCATTATTAATAGTACTTTAAAAAGCATATAGTGGTGTTCAAGATATCTCTCCATATTCTTTCTCACAACACCATGTAAGACTACAATTATGGGGCTGGAGAGATGGCTCAGTGGTTAAGAGCACTGACTGCTCTCCTGAGCTCAGTTCCCAGCAACCACATGGTTGCTCACAACCATCTGTAATGGGATCTGATGCCCTCTTCTGATGTGTCTGAAGACAGCTACATGGTATTCATATGCATAAAATAAATAAATTGTTTTAAGACTACAATCACTTTTTAAAATTGCTTAGTTAAAAAAAAAAAAAATCTCCCAGCCAGGCATGGTAGCCACATCTTTAATCCTGACATTTGGGAGTTTAATGTCAGCCTGTTTGTAGTGAGTTCCAGGCCAGCCAGAACTACCCAGAGGGACCCTAACTCCAAACCAAACCAAACAAGCACTCTCCTCAACAGCACGCAGGCCTTCAATAACTCCCACGTTCCCGGTCCTCATCTTCCCGCCCTCACTAAGCCTGAGAAAGAACGTAAATGCTAGATGGATGGACTGAATGAATTTATAATCTTTTTTAAAATCCCACTTTCCTTGGATAAACCCAGGTCTCATCCTGTTATAGTCATTCTTTTAAAAAACAAAAAAACCCTTTTTATTGACTCTTTATGAGTTTCAGATTATGCACCCCAGTCCCACTCATGTCTGTCTTTCCGTATTTGCCCTCCAATCTCGCAAACTCCCCTGCAAAAGAAAATAAAACAAAGACTCTCCCAGGGACGCTGTGGAGTGTCCCACAGTATATATACCCCTTTGCCCCAACAGCTTCACTTGCAAATGTTCATTGCACGAGTCTTTGGTCTGGCTCGAGGCCTCTGGCTTCTGCTACACTATCAACACTGGACGCTCACTGGGAGTCCTCTTAAACATCCTGTTGTCGCCCTGTGTCATGAAGTCCTGCAGCTTTGGCTTTGCAGGGCTGACCCCGTCACGTGTTTCAGCAGCTCACACAGGAGCTGTTATGCTCATTTTTGCTGTGCTTAGCTTCCTGTCCCCGTGCTAAAAACTGACCCCAGAGCTCCATACATGCTCAGCAAGAGCTTTTCCATTACCAAACTAGGTCTCAATTCCCGGCTTTACTGTGTTTTTAAGTGTATGTGTGGGTGGTGGTGGTGGTGGTGGTGGTGGTGGTGGTGGTGGTGGTGTGTGTGTGTGTGTGTGTGTGTGTACAGATACTTGGGTACATATGATGATATGTGAAGGCATGTGACCTTATCCAATGATCCATCTCATTGGCCCCTGGCTTTTTCTCATTTTTTAAATTTATTTTGGTATTTTTAAATTCATTTGTTAAAACAAATTTTTCCAATGGTAAAATGAATAAAAAGAACAGTAACAGAGCTGGTGAGACGGCTCAGAGGGCAAAGGGACTTGTTGGCAAACCTAACAATCAATTCCCTGAAACCACATGATGGAAGGAAAGCCAACTTCCAGTGTTAATAGTTACTGTTGGTAAACAGTACCTGATTAAGCTAAGTTCTTTCAGGAAGGTGATTGAAAACACAACCTGCCTTCAAATCAATCTCTCTCTCTCTTATTTTTTTTGTTTTTGTTTTGTTTTTCGAGACAGGGTTTCTCTGTATAGCCCTGGCTGTCCTAGAACTCACTCTGTAGACCAGGCTGGCCTCAAACTCAGAAATTCACCTGCCTTTGCCTCCCAAGTGTTGGGATTAAAGGCGTGTGCCACCACTGCCCAGCTTTCAACTACAGAGTGTGACTATTACTGTGGAGTCTTACCGCCACTCATTAGCAGCACACTCCATGGGCACATGGCTCAGCAAATAACGGTGCCTGCCACCCATCGGTCCAAGTCTGACAACCCCAGCTTCATCTCTGAAACCCATATAAAGGTGGGAGGAGAAAGACTCCACAACGCTGTCCTCGGACCTCCAGACACATGAGCGCGTGCGCACACACGCACACAATACTAATACACTCCACATTCAGTAACAGCATAAAATTATTTCTATAAAACAGGGACTATGACATGTGCATATCCTTTGATTTTTCACTCTATTGCCATCCCTTAACAGGTGAAGAAATAGACATAGCTAGTGAATGTCAGAGGGTCTGAACCCAGGACAGCCTGCTTCCAGAAAAATGTTCTCCTTAATCTATCATTTCCAAAACAGTATGGGAGCTTGGGAGACTCGGAGGGGGCTAAGGGTCTCTTTAATTTCACTTGCAGCAGACCCATCTTTGGGGGTGAAAATGCTCCCCATAGGCTTAAATGTTTGCATATCCAGTCCTCAACTGATGATGCTATTTGGGAGGTTTAAGAGGTGTGGTCGCAGGCTTTGTGATTTCAAAAGCCTCTCCATTCCCAATGCTGTGTGTGTGTGTGTGTGTGTGTCTGCATGTCTGTCTGTCTGTCTCTATTACTTCCTGCTTCAGCCACTCTGCCTGTCTGCTGCCATACTTCCCTGACATGATGGGTGATGGTGATCGTCTATGCTGCCCCTGTAAGAATGAACCCAAATAAAGCCCTCCTATAATTTGCCTTGGTCATGGTGTTTTATCACAGCAACAGAAAAGTACCTAAGGCACGGTCCCACAAGTAGTCAGGAGACTTCTACTGTATCCCAGACACTCTGCAGTAGCAATAGTGACATCAGTAAGCTCTGGACTCTGAGCTGGGTGTGGCGGGCACACCTACAGTTCTCAGAATTCAGGAGCTGAGGCAGGAAAAGTACAAGTTTGAAGACAATGTGCTAGTCCCTGGTCTCAGAATAAAATGTTAAAAAGGGTATGTAGCTCAGAGGTAAAGCATTGCCTCCAACTGCAGTCCCACAGAAAGGGTCCTGGCTCTAGAAACTCTGCTCTTTTAAAAAGGTCCTTTTAGGGACAGGTATAAAAAACTTTATTTGCCCTATCAAGGACTTGAGACTTTATCCTGTGAGCAATATAAAGTCATAAAGACTAAAGCACACCCATACACACACACACACACACACACACACACACACACACACACACCAGAAATAAACTAGGCTTCTATTTTCCCAGAGAAGGAAGAGATCATGTCAACAGCTAAAACTGTGATGTCTGCGTTTAGCAATACAATTCTAACTAAATGATGAATTAATGTTTACCATGAACTAAATATGGGTGTGACTTTCTTGGTGCCACAGCCCTGGCATCTGTCTGTATGAACAGTTAATTAGGCCAGAATAGATCGCTCCTACACTGGATATTCTGGTTTGTACAGAGCATGACCCCACCCTGCCCTGTCCTAAGCAGAAAATGGTCTAGGAGCGGGTGGCCTCCTTAGCAGCGAGTGGTTTTCTCTCACACAGGTCTCACACTCACTAGCTCTTTCTCTTAGCCCTTACTTAGTCTTTGTGTTTTCAACTTTTAGAAGGTACAACTTATTTTAAAGGTTAAATGATTTTAAAGAAAGAAAGTATGAAAAAGTGTACAACAGTTCCTCATTTTCTTCTGAAGGTTTAAGGTCTCCCTGCTCCTGAGCTGCTGTCTCGTAAGACCCAACTTCTGAGTGCTACTGAGCCGAGCTGGAACCCAGCGCCCCCGCTACACAAGGCTGTGCTTTGCTCCTGCACTCAGAGGTTCTTACACACCAAAACAAAGACATCTTCTTTTTCTTTTTTCAACTTGAGACAGGCTTGCTACTCTGTCCTCCAAGTTAGTCCTGAACTTATGCCCAATCCTGTCTCAGCCTCTGAAGGAGCTGGGACTATAGGTCCTGTGTCCCTGTGCCTGTCTCTTCATGTTTCTATTTCTTAGCTTTCTAGGCAGTCACACAGCCACTGTAGAAATTCACTGTGCTTATTTGCCTGATCCCTAACAGTGGAAATCTAATTTGCTTCCAACCTTTTGCCTTACAAACAACACTGCAGGGCAGGCCTCCTTAGTCACTTAGCGACACGTATATACTTACCCAATGCAGTTGTAGAGCAAGTTCTCTGAGGAATAACTGCTGAATCAAGGTATATTTGAAATTCTATTACATTTGCCAACCTGCCTTCATTTCTGAGAGATTGCGCCAGTTTAGAGTTTTGCCAGTGTAGAAAACTGTTAACTTCACAATCATGGGAGCTAATGCCTGGATTTCTTACCAATCTGGTAGGTGAGATACAAGGTCTCAGTGTAATTTTAATTTTTACTGAACACTTAGGGCTCTTGCATAGGACACAGGCTTAGTTCCTAGAACTTTCATGGTAGCTCAGAACTGCCTGTTCTCATACATATAAAAAAAACTTAAAAATTAAACTATATTCGTGTCTTTTGCCATTCCCTGGTTACATAAACTTGTTTCAGTTTCTAAGTACTGATTACTGCATTTGCTACAGTGTGTGTTGGTGGGAGGTGGGGAGTTGGGGGGGGGCGGAGCTGAATCTCAGTCACTTGAACACAGGGCACTGGGAGCCAGGAACTGAGCAGTGAAGTGAGACAGACAAGGTCCTGGACTCCTGAGCTACTCTGGGGCAAGGGACACAAATAAGCACAATTACTACAGTCTGGGACCACTCTGCAGAGAATAAACAGGTGGTAAAGGAACACCTGGGATGTGATTCCTTTTGGGCATTACCGCAAAGACATCAGAAAGCCAAGCCGGGTGGTTAGAAAGATTTACGGTCCCACTGAGCAGTAGAGCTACGAACTCTGTGTCTTAGGGTCTCCTAGACCCGGCCCCTGCCAAGAAGCTTCTGCGCTGCTCAGACCCCAGGAGGGGTCTGCAAGCCCTTGGAGTAGCCTATTGGGCTGTTTACAGATGCCTTGGGACACACCAGCAACCTAGACTGTGATCTCGGAGGAGGTCAGAGTTAGCTTGGCCCCTAAAGGGGGTAGAAAACAAAGGCCAACCATGTTTGTATAGACCGCTAACAGTAAAAACCTTGGCCATTGAGGCTTGAGTTTGTTCCCCTGGTTGAAAATACTGCAAGGGTGTTGTCACATGCTGTAGCCAGGAGAATTAAGCACTGTCTGCATAAATCCACTGGAATCTCAAGCAGGTGCCCTCTGGCCTGCCTGAAGTGCCTTCTTCTATTACCAATGATAATCTGTATTTTTTTTTTTTTTTTTTTGGTTTCTCAAGATAGGGTTTCTTTGTGTATACTTGGCTGTCCTGGAACTCATTCTGTAGACCAGACTGGCCTCGAACTCAGAAATCCACCTGCCTCTGCCTCCCAAGTGCTGGGATTAAAGGAATGTGCCACCACGCCTGGCAATAATCTGTATGCTTTCACTGCAATCAACTGTAATAGTGAACACTATCATTTTCCTGTGGTCTATGAGGCCTCCCACTGAATTACAGAACCAAGAATAGTCTAGGGACTCCTGTCCCAAATGTCTTGTCCTCACGAAATTACAAAAACGGTGCTAAGAGAAATTAAGGAACAAAAGCAAAACAAACAACTACACCACCCACAAAGTGCATCAAAGGAACAAGCAGCAAAGAACAGGGAATCTACAAATGCAAGAAACTCTTGGCAGATTCTCTCTGGGACATATCAAAGCTTATCTCACGCTAGGATAGCCACCATCAAAACCACCCCTACCAAAGACTGGCTGGATGTAGCTCAGTCTACAGGGCTTGCCAAGTTAGAGACGCAGCTCTAGGAAAATAAAGAGGAAATGACAAGTGGTGATGTAAAGAAACTGTGGCCCTCATACTTTGTTTTCTGGTACATAAAATGATACAACCACTAAGGAGAGCAACATTCCTGAGGTAGGTGGGGTTAGCCATGGTGGCACAACCCTGCATTCCCAGCACTCAGGACATTGAGGCAGAAGGACATTAAGTTTGGGGCAAACCAAGACCCTGCTCAAAATAATTAAAAAGAGCATATGATCTAGTGATCCCACTTTGAGTGTATTTACTAAATTACTTAATTGCAAAGAGGATTTCAAAGAGAAGTGTGCATAGCCATACTCACAGAAGCACACTATCCTTTATAGCCAGGTGGCAGAAGTCCAACAACTCAAACATCCATTGACAATGGATACCAAAAAAAAAAAAGCATTATAAATATGCAATAGAGAATTCCTCAGCCTTAAAGAACTCCTAGGCAGACACGGTGTGCACACCTGTAGTCCTGGCTATGTTGGAAAGAAGACAGGAGGGAGTAGGAAGGAAAACAATGTGACAAGAGCCGGGTGTGGTGGCGCACGCCTTTAATCCCAGCACTCGGGAGGCAGAGGCAGGCAGATTTCTGAGTTCTGAGGCCAGGCTGGTCTACAAAGTGAGTTCCCGGACAGCCAGGACTATACAGAGAAACCCTGTCTCGAAAAACCAAAAATAAATAAATAAATAAAAATGTGACAAGAAATCCTGTCACACTATGACATGGGTGACTCTTGAGTGCACGGCACTGAGCGAAGTAAGCAAACCAGGAGAAGGCAAGATCTAGAGTGTCACACTAAGAACCAGAAAAGATAACTCATCGTGCAGATGGCAGGGCAGTTCAATGGTTCTAGAGCACACTGTGAATGTGGTTAATATTAAACTATGAGTTAAAAACTGGTTATGATGAGTCAGGCAGTGATGGCATGTGCCTTTAATCCTGGCAATGGGAAGGCAGAGGATCTCTGTAAGTTTGAGGCCAGCCTGGTCTATAGAATGGGTTCCAGGGCAGCCAAGACTACAGAGAAATGCTGTCTTGAAAAAACAAAAACAAACAAAATCCAACAACAACAACAAAAACAGAAACAAAATGGATGAGATGGTAACTTTAAACTTTAAACTTTAAACTTTGTGTTATTTACCACAATCAAGAATTTTAGTTAAAAGATCTAAATAAATATAGAATTATACTATTCATGGAATAAGACCAGCATTATGAAAATATCAGTTCCGCCGGGTGTGGTGGCGCATGCCTTTAATCCCAGCACTCGGGAGGCAGAGGCACGCAGATTTCTGAGTTCAAGGCCAGCCTGGTCTACAAAGTGAGTTCCAGGACAGCCAGGACTATACAGAGAAACCCTGTCTCGAAAAACCAAAAAAAAAAAAAAAAGAAAATATCAGTTCCAAAAATCCTCTACACAACATAGGAAGGGAATCAATGCAATCACAAACTGCCAGTTGGCCTTTTAAAAGAAAGGTTTGCAAAGTGATTGGCAAAACCACTTAGGACTTAAATATACAAAGTAAATAGACCAGCTGACCTTGAACTCAGAGATCTGCTTCCTGCCTCCTGCTGTTGGGACTAAAGATGTGTACGACCAGGCCCAACTATTTTATTAAGAACCAAAACCAAAATAACCACCACCTTGTTAAACAGTGATACCAAGACCTAATATACAATTACAGTAATAGCAGGAATGTGTCACTGGTACAAGCACTAACTGATCAGTGGGACAGAATCGAGGCCAGATCTGTGAACCAGTGTGTGCCAGGGCACAAAGACACTTCACTGCAAACAACAGTCTTCTTCAAGCGCAATGCTGATCAAGGACATCCACAGAGAAACAAACTCTGACCCATATTGTGTTACATACACAAAATCAACTTAAAACAGACCACAGATCTAAATGAAAGTTGTCTTTGAGCCTGGGCTGTGAGCTGGGTTTGCCCCAGCTTCCCAAATAAGAAGTTGAGATAACAAGTGTGTGTCATGATACCCAATAACAGATAAATTATAAAGCATATAACTACCAAAAAAAAAAAAAAAGATTTGGAAAGAAACTTAAAAAACAGGATAAGATTTCATAGATAACTTCACAAAAAAAGAAACCCCACATTTCCAAGAGAAAAAAAATGACAAAAAGGACTTCACTGATATTCAATGATTTGCAAGGTATATGTATTATAACTTACATATCCAGAACATAAAGAGTCCTCACAATTTGAAAATGGGCAGCACACTGCACCAGACATCTCACTGGAGAAGGTTCATCAGCGTGATAAACAAAAACATTCAACACCATTGCTCATTAGAGATATGCAAATTAAAGACTAAGAAATGCTAGCACATACATTCTAAAAGGTTTGAAAGCTTGGGACTGACCCTTGAGGGCTGACGAGGGTGGGGTGGCTGCGAGGCATATCAAGAATCCAAGAATGCAGTTATTCAACCAATTTGGAAAAGTGGTATTATCTCAAGAAGCTCACCACAGCCTGCAACACTGGGTTATTTTCTACTCTTAGGCATTTACCCGAAATAAATGAGCACATGACCATTTGAAGTTTTGTAACTGAATATTTGTAATATGTCAAATTGAAACCTC
Organism: Mus musculus; assembly: GCF_000001635.26. Taxonomy (NCBI): domain Eukaryota; kingdom Metazoa; phylum Chordata; class Mammalia; order Rodentia; family Muridae; genus Mus; species Mus musculus. The sequence continues at coordinate 83,703,348 of NC_000078.6, read as the reverse complement.
CCCCAAATATTGAAACAAGGAACTGGCCAAAGAACTATGGCATAAGCATATAACCGGCTACAACTCAGAAATAAAACAAGACTACTGACATAACACCCATCAATTTCAAAATAATTATGCTAATTAAAGAAGCCAGACAAAAAAAGTCTGTAAGATTCTATTTAATTTTGAGTGAGCCTCGCCTTTGATGGCTGAGCCATCTCTCCAGCCCAGCATGGCTCTATTTATATAACTTCTGGAAGAGTAACCCCAGAGGGAGGTGACAAAAAGACCTGAGGGTGGTTGCTAGGGGTGGGGAAAGGCATGGGGACAGCACAAAGGGAACATGGGCAACTTGGGGGTAATGAGGCCTGCTCTTTTCTTCACTACAAAGAATTTTATGGATTTTTACGAGTATTTATGCATGCTATAAGTCATCGCATTGAGCCAGAAGTGGTGGTGCACACCTTTTAATCCCAGTGCTTGGGAGGCAGGTGGGTCTCTGTGAGTTCGAGGCCAGCCTAGTCTACAGAGTGAATTCCAGGACAGATAGGACTGTTATACAGAGAAACCTTATCTTGAAAATTAAAAAAAAAAAAAAAGTCATCACATTGAATCCTCTATGTATAGTTAACCATATGGCAATTATTCCACAATGGAGCCATTCTTAAAGACTGTCAGCGAGGTACAGTAGTACATGCTAATACTTTCTGGTTGAGGCAGGAAGATCTTGAAATTGAGGCCAGTCTGGGCAATTCAACAAGGCCCCATCAAAACAAACTGGGCCTAGTGGCAGTCGATCATCACGCCAGCATTGGGAAGCTAAGGCCGGTGGGCCAGAGTCCAGTCTACACAGTAGGATGGACTCTCTTTTAAAAATAAACAAAATAAAGTTTAAGTATCTTTTTAAAGGAGTTGTAAAATATGCTTTGAGTTCTAGTATAGCCAGGGCTACATAAAGAGAACCGATCTTAGAAAACAAAAAAGAAAAAAGTGTTGTCGGGTAGTGTTGGCGCACGCCTTTAATCCCAGCACTTGGGAGGCAGAGGCAGGTGGATTTCTGAGTTCATGGCCAGCCTGGACTACAGAGTGAGTTCCAGGACAGCCAGGGCTACATAGAGAAACCCTGTCTCGAAAAACCAAAGAGAAAACAAAAGTGTTTAAAAACTGTTAAAATGAGTTGATACTAAAAATACATGGTTTCCAAAATTAAAAATCTTATTAACTACTAAAATGGTTTAGACATAGTGTTATTTTAAGAGAAATTAAAGGCAGAAGTTTTTCACAGGCATGGTAGCTCTGCCTTTATCTGAACACATGGGAGACTGAGGTAAGAGGATGATGGTAAGATAAAGGCCAACGTGGGCTACATGAAAGGCTCCAGGACAGCCATGGTTACCAGAACACTGAAAAAAATTAAAAAAGAGCAAGCAGTGAGCTTTTCATTAAGAAGTCCCGACAGCAGCGACGTACACTGAAGTCCTCAGTGCACCGCACTCGTTCTCAGTAATTACCCACAGGCAGACTGCACGCCCCTTGTGGCTGCAGAGAGGCTCAGGGGTTAAGAACTCTCACCAGGGTTCAGGTCCCAGCACCCACATCAGATCTCACTCCAATCTAGGTGATGAGATGCTCGTACAGACAAACATGTAACCTGGCCTCAGACTCACAGAATCCACCTGCCTCTGTTGCCTGAGTATGAAGATTAAAGTCATGCATCATCACTTCCATTCCTGATTAGAAAATCTTTTAAAACACAGAAACATTGGGGCTGGAGAGATGGCTCAGCGGTTAAGGGCACTGACTGCTCTTCCAGAGGTCCTGAGTTCAAATCCCAGCAACCAACCACATGGTGGCTCACAATCATCTGTAATGACATCCTGTGCCCTCTTCCGGTATGTCGGAAGATAACAACAGTGTACTCACATACATAATAAATCTTTTTTAAAAAGTCACCGACACAGAAAAATCTTAATAAAAATTGCCTTATAGGGCCGGGGCGGGGTGAAAAAAAATTGCCTTATATGCCAAATAACACAGTCTCCAACTTGAATAAAGTTGGGTATTTGCTTGCTACACTCTAGATCGGTGGTTCTCAAGCTGGGGGTCGCGACCCCTTTGGGGGTTGGACAACCTTTTCACAAGGGTCACACATCAGAGATCCTGCATATCCGATATTTATGTTATGATTCATAACAGCAACAGAATTACAGTTAGGAAGTAGAAATGAAAATAATGTTATGATTGGGGCCACCATGACATGAAGAGCTGTATTAAAGGGTTGCAGCGTTAGCAACGTTGAGAACCGCTGCTTTAGATGCTTAGAACATTGTACAATAACAGTTTTAGAAATCTTTGGGTTTTAAAAAACATCACCTATCAAACATCAAGTCCCTTTACCATTAGTAAGATTAATACATAGCAGCCCAAGATAAGACACTATTTTCTGGACTCCTGAAGCCTGTGGTTGCCTCTGTTTAAGAGGTTACAAGGATATGGTAAAGGCAAGAGATCTGTGGAACAAAAGAGGGTTTACATGGTCTCCTCATTATGTCACCTACCAACAAATAATGGTGATTAAACTTACATGAGACTGCCAACTAAGAACGATTTGGTTAGTCTTTTCCAAAATGATTTCTATTTATTATACTTGTGGTAGGAGTAACCACTTTAATCTTGACCCTACTTGTTCAGGATTATAACAGTTTTAAAATGCAAAGTCTTACATTCTAGCTACAGGCTCCTCCCACTCCTGGTCCTCCCAAAACATTTAAGGTAGGAGCGTACTGAGATTATTCAGTAAATTATCTAAAATTTACTGATGGGAAAGTGAGGAACTCTAAATCTTCAGAGTATAAAGAAAGTCTTAAGGCTCAATCTTGATGCATACACGCGCGCGCACGCACGTGCGCACACACACACACACACACACACACACACCCCTCAGAGACTAGAAGAGGTCCTCTGGAGCTGGAGTTAACAGGCAGTTATGAGCCACCTCATATGGATCTATCTTGGGTCCTCTGGAAGAGCAGGAATTGCTTTGACCCCCTGAGCCATCTCTCCAGGCTCCCCTAATCCTCACTTGTGACTTGCCTTTAATGACAGCTTTCACTAGCAAGTACAAACTACACAAGGCAGGCTTGCAGACCTGAGACTGGCCTTGTCAAGGTTTCCCTCCATCTTGGTTGTACCTCAGAAAATTCTACCGATTCCCTAGACAGCTCCTAGGCCTGCTGTGGAGTCTGCCTCCAGTCAGTAGTGCTTAGCTGACAGGGTTACAACAGACAGATTTAGTGTGTGTGGTCTGTGAAGAGTTTGTGTATATACCCTGTATCCCACCCCTCTCCTGAGCTCCCAGCAGTTTACCTTGCATTGTATAATCACCGTCACTAAATACTTACCGAGCACTGTCAGAAACTGGCCAGCACTAGAAAACATAAAACAATGCACTCACTTCTTCCTAGAGAAGAGTACATTCAAGACAGATAACGTGGAGCATGCGGTCCTTACATATCATGCAGATGGGCAAAGTTTCAGTTGGGGTGACATGAGGTTAAGTCCCCCCGCAGAACAGAGTAAAACAAGTGCAGTTTGGGGTCCCCTAGCACCAAGGCTGTGACATTTCCCCTCAGCTTAATGTTTAACAAGAAAAGACATTCGGCAAAGTAGAGCAAAGCTGCCCCGGCCTCAGCAGCAGCCGGCACTGACACTGTACCTGGCTCCGGATGGCGCTGCTGGAGTGGCTGTCCTCAGACATCTGGGCATTCTGGAAGTAGGACAAAGGTGCAGGTATCTCTGTCATTGGAGCAGCTGGACAGAAATACCTTCTCAAAGAAAACAAAACCTCTTGGGATTCTGAAAAGGGAAAACAAGACTTTATGCTTTGAGGTGGCTACGGCTCATTTGTTTTTAAACTCTCACGAATTTCATTCTGGAAGAACAAACCTTTCTCTCATGTGTTCTCCTCCAAGCTGCCTAAAGACCTCGAAGGGCTGCTGTCTTGTGTTGGTTCCTGGATTAAGTATAAAGCAGAATTTTATCAAGCCACTCGTAATTAGTCAAATCCACTTGTACCTGTTGGGATTCAGACCCGGGACAAACAGCTGAGGTGCATATTTCATATGCATATTTTATCTACCAAGACAGGAACTGACCTCCAGGTTCTCCCAGCATTCCTCAGTCCCTACACGGGCTTCCGGTCCCCAAGAGGCTCTCCTACATAATCCAAACATTTTGGTCTCTTTCTGCCCCCTCTCCATTTTCTCTCTCCCTGTGTGCACATGTTCTTTCTCTTTCTCTCCCTCCTCCCCTGTCTCCTTCCCCACTTTAGGACCAGTGAGCCCACCTGAGAACTTCTTCCTAATAAACCTGCCTTAATTGACTTTACTCTGGCTTGAATTGGCTCACTTCACCAGTGGAGAAAAACTTATCATCTGGTGTCCTGACTCTGGAGGAGTTGAGGCCCCTGCCACGTGAGAATAGGGGACCACTCCTTTCCCCCATCTTTCTCTGCCCCTGATGCGACAGACTTTGGACTCCAGGTGTAACCACCTCCCAGCAGCCTTGGAAGACAGAGTGTCAGAAGCCAGCCTCTGGGGGAGCCTTGGGTTCAAAGACATTTGACCTGAGGCTAATCCCCCAACCCCAACTGTATAACCCCAGGCTTATGTGCAGACGATGTACATTTGAGCCTTTGGTCCCCGGCAAAGCCTAGAAGAATGGGTGCCACCGCATCTAAAATTGAAAGCTTTATCCAAATTGGTCGGAACTCCATAAGTCCAATTCTTGTGAACCGCCTTCTCACCTGCCCGCTTGACCACAACAGTTTCAGCAGCCGACCACCTCCCCACACACAGCTCCAGGTGCCACCTAGCCCCGCCCCCAACCCACAGCCCCCAGGTCCATGTGCTGCCTCACTGGCAACAGTGATGGTAGGGAGCAGACTGCTACTTAAATCACCCGCTGCCAGAAAGATTACGAAGTGGTTGCCATCTTTACCATGGGATAAAGAGGGTGGAACCATGGCTTCACCACCATCTTGATTAAGGACAAGAACATGGCTGGCAGATAACCCTGTTATGGGTTCAAGAAAACAAAATAAAACAAAACCAACCAAACTAAACCAAATCAAACCAACCAAACAAACACAACATACCTTGCTGGGTGGCCCTGACAACCAAACCTTGAAACATATAATAACACACTTGGTATTAATTTTGGAGACATTACATGTTAACACTTGTTAAAACGGGTTTTGTATTCTGAAACTTATGCTCTATGTCTTCACTCTTTAAAAGGTACTTTATTCTAACATCACAGGTACAGTGTAGAGCAGATAACCTCAAACTTTATCTACCCATCTGTCTATATTTTCAAGGCTAAGCCTAAGATGGATAAGGAGAAACAAGCAAAGCTTGTCTGTTCAGATATACTTCTGATAGACAGACGGTCCTCAGGCACTTCAGAGACCTGCTGAATATGGCATTTAAGATGCTTAAATATATCACGACAGAGATTTCCAAAATATAGCAGTGCCCTGCTCCAAGGTCTCCAAGATATGGGCACAACAATGAAGGACTCCACCTGGATTGTGGCTACACCAACCATATTTGTCCCAGTACCTTGACCCCTGTCAGGACACTGCTGTAAATGTGGACAAAGACACCAGAGCTAATTGTCCCATGGTGCCTAAGACAAGATTAGGTTGGTCTATCTCATGTTCCTTCTCCACAGAGGGCCAGAGGGGCACGCAAAGACTACCTCTGTTTTCAGGTGGAGTGGCTGTCTGGGCAATGGGTAAGTCTGTCATTTTAATTGTTACTTAGGCTACTTAGATTACAATTCCTGCTTACTCAGGTAAAATTTGTCCTTCTCAGGTCTCTGAGAGGTTGAACTTAAGGAACTCATTTTACAGTGAGTGCTCCAAGTGATCAACCACCATACCTGTCTGTTCCAGCATCCTGCCAACTGGGGGTGGGGGGGGTGGGGGGGGGGAAGGGTGTCGAGACAGGGTTTCTCTGTGTAGCCCTGGCTATCCTGGAATTCACTTTGTAGACCAGGCTGGCCTCGAACTCAGAAATCCGCCTGCCTCTGCCTCCCGAGTGCTGGGATTAAAGGCATATGCCACCACACCCGGCCCTGGAGAAGGGCAGGACAAAGGTGAGCACAGGGCTGAGACCACTGTAAACTGTCTTTCATATTCATCTTTCTCCTTCCTTCCATGCAAAATTGAAACAGAAAGTGGGAACACCTTAAGTAACGTATTATGCTCACTTTACCCATCCATTTTACAAGAAAATCAGTGGCTGAGCGTGGTGCCACATGCCTTTAATCCAAGCACGCACAGCAGCTAGCCGCCTCACAATGAGACCCTGTCTCAAAATACAAGGAAGTCAACCATCTTACCCTGTCTGGCATCAAAAGATCCTAACCCACATACAGGACTCTGTGCAAAACAACGTCCCTGCCTCTAGGAGCTTACAGGAATGCCGACTAGGTTATATTACACTCGTTTTATTACTAGCAAAACTACTGCTTACAAAGTAACGAGATCTTTAACATCAATGCTCCCACTATATAAGGAAACTTGAGATTCTGCACAGACAGTCCAAGTATTTATTTTAACAGGTAAGTTACAATGGGTGGGACTGTGTCCTTTAAGTCGTTTCTTTCAGGCTCACATAGCCTGTTTAGCCATTATAAGGAACCACACTGGGGCGTTCTGGGACAAATCCTCTAAGACCCACCAATAACACACCCATCACTTTAGCATGCTCCCAATGCTATTTTCAAAGTTCTTTTCATAATCATTATTCTGTTTGACTCTTTAAAAAAGTTCCCATGGGAGCTGGGCAATAGTGACACACCCCCTTAATCCCAGCACTCAGTAGCATAGGCAGGACAGATCTCTGAGTTTTAGGATCAGTCTGGGCTACAGACCGAGTTTAGGACAGCCAGGACTACACAGAGAAATCCTGTCTAAAAACAACAACAACAACAACAACAAAACCCAAACAAACCACACACACCCCCAAAATTTTATTCCTGTACTGGCTGGTTTTGTGGTGTGTGTGTCAACAAAAGCTAGAGTCATCAGAGAGGAAGGAGCCTCAGTTGAAGAAATTCCTCCATGAGATTGAGTTGTAAGACATTTTCTCAATTTATTATCAACAGGGGAGAGCCCAGCCCAAGGTGGGTGGTACCATCCCTGAGCTGGTGGTCCTGGGTTCTGGGAGCAAGCCAGTAAGCAGCATCCCTCCATGGCCTCTGCATCAGCTCCTGCCTCCAGATTCCAGCCCTGCTTGACTTCCTGTCCTGACTTCCTCCAACGATGGAGTATGATCTGGCAGTATAATCAAATAAACCCTTTTTCCCCAACTTGCTTTTCGGTCATTGTGTTTTTGTCCGCAGCAGTAGAAACCCTAATACAGTTCCCTGGGGGTGGGGGTGGGGTGGGGGAGGGGGCTGCAGTTGGCTCAGTGGTTACAGAGCACTTGCTGCTCTTGCAGAGGACCCAGGTTTGCTACCCAGCACCCACATGGTGGCTCATAATCATTCATAACTCCTGTTTCAGGGCATCTGGTGTCTTCTTCTGACCTCCACAGGCACCAGGCACACAGATGTGTACATTTATGCACACAGGCAAAACACTTATACACATAAATCTACAAAAATGTCTGAAAATAAATAAAAGGGACAACTCTCTTTTGAATCCCCTATCCCCGGTTCCAGGGAGTTTTCTCCTTACCTTTCAAACCCCTCCCCCCCCCCCCCAAAATTTTTTTCTCTAGAAGACTCTGCGTTCGAATGTCATAAACATCAAGGTGAGGCAATGTGCCTGTGCAGGGTTAAGGGGCAAATGAGTAACACCCCCAATCCAGATTCCAGGTGGTGAGGACACTCAGCCGGGGCTCCTCTGCTCACCCAGAGAAATCACACGACTCCCAGGAAGAGCCTGATGGAATATGATCAGAAGGAATAAGCCCCGAAGCAGAAGCAGGCCATGGCCAGGTCATGGAACAAGCACACACTCCTGGGACAAAGGGGGTAGACCAAACGGAGTTGATTCGGATCTAACAACAGCCAAAACCATCACTGGAAAAGGTCAATACCCCACTGCCCAGGCAGCATGGCAGAAGACACTTGCAAAGTTGATAACATTCTCAGCTGAGAGCTATGAACACCAGAAGCCAGTAGCTGACTAGAGACCTGGATGGCAGAGGGAGGAGGGAAAGGGATATAGATTTTGGTGCTTTTCTTTCTGGACAGCCACTGAAGACGGACACACCGCAACACCTTCCTGATATCTAGCTCCTCTCTCTCAGACACTTGTGTGGAGATGAGGAGGCCAAAAGGGACAACAGTAAAAAACCAAAATGCTCACTAACAATCAGATCCTAGCTATGCAGCTGTGCTGCTAACCTCATATACACAATAAGACTAACTCCCAATGTCCGGAGGACCTTACCTGACAGGGCCAATCTATACATTTACCCAAGACAATGAGCAGACTACCTCTTACTTAATCAAATTGGACCTCATACAAATAGCTCAAAAGGTAAGGCCAGGCAATGTGTCTCTTGACTGCTATAAACAGACGCCATTCCCTTTTAAGGACGCCACCTGTTTCTGCCCACAATGTATTTTCTTTACTAGAACTTTCCTATCAGTTCTGATCTGATAAATGCTTCTTTACCCTCTGCTTTGTGCTTGCTCCAAGCACAACAATTTGGGCAGTCGGGCAAAGGAAAAAGAAGTCATTGTTTTGATGAGCAATGGCAATTTCTATCAGACAAAGACTAGGAGCTGGGATGCAGCCCTGTGACAGAGTGCTTGCACAGCATGTGCAGACCCTGGGATCCATCCTTAGCATTGGGGAAACCAAAAGCAGAGATACAAGGGAAGGAAAAGCCACAGCCTATGAGTAATCTCACAGCTTTAGATGTGCTCCACAGAGAAGCCGATGCAGGGTCTGGAGAGATGGCTCAGTGGTTATGCAATGTGAGGACTGGATATACGATTCCTCAGAACGTACCTAAATACTGGGTGGCTCTGGTGGCTTGTCTCTAATTCCAGAACACAGAGGCAGAAACTGGGAATTCCCCAAAGCAAGCTGGCTGGCCAGACAAGCTATATTAGTGAGTTCTGGGTTTGACTAAACCCATAGCTCAGTGAAAGAAGTGGAGAGTGAACCAGAAAGACTCTACAGCCTCCAGCACACACCCATGTACACACACCCACGTAGCGGAGGAAAAAAGAAAATCCATCCAGCTAGAAAACCTCCTCTCAACACCAAAACTTCTAAAACATCTCAGGAGCAATGTTTAAAGTTTCAGAATAGGTTCCTAAAAGAAATTCCCATTCACTAAAGCACCCACAGCATTGGAGATGTAGCTTGGTTCATAGAGTACTTGTTTAGCACACACCAAGCCCTAGCTTCAATCTCCTTAAACACAAACCAGTATGGGTTTGAACACTTGTAATTCCAACACTTAGAAGAATGTAGGCAGGAGAGTCAGAACTTCAAAATCATCTTTGCCTACAAAGTAAATCTGAAGCTAGCCTGAGCTACAAGAGACCCTAATTGAAATTTAATCAATTTTAAAGGAAAGAAAAAAAAAACAAACACAAAAAGGTACTTTCTAGCCGGGCAGTGGTGGCGCACATCTTTAATCCCAGCACTTGGAAGGCAGAGGCAGGCGGATTCCTGAGTTTGAGGCCAGCCTGGTCTACAGAGTGAGTTCCAGGACAGCCAGGGCTACACAGAGAAACCCTGTCTCGAACTCTCTCACCCCCCAAAAAAGCCAACAGGTACTTTCTCCCATCTCACTGTACACTGAACTCATTTTCTAACTCTTGAGACAAATGTAAATAAAACTGGTACACTACAAAACATCTTCAGTGAGACATAAGCATGGCTTTATCACCACAAAGAGCCTGTGGCGGAATGTCCCTAAGCCACTTACCCAGCTTCTACCACTTTAAAAACTACCAAAATTATTTTTTTGCTCTACATAAATGGCTATAGTGCTAAAAAGCTTTCAAGGTGTGAGGCAGGAAATAAATAAATAAATAAATAACGTTTTCAAGCTCTTGATTTATTTTCCTACCAATCAGGCTGCTGCCGCCATGGCCTGAAGTGAGGACTCCATTTCCTGTCTTGAAGTGGGGAAGAAGAAGACTCAGACTAGACACAGACATGTAGTCTAGGCAGAAGTTTATTAGCAAGGCACATACTCCAAAGAGAGAGCTGAGGGGCCTACAAGAAAAGGCAGAGGGGCAGAATAGTGGGCTCTGTTCTGAGCTGCAGACTTAAAGACGTCATGATGGAAGTTTGGGAGGTGGGTGACATATTCATGGTAACATGGCACTTCATCCCACCAAGTGGCGTTCTGACTCTCAGAGGACAAGAGTTCTCAAGACCCAGCTTTTCTTGTTTTACTCCCTCATCTCTCCGCCCTTTGAGTCTGCCGAAAGCCCCATGATCTCAAGGTTGCCTGTCAAACAAACTAAAGCTTTATCATGAAAGCTGGGGCCAGGTATCACAGCTGACAGGCAGACTGCACAAACAGGCTGTTCCTCTCTTCCAGGACCCTCCACACCCTCCCGCGCCCCACGCAGTTTTTCCTACTTATCTCCCTGATAGGGAACTCAAACTCTGATTAGAGTTTGAATTTTGATTTACTTATTTTGGTTGGTGGGAAGCAAAGATGCTTGGAAAGTGTCCTGCCACTAAGTGCCATCTCTCTCCTTGGCTGTCTGTCTGTTTGGGACAGGGTCTCAGAATGTAACCCTGGCTGGGCAGCAATTTGCTATGAAGATCACGCTGGCTTCAAACTCAGAGGTCCTCCTACTTCTTCCTCCTGTGCACTGTTGTTAAAGGTGCGCCCTGGTGTTTCTGCATTTATGGAGACAGGTCTTGCTCACGATGCTTGTGCTTGAGGTCCTCCTGCTTCCAACTCCTGAGTGCCAGGATTACAAGTGCGTACCATCAAACCCTGTTCTACCTGGGCTTCTAAAAACCACAGTGAATGTAAGCAAACCCTCAACTGTATTCCAGAACTTGACTTAGGAATACCCAAGACAGACCCATGATCCATAAGGCAGAGAGAGCGAGCGAAGCATTCCCCCAGCCCTACAAGACATGTTCTGAAAGTAACAGAACTAAAAGGAGCAAGGGCAGTGATGCAGCCGGTTGAGGGTGGCTTTTTCCCTCTTTCCATCCCACTCCACCTCTGCGAACCATCTGTGGTAGAGACAATTATTATTCAGTAAATATCCTCTCCTTCCACCAGTCTCCCCAAGGGAAGAACGGTTACCCTTCATATCTTCTAATTCAGGATCCTTGGAGTCGATCAACTGTAGACTGAAAACATTTGGCACGTAGATTTCATTGTTCTTCATAATCAACACAATGTAAGGATTATTTACGCAGCATTTACATTAGTGGGTATTATAGTTGAGAGATGATTTAAAGTACACCGGAGGATTTATAAATAATATATTTATTTTTGGTTCATATTTTTTCTTCAGTGTTAGGAATCAAGCAAGGTCTCTGAACATGACTACACTCTTACCCGCAAATACTACTGTTAAATGTAAGGACTGGGACATCCTCAGATTTTGGAAACTAGTAGTCCTAGAACCAATTCCCTGAGATTGCTCTTTGGTCTCTTTCTGGGTAACAGCCATCACCTATTCTAAGTCTTTATGTGAGCTCCTATACTGTGCCTTTATCAATGCAATCTTAGCTGATGGACACTGGCAGATATATGTGAGCCATGCTTGTGCAGCTGTCCTTGCCTTGAGAAGTCAGCAGAGTGGTTTGATAGTCTTTGTCCCCTCAACCTGGGCCCCAGGAGAAGATGCTCAAATCAAAATGGTCCCAGCTGAGCCACACATTCCACCCTGAAGCAGAGCCCTGAGTTAACTTAAGTGCTCTAAGCTGTGAGGTTTGGAGCTCTGCTATGGAGACTTATTGCTGCAACTTATTTCAAAGCAATGGTAAAACTGGCGGGCTCACAAGACACAATGAACATGAGCTAAAATCAGCTCATAATTTATTTCAAACCTTCAGGATTAACTGTATTTAGAATATGGATTTTCTTTTGGATTCTGTAAAGGCAGTATATGCTCAATAGTACATCCGAGAGCCTTAGAATCACAAGAGTAATTAATATCCATTTAGGTCTATGGTGAAACACACCAACAGTCTCAAAGTATATCAAGACAGTAGGATCTAGGGAGTTAGCTCAGTGGGTAAAAGCACTTGCTGTCAAAAGGAGCAGAGCTCAAATTCCCAGCATCACATCCAAGCCAGGCATAGTTCCTGCGCCTACAGTCCTAACACTGGGAGGTGGAGACAAGAGGCTCCCAGGAGACTGACAGACAGCCCACCTAGCTGAAACAGCTTCGGCTCAATAAAGAGACTGTGCCTTATAAAATAAAATTGGTGCTCATGGTGCAGCCCGCGTCTGACAAGCAGAATTTAATCCCCAGCGCCCACATATCGTAGACAAGAAGGATTCCATAAAGTGATCATGTGTGTTATAACATCTGTGTGCCATGGCGCACGTGCTCCCACACACACAATTAAGTTTTTAAAAATTAAGCTGGGTGTGGTGGCAGATCTCTGTGAACTTCAGGCCAGCCTGGTCTACATAGTGAGTTCCAGGAAAGCCAGGGCTACACAGAGAGTCCCTGTCTCACAAAACCAAGCAAAACAACAACAAAAATTAAATAAAAAGGCCCAGGGGGCGGGGGTGGGGGTGGGGGTGGGGGGAGACTTCTCGAGATGGCTCAGACAGTAAAGGTACTTGTCCCACATACCCGGAGACCTATGCTCAGTACCCAGTACTAATATAAAGGTGGGAAGAGAGAGCTAACTTCAGACTTCCGAATATTACTATGGAAGCCCCCCCAACCCTGCACACAAAAATAACATTTTTGTTTTTTAAGTAAGGCAATAAACAGTGGAGAAACGCTCCCCCTGTCCTCCTCTGGCCTCTGAATTTGTGAGCATATAGGCAAAGACTTCAGCTTTGCATATAAAGTAGAGGTGCACACACATACATATCACACCCACAGAATAAGACTCAACATGGTCTCTATCTGTACTGTCAAACAGACTACAGGCCATCCTAGGTTAGATCAGGTGGATGAATTCGCTCTACTCTCGAGTCATTCACCATCTCTGTTATCCAGGCTGGCCGTGATTTTCCAGCTCAGCCTTCCAAGTAGCTGGGACTCCTAAAGCACCGCCTATACCTGGAAATTATAAAGACTCAACCCAAAGTTATTTTAATAATTCTGTAATGAAGTTATTTTTATTGTGAGTCAATGTCTCTACCTTCTGTGGAAATGGATGGAATACAAGTATTTTTAAATTAAAAACGAATATTTACATCTAATTAACTTGCATAAATTCTTTCTGCTTTCACTCAAACAAGGAACTGGAAAAGACATCTGAAAACCAAATAGGGATTCTTGGAGCAGCAAATAGGAATCAGGTTTCTTTTAGACAAGGAAACACTGTGCCAGGTGCTGGGGATACTGTAGTCAGGGGTTGCTTCTGGTCACTGAAGAGCCTCCTAACTATCTAGAGAGGACAAGTTAATTTGACACGGATTTCCTGTTAAAAATGAAACTGTTAGCTACACTGGATTAACAAATCATTAAGACTAATTTCAACTGCTTCTTGTTACCTTTAAAAATGTGTCTGTGGGGCTGGAGAGATGGCTCAGCTGTTAAGAGCACTGACTGCTCTTCTGAAGGTCCTGAATTCAAATTCCAGCAACCACATTGTGGCTCACAAACATCCGTAATGAAATCTGATGCCCTATTCTGGGGTGTCTGAAGACAGCTACAATGTACTCACATATAATAAATAAATAAACCTCTAAAAAATTTTTTAAAAAAGTGTCTGTGGGAACATTTAAAACTAGTATTTGTGGTTCACGCTCATCTTTCAAGGGTACAATGGTACAGAGATCCTTCTAAAACAACACCAGGCCTTTCATTCCTATCGCTGACAATGCTCCCTGAAGCTTCCGTGTTTCTCAGCTTCTGTGACACTGCACTATTGTGGTTTCTGCATTCGTCCTCCTCAGCAGCCTCGTTGTCCTCCTTCTACCTGGCTCTTTGTTGTGTTCCCTAAGTGTCCACCCAGTTCTCTGCTCCAACATCAAACAGCAAATCTACTTAAGTGACCCATGTTTACAGTTTACAGCTCTGACCTCAGGCCATCTTCACCCGCTGTCACTTCAAAAGTACTATTTCCAAACCACTGCCTAACTTCCTTATTTCTCTCTCATTCTCCAAACTTGAACCCAGTCAATCTTATGCGTTAGTTGAACAGATCGCCTGTCCTGCTCACGTTTCTTCTACGTTTCTGTTACTGGAACTCTCATTTCTCCTAGTTATGTAAAAAGTTACCTCAATTGTCTCATGCACTCCGTCCTCCACTACCAGGCGGATGTGCCTGAGCCTCTGTTCGCGGCAGTGCCACATTTGAAAACGTGAAAGGGAAGAACTAGCAAACACTAAAGGCGCCTACAAGCGTCAGACACATGCATCGTGACAGTTCTGAAGAAAGAACAAGCGCCATACGACTCTTCGCCTGCCAACAGACACACTGAGAAGTTAGCCCCGAGTGCCACTCACTCACTTCTGGACTATGACACACTCGGGGCACCAGACGCAGAGTTTCACCAGTTGCTCAAGGCGACCCAGCCTAGGGCGCTTCCTCTATCTCTAGCTCCACTCTGATCGAGAGGCCACCCCTGATGCCAGCCATCTGCTCCCGGCCGCCCGGGGAAGCCAGCACTTCCGGGGTACCAAAGCTCGGAGAAGGCTGCTCTCAGTCTGGCCCCGGCTGGGTTCCGAGAAACCGGCTTCACCCCGTTTCCCACGCGGGGTTCCTCGATCTCCGCCCGCCTGGACCCCGCCCCTCATCCCTAGAGACGCCCGCAGCGCGGCCCTCGGAGACACAGGCCCGCCCGGACCCCCGGCAGGCAGGCGACGGTGAACACGACCGGCAGAGACACCCTCCGCCCCGCACACCCTGGGCACGCACCTTCTCTCTCCGCGCCCGGGCGGCCGGCTCGCAGCCTAGGTTTCCGCCTCAGCTGCCGCTGTTTTGTTTCCGACGAATACTCGCGGCCCACGGAGCAGGTCGTCCTAGGCCCCGCCCTAGAGGTCTCACCGGTGTCGCAACTTCCGGCCTCGGCGACGTTGGCCCCTAGACCCGGGAGGGGACGGAGCTTCCGGTGGCGCGCGCAGGCCACGAGGGCTGGGGGCTGGAGCTGGCCTAATCCACTCGCATAGATGTAAGGATGTGCGCGACCTGAGGCCTCTCTAGGGTTTGAGGCGCGTCTAGCGTTCTTCCAGTCTACAAGTGACATTTTCCCTTGTTTTTGGTTGAGACTGCGATTCGAGCGTTCCCTGCCGGTATCAAACATACCTTGTAGGAAAGGATGGGCTTGAACCTATTTATTTGGTTTCCATGTGTGGGGACACCGTGCCTTGTTTTGTAGTGACATTTTAAATCCAACACTTCCCATTTCTCCACAGTATTTATTTGAACAGTTCCTCAAAACGGATAAAATTTACTGTTTGTACTCTCAATAAACCAAAGCGATTGGTGGGTAAACAGAACCTGAGAAATATCCTATTAGTCTAGGTTCCGAGTCTGAAAGTCTTCCCAGATGGCAAGCTTCTAGAAAGCAAAGAATGTTTCCTATCTTGATTTTTACATCCCTCAGATTTTCCTTAATCGGAGAGACAATTATCAACAGCACACCACACATTTCACTTGGGCAAAAAACAACAGAGAAATTATTCATAATCCCAAATAACCAGAAAACGGCTAATGTGCTTAAGGAGCACACACGAGGAACTAGATTCTACTCCCAACAGAGACAAATACATCGGGATGGTGTTGTATCTGAAATCATAACACTCAGGAGGAGATGGGGCAGGACAGTGAGTTGAAATCGGACTGGGATTCCTAGCAAATTACAGGTCAAACTAAGATACACTGGGTCAAACTTCCTTTTTTCTACTTCCCAGAAGGCCTCGTTCTAAATAGTAGAGCATCCATCTCCATTTTCTCCCAACATTCTCAACCCTGCTTCAATAAACTCAGACTTCACTATTTTCATGCTTAAGATCTTGATACTTTAGTCTTTTCCGCCAGCGGAATGGCAACTGGGAGGAGACATAGCATAACCTTGGGTAGTTTTCCCTCAATCATTTACTTATACCCTCAATCATTTACTTATATGGGAAGAAGGCAGAAAATTGTAGACAGTACAGAACAAGCTCAATACACTTGCTAAACAAGCATAGACTAAAAGCCATTTGCAAACTACATTAATTGCGATCTTTTGGTAGAATGGCAAATGCTGTAAACTATACAGAGAAGCAATTTCGACAAACATTTTTGTGCAAAGATGTTCGTGGAGTACTGGTATATATATAAAAAAATCTCACTGTCCTACAACAAATCTTAGTTCACCTAGGTTATAAAACTCATGAATGGGGCTGGTGAGATGGCTCAGTGGTTAAGACCACTGACTACTCTTCCAAAAGTCCTGAGTTCAAATCCCAGCAACCACATGACGGCTCACAACCATGAGATCTGACGCCCTCTTCTGGTGCGTCTGAAGACAACTACAGTGTACTTACATATAATAAATAAATAAATCTTAAAAAAAATACTCATGAATGAAAGCTATGAGCAAGAGAACTGTCTAATGGACAAAAATGGCAGTTGTATTTACACTCAGTGTTCCAATAGATTCTTGTAAAAGTAAACCCTCAAAGGGGAGGGGGGACAGGAACTGAGTAGACTACAGATACTTCTGTTTTCTATATTCCTTTTTAGGGATATAAACACAAATATTACATAAATGACATGGGAAGACTGACACCAGGGAAGGGCAAAGGTGATTAAACATTAACCACCAATGAATATCAAATAGACAGACAATGTTTATAGAGTGCCAAGAGAAGCTAATGTATCCCACTCGGGCACCCACGGAAATATCAAGGCACACAACACTTCTAACTATGTGAATAAGATCTGAGACATTTGAAAGGCACATACTAAATAATTTTCTATTTTTTCAATGTAATATAGCATTGAGGGTCTAGAAACACTAAAACCTAAGAATGACCAAACAGTGCCAAAGAATAGTGAGAATTTCTGCAGTGTAGCATTTATTTTCCCCATTATTCAAAACCTGGCAATAGGAAGATGAGAAAACCCAGTAGCAACTAATGAGTGAAGCAGGAAATGACTTGGCCTGATTGACTAGGTCACTTAGGAGAGGAGCCTGCAAGGCAAGACTAGGAATGCAGTCACTAGAAGCCAGGACCTAGTCAATCAGGCCAGGTTTTCCTAACAATGACTCCAAGGTAAGTAATATTTGCATATGACCAGAATTCACTTTTGCTCACAGAAACTTAATGATTTCCTACAGAAATATCTTTCAATGAAAAATTTGCCTTTATTTAGAATATCGCCTAGAAATCAAAATATGTTTCCTCAGTTTCTATAATTGGGTACAACTACCAACAATGTAAAGCTGCCAGGAAAAAATAAAAAACTGTTGAACTATTCATTTTTCCTTTTGTTATCAAAAAGGAACTGAGTGGGCTAGAGAGATTGCCTAGCAGTTTAGAGGTCTGACTGCTCTTTCAGAGGTCATGAGTTTAATCCCCAGCAAGCACATGGTGGCTCAAAACCATCTGTAATGGGGTCTGATGCCCTAGTCTGGTGTGTATTCATATACATAATAATAATAAAAAAGGGAATCTGAGTATTGTCTGACTTGTTTCTTAGTATTTTGGAAGTGGAGGCAAAATACTGAGTTCTACAACTGAGCTCCAAGGGCAGACAGGTGCCTAAATAAAGCCAAGGAGAGACAGAAGGAAGCAGGGAGGAAAAAAGGACAGGAAAGGACTTCAATGGAATGAATCTCTGGGAGAAGTAGACTTAAAATGGTAAGGTTCTAGCAGTGGTGGTGCATGCCTCTAGTCCCAGCACCCACAATGGCAGAGACAGGAGGATCTCTATGAGTTCAAGGTCACACTGCTATAGCAAGATGTTCCAAGACTGCCAGAGCAAAACATCCCCTTACAAAGAAAGAGGGAAAAAAGGAGGGTTCGGCTACTACACAATTCAACTCTTATAAAGGCTATCAGTGCAACTAATAATAAGTGATGTGGCATACAATTTAAAAACACTGCTTGAGAAAAATGTCTTCATTCATGTTTTTAATCATTTATTTTGCAGGTATTTCTAACTGTTTTTAACTTGGTCACTTTTAAGACTCACATAGGGAAGGGCAAGGAAATTACACCTAGTCTCTCAAAAATAAAAGCAAATAAAAAAAGGTAAGTTAAATTTTTGAATTAATGAAGGCATGCTCTCAAATGCAAACAGATAAAGCTGAACTAAAACCAGAAAAACCTGCAACCATTCTGACATAAAAATCTTTATTCTGTAGTCACAGACCTGCATACCAAGTTGGATACACAAACCGCATAAACAGTGGATGCCTACTTATATGTATGTGCGATTTTATTTTCTTCAAGGTAGTTGAAAAAAATACAGATATCTATTTTGGCTCAAGCTGTGTTAATCAACCAGTACTGGTATTAATACCAGATTATTTAAAATTTTACTGTGAAAAAATATTACTTGATATTACGTAATTTATAGTACAGAGAACTACACAAAACAAACACTATGATAGTTCAAATAAACTTTTAAAGACCCCCCTCAGGAGATGGCTGGGATAAAGCTTAGAATATCTGCAGTATTCTAGGGCACTGTTTTTGGAGGTTACTTTGATCCTCACTAGAAGAAATTGTGCATAGCTAACTCTTTCCGCAAGCATCACAACACTTGTACATGTGTAACCCAACCCTTTGGATTGCAATGGAAGGAAGCAGTGATATAGTAAGTTTCTAGGACAGCCTAAACTAGATTGAAAAGCTGTCTCAAAAAACATAACAAAAATGCTATTCTCTTTAAAACCTGATAGTTATAAAATTTCAGTTATTGCCTACCCTACTTAATCACTTAGGCATTTTAAGAAGACAGAGCAGCTGACCAAGGTGCCCATTAAAATTTGAGAAAAAACTATCAAACATTTTAACTATTCTTTTTGCTAACATACTTAAAATTTATTCTGGAGTCAACTGAGGAAAAAGCATTTTAATTGTAAAACCTTCATGTGTTTTTATCACTTGAATGAGCAGATCAACCCAATATAAAACCTAACAGGAAAGAATGCACAGATCTATTAAAACTGAGAATTATATACAAGATTTCAGTGACAAAATCTACTTGAAAGTATACAGAACTATTAATTTTTCCATCTTTTCTGCAACACAAATGACGATGCCAGCTCTGCTGAGATGGTGAGTGTATGACTTGAGAGGGGGGTGCTTTACAGGATCAGGTATACTCGTAAAAGATAACATCATTTCTAGTTTTTGCAGGTATGAGACTAGTAAGAGAAAGTAAATCCGACTGAATAAAACTGTATGTTAGTATTAGCTAACGGAAAAAAACTTGCATGGGTCAGTGGCTGGTGGCACATGATACGAATCCCAGCACTTGGAAGTGGAGGCAGGTAGCTCTCGATAAATCCGAGGCCAGCCTGGTCTACAGACGGAGTTCCAGGACAACCAGGGCTCTGTTACACACAGAAACCTTATCAAAAAACCAAATCAAAGCGAACCAAAAACAAACAAATGAACAACAAAACCCTTGCACAGGGTCAAAGCAAAAGTTTGATGTGTGCCAGGCATGGTGGCGCACACCTTTGATCCCAGCACTTGGGAGGCAGATGCAGGCTGATTTCTGAGTTCAAGGCCAGCCTGGTCTACAGAGTGAGTTCCAGGACAGCCAGGGCTAAACAGAGAAACCCTGTCTCGAAAAACCAAAAAAAAAAAAAAAAAAAAAAAAGTTCGATGTGTCTGAAAGACAGAAAAACAAACTGTTTAAACAAGGTTGTGGTGTGGTGGTTGAATGAATCTGGAAAAATAATTAATAAATTTATAATTAAGGATCATTTTTCTGGAATGATTGCTAAATCATAATTTAAAATATAATCAACTCTACGTAGAGAGATATTTGTATAGCAGCCTCACCTAAAATAAGATAGTCACTTTGATCTTCTGATACCATCTTTTCAGGTTGTTTTCTAGTATATGCACTACACAATTATAACATAATGTCATTTATTTACAAGACTCAAAGAAAGCATCTCCAAGATCAAATATATACATTTTTAATAACTGAAATATTTACATAATGAAACCATGTCAAGGTTGAACATTAAAAACAGTGTTTTGGACGTCCTCTCAAATGTTTAAAAAAAAAAAAAAGACAAAACAAAAACCAAAAACCCTAGTAACTCAAGCTCACAGTTTCATTATTCTAACAACTCAGTCTTTATCTTTTTAGTAAGCAAACATGGCAGCAGCCACACCTAATTTCTTGACAGAGCTGTTTAGAACTTGGTACTTTTCAAATAAATTTTGCCCCTAGTGATCTTCTGAATTACTAATAAAGTCCAAGGATTTCTTGTCATCAATATAGTTAAAGCTTGATGACCAGTAATAAAATTTTGTGAGCAGAAAATTGTCTTGAATGTGTCTTGGATGATGTATCTTTGGAAGAAAGATGTAAACATTTTTAACTACCATGGTGAATTAACTACTATTGTGTTTTGTCAAATCTCTTTTGTAAACTTACCTTATTCACTTCTTTATTGGTACGGGGAATAGAACCCAGGCCCTCGTTCATGCTAAGCAAGCATAGCTCTCTCACTGAGGTCATCCCCGTCATAAGAAAGTGAGCTCCTCCCCCCACCTTACACTTCTGGAATTGTTTTATTAAAATGAATATGCCAAAATTAAATGAAGACAAGTTGAAAATATATTGAGCAAAATGCTCCAGAATTCTAGACTCTGCTTCAATTCTGAGCCATCAGGTGGAGGGAGGGATAAGATTATGATGTATCATCCTATACACAGAAGAACACAAAACTGGTCAGCAGTGTGTTGCTCACAGCAGAATACCAGTCTCTGGAAAATACACCGTAATTATCCTAGGTATTTGGGTTGGCACAATTATCACTTTTCCTTTATGTGTGCATTGATGATTACGAAATGTTTAAGGGAGCCCACCAAAAAAATTAAAAAAAAGACTTTTATACATACATTCACATAAACACATTAATACAGAGATACATTAGGAAGGACCTGTCTGCTAGGTTTTGCACTCTAATTTTAAACTCCATGCCTTTACAAGGGCTTGCCATTTCTGATCAGGAAAGTGGGAACGAGGCTGTAAGGGTATGACTAGTATTCAACTTATTCATGTTGGCGCCTATACAATACAGTTTTAATAGTAAGTAGAATTCTGCAAAAGAATTGGGGAGCCATTTTAATATTTACAAGGAACAAATCAGCAGAACAAGATGCTATCAGATAGGCTGTGTACAGTAGCTGCAGCTTATAAAACACACCAGTAGTCTGTGCCTGGTGAGCATAAAGAGGACCAAGGACACAGATGGCTTTACACCCGAGTGAGTACACAGAGCATCAACAAATTAGAGGACAAAAGAATTCACATTTTCTACATTAAAAAATTACAGATCTCACAAATGTCTTTGAAGACACCGAAAATTCAAAGTCCTTTGAAGGGTGTGAAAGAAGAAATCTGAAATGTAACTCTGAATGTAAAAAGTTTTACTTCACAAGGCCAATTTTCTTGGCTTCTGTTTCATATATCAATAATCTCCACATTTTGACTATAAAAACTTCTGCTTCTTCATCTAGTACCTAGAAAATAAAAGACAGGAACACATGTAAAGATACTTATTGGTATATTAAAACAACAGTAACATACCAAAACATCCACCAAATACAATCAACATAATGACTTAAAAGAACAACTGTCCAGTATGAAAATATTTTAAACACAACATTTACGGTACAAAGAAAGATAATGATTCAGCCAAACTCAATGACTTACTAAATACTAATAATTTCAATATACTTCTGTTTTTTTACTGATGTGATTTTGAGACACACGGCCCAGGCATGACGTACACTTAAATGAAAGTGAGATGACCAAAAGTTCCTGCTCCCACCTTATAGGCAAGACTGTGCCACAAATCCTGACTCCACATTATTTGAATACAACTTTTTATTTTGATGTTAGTTTTATAGACATTATGTTTATACATATTTAGCCAAACCACTTTATAGGTAAAGCAAAAGCTTACTATACTGAATTTAGAGGACACAGAAAGTGGTGGCTCAGGCTGGTGAGATGGCTCAGCAGTTAAGAGCACTGACTACACTTCCAAAGGTCCTGAGTTCAAATCACAGCAACCACAGGGCTCACAGCCATCCGTAACAAGATCTGACGCCTTCTTCTGGGGTGTCTGAAGACAGCTACAGTGTACTAACATATAATAAATCAGAAGAAGAAGAAGAAAGAAGAAAGAAGAAGGAAGAAGAAAGAAGAAGAAAGAAGGAAGAAGGAAGAAGGAAGAAGAAAGAAGAAAGAAGAAAGAAGAAAGAAGAAAGAGAAAAAAAAGATGTTTACAAGAAAGTGGTGGCTCATGCCTGTATACCCAGACGCAGTACTTGGGAGGCAGAGCCAGGCAGATCTTTTTGAGGTCAGCCTGGTCTATGGTATGTTTCAGGACAGCCAGAGAAACTCTCAAAAAACTAAAACAAACAAACCAGAAGATATTTATGAAGAAATTAAATATACAACTACCTTTTTAAAAGATTTATGTTATGCATATAAGTACACTGTAGCTGTCCTCAGACACATCAGAAGAGAGCATCAGATTCCATTACAGATGGTTGTGAGCCACCATGTGATTGAATGCTGGAAATTTAACTCAGGACCTTTGGAAGAGCAGTCAGAGCTCTTAACGTCTCAGCCATCTCTCCAGCCCAAAAACTATGTGCTTTAGACACTTTATTTAGTCCAAACCAGACTTAGCTATCATCTTACCTTACAGTCAACAAATGCTGATCATGTGATAGTGAATTAAGCATTACATGAGAATTGACTACAGTGTTTAGAGGCAGTAAACAGTACTGAGTGAACACCACTGTCACAAGTACAAAGACACTGAACAAATTTATCTTTCTCTCCTGTCGAATGAATAAACTAGATTATTTTCCTATCATGATTGAGCATTAAGTACTCTTAATCACTGATCTATCAGCTTTTGGAATGCTGATGTATGTGTACCTACTGTGTATTTGTGTGTGTGTGCATGTGTGTGTTCATGGAGGACAGAAGTCAACATGAGTTGTCATCCAACGTGCTGTCTACCTTGCTTTTCCAGACAAGGTCTCTTTCTAGGACAGAGATGGAGATGGGGACACGTACCGATTAGAAAAGGGTAGGCAGCAAGCTCGCCTTTCTCCATCTCCCTAATGCTGGGACTGGAAGAGCATACCACCACACTCATCATTTTCAGTAGGTTTGGGGCATAGAACTCATGCTTAAGCAGTAAGCACTTAGAGAACGCTATTATATGAACAAGGACTTTAACTTTTATAGGTTTCCTCTGGGGCTCCCGGGTCTATACAAAGGGTACATACACCTCTGCTCAAGGACACGTCTACTATGTTGGTTACAAAGCGTCATATTTGACCAAAGAAGTTAATGACACATACGCCTATAAAAGCTTTTTATAAAAAGCAATTTTTAAAAATTACATGTTTATTTGTTTGGGGTAAGAACACATATGCTGGGGCTAGAGAGATGCCTCAGCAGTTAAGAGCACTGACTGCTCTTCCAGAGGTCCTGAGTTCAATTCCTAGCAACCACATGGTGGCTCACAACCCTCTATAATGGGATCTAATGCCCTCTTCTAATGTGTCTGAAGACAGTTTACCATGTACTCATCTACATAAAATGAGTAATTAAAAGAAAAAAGAAAACATATATGTCACAGTATTGACACCTAGCCCCAGTATTTTTCTCCACTCCTTGTCTCAATGATCTTCAGAATTTCCAAGGCTATGATATATACTGGCTATCATTTGGGCTAACAAACTAATTTTGTGTTATGGTTTTTTTTTTTCCCCCTGAGACAGGGTCTCGCTAAGTAGAACTCTGCCTCTGATTCCTAAATTCTGGGACAAAGGTGTGCAATTCCATGCTCATTTCTACTGTTTTTCTGTTAATAACCTTTTTCCAGTTGCTTAACTCGAACTAATCCCAAACAACTTCATTGGCTTACCAGTCCTTAATTCACTCCAATGACTAATTCTACTCAAATTTCTTTTCTTCATAATTATCCTTGTGTTTCATGTAACAATTTTCTTATTTAAAATGCAAACTCCTTCTCTCCCTCTGCTTATGAAATCACAATGTTAAATAAAAGTAATCACATAGGGCTGGCGAGATGGCTCAGTGGTTAAGAGCGCCGACTGCTCTTCCGAAGGTCCATAGTTCAAATCCCAGCAACCACATGGTGGCTCACAATGATCCAAAGTGAAATCTGATGCCCTCTTCTGGAGTATCTAAGGACAGCTACAGTGTACTTACATATAATGAATAAATTTTTAAAAAAAGTAATCACACAGACAATAATATAAAAATCAAATGCAATTAGGAATTTGATTTTTTAGCACGGTTGCCCCCCAAATACTTTTGCAATGTGAATGTCTCAGAGGAATCCCTATCATGTATTTCCTTCAATGACTAACAACCAGTAGATGTCACACTCCTCCGCAGTGACAGCACACTCCTTAATAGCAAGCACAGTACGGTTTCAGTATCTGTGTATCCACTTCCCAGTTTTGTATAGGCCCACTGCATTTATCAGTACTTAGTGTTACCAAGCATATAATAGAAATATATGCTTTAATCTTTATAAATAAAGGGGGGAGGGAGATCAAAATGGTTAAGAGAAAGAAATCAAGATAAACTTTTAAATGTTTCACGTCTCCAGAAACAATTGGGGCATATGCTTGCAATCCCAGGAGGCTCAGATCTGTTTTGAGCTCTAAGCTAGCCTGGACTAAGACTGAGACCTATCTTAAAACATCTTATCAATTGATACTTGGTAATTATAAATCTTTTTTTCTTTAAAGATTTATTTATTTATGTAAGTACACTGTAGCTGTCTTCAGACACCCCAGAAGAGGGCATCAGATCTCATTACAGATGGTTGTGAGCCACCATGTGGTTGCTAGGATTTGAACTCAGGACCTCTGGAAGAGCAGTCAGTGCTCTTAACCACTGAGCCATCTCTCCAGCCCCCGGTAATTATAAATCTTACTGCTGATATCTTTGCCATCATATTCAAATTTTAATTCAGATCAATAATACCAGGAAATGCATTAAATTTATAAAGTAATTGTTCACATAAATATTAAAGTAATAATGTTCTTCTAACTTACCATGGCAACATCATCTAAAATGCTCTGTGGTGAACTATGTGCCATAACCTAAAAAGAAACAGATAAGCTGTTATAAAGAAATAAAACACAGATACAAAACCTCTAAATGGTAGGGATATATTTCTTGAACCTAGGGGAGTCTGCTCTACTTTCAGACAAGACTTTACTGTGTAGCTGTGGCAGGCTTGGAACTTGAGAAATTTGTCTGCCTCACTAATGTAAGGCAAGTAGCACCAAGCCTGGTTCTATTAGCTTTTTATCCCCAGACCTTGATCACTAAAGGCAAATCAATCATTACTTCCATGTTGAATTTTAAATTTTCTTTTAAAATTGATTTTTCTGGGGCTGGAGAGATAGCTCAGCACTAACTGCTCTTCCAAAGGTCCTGAGTTCAATTCCTAACAACCACATGGTGGCTCACAACCATCTGTAATAAGATCCAACACGCCCTTCTGGTACATCTGAGGAGACCAACAGTGTACCCATCATACATGAAATAAATGAATAAATCTATTTTTTTTAAATTGATTACTCTGTGTGGGTTTTACTGCATAGCTCTGGCTGTTCTGTAACTCATTCTATTCTGTAGACCAGACTGGTCTTGATCCACTGGCCTTTGCCTGAGTGCTGGGATAGAGGTGTGTGAGACACCATGCCTGGTTATAAAAGCTGCTTCTCACCCAACCTCCTCATGCTATGTAACCTAGGGTGACCTCAAACATCTGATCCTTTGCCTCAGACTCCCAAGTGCTAAGATTACTGAATCTGTGGAACTTGGGTTCGACCCTGTAGCACTGGCTGTCCTGAAACTCTTTCTATAGACCACAGTAGCCGTGAACTCATTGAGATCTTCCTGTCTCAGCCTCCCCAGGACTAAATGTTAAAGGGCTACAAATAAAGCCCAGCATGGCTACCTATGTCTTAATGCGATAATCATTATAAATGAAGAAGTCAGTAAGTATTTCTTCTCCAAAATGAAAGAATGGCAATAGGGATATGGTGATCTAACTATAGTAACCATTTTTTTATATTAATAAAAAGAAAATCTGTTTTGAAAACACACTACAGTATACACATTTTGTTAAATGATGGTTTGATGTACTGGTGCATGTCATTAAATGTTTCAGCACTAAGGAAATGGATGCAAGTTCAAGGTCAGCTTGGGCCATAGGAAACTGTCTCCAAAAAACAAAAACAAAACAAACAGCCTGTAGGATTTAAAATGTCCTTACACACTGTACAATAATGGCCAAGACACAACCTTTTCATAAGGTTTAATTTTTCATGTATAAATGGAGTAAGGATAATATTAGTAACTTGTATACCCTAAGACTGCTACAAGGTTAAAATTAGAAAAACTGCCATAAAACACAAACATTGTGTCTGCCAAGAACTCTAATCAGTACATGCTAAACACTTTTAATAACAGGACTACCAGAGATAGGTGACTACCAATGAAACTGACTAATTTCCATCTCTGCAAAATTCAAATCTTAGACAGGAAGTGGCATTTGCAATAGAAAAGGAGAAAACATAAGTGATGACACCGTTTCTGTCCTCCCTATGAATCAAAGCTATTTTATGATAGGTCTAAGATTGAGAAAGGAAGCTGACTTCAAATATCAGGTCACTTAATTAAAATTGAATTATTAAGTACTTGGACTTTTTACTTTAGAAGTGTCTGAATAAATTTTGTGTAGATGCAGGCAGAAAAAGACCAACCTTAGAGCAAACAAAATCAACTAATGTAGCTTCTTCTTCACCTATGTATTCGATGATTTTCTTATTGATCCATGGCCGGATTCTTCGTTCCATCAGTATCTGCAAAACAAAGCCTAGTTGAAGAACTAATAAATTAAACTTTTCTATTATACTCACACAAAATTCATTCAAGAGTCAAGTGTGGGGGCACAGACTTTCAATCCAGCACTCAAGAAAGACAGAGACCAGCAGATCTCTGTGAGCTCCAGTCCAGTTACATTTCGAGAAACAGAATTACCAAGACACAGAATTCTATGCCTATGATATACCCAGAAAACTATACTCTACCAAACAGCCATTTGAATTTCCATGGTTTTGCTACTCTATTTACTACATAAAGAAAGATGAACCAACCAAGATATCCATCAACAGATGAATGGATAATAAAAATAAGATACATATTTAAAAACTGTATAAAGAAAAATAAAATCATGAAACTTGCAGGAAAATGAATGAACAAAGCAATAAAACATTAAGCATGGTCACACAAATTCAGAAAAAAAAAAAATCACATTTTCTTTTCCATATGTCACTTAGCTTATTGTGTGTGTAAAGACTATTAAGTTGTACGGTGCAGGGAACATTTAAGAAGAAAGATTTTAAAAGGCAGTATTAGATAATGAAGGACAGAATGCAGGAAAAAAGAATATGTACATTGTGAAAGATATCTAAAGCCAATAATTTTTCAAATCTCAACTGCATAGTGTTTTTTATTATTCTGTGTCTGATGAATAAGCACATCTTATTTGCTATTGCTAAAAATCAAACAAGGCTGTATGTCACACTGAAAACCCAGACATTTGACAGGCAGTATGCTACTCACAGAATCCACAATAGACCAATCCAAAGGATAAGCAAAGAGCTCAGGTTTGGCTGTGGGAATTTTCTCAATGAGACTCTTAATGTGTTTGCGCTTTTCTTCAGTGTTTACAGTGCCTTTGGTGGCATTTTTATCATCTTCGCCATAATCCAGGGGAACGAGTTTCCTTTTTCGGGGCACATCATCACTGTCCTCATCCTCGAATTTGTTAAAGACACTATCTACAGGTAGTTTCTTTCTCTTCACTGAATTAGGTTGGCCAGGACTATTGGAAGCACCTATAGTTAAAAACACTATCTTAGTATGAAAACATCATTTTCAAATGCTAAATCTGACAACCCACCATCCCTCAAAAGGTGCAAACATATTTCCACAATTCTCTGAGAAAGATCCCAACTGTTAAAAAAAAAAAAGTAGTAACTCTCTACTCACAAGTGCTAGAAAATTTAACTTTTCACTTCTTCTCAGAACTGGAGGCAGCTGGAGATATAGGAGCACTAGTAGAACTATGAAAACAATCGTGAGCTACAAAGGCATTGTTGAATACTTTGCTATCTATCTACCATGGAACTATGTGTGTATAAGTATTCTTTTGTCCTTACAATGGAACTTATTGGGACATGGGAGGAAAAGAAAAGAAAGGGCAATGCTGACATACCCAATTTAAGGCTTAGTCCTATTTTTGGCCTATGCTCCTCAGGCTGCTGTTGATCTGGTGAGTTTTCATGAGGAATAATAATACCACAAGGAGACTCATCCCCAGGAGTGTTGGGGGTTGCGTTGCCACTGGCAGAGGACACAGATGGGGCAGAGCTGATGGGTCTCAAAGTCGGCTTGAGACAAGGCTTTTGCTCTGGTTCTTCCTCCTCTTCCACAGGCTCCTCTCGTTTTTCTTCTTTTTCTTGCTTTTCTTCTTCTTCTTCCTCGGATTCTGGTTCTTGCTTTATTTGAGGTTGCCTGCGCCTCTCAGCCTCTTGTTCCATCTGCAACCAAAAAACACTACTTGGTTAAATTTAGAAAAGACTACTACTATAATTCTTCCCTTTGCTTTATATATTTTGGGTTTTTTGTTTGTTTTGTTTTGTTTGTTTCTTTTTGAGACAGGGTTTCTCTGTGTAGCCCTCGGTGTCCTGGAACTCACTCTGAAGACCAGGCTGGCTCTGAACTCAGGGATTCACCTACTCTCTGCCTCCTGAATGCTGGGATTAAAGGCATGCCACATCACTGCTGGGCTGGCTACTTATGTACTTATGTTGTCTAAATTGACCAGTGGGATCAATCCTACCTCCTCAACTCTAAATAAAATTAAGAACTAAGCACTAGGAATAAGGGAGGTGGTTCAGAGGTTATAAGCATTGGTTGTTCCGCCAAAGGACTTGAATCCACACAGCTACAGCTGACTGTAACTCAGATCCCAAGGGATTCAACACCCAGTCAGCAATAACAAAAAGGAACATGAAAAGACACGGCTTATTTTTGTTGAGGCATGTATCATATAAAAACATGAAAATTTCATAGAAGACAGAAGTACTGAAATGACAGTTATTAAGTGCAAAAATAAGAGCACTGTACAATCTATTCTGTTATACATGACAAGCTACATGACAAGCTATTGGGTGGATGGACAGCTCAGTGATAAAGAGCATCTGCAACTCTTGAAGAGAACCCAGGTTCAGTTCCCAGACCATCTGTCTCCCCAGTTTCAGAAGATCTGACCTTTGAGGGCCAAGCACAACTGTGGTACATATATTTACATGTAAGCAAACTCATAACCATAAAAAAATAATAAAAAGATATAACAATTTTTTAAAAATGACGTTAGAAAATGAAAACATCTTTTAATAAGGAAATATTTCAAACGACAGTTACTACAAATCAGATATCATTGTAAATACAGCTTTCTGTTTAAATTATATTAAATGATGGTCACCAATAATGACAGACTTATTTGATGATGGGAGGTATGGATTCAAGGTGCGGGGAAATACCTCAGTTGGTTAAATGACAGCTATGCAAACCTGAGGACATACATTTGATTTCCAATGCCTACTAAACTCAACACAGCAAATGTTCAAGTATGACAACTGGAGCAATGTGGTGACAGGCAAATCCCTAGCCAGATTCTGTCTCAAGTAAACCACAGTGAACTGCTTCTATGGACTACACCAAGACCTGAGACTTACTTCCGGCTTGCACATATGCACCACCACTAAAGTGTTCCCTAAACAAACATATACAAAGTTCTGAGTTCATTTAAGACTGATGATTTCTGTACTAAAATTAACAAATACTAATAATCTTCCAAATAACAGCATTATCAAGTCTAAAAGCGCATATGGTGTAATTCCTTTATCTACAAACTAAAATATATCATAGGTGACTGATAGATGATAAAGTAAATTAAAACTAAACAATTTCAGATGTTATAATAACTCACCCTCTGGAGCTCTGCATCTGGATCTGGATGCCCTTCTGCCAGTAAGCGCTGCCTGATTTCCTCAAGCTCTTCCTTCTCTCTCTTCCTGTCTCGTTCATCAGCTTCCATTTCTTTTTCCCTATCACGCAACCGTTTCTGAAGAGCACTACCCCTGGAAAGTTAATAGCATTTAATGATCAGATCATTGCTTAGTACACAAAATGTCCACAATACAGAATTTCCTCAACACTAGAAATCAAGTAAGTGAATGCTAAGACTCAGGTAAACATCCAGGACTGGGTGCTGTTGACATTAATGTGTTACAAGTAAGCACAAAGGTGTTATTTTATTCTGAAAAATCACACTATGTGTCTAAAAGCCCAAAGATAACTTTCAAGGGGAAGACAGTTGCTTTGTGCCTATTCCAAACTGAAGACTCAACACTTAATTTGTATTTTTTCAGATATGAAGTATGAAGACTATACACAAATTGCTAATTGGCTTTAGGGGATAAAGGCATAACTCAGACAATACAGAATGGATGCTTAACATTGTTTGAGGCTGACTGTCCTACCAAAACAACTGGCTGTGATGTGCATGACTTTAATCCCTGCAGTCAAAAGACAACAGCAAGCCTGAACCATACATACATACATACATACATCCAGTACAATAAAGATAAAGTGACTCAATTCCTAAGTTTACATCAATATGGGGATGGTAGGTGCAGATCAGATGGAACACTCATGAAAACACTGAAGACAAATTCCTGAGCAATCTAAATAGTTAAAAGGTGTGACTTCCTATAAAATGACACTCATGGACTCCCCTCTAAATTAGACACTTGAAATTACTGATTCTAACAGCTAAACACACCAGATATTCTCACGGTCACAAACAGCCCATCCGCTCATGCTTACTTACCTGTAGTACTTCGGGTCATCTCTATCATCATCATAATCTTCTAGGAATTCTTTTAGTCGTTTAGCCTCCTTAGCCTTTGCAGAAATGAAGGACAACATATATAAACCTCAGGCAAGAGTCAGATTACTTCCTTTCCCTTTCTTAAGAAAATACTTTTCTCCATATTCATAGAACATACAATACTTCTCATTACTTAATATATGAAACGGGCATCATATAAAACTTTTAAACAGCCGGGTGTGGTGGCGCACGCCTTTAATCCCAGCACTGGAGAGGCAGAGGCAGGCGGATTTCTGAGTTCGAGGCCAGCCTGGACTACGAAGTGAGTTCCAGGACAGCCAGGGCTATAGAGAAAAACCCTATCTTGAAAAAACAAAACAAAAAACCCCACAAAACTTTTAAACAAGTCAGCTTTAGGACATGACTGAGACATGAAAAACACATACAGTATGCTGAACAAAAACTCCTGAAAATAATTCCCAAAATACATTCTTTTCCAATAAAAATGACATACATTAGGAAACAGAACAATGTTACCTTATTAAATAGTAGACAAAAGCGATTAATTTTCATTTGAGATTGTGTTAAATTTAAGTAACATACAGGATTTTAGATTTAAATCATGTTTATATATTGTAAAGGTAAAGCTGCCATTTGTGAAAAACATCTTCTTTATCCAGAACTCTATCTACTTTACATTAATAGTAAACCTGGAAGATATACAGAATCTTATTTTTGGAATTGTAGATCAACCTGGTATATTTAAAAACTTTGTCTAATTTTTTATGGCCTATATCTAAACACTTTAAATCCTATCTATATGTAAAGCAGATAATAGTTTCTGACTTACAACCTTTTAACACCTTTCAGCTCCCTCAATATAAAGACTTGTAACAGACATCCAAAGGAACCATCTATATATTCCTCAGTAATTGCTCACAAAAGCACAACAAATATTCTTATGCAATACTTCCAAAACATTGTGAATGTAACTTTAACATATCATATATTCACCTATTTCTTTACACTAACTGCCTTATTAGCAAAATTATGATCAATCACTTTTCTATGGCCCATCCTAAGGCACTAAGCCCGGATATGATAAGGACTCAAATGAAAGGTTTGTTGAGTATTCTAAGTATCAATGTTAGTATCAAAGTATAGGTATCCAGGTCAGGCTATGTACACACTAACCCCAATGCATTTATTACTCTGGGAAACTTTAACTTGTAATGAACATATCAGTTAAACATGAGAAAATGCTTATGTAACTGGAATTTCCAAAAGATCACAATTATTTTTGTAACTACTTCTTACTAGTACTTCGGAAGCAAAGATATGTATATCTCAGATTTCAAGGCTAGCCTGGTCTACAGAATGAGTTCTAAGAAAGCCAGAGCACCACAGAGAAACCCTGCCTCCATATATAGAAAGGCTTCAGATTAGCTCACAGGAAGCACAACATTGTCTAACTTTAAAATTAATTTTCTAGTATTCTCTTCCAATTTTCTCATGAAGGAAAAAATTAAACTACAAAATAGATGCTTTCATCCTACATTAATTTATTCAAATAAAACCATTTTAAACAATTCTATTGAGAAGGAGCTATGATTCAGAGAACACATACTTTCTTGTTGTTATATGTACTAGATAATGTACCCTCTACTTATTTCTAAACATTCCTAATGTTTCACTTGGTTCTCATCTTGAAAAAGTGTTCTGAATGGATAATCTACAAACTAAAGATAAAATAAAATTTACATTCTCACGAAGGCACAACACACTTTATTTGTTTTCTTGAGACAGGGTCTCATTATGTCAGGCTGGCCTGGAACTCAGAGCTGTACCTGCTTTTTCTGCTGGGACTGCTGAGATTAAAGGCATGAGTCACACACAGCACTCTACAGAAGACAAGGAACATACTATTTTTTTTGTTTGTTTGTTTTGCGAGACAGGGTTGCTCTGTATAACTCTGGCTGTCCTGGAACTCACTTTGTAGACCAGGCTGGCCTCGAACTCAGAAATTCACCTGCCTATGCCTCTGAGTGCTGGGATTAAAGAGGTGTGTGCCACCACGCCCAGCTTGGAACATACTATTGAAGCAATTTTTATCACTAGGCTTAAAAACTGTGCCAACGGGTTCATGCTTACAGTTATCCGTATATAAATGAAACACAAATCTAATTTTGTGACTATATGAAGAGAATACGGTAGGATAAAAAAAAAAAAAAAACTGCATGATAAGTGCTAAATATACTACTGCTTACAACAACACTGCCAAGAACTGGGGAAAAGAAAATGTCTTCCAGAGGACCCAGGTTCACTTCCTAGCTCCTATATGGCAGTTCACAACTGTCTCTAATTCCAGTTCCAGAGGATCTGCCTCCCTCACACACATATAAATGCAGTCAAAGCTGGGCGTGGTGGCGCACGCCTTTAATCCCAGCACTCAGGAGGTAGAGGCACACGGATTTCTGAGTTCAAGGCCAGCCTGGTCTACAAAGTGAGTTCCAGGACAGCCAGGGCTACACAGAGAAACCCTGACTGGAAAAACAAAACAAACAAACAAACAAAAACCAACAACAAAAAAACAAAAACAAAATAAATGC
Source organism: Mus musculus (assembly GCF_000001635.26). Lineage (NCBI taxonomy): Eukaryota > Metazoa > Chordata > Mammalia > Rodentia > Muridae > Mus > Mus musculus. Next base: position 83,669,372 of record NC_000078.6, on the reverse strand, counting down.
AGTCAATACACCAAGCATATAAAGTAAAAATGTATAAATCTTAAAACCAAAAACAAACCAAGGCGTTATGGTGGGTGGATGCCTTGAATCTCACTGGATCATAGAGACAAGAAGATCCTTATGGGCTCAAGCTATGCCTAGTCTACCGAGTTCCAGGAGCTACACACAAAAAAAAAACCCTGTCTCAAAAACCCAAAGACTGAAAAATAAAAATACAATTGCTCCCCACAAAAGAACGACTTTCAACAAACCACACAACTACACTGCCTTATTCAACAAATTTCCATAGCTATTTTAAAGAACAACTTTATGGCATTTTATTTACTTGTGTTACAAATATCACAAGTTAAGATACAAGTTGAGGGTGTCAATTTTCTCTCTCAGATTGGTTGGCTCAACTCATAACATAGTTGTAGCTGCAGGAAACTCACCCGGCTCAAAAAGTTTTCAGAATCTTAACCAAATGATGTCATGTTCATTCTAAGTTAACTTACTAGGGTAGATTTGTGCCACACGTACATTCATTAGTGGGCAGCAAGTATTTGAAAAGTAGGAAGAGATATAAACTGAGTCTTATCTCCAAATTATATGGAATAAGCAACCCAGGCCATTACTAGGAGTTCAAGACTAGCCTGATATACACTGATATGTGATTCCAAAACAGTCTGAGCTAAGTAGAGAGACCACCTCAAAACACACACACACACACACACACACACACACACACGCACGCACGCACGCACTCACTCAACCAAAAACAATTACCTGAGAAACTGACAAATTTCATTTGTAAGGATTTCTGTTTGACAGTAAGTCTGAATGTTTCTGAATTAACAATACACTTTTTTAAACCTAAAATCTCACCATTTCTCTTCTTCTTTCTTCTTCTCTTTCTGCCTCCTTCTCATATTCCCTAGTTTTCTTTCGTTCTCTGATTTCCCAATTCTTAAGGCGCTAAAAAAAAGTTTCAGAAATTTAAACTTTAACAAAGGATTCTGTAAAACATGCCTCACCATCCTAAGGAAATAACTATGCTTTTCAGAAAGAGCATTTCCTCAGTTTACCTCTTGATAAGCAGCCTCTTTCTCTCGCAGTTTTCGTTCGAGTTTTCTTCGTTCATATGCATCTTCTTCATCCTCTTCTCTGTCTCTTTTCTTGTCTTTCTCTCTTTCCCGTTCCCGTTCTCTCTCCCGTTCTCTCTCTCGCTCTCGTTCTCGTTCCCGTTCTCGTTCTCTCTCTCTTTCCCGCTCCCGTTCCCTTTCACGATCTCTGCTTTTTTCTCTATGGAAATAGAACATTAAATATATCATATATTTTATAGCATTCTATCCTTTTTCTTTAGGAACCACGGGGAACTATAACATGTATGATAAATCAATAAGCAAAAAGTCAAAATTTAGTGTTAATTTCTCTATACTCAAGGGGACATAGACTAGGTAGTCAAAAGTAAAATTCAAATAAGGCATTTTTTCTAAAATGAACAGGGCCCTGCATTTTAATCCCAATGTAGGAATTAAACAAAAAGCCACAGACTTTAATTCTAACTAAAAGTTCTAAATTGCATTCTGAAGTCAATGCTAGCAATTATACACATTACAAAAAATAAAACATAAAACCCAATGTAAGATTACATAAAAGACTGAAAAATTACTAACTGTGCCTAATCATAGACTGAAATACACAATTTTTTGAAAAAAAAATATTGCCAGGCATGGTGGTAAACAATTCTAATCCCAAATGTTTGGGAAGGAATGGCAAGCTGACCTCTGTGTCTTTGAGATCATCCTGGTCTTCTACAGTCTCTAGAGAGGTCCTGCCTTAAAAAAAAAAAGGATGAGAGCATACTGCTCTTTACCAAATGAAACATAAAAGACTAATAGAACATGTTAAAAAGACATTCTAAGAGCAGGGCAGCACTCGGGAGGCAGAGGCACACGGATTTCTGAGTTCAAGACCAGCCTGGTCTACAGAGTTCCAGGACAGCCAGGGAAAAACAGAGAAACCCTGTCTCGAAAAACAAAAAGACTTGAGAAAATAGCTTATCAACACTGACTGCTCTTCCAGAGGACCCAGGTTCAAGTCCCCGCACCTACATGGCAGCCCACAGCTGTCTATTAACTCCAATTCCATAGGATATAGAACCCTTACCCTTATATATGCAGGAAGAAAAAAGAAATCAATGCACATAAAAATAAATAAATCTTTAGAGAGAGAAAGGACAATCTAGAACCAGGCATGAGAGGAGTGGTACATGTCTGTCATTTCAGTATTTGAGAGGGAAAATTTCAAGGCGATCTATCTATACACACAGGCACACGCACACAAAGAGACAGACAGACACTGACAAAGAGAGAACAACCAGCAACAGCAACCAACATAAGATTGCCACAGAAATTTCTGTTGTTGTTTGAAAAAGGTTACTTTACCTTTTTCAAAAAAAAAAAGGATTTTTTTAGCTTTATATATGAAGGAAAGATTGTAGAAAAAGAGATATTTGGCATGCTATGTGCGTCAACAGCACTCAAAATTTCTGATACCAGCAATTTGTTCTTGACTTGTTATGATCTTAGAAACTTTGCACTTCTAGGAAACACACACTAGATAATCCTTATAAATAAGAAATTTAAAAACAAATTAGAGGTAGCTCAACACCTATAGCAAGAGCTACTCCTGAGGCTGAGGGAGTTCAAGGCCCACCTAGACTACGTAAAACCCAGACACCCCTCTTCCCCAAACACACATAAACAAGCTTAATATTTAATTTAGAGTAAAACAACACTACAAGTACTAGAGATTGTTCTGTAGTTAAGGATACTTACTACTTGCAGAGGACCAGAGTTTGGTAACTGATACATCAGACCACCTACCACTGCCTATAATTTCAGATCCAGGGAATCCACCCCTTCTAGTCTTTAAGGGTACTCTATTTGCATGCATATAGACAAACAAATACACAATTAAAAATAAATATTTAAGGAAAAAATGCACGGGGCTGGAGAGATGGTTTGGTGGTTAAGAGCACCAACTTCTCTTCTAGAGGTCCCGAGTTCAATTCCTAGCAACCACATGGTGGCTCACAACTGTCTGTATTGGTGTCTGATACCATCTTCTGGTGTGTCTGAAGAGAGCAATGGTGGTGTACTTAAATGCATTAAATAAATAAATGAATGAATGAATGAATGAATGAATGAAAAAAGAAAGCCCACAAGTACACACAATGATAAATAAATCAATGTAGGTATATGGAGACAACATGCTAGGATATACATTTGTATTTGTACATGTGTTTTTGAGACAGGGTATCATTTATGCAGTCTCAACTTGCTATCTAGACACCAGGGTTCAAACTCAGAGGTGTTTCGGCCCCCAAGGTGCTGGGACTAAAGGTGTATACCATCAGGCATGGCTTTGAAGGATAATTTTTAAAAAGGAATTGTTTGATTTCATAGAATGCCAAATTCTCACCAAGGAATGTATCAGAAAGTGAGAAAGAGGGGAGATAATATATAGTAAGTATGTAATTCCATCAACATGGTGCAGGTTTAATGATGGATGCTTTTTTGTCAACATGACACAAATCTAGACATATCTAGGAATATTGAGAAAATGCCTCCATCAGATTGCCAAATCTGTATATAGGGATAGTCATGACTAAAGACTAATGTGAGAGCCGGGCGGTGGTGGCGCACGCCTTTAATCCCAGCACGCAGGAGGCAGAGGCAGGCAGATTTCTGAGTTCGAGGCCAGCCTGGTCTACAGAGTGAGTTCCAGGACAGCCAGAGATACACAGAGAAACCCTGTCTCGAAAAAAACAAAACCAACAAAACCAACAAACAAAATAGATTATATGAGAGGACCCATCTCACTGTGGGATGGAGAGCACCATCCCTATATAAGACATTTAGCCAATTTCTGCCTTAGCAGACTACTACTGCTTTGGCTTCCTTGTATACAAAACTGTTATACAAAACACTACACTGAACTAAATGTATTCATCCCCCAGATAGTTGTGTTTTATCTCATCAAGCTACATTGCAAGAAGTCCTGTATTTTGACAGTTTTTATTGAATTTTCCATCTTTTCAATCACTGTTTCTTATTTTTGCTTATTATTACAAATAAATTACCACAAAATTTACAATAATACCTTCTATAAAGGTAAAATTACTACAAGTCAAGTCAAACAGATGGGCTCAGGGACACAGACAAACATATCCTTTGAAAAATACTGGTAGAAAGTCTCAATGCAAATAGAAAAATAGCCTACCAATTTAAGGAAATAATGAAAACTGCCTGCCTTAAAACTGAAGGAGCAACTGGTTCTAGGCACACAAAAACTAGCCTCTGATAGAAAGTAACTACAGAAAAGGAATCACATTGTTTTTCTCACCACCTGAATCACCCCATCTCCTTCTACCCTCAGGACTAAAAATTAAAGACAGACATCTTTTTTGTGTGTTTTGTTTTTCAAGACAATGTTTCCACTAGGCTGTCTTGCAACTCAAGATTCCCCTGCTAGATCTTGTGTATTGGGATTAAAGGTGTGTGCCACCATACCCAGCACGTTATTTTATGTACATGACTGATTTGCCTGCATGTTTGTACGTGCTCCATGTATTAGATCTCTTGGAACTACAGTAGTGAGTCATTATATTGGTCCTGGATATCGATCCTACAAGATTTCATGCAAGTGCTCTTAACTGCTAATGTCTCTCCAGTCCTAGTATTGCTTTACAGATGAGCTCATTGTATATCTGGGTATCCTGGAACTTACTCACTAACCACTGGTTGTGAAATTATCCCTTTGCTCAGCTCCATTTGTGGTGGCGGTGGTGGCAAAAGCCTTTATTCCCAGCACTTAGAGGCAGAGAAAGGCATTATCTCTGTGTGAAGGAAGCCAGCCTGGTCTACAGAGGTCTGGGACAACCAAGGCTACATAGGAAGATCTTGTCTCAAAAAACAAAAACAAATATAAAAATTGTTACTTTCATCAATAATGTCATTTTATGTACAATGTAAACTACAGAAAACTATCATTCCAATGCAAATAGTTCCAGAGGAAACCTTTTAATTTAATTACACTATCAGAAACAACTGTTTGTATGGAGTTTTACCTTGATCGACTCCGATCCTTATTTCGATCTGAGCTCCGTTCTCGATCTCGGTCCCGATCTCTCTCTCGATCTCGGTCTCTCTCTTTTGTGCGGTCACGATCCCTATCCCGTTCTCGTTCCCGCTCCCGTTCTTTTTCCTTTTCTCGTTCACGTTCTCTTTCCCTTTCTCGTTCCCGTTCTCGCCTTTCTCGTTCCCTTTCACGTTCCCTCTCTCTTTCTCTCCGTTCTTTCTCAATTTCCTGTCTTTCTTTTTCTTTTTTGCCTTTCTCTTCTTCCAGTTTCTAGAAACCAACAAAAGTACTTTTAGAGTTAATTCTGTACCTCCAGTATACAGACTTTCCCCGGCGCAATGCCCAATAATGCTTAGAAAAGCATCAAACCACCAGGATTTGTGGCTTTCTTTTTTTTTTTTAAACAAATTAAAGAGAAACAATCGCAAAGCTAGACTTCGTGCAAAACCAAATACTCTACACAAACCAGGAATCTTCAACCTTAGGTGGGGAAATCTGTTACGAGTGGCAAGCTACTGACTAATATCCAAAAATAACCATGAACAATGTACTGATTCCTAAGAATTTCTAGAAAGACATTCAATTAAACTAAAGCTTAATTCTGCCCATTATAAGTGTGTGTAAGTCAGTGGGAACAGTGACAGTATTTATGATCCTAGACTTCTCACTATTGAAGGTAACTAGACGAGGGCTTTAAAGTAGAGGTGGAAGACAAGTCAAGATAACAACACTCTTCTGCCCTCCAGGTTGCCCACCCTCCAAAAGAAACAGAAGCTGAATTTAGCCAAGTTTTAAACTATGGAAATACTTATTCCTACCATTATAAGATGGATACTCCACCAAATACAGAAACTTTGAAAACCACTCACTTCAAACAACACATACATAATTAGTTATTTTAATTTACAATAGTTAAAGTAAAAGCAGAAGTTATGCCCACCATTAAGCCTGTAAAACAATAAAAGATATAATTACAGTGATAAATCCACCCTTGCAAGGATCTTGTATTAACTTACAGATGTTGTGCTAGGACATGGATCGCCAACACTGGATTAACCTTGCCTACAAGCTATGTTTCTGGGAGGAAGAGCAAGTACACGGTTCACAAGTAAACAGTTAGGCCAGTGTGTATCCTGAAAGATTACCAGTGTACCACAAGGTTTCTATACAAACTAACATGGGGAAAAAGAAAGCACAACAAAAACCCAAACAAGTAAAACAAAAACAAAACACATTCATCCCTGTGAAGTTCTGTGTTTAATTTCACTGAAATTTAAACTGCAACAATAAAATGTGCATTTTTCTTTTTCTCAGTAACGTAAAGCATTTAAAACTTTAAAAAGCAGTCTTACCTGTTAGATACTTTTTTTCTTGCTCATGGACCAAAGAACTGAGAGAGGATTATGAAAGAAAAGCTAGTGTGTAAGGCATCAATATATTCAGCTGCTGACCTAAGGTAGCATACAGGCAAAGCCAATACTGAATACATTGAAATTAGAAAGGAAAGATAGGAGACATGGAGAGCCAGAAACTGAAAGCTATTACAGGGGGGAAAATCTAATTTCTGAGACATTGCTAATGGAATTCAAAGTTTATATTTTAAAATGAATCTACACTACATAAAACTTACCTCAATGTCATACACTTAAGAAATGTATTACGGAGATAATATATACTTACAGATTTTTAATTTCTTTTGTACAAGTCCTCAACTTTTTACTCCTGTTGTTTACTATGCTGCCTTTTCTCTGATGTAATGCAATTGCTTTCAGAACTCATTTTAAGTTTACTTTACACAAAAGCTGAGAAAATCTAGTCCATACTAAATGCTAAGGAGTTATATATATATGCAATATGTGTGTGCATATAAGCAGATGTAGCATATATGCATATATTTTAAGAAAGATTAAAGAAATGAAATGATTCCTTAAACAATTAACAAAGTTATGAAGAAAAAGGAAAGAATTTTTTTTAAAAAAATCAAAAATCTTACCTTATTCTCTCTTCAGACTCATCCGTGCTGTAAATGGACGCCCCCTGCCACGCTGATACCCTGACAGTCTGTGGTTATTTAATAATCTCATACCAAAACATGCAAAGGTTCACTGAGCTCATTTTTTTATTGCTAAGAATTCAAAATATCCCCTTAACCACACCACCCAAAGAGAACTGGTTTTTTTGTTTTGATTTCTTTTATTTCTAAATCACATTTTGGAAATTCAGAACATTGCCATCAGTAAAATAAAAGGCAGTGAAATGCCTGACAAACCCCTAAAATGCTGAAGTAGTAGCTTGTGAATTAAAAATTTTTACCAACCTGATTTCCTCATAATTCACCAATAACATGACAGGGATTAAAACAAATAAATAAAAACAGAAGGCGGGTAAACCACACACACAACTGTATACCCTTTGAAAGCTTACTCAGCCTTTAATTGGAATAGTGAACATACATTAAGATTATTCTACTATGACTTGCCACAGACCACCATTGTAACTCTCAAAACTGTGGGAGTTACATTTGTGCTTTTAGACACATCTACTTCCTGAAAAAGCACTCTATGTGACCTATGATTGGGTATCTGGACATTAAGTGTTCAACAGCACTGATAATCAGCATTAATTGTAACTTGGGATTTTGAAAGCAGTAAGAAAAAATATGATTCAAATACAGAGAAAGTGAACACTTAACACCACTGAGTTATGTTATGCACTTCTCAGTCTAGTCAGAACCAATGATATCTTATTACCTCTAACATCAAAATACATCATGCACTTTGCATTTCACCATCCGAAAGCATCACCTTCAATACCAGCGAACATTCACAGATGCACTGTCATTGAGAGAAGCTTTAAATAGGCAAAACTCATGAGTGGGATTTACTATATACAAACACCCATTTCCAAGCCAGTTACCCCTTTGCATATTTTTCTGAGGGGGCATCCATAAATATAATAAAAAACAGAAGCTCATACTTACATCCTATTCCTTGTTACTTTCCAAGCTGAGAGTTTCATCTTGCATTAGTCACCATATGATCTCTATCATAATGGTGGGGGTCAATGAATAGATTAGCTTTATGGGAATTTACAGTTCTTCCATGCATCTATAATTTGGTAAGTCTGGTAATCACTGGCCTACGTTTTAAAATCTCCCCCACTCAAACTTAATCCACACAAATATAAATCTTAAATTTTAATCTCAGCTCTTTAAAAAAGTTTTTCCTAGGATTAAAGACCTGCCCACAAGATAAACTGAACTATATGTATGTTATCCTGCTGCCCCCTGAATAGTTTAATCTGACCTTGATGTTCATGTTGAAATCTAAATTAACTTTTGTTATATTAAAGTGAGATGCTTGCAGCAGTCAGTGACTGAGAACAATTAGCAATGGCCACTATTAAATATGGTATTAGTCTTCTGTTCTTTTGTTTCTACCTTAGTATCAATTAAGCCTATTAAAGGCAATAATAAATTATACTCTAATGCAAAGTTGATTTTCTTGTCTTTTTGCTTTGGATTCTGTAAAAAGTCTAGATTGGTATCAAGTGAAAAATCAAGAATACTACCTTGTGTGTATCTCTGAATTTGCTGATCTCTCGGGATATCAAATCTCTTTTGTCTTCTTCCATTTCAATAGCATTTATATCCTCCTAAAATTAAGTGAACAGAAAGGAATAGATTTACATACATTAATAGAAAAATAACAAAATTTAGTATTTAATGCAAGTATTACAAATACATCTAAGTAAAACCCACCAACTTGGAAGTAAAATCTAATGTTGTAAAGTTATGATAATAATAGTAATAGTAATAATAATGATAAAAATCACATATCTGGCAGTTAGTGCACACATAAAAATCAAAGCCTACAGTTCAAACGAACCTTGGTGATGAGTGGGTAAGGGATCAATGGGGCCACTGGAAATCTACGGAAAATCTGCAGAGAAACCCACAAAGATTTTTTAAAAAACAGCTCACATTGTGCTATAATTAGACTGACTACATACTTATCCAGGAAATAATAACTACGTGTGATATTTTCTTGATCTCAAATTACAGTAAAAATGATTTATCTTTAAATCCCTCTATCACCCATCACATGCTTTTTTTTCAATAGCCAAAATACTCTTAAGAGTACCAGGACTGTTTCCTAAGATAAGGAATTCTAACATGTAAGAAATTATCATTTGAGATGTATTTGCATGCACAAAATTTATCTACCTTATAAAAAGATTTGCCTATAATTCTAGCCAAAAAATAATACTTCCGTAACTTACCCTCTTCATTACTATCAGTTATTTTTATCCTTCCATATCAATGGAGGAAGAAAAATTTCAACTTTACCTAATTATCTGACTAACTCTTTACATTAGTATTCCCAATAATACCAAGTAGATGCACCTTTTGGACCAAATAATGAATAATTACAGTAATACAATTGTATCTGGCCAATGATAAAACTAAAATGCCCAAAGACACTGAAACTCAAAACAGAACTTACACTATCCCTAAATAAACAATATATATGTGTATTTTATAGCATTTTTCATGACACAGACAACTCCTGAGTTTCTAAAGAAACATTGTACTTTCCAGAAGAATAAATTATATAAATTACTATTGTCAGAACACATACGTCCTCCTTCTTTTCCTTTTTCTTCTTTCTGGGGTGAGAGTCAGACTCCTGTGAGGGGGCATTTAGTTCACTGGAATATTCTCGGATTAAAACTTCAATGGCCCCTTTAATCATCTGGTCTCTTCGCTTTGTTTCTTCATCTAAGGCTTCTTCATCATCATTAGTGACAGTTTCTGGTCTGGCGTTCTTAAAAACCAACACAAATTTGAGGAGAATAGACAAAAATTATTCCAAAGAAAAAAATATCAATGGGCTAACCAAGGAAAATACTAGATAGCTATACTACAAAACCTAATCACCAGAAAGGTTATAGGCTGCAAATGAAGGATTCTTTCCCCACATATGCTTCTACATGTTTTTTAATCTTTTAAAAAACTATTTCCATGTTTGTATATCTGTGTGTGCTACGGCATACATATGGAAGTCAAGAAGACAACTTGAGGACTCCTTCCACCACAGGAATCTCAGGAATCAAACTTGGGTAGTCAGTCCTAGCATCAAAGTTCCTTACCATTTAACCAGCCCAGCTTCCAATATGTCTATGTGCAGCAAAAGCAGCTTATGATAACCATACACCTGGCCAGGAATGGAGGTATACTCTTTGAATCCAGTACCAAGGATGCAGAGGCCAGTGGATCTCTGTGATTTCAAAGCCAGATGTGTGTGCATTTGTCCAGAACAATCTGAGAGCTACAGAGTAAAACCATGTCTCTGCTATATACCATACTCCTTTCTGTCTGACTTGCACATGCAGTAGGTCAAAACCTAGCCAAGAATGGTGATGTACACCTTTAATCCCAGCACACAGGAGACAGAGAGGGCCAAAGGTATCTCTTGACTTTGTGGCCAGCCTGATCTACAAGAGAAACCTTGTCTCAAAAAAAAACAAACACAAGAATCAGTCAAATACATAGACGCACAACTTGTTTATACTTTATCAAAAAGAAGTGTTAGACTTTAGTAATAATTTATTTAAGAGTAACTTTCTGATTGGGCAATGGTGGTTAATGTCTGAATTCCCAGCACTAGGAGGCAAAGATAGGATTTGGAATATGTGTGCAGCTGGGATTACATGAGACTTTACCTTTCCTTTCAACTAAACACAATAACCTCAAAGAATAGTTAGCATGAATCTATGGATCTACAAATACCACAAATGAAAGGTAAAGAGTTTACCCTTCAGTAAAAGCCAGCAGGAGTGACAAATGAAAACAGCTCTCAGGCAGGATAGTAATTATTAGGCAAACTTCCCTTCCCTAAGGGGATCCTATCTCAAAAGAAAATCTGTCTCTCAGAAAAACACAATCTTCAAACATACTGTTGTTGGTTCTAATCATGCTTTAGAGCCCCCAAATATAGAATTCATATAGTTAAAACTAAAAATTTATTCTAAGACCTGAAAACTTTTGATTTCCCCTTACTTTCAACTCAACACTTACTCAAAACATAGGGAAAAATAAAGAATGACACAGAAGGAAAAAGCATGGATAATTGTGCATACAAAGCAATTTTTCTAAACAAAAATTATACATGTTTATGTCTCAAAATAGCAATTTACTTGGTAATATATACTGACTACATTGGCAGGTAACAAAAATCATGCTTGTAGAACCAGGAATATAAACGGGCCTTGCTTAGGAGGTATCATTCTGGATTCAACACAATATAGCAAGAGAAAAAGAACTATAATCTTCCATATAAATGCCAGGTTCTTGGTCACAACACATTCAATTCTACTCAAGTTGATTTTGCGCTATGTGATTACTTAGTAACAAGTATAACTTACCAGGTGTTTCATAACAACCATCATTAATTTGTTTCTATCATTAGAAACTATTTCATATACATATTCAATAAGCCTTACATTAACATTTAATTTAAATAAATTCTTATTCAGAGCACACTTTATGATACTTATAGAAAACTTAGCACAATTTTTTCTTCTTTTTTGATTGCTTATTTTATTTATTTACATTTCAAATGTTATCCCCCTTTCCGGTTTCCCCTCTGAAAACTCCCTATCCCATCCTCCTACCTCCTGCTCCCCCACCCACCAATTCCGCCTCACAACCCTAGCATTCCCCTATGCTGGAGCAATGAACCTTCACAAGACCAAGGGCTCCCCTCCCATTGATGCTAGATAAGGCCATCCATCATTCGGCTGGAACCATGGGTCCCTCCATGTGTATTCTGGATGGTGGTTTAGTCCCTGGGAGCTCTGAGGGGTCTGGTTGGTTAATATTGTTGTTCTTCCTATGGGGTTGCAAACCCCTTCAGGTCCTTCAGTCCTTACCCTAACTCCTCCGATGGGGTCCCCAAAAGCACAAATTTTTAAAACTTTTTTGGACCATAAATGTTTATTAACATATAGTAAGAAATAGAAGTATATCAAAGATAAACACCCAGTTTCTTACTTTCTCAAACCTGCCTCTTCATCCAATCTTCTGGCTGCCAATTTTCTACTTGGCATCTTAGATAAGGACAAGATGCTTTTACACAGGACTGTAATTAAACTATTAAAATTATTTATTAAACAGTATTAATAAACTATAATTGGCGTGACTGTATTTTAAATTGGTAATTAAGGTCCTTAAATTTATACACCTGTCACTAAAATCCACAATGATATGATTTTGGCTTTCTGAAAGTTTTCTATGAAAGAGAATGCTCTAGTAACACGGCTATTGATAATTCAAATTTAGCGCTTAGAGTGTGTTACTGTTTTTGCTCACACAAACGCCAACATTCAGCCCAAGCCGACCTCTTAAACCTGCTATACCACTCACTAACTATGTAGCACCAAACCCAGGTCCTTCATATCTAAATTCTACTCTATCAAAGTATTCACTGCTGGACTTTGGTGCTGAAGGCCTTTAATCCCGCCATTTGCGAGACAGAGGCAGGTGGATCTGGCCTGTGAGTTCAAGGCCAAGCAGGGCAGCACAGTCTTAAAAAATGAAATCCAGAAGAAAAATATATGATCTGTGTGACATTTCCTACATTCCTGATTTCTTTTCCCTTGGAAGACTCTCCATAGGTTTCTAACCATAGGAATAGGAATGGAGTTGTAAATTCAAAGGCCTGCTAATATAGAACTGTCCTTGTAACGTTTCACCAGCAAAAAACACTCCAGATCCTTCTACGGCAAAGCTTTATTGCTTCTCAGGAAGACCCCGAACCCGGAAAATGGAGCTGCTTAAATACCCCTCTGTGTGACGTGTCAGCTCCTGATTAGTTGCTCGCTCATCACCCCACTCCTACACCCCGGGATGGGCAGTGACTTGGCATGAATTTACTCCAGCACCTGCGCACATTGCTTATTTACTAGTTAGGCACTGAGGAAGCCAGCCCCATCTTGTAATGGTGATTGTGCACGGCTTCCCACATAGAATTAACCTGTAGACCCTAAATTATCATCTCCTACAAACTGAAATTGAAAGATCCATACAGCTATTTTCCACAATTACAACCATGAAGGATTTAAGAAAAAAAGAATTCAAGTCTACCTTTCAAATGGCTAACTGCCCCTCAATCTACATTTTCAGAAAGAAAGCTTATGAGCCTAATCAGTCTCTTAACTGATTGCTAATTATCAGTAGTACAAAAATATCACAAAAAGATCACAGGACAGAAGATTATTTGGAATTATTTAAAAAGGTCAAGCCGGGCGTGGTGGCGAACGCCTTTAATCCTAGCACTCAGGAGGCAGAGGCAGGTGGATTTCTGAGTTCGAGGCTAGCCTGGTCTACAAAGTAAGTTCCAGGACAGCCAGAGCTATACAGAGAAACCTTGTCTCGAAAAACCAAAAAAAAAAAAAAAAAAAAAAAAAAAAAAAAAGTCAATAGATAAGCTGCCAAATATTATCCAAAGCTCACACAATTTCCAAACAATTACCCATTTCTGAATTTCAGCTTCTACCTCCAAATCCAAAGTGAGAGGAAACAGAGCTTCTGGAGACGTTCTCCAGACTAACTCTCATCATCTGAAACACAAGCAGTTTTGAGGGAAACCCAAAGCAAATACAGTTCTTTCAGAAAACACGACTCACTAAATGAACTTGGAAGCAATTATGTGAACATTTTCTCCTGAAGCACCTTTTATCTACTAGACTGTAATGCACATACATGGCTTTCCAGAGATTATCTGTACTCCAACAGCTGCCAATTAATTCTCTTTGTTTTGCTTTGCATTCTAAGACACATGCTGGTAGATCCTGGCTAGCCTGATTGAGGTAGATGGGGCTGACCTCAGATCAACCTGCCTTTCCCTCTCAAATGGTGAGATTAAAGGCATGCACCAACCTCAGCTCACCAATTCATTTTTCTTTTATTCGTATAGGTGTTTTGCCGGCCTATATGCATACCACTTGCATGCCTGTTGCCCATGGAGGCAAGGCCAGAAGAGGGTGTTGGATCCCATGGAACTGGAGTAACAGGCAGTTGTAAGCTGCCATGTGTGTGCTGGGAATCAAACTTAGGTCCATTCCAAGAGCGGCCAGTGAACCAGCTTTCCAGCCCACTGGTTTATTCTTGTACACATGGTGAACAAACACAGCTTGAAACAATCATTAATTATCTCTAGACTTATTGCTGGGTAGGGAGACAAAAAGCAGCAAGCAGAACACAGACTAGATAGATCAAACTGGATATAGCTGCAATGATATACAATTTTACTAAATACAAGCTTTAAAAAATGGAAAAGGAAAAAAAAAACCTAATCTATATATAGACTGAAATATTTTTAATCAAACTATTTAGTTGATAAGAAATCTTTTCTTTCAATTCAAAAATCAGGAAAAAATAGATCACTCCTTTCATACAAATTATTGTTTCTCTTACTTGTGATCTTTCTTTGACCTCAGAGTCAGAGGAAACTAAAAGTCAACAACAGAGCTAGTACTGTTATTCAGTAAACATTCATATCATTATTAATTTAGAAGATATTTTCCTAGGTGGTAATGAGGTAGCTACTGAAAATCATGGATGTGGGAGGTAAGCAGAATCCAACAGGATGATGGGCTATAAAAGAGACAATAATAAGAGCATATTGTGGTAAAGGGGGGGGGGAGGGACATATTCAGAACAGTATTTATAATGATACAGGTTATTGTGTGAAATTTTTTCCAAACTGAAACATTCCATCCTGTAGTTCTCTGAACAGGAAGGTTGACAACTAAAAATAACTTTAATAAGTCCCTGAAACTGACCAGATTCCCCTGACAAAATGAACAATAAAAGCTGAGAGAACAATAAAGGCTGGAGAGATGGCTCAGCAGTTAAGAGCACTGCTGTTCTTCCAGAGGTCCTGAGTTCAATTCCCAGCAACCACATGGTAGTGCTCAACCATCTGATGAGATCCAATGCCCTCCTCTGATGTGTCTGAGAACAACTACTCACATAAATAAATCTTTTTAAAAAAAAAAAAAGGAGACAAAAGCTGAGCTGCAAATAAGTCTCTCAAAGAAAAGCTGGGAAAAAAAAAAAGACTAAGAACAGATATAAGAAACCAGCTGAGCTAACAAGAGGTTTAGACCAGTTACTGGAAAGGACAACCTCTAAGCTACTGAACTGCATATTGAACTGCACATAGGCTGTACGATGTGTTTCAGTTTCCGAGTTTTGTGAGCTATCACCTCTGCTTGATTGGGCCTTGTTGATGTGGCTGTCTGGGTCATATCTGCTCCTGGGAATAACTCCTCATCCATATTCCTGTACGGATCACCAAGCTGACCTTTTGTGGCATTTACACTCTGCTCTGTCATGAGTGCCTTATTTAGGGGAGGTTTTATCACAGGTATAGGAATCAGATCATGTTAATTAGATAAACAAAATTTTAATGAGCTTAGATGGGCAATAAAACAAAGAGATCAAATAATAATTTAAAAAGTCTGTGGAATGGTGCCAATAGATGGCTCAACATGTAAAGGGGCCCTGCCACAAACTTTACAACCTCAGTTTGATCCCTGGGACCCAAATGGTAGAAGAGAACTTCCATGAGTTGTCTTCTAATTTCCACATATACATTCACAACCTACACATACAAATAAATAAAACAAATTTCTTTAAAGATCCAATAAATGAGATAACATCTAATCCCAGCACTTGAAGTGAGTGGGGGTGGGGAAGAGTTCAAGGTCATATTACAAAGAGTAGTAAGAAGCTACATGAGATCCTATCTCAAAAAAAAAAAAAAAAAAGTCAAAACAGAGACTGAACAGAGCTGAGCAGTTAAGAATCTTGCTGCTCTTGACAACATGGGTTCAGTTCCTCAACAAACATGGGGGTTCATAGCTGCTTCTAACTCTAGGAAATTAATAACATTTTTGGTTTCCACAGGAAATACACGTATATGGTGCACATAAACACACATGCTCACTTTCACATAAATAAAAATCTCTCAAAAAAAAATTCCAATAAGTTAAAACAAATCCAAGGGATATGTAATACAACAAAACCTTAATACTATGCCCAACACAGGCTTTACTTCATATGGAAATCCAAACTACTAAAACTAAATCTGACAAATAAGCAACAGTTATTTTTGTTTTTTTGTTTGGTTTTGGTTTTTCGAGACAGGGTTTCGCTGTTTAGCCCTGGCTGTCCGGGAACTCACTCTGTAGACCAGGCTGGCCTCGAACTCAGAAATCCACCTGCCTCTGCCTCCCAAGTGCTGGGACTAAAGGTGTGCGACACCACGCCCAGCAAGCAACAGTTATTTTACCCTGTAAATATATATATGTAGTATATGTCAGTGAAATTATCTAAGTAACAGAAACAAGAATTATGCAATAATACATTTTGGTTTTTAAGTCTCATGTCACCCAGACTAGCCTCAAATTCCCTGTACAACTAATGAGCTTGAACTCCTGTCCCAACTGCTTTTACTCCCAAGTGCTGGGACTGTGCCATTGCAGCTGGCTTTAATCTTGTTTTTATGAAATAAAAATATTCCAATTAAAGCTATACTCATGGGGTAGGGATGTGACTCAGTGGCAGCATACTTCTCTGTAACACAGGCTCTACCCTCAGCACTGGAAGAAAGAGGGTACACAGAAGAAAATGCCTTCCAGAGCATGAGAATAGAACGTCTATAGTAAAGTACTTAAGGTGTCATGAAACTTAACTTCTTTTTTATAATATGGTTAAATATGAGTTTTAGAAACATTCTTTTAAGGGGCTGGAGATGGCTAAGCAATGAAGAACACTGACTGCTCTTCAAGAGTCCTGAGTTCAATGCCCAGCAACCACATGGTGACTCACAACCATCTGGAATGGGAACTGTTGAGAGGATACCCTCTTCTGGTGTGTCTGAAGACAGCTACAGTATACTCACAATTTTTTTAAAAAGGTTAAAATTTTCTTTTTTAAAAAAAGTAATACACAAAGGTTTTAGAAAGGGTAAGAGAAGGCTATATCTCTCTTCAAAAGTAATGAAAGCTAGATGAAAGTACAGACCTTTGGGGTTTTTTTTGGGGTTTTTTTTTGTTTGTTTTTTTGTTTTTGGTAGGGGGAAGGAAAACAAAAGAAAAAACAAACACATACACATATATATGTATATGTACATATATATGTATATACACACATATGTACATATATACATTTAAGACACTATATACTCAAGTTTAAGATTGTTTTGTGAAGGATGCAATATATATTATCACACAAGACAAAAAGACCTCCTTTATCCTCATGCAAAGTAAAAGAATTAAAATGAAAAATAAAAATCCTGAATAAGGTCACTCATACATGAAGTAGTTAAGACTTATTTTCACTCATTTCAGAATCCAATCTGTGTGCACTAAAAGAGAGAGGATTACTAATAAACATTGTGTAGGTTGAAATATATATTTTATACTTACTTACAAAGCTGCCTTAATGAATTAGCTCTGATTGGAATAGTCTGTACAAGTGTTTTCTCTGGCAAGTTAACCTTGTCCAGCCTCCCTTACTACTTTCATCCCAACCTGGAACAAGCAAACCAACAGTCATCCACCCACTGTGGGTAGATAAAACACTTATCTACAAACTATAAAATACACTCCTGCATAAGCCACAAGCACATATTACAATGACAATAATCTTGTGAGACTCCATGCTAAATTTACTTACAATATGAAGTATTTACACAGAACTGGCACAGGTAGGCTAGAAAAGATATTACATACCCCATTAGCTTTCTTCTTTGCTTTCCATTCATCCAACTGTGCCTTTGTCTTGGCATCAACTTTAACAAGTAGCTTCTTCTCTCCAATCTGAAGGTCATGCAATAATCTGAGAGCACGGAGGGTAGATTCAGGCTCTTTATACTCACAAAATCCAAAAGCTAACAATAAATAAGAAGAATTTGTGAAATATTAAGGTATTAAAAACATGAAAAAATACAGCAAGGCAAAATGATTAAAGGTAATACTTATGAGGTCACTGAAGTCATCACCACAACACTGCTCTTTAACCCTCTAATAACCATTTCACTTTAACATTGATGAACCCAGAGGGGAGGGAGAGTTAAAAAAAAAAAAAAAAAAAAAGACCAGGGGAAAGAAGAAAATCCAGCAAATCATTATTTACTAAGAGCTAAAAAATAATGAAATTTTAAAAATTAAAAAAATAACAAAGGATAGGATATAGCATTAACCAGGGGCATTTTGTATTTTGCTGGGGCAGGACAGTTACAATCCCAGAACTCAAAAGCCAGAAGCGAATGAGAACTGGAATGGCTTTAAACTCAGAATAAATCCCCTATGAATTTCACTATAGAAAGCTCATATGTATCCTCAATGAAATGTTTTCAATTTGACTTTTATAGAAAAATTAACTGGACAGCATGGCTATTTTTTTTTATTAGAAAAAAAACAGGCAGTATTTTTAGGTACTATGATTATATTTTGGGCAAATTTTCCTACAGTTGCGCCCCCGCCAAAATAAAATGTTCATGTTTCAGAGTATATACTACAATACAGAGACAAAAATCCCAGTGCTTGGGGTGTACTTAAAAATAACATGAACAGCCAGGCACAGACGGTGACACACACCTTTATCACAAAATTCAGGAAGCAGAGGCAGAAAGAGGAACTCTGAGTTAGAGGCCAGGCTACAGAATGAGGACAGGACAGCCAGGGCTATACAGAGAAAAGGGAAAAGTGGGGAAGAAGGAAAGAGAAAGAAGGGGGGGGGGGTAATGAATGGGTGAATAAAGGAACACAAAAGAAAAGCTGTAGGGTAGGGGTAATAAGATTACTGACCATAAACTGATAATTATTAAAGCTGTGAGTTGTAACCATGGAGTTGTCACATCATCACATTTTGTATATGTGTCCATTTTTCCACAATAAAGGTTTTGATTTGTTTTTTTTTTTCCAAGACAGGGTTTCTCTGTGTAGCCCTGGCTATCCTGGAATTCACTTTGTAGACCAGGGTGGCCTCAAACTCAGAAATTCACCTGCCTCTGCCTCCCAAGTGCTGGGATTAAAGGCGTGTGCCACCACGCCTGGCGGTATTTTTAAATCAAGACTTGGTATAGCTTAGTAATAATGGTGGCCACATATATGAAACACTCCCCTAAATTGACAGCACCAAGAGGAGAAAAAGGAGACAGAGAGCAGAGAATTTAGCAGTCTAGAATGAAAGGCAGTTTACTTTCAAAATAGGCCATAGATAGCTGGGAAGCACTTGCCATAGAAGTGTGTGGACCTGAAGATCCCACGTACCCACAGGACCCACATAAAAGTAGAAGTAATATGGCAAGCCCTAGTAATCCCATCCCTCCAGAAGCAAACATGGAAGAAACTCCCTAGCCAAGATGGCTAGCTATTCTACTATCTACAAGCTCTAAGGACAAGAGACTCTTAAATAAAATGAGGAACATTTTTAGAAGACACAAGAAACCAACCATACATACATACATACATACATACATACATATATATATGCACACACACACACACACACAACCAAAGAGCTAAAGATGGCTTCACACTAAAAAAGCACTTGTTTTTACCAGGGACCCAGGATCCATTCCCACCACCCACAAGTCAGGGAAAGCAACTCCTCCATCTGGCCTCTGCAGAACTGAACACACGAGGTGCATAAGCACACAAGTAGGCAGGAAGGCACACACTCATATACACAAAGTGAAAATAAATAGGCCTAAAAAAAAAAAAAAAGTCCAGAGCCAGGCAGTGGTGGCACATGCCTTTAATCCCAGTACTCGGGAGGCAGATGCAGGTGAATTTCTGAGTTCAAGGCCAGCCTGGTCTACAGAGGACAGCCAGGACAGAGAAACCCTGTCTCGAAAGGAAAAAAAAACAAAAGCAGTCCAATTAATTACCCTTCCCTCCTCCTGAGCTCTAATTATTGCATTTGGGTCAGGCAGCCTTACTTTCAGGCAAAAGAACCTCAAAAATCTAAAAAAACTAGTGGGAGAGCTAGAAAAATAGCACAGCAGTTAAGAATACATGCTACTCTTACAGAAAACCAGGACTCCTGTAAGGCAGGTAGAAACCAACTCTACCTCCAGTTCCAAGGGAGCCACACCCTCTTCCAGCTTAGATATGCACTGTATTCACATACAGAAACCTCTACACAAATTACAGGCCAACAGGGCTAGAGAGATGGCTCAGTATTCTTCCTGAGGTCCTGAGTTCAATTCCCAACAACCACATGGTGGCTCACAACTGTATCTAATGAGAACCAATGCCTTCTTTTAAAAAGCATGAAGACAGCATACTCATATACAAAAAATATATGTGTAGATGTAGAGATAGATAGATAGATAGATAGATAGATAGATAGATAGGAAGGAAGGAAGGAAGGAAGGAAGGGAGAGAGAGAGAGAGAGAGAGAGAGAGAGAGAGAGAAAGAAAATAAATCCTTAAAAAACTTATAGGCCAGTAGTAAGTTTTTTTAAAAGAAACCACTGGATTTGTCCAGTCTAGCATATTCAAAGAGGGAAGGAAGAAAACACTATTGAGTAATGCTCATTTTTTTCTCTTCTACCTCCTTTTCTGCTTCAACTTTTGAATCTTCTAATCCCAAATTTCAGCCAAACATATTCAATGGCCTTTTAATACATTCTTAAGAAAATTAAAATAAGGGCTGGCGAGATGGCTCAGTGGGTAAGAGCACTGACTGCTCTTCTGAAGGTCCTGAGTTCAAATCCCAGCAACCACCCATAATGAGATCTGATGCCCTCTTCTGGTGTGTCTGAGGTCAGCTACAGTGTACTCACATATAATAATAAATAAATCTTTTAAAAAAAAGGAAAAAGAAAATTAAAATAAAACATGCTAAGTTTATATAAACTTATACAAATGGGTTAAAATGGTGGCAAAAACGAGTAAGGAAATTATGTATACCTTGAAGTTTCCCAGAAGCACCTTGCACTCTCTTCCAGCTCAACACCAAACCACATTTCTTAAAAAGAAATTTAAGAATTACCACTTAACAAACAAAAGTTTCAAGACAAGTAAGATCACAATTATAGGTTATAGTGTATGGTAGCTCACACCAGTAATAGAAGAGACTGAGATAGTACTACAAGTTTGAGGGCAGCCTGGGACGATAATACCATCAATACAGGAGGGAAACCAGAGAACAAAATGCTCAGCACGATCATGCTGGCAACTAAGCTTGTTAAAATTACTCCAAATCTCCCAAACACTTGAAATATCTAACAGGCTGCTTAAACAAATACATAAAGCCTTAGCAGGAAGTGGTGGTGCAGATCTACGATCTCAGTACTAGGAGGCAACTGCAGGTAGCCTCTTGAGTCTGAGGCTACCCTGGTCTACTGAGGGATCCCAGGGCAGCCAAGACTACACAGAGAAACTCTATCTCAACAAACAAACAAACAAACAAACAAACAAAACCCAAAAAACCAAAAACAATATTTTTAAAATCTGTTGACTCATAAAATCTGTTGACTCATAAAATCACAACATATTAGCCCAAAAATTACTAGTAAGGTAAATGCACTCTTAGTATGATTAAGTTTTAATCACTTTAATTAAGTAACTCAATATCCCCAAAAACGGGGAATAAGAATAAAATGAAACAGCCTGGCGGTGGTGGCACATAGCTTTAATCCCAGCACTTAGGAAGCAGGGGCAGGCAGATTTCTGAGTTCAAGGTCAGCCTGGTCTGAGTGAGTTTCAGGACAGCTAGAGCTATTCAGAGAAACCCTGTCTTGAAAAACAAAACAAAACAAAGAATGCAATGAAACACTTGTGTTAAAAAACTGTACACTTGGGCTGGTGAGATGGCTCAGTGGGTAAGAGCACCCGACTGCTCTTCCGAAGGTCCGGAGTTCAAATCCCAGCAACCACATGGTGGCTCACAACCATCCGTAACGAGATCTGATGCCCTCCTCTGGAGTGTCTGAAGACAGCTACAGTGTACTTACAAATAATAAATAAATAAATCTTAAAAAAAAAAAAAAAAAAAAAAAACTGTACACTTAGATTGGAGAGATGGCAATGTAGTTAAGAGTTCCAACAGAGGTTCTGAGTTCAATTCCCAGCAACCACATGATTGTTCATAACCATCTCTCATGGGATCTGATGCCCTCTTCTGGTGTGTCTAAAGAGAGAAATGGTGTACTCAAATACATAAAATAAATAAATCAAAAAAGAATTTGAAAAAAAAAAACACAACAAAAATGGTATACTTTGAATCTAACAAATAAACAAATCAAGTTCTAAGAAATATTTTATGAAAGCTCTAACTTGTATCAGGAAAACAAGCTAAATAAATAAAAAGAAATAAAACCAGAAAACTTGTTCTGTATTATGGTTCCAAAATGAAGCACATATTTATATCATAAGCAGAAAACAAAAAGCAGTTAATACACACATCACTGGGAAGGTTGAGTACAAACTATGTAGTGGTGAATACAGCAGCATTTGGATCGTGTGTAAGGACAATATCTATCTGCTCTCAGAAACATCCATTTGACACTCAAGTGAGTATTATATCGCAACTCATCCATAAATTATGAAACATGGATATTTAAGAGACAAAATTGGTAAGTTTACTGATGAATCTGAGTCACAGAGTTCTAGTGTGATTACTAGACTGCTCTTTTTCTACAGATTTGATAGTTTTTCATATTAAAATGCTGAGGGAAAAAAATAGAGAACTTAGGCATGAGCACACAGGCCTTAGTCCCAACAATCTGGGAGATAGAAGATTCCCAGCTTTGAGGCCAACCTGGACTACCTGAGATCCTGTCACAAAAAAACAAGCTACTCAGTAAGTTTGAAATTTATTAACAGTTTTAAAAGGTGAAAAATAAACATTTTAACTTACAGCTAAGAGCTGTCGTATAAGCATGTCTGAAGCCTTCTCAGAAATGTTCCCAACAAAAACTGTAGTAGTAGGGCCACAATTTTCATCATTTTCTTTTAATTTTAAGCCTGGATGATCCTTTCTGGCTCCCAAATGCTTTCCAACCATGGACACGGTAGGTACTAGGACCTATGGTAAAGAAAAGCAAAAAATTTGATCTGGCAATTATGACATTATACTAAAAACACCAACTATAAAGAATAAATACATAGCATATGATTAAATTCCCTACATATCTAATCTAAAACTTTTAAAGCATGTAGTATATTTCACTAATGCAAATTTACTCTTAACAATTAAATTTCTATTTTTAATTACTTTTAAAAGAAAACAAAAATGTCAAACTTTTATGAGTTTTTAAATGTTCAAAACAAAAACCATTTGAGATTACTTAAAAGAAAAAAGCTAGTAATTTTATCACAATTATACTCAGTACCAAGATGAAAGCAAAATCATTATTCCTGATAATCTTGTAGCACAATATTGAAACACTACAAAAACTGTCAACACTTTTGCTTTTTATAAGGTCCTTGTGTTTATTAGTTAATTTTCACTTCAAACTTGCAATCTCCCACATACAGGAGCAGAATTCTATGTACTCGACAATGAATTCATTACAAACTAAGTAAGCCCAGGTAAACTACGAACTGGTGGAGCTGCTCCAAAGCCCAACTTCCCATTCCCTTATTCTGTAATATAAAGGGGAGTGTCATCTGGAATGTTCTAGAACTGAACTTAGGTGCATACCTTTAACCTAACACTAAGGAGACAAGAGGCATGTGGACTTCTACTGCATTTAAGGTGAACCTGGTTTACATAATGAGCTCCAGACCAGCCAGGACTATAAAGTGAGACACTATCTCCCAAAACAAAAGCAATTAAACAAAAAATAAATAGCCCAACTATTTGGGAGGTTTAGGAAGTATGGCCTTGTAGTAAGTTTGTCACTGGAGGCGGGCTTTTAGAGTTTAAAATTCCCACCACTTTAAATTCACTCTCTCCTTCCTGTTTATAGTTTCAGATTTGAGCCCTCAGTTCTTCCTGCCTTCATTTCTATCTGGTGACATGGTCCCTTGCATTATGGACCCTTATCAATCTAGAAGAGTAAGTCCAAGTCAACTCTTCTATTAATGACCTTCTTCATCCTGGTGTGTAATCCATTGATCGTTCAGAGGACCCAGATTCAGGTCAGAAGTACATCAGATGCTCACAGTCACCTGCAACATGGGCAGTTCCAGGGAAACCAACCTTCTAGCCTTGAAAAGCACTGCATGCAAATGCTGCACATACTGCCAATTAGGACAGTATATACACATACTGTTTCTTTACATTATCTAAGCTTACCAAAGTTTTATATTTCAAGAAATGCTAGGCATTTCCTAAATCTTAATCTTCCCTTTATATTACCCCTTTTTATTATCCCACGG
Organism: Mus musculus; assembly: GCF_000001635.26. Taxonomy (NCBI): domain Eukaryota; kingdom Metazoa; phylum Chordata; class Mammalia; order Rodentia; family Muridae; genus Mus; species Mus musculus. The sequence continues at coordinate 83,644,838 of NC_000078.6, read as the reverse complement.
GGTTGAGGTAGAATACTCAACTTGATAGAATACTTCCCCAAGGTCTGAGGTTTAATCCCCCAGCACAAAAACCAGGCATGGTTAGTATATACCCATAATTCCAGCATTTAAAAGGTAGACAATAGGATCAAAGTTCAAGGTCATCCTCAGCTACTCTGGTTATCTCTGGTTCCAAGCTAGCTAAGGAGACTCTTGTCCTAAAAAACAGTGAAGCGGGGCAAGGCACAGTGGCGCACGCCTTTAATCCCAGCACTTGGGAGACAGAGGCAGGCTGATTTCTGAGTTCGAGGCCAGGCTAGTCTATACAGAGTGAGTTCTAGGACAGCCAGGGAAACCTGAGAAACCCTGTCTCGAAAAACCCAAAAAAGTGAAAAGACAAATTATACTTACAGTTGGAGCAGGAGCCATAATACTCATTGGTACAGGAATCATCGGTGTCCCTAAGAGGAAGAAAACATATCATATTTCAAGATCATAATTAAAATAATTCCAGGGATGGAGAGATGTCCCACATACCCAGGTGTGTGCTTCACAAGCACAGGATAGTGATGAGCATCCACATGAAAGTAAGGCATAGGACGGGGCGTATCGTTCCTACAAGGGGAAGATAGGTGGATTCCCAGGGATCACTGGCAAGCTATTGTGGCCCAAACAGGATTGAGTTCCAGTAAAAGATCTTGCATCACTTAAACAGAGGAGGCTAGCGAGACAGTTCAGTATATCCAAGGACCTACTGCCAAGACTGACTGACAACCTGAGTTCATTCCCTGGTACCCACATGATAGAGAGAGCCAACTATTAGCTACGCTTTGACCTCCATACCTATACCAGGGCGTATCCTTGCATTTTACACATGAACACAAATTAATAATAATGAAAAATATTAGAAGGCTCAATGTTTGATGGCCAAGACTACAAAGAAAAGAACTTACAAGAAAATACTTAGAACTAGGAATGCTGGCAACACACACACACACACGTACTCCCAAACTTGTGACGTATGGAAAGATTATTAGCCATGCTTGGTTACACAGCAAGGTCCAGACCATCCTAGGCCAGGTGAAAGCCTGCCTTGACTCCTGTCCCCATTAAAAGGAGGCAGGGAGTTATACATAAAACTAAGAAGTAAAATTTGGGTGTGGTAACAATCACCTATAATCTTATCACCTGTTAGGCTGAGGCAAGAGAATAACCCTGAGTTCAAGATTAGTCTGGGAGAGATGGCTCAGCAGCCCTTTAACATGCATTTTTAAGTATCTGCAAAGATAAACCAACTACCACTTTGTTTCCCTTTAGCAATAGTAACAACACTAATTGTTATACTAATTTAGGTAGCTTTGAGGGAAATTAGCACTAACACTTTGAGGGGAATTTCACTGCTAACTTTATTTTTCAAATTTTTAAACCTTATGAATATGGATATAGCACCTTTATATACTTATCATTTTTAAAGAATTTCCAAGCTGATTCAGAAACTCAACCACAAATACAAATCTGTCAAGCCAAGTGTGATGACTCACAACTGTAATCCTAGCATTCAGGAGCCTCACGGACAACTGAAAGGTGGTAGGGAACCTGGGATAACACATTCTGTCTCCAAACAAATAACTTAAATGCTACAGAAAAATCAGACAGTGGTGGCAGTGGTGGCTCACACCTTTGATCCCAGCTCTCAAGAGATACAGACAGGCCTATCTCTGTGGGTTCAAAGCCATCCTAGTCTACAAAGTGAGTTCCAGGACAGCTGTACTATACAGAACTCTGTCAAAAACTGCCCTCTCCCCACTACTACCCCCATAAAAAGAAAGCAAACAACCATGTTCACAATAAAACTGTCACGTATTTACTAGTAAATACACACATATACCATGCTGCAAAGATACAGTCTTTTTTAAAAGAAAAAGGGGCCAGGCATGGTGGCACAAGCCTTTGATCCAAGCACTTAGAAGGCAGAGGCAGGTGAATCTCTGTAGTTCAAGGACCCACAGCTAGGTCTTTACAGAGAAACAATGTCTCAAAAGGGGGTGGGGGCAGGGGGCAAGAAAGAAATGAATGAATGATGATAAGAAAAAAATGTGCTCAAACTTACCTGGAGGTACTGGTGGAGGAAAGCCAGGAAACTGTGGGGGTGGGATCCCTGGAGGGAGAGCTGGGATTCCCATGGGAGGGCGATTCAAATGAGGGGGGAAAGACATTCTGACTGCACCAGTCTAAAGAAAGAAATGACAAATCATTTTATTTGACACCTTTCCAATCTGATATGCCTACATTGTTGACCTTCATTTTTAGAGTATCTGCAAAATTCTAAAGTTTTCTTACCCAAAGGAGTTGGCAAAGACCCTCTTTTCTCTGTCTGTCCATTGAGAATTTTTTAAAACTTAGATCTTTTCTAAAATAAGTTCCCAAAATGTACACGAACTAAGTTCAGGATAGACTCCTACAATCATGTGGGAATACATATAAAGGAAGAAAAAAATTTTGAGGTTCAGTTAATATCAAAAATTAAATGCCAAACATCAATGAATCTTTTAAAACAAACTCAGAATCCAGGAGGGTAGCTAATTTTAAGTGTTCTGATACATTCATTTTTAACCCAATAGATCTTTGAAAACTAAACTAGCAAGGTTAACAGTATTTAATGACTCAGTGTTAGCTAGTTCTTCAAAGACAAACGTGCTATTAAATTACAAACTGAGGGGGAAGAGAGCATGGCTTCTATCAGGTCACAGAATAACTGTTCTAACATAAAGAGCCCACAAATTTGCAATAAGGTAACAGTTTGGTTTGGGTTTTTTTTGTTGGTGTTTTTTGGAGATAAGGATCTCAAGTAATCAAAGCTGGCCCTAAATACTATACAGCTAATGACAATTGTTAACACTTGACCATCCTGACTCTATTTAATTGCAAGTACTGAGATTACTGACTGGTGTATACTACCATACCCAGTTTAAGACATTTTATTAAAGCTAACTTCTAGCCAGGCCTAGTGGCACAAGCCTGTAATACCGATCTTAAAAGTAGAAGCAGAGCCGGGCAATGGTGGCGCACGCCTTTAATCCCAGCACTTGGAAGAGAGGCAGGCAGATTTCTGAGTTTGAGGACAGCCTGGTCTACAGAGTGAGTTCCAGGACAGCCAGGGATTCACAGAGAAACCCTGTCTCGAAAAAAAAAAAAACCCAAAAAATAAAAAATAAATAACAATAAAAATAAAAAGTAGAAACAGATGATTTTTGGGTATGCTAGAACTTGTCTCAAAAATCCAAGGTGTGGGGTGGACAAGGAGGCAAGACAGCATTGTCTATATAGTCAAGCTAGCCCTTGGTATAGTCCGGTCTCCAAAAAAAAAAAAAAAAAAAAAAAAAAAAAAAAAAAAAAAGCTGAAATAAGTTGGTAAAGATTCCAGTAGAATTAGTTTGGTGGGTATTTTGTTTTGTTTTTTGTTTTTTAACTAAGCAGGAAACCACTGTCAAATCACTAGTAAAAATTCTTCCACCTAAAACAGAAAATCCCATACTCTGGAACTGAGAAAGCCTAGAATTGTTGAACATATTTTTCAAACAGGGCATGGCGGCACATGACTGTAATCTCTGAAACTGAGAGATGGAAGCAGAAGGACAAGTTAAAAGCCAGATTGCTATGAAGCAATACAATGTTGGGTTTGAGGCTAGCCTGGCTATATGAGACCCTACCTCAAAAATATGTTGTTTTACTTTTTTAGTGGCTGAGTGTATGTATTTACTTGGTTTTCAGTTTAAAACACTGTACATGACTGAGGCTGGCCTCAAACCCAATATCCTTAGCCTTTGAGTACCAGGGTTATAAGACTGTACCACCATGCCTAGCTCCTTTATTTTTTACTCATCCTTTAGTAGCCAAAGCTTAAAAGGTGTGATGTCGTCTACTTTCTCTCATCCATCAACTCCCACCAGTTTACCATGTTATGTTTTCTTTTTACAAATATTTAGTATTTTGTGCTTTATTATAATATACTCATACATACTACAGTTACCTGCATTGCTCCTTCAATATGCCTGACATCTCTTCTCCTCCATTCTTATCTTTGTAACTCAGTAAACGATAATATAGAAACACCAGTTGCCGAGACTTTATCAGTTGCCGAGGCTTTTCAACCCTTTCGAATAATACCGAACATTCTTGGATATTTAATTTCATCTTTGCAAAGTATTTAGGATTTTCTTTAATTATAATTATTGATTTATGTGAGTTTATATATGCTTGTGCATGTATGTCATATATGGAAGTCAAGAAAAGTCACAGGAGTCCACTCTCTCCATCACTGGGTCTTGAAATTGAGCTTGGGCTGTCAGGCACAGCAGCAAGCTCACCGTTACCTACTGAACCATTTTGTGAGCCTATAAATATATCTGTAATACAGATTATCACTGTTTGCATTCAAACTCTAGTACTAAATCATTTCCCCCAAATTAATGTGTAATTTGTATTACCAGTGTATCAAATATATCCTTTCCTTAAGTACTAGAACAAATCAATTAACTTTTTTTTTTTTTTTTTAATTTTTTTAAGACATGGTTTCTCTGTGTAGCCCTGGCTGTCCTGGAACTCACTCTGTAAACCAGGCTGGCCTCGAACTCAGAAATCCGCCTGCCTCTGCCTCCGAGTACTGGGATTAAAGTCGTGCACCACCACGCCCGGCTAAATTGACTTCTAAGAATCTGAAGTTCAAACAAAAAAACTCTATTTCGGGTTTAGCTCCCCAATTCCTAAAGTTCCTATCTTTTTACCTGTTGGTAAGCATTTCTTTGAAATAAAAAAGCATGTACTGCATGCTCACAACTGTCCTGTTTTATACTGTAACTCTGACTTTTTAAATAGTCTCTAAGAGCTGATGAAATGGTTCAGCAGGTAAAGGTACTCGCTTGCCACTCAAGCTTGTAAGTCTAAATTCCATACCTAGAACCCACAAAGTGGAAGAAGAGAATTGACTCCCACAAGTTGTCCTCTGTCTTCCACACATGCGCCACTGAACACATGTCCCAAGAATAAGTACATAGAAATATAACTTTAAAAATATTTTTTAAAATACTATGCCAGGCAGTAGTGCTACACCCCTTGAATCCCAGTACTCAGGAGGCAGAGGCAGGTGGATCTCTAACTTTAAAGGCAGCCTGGTCTACAGGGTAAGTTCTAAGTCAGCCAAGGCTACCCAGAGAAACCCTGTCTTAAAAAATAGTAATAACAATAACTTTAAAAAATATACTCTATAAAACTTAATCTTTGGTTTTATAAGCCAGTTCTTATTCACAAGTAAAATAATTGTCAGAATGATTTCCACATTAGCAAAAAGGTGCCAGAAAAGCCTTTAAAAACTTTAAAAACTTAGGTAAGCTTCAGCATATCTATCAAAATAAAGACACAAGTTTGTAAGACATTATACATCCAATTTTTGTGTGTTGCTTTGTCTTTTCTTTTTGTAATTTTTACCTTTAAAATTACCACACTAAGTAGTGGGTTTCAATTATGACATCTTCATACATGTGTTATTAGACTATGTTCTCATTTGTTCCCCTTCCCCGTTGAGTTTTTTAATAATCTAAATTACAAGTGTTCTACATGGAAAGGAGCAGGAAGGCATGTCTGTTAAACAGAAGGCCACTGTCCTACTTACAGAAGCTCTTGTATTATATAATACTCTATCTCAGCACTTTCTTAGGAAGCAGTTGGTATAGTACCTGTTGAATAAATAAATTAATTAATGAACAATAAACAATGCCTGAGGACTCATCAATAGAGTTATTAAACAGCTACTACTTAGCAACAGCCCAGTGCCTAGTTTCACAATGGTATAAACTGGGGCCATGGATTCATTTTTAGAGCCACTTTTTTCCCACCAGCATTAGATATAAACAATACTTTTAAAGTAAATCTTAAGGATTAAGTTATATTTTATAGCTTTTAATATTAAGTTAATTAACCAGATACATTTTAGTTTCACCAATATAATTATTGCATACATTACTATTTTTCCTATGAAATACCTCCATTTTATTTAAAGTTGCTCAAAACTTAATATGGGTTAGACTTGAAGGTGAAAAAGTATTATAGTCAATGCCAACATTTGAACAGTTCCCATTTCCTTTAAGATAATAGCCTCCTCCTAGGGAGGTTCGAAAAACAGACACTCCTAATGACATTAACAAAATAAATGTTTAAACATTGAGTATTAACAGCTTTATGCTTTGTTATGTGAAATGAAAATACAACCACAGCAAAGTGTACTAGGTCTTATTTTTAAAATAAATTTAAATTTAATAATAAATTATACTTTCTTCTAAGTTTTAGAGACTTTGAAATTTGGTAGATTTTACAGAAAAATAATCAAGGAAAAGAGCTGCGGAGTGGTTTACTTTCAGTTCCAATGATCAGGCCTCATCAAGTAAAGATTTGAACACAGAGCTGAAAGAGGCTGAGGCAGGAAGGCCTATTTATATCAGAGGTAAAAACCTTACTTCCAAGCAAAGGAAATAAATATAAAAAGACTAAGGTAGACATGCCTTTGAGGAAGACCAGAAAGGTCAACTGTAAGCCTAGAGAAGAAAAAAATGCTGAGAGTTAGATAAAACTGAGCATTAACTGGGAAGAGTAAGTGTTCAAAGAGGCCAGGGCTTTGTAATACACTGTAAAGGTTTGGGCAACTACTAAAAATGGATTAGAAACATTTTGAAAGATTTCTGATTTAACAATCATTGTCACCCTTTTAACCCTGGAAGGGAACAAAATGGAAGCAAGAAACTACTTCAGTAATACAAACTGTGCCTTGAAGGAGGCAGGGGTGGTCAAAGTCGTAGTTAGCAAGTTGCTGGCTAGATTCTGGATAGCCAAAAGGATTTCCTGAGGGTGATGTTAGATATGATAACAGTTATTACTACTGATTTTACTTCAATACTGTTTATAAAAATAACTTTTATTAATGTTTTTGTTCTTCATTCTGCGGAATTTGGGGGCTGTTTTTGTTTTTCAAAACGGGGTCTCTTCTATGAAGTTCTGACTGTCCTGGAACTCCCTATGTATTCTGGCCTCAATGATTCTCCTGTCTCTGCCTCCCACATACTGGGATTAAAGGCATATGCTACCATGCCTGGCCTAAGATGTTTTAAATTTAAAAGGTTCAAAATACATACATATACATGTGTTTATGTGTGTGTATATACATTTTGTTTTTTGTTTTTCAAGACAGGGTTTCTCTGTGTAGCCTTGGCTGTCCTGGAACTCACACCATAGACCACGGTGCCCTCAAACTCAGAAATCTGCCTGCCTCTGCCTCCCAGGGGCTAGGATTAAAGGTGTGTGCTACCATCACCTGGCTGGTTCAAAGTATTTGTAAAGTATGTAGCTTTCTGTGCCAGCATAACTGTCTATGAGGTAAGTGTTTCCAATCTCTATCTAATTTGGTGGTGTTCACACAATTCTATTTGTCAAGACTCACTCCGGGCGTGGTGGTGCACGCCTTTAATCCCAGCACTCGGGAGGCAGAGGCAGAGGCAGGCCGATTTCTGAGTTCGAGGCCAGCCTGGTCTACAAAGTGAGTTCCAGGACAGCCAGGGCTATACAGAGAAACCCTGTCTCGGGGAGAGAAAAAAAAAAGTGACTCACTGGAATTCAAAATGGATTTTATTATATATAATTAACGTGTATTTAATCTAAAAAAGAAAACAGACCTAAAATACATTTACACTCTCCAACTCTACTCTCTCCCCTTTTCTTTTATGCCCATTTTTTTTATTCTTGTGAATACCACATGTATACAAAATATAACCAATACTACTTAAATGAGCACTACTCCACTGCATACTTATCCAGACAGAAGTGAATGTCACCAGGGAAAGAGTGACACTAAGCTCTCTAGGGACACTAGATGGTACCAATTATTTTGCAAGTTCTCCCCTAGAAACCATTTGTATTAGTTATAAAAGGGTGAGATTTTAAGTTACTATATAAACCTTGTCAACTAGTCCAGTGACTCCACAATGAATATAAGTGACTATTAATTTAACACTGTCTCCCAACCTGCTTAAGCCAGCACAACAGAAGAGACTAATAACTGCACTACCTTAAGCAAGTATAGCTTTAGAAAAATCACTTCACTAACTGAATTCACAGACAACTGGATTCTCCAGGAACCATTCTAAAGGTTCTGTTGCCAAATAATGAAAATGTTAAAAAGAAACTTATTTTAAGCAGAACTTTTCAACAGGTTGGGGACATGGCTCAGGCATAGAGCTCTTGTCTTCCAGCACAGTCATGGCCTGTCACTGACACTGCACAGCAGCACTGGATGACAAGAGGCAAGGATTGGAATGCTGAAGTGTTTTGAATCTCCAAAACATAAGATCTTTTCCTGAGAAACTCTCACTTTCAATGAGAAAAAAGCAGCACCTATCCAGACACATTGGTGATCGCTACAACCTAAGGCAGAATATACATAGTGCTTCACAAATAGGCTAGAGGGGTACTTCTGGGTAAGTTACACAACTCTATATTTACTTTAAAAAATTCACTGAGCTTTCTAAAGCTACTATTTTAAAAATACTTCAATTCAGGACAACTACCAAAATCTAAGGCCTGAGGAAAATTAAGCAGTACTGTACCAATGCTAATTTCCTGACTGTGATCACTGTACTATTTTTAAATGATAAAAAAGGAATTTCCCAGAGCTTTCAGGAAATACACCACAGTATTTGTGGGTATAGTGGCAACACATCTGAAATTTAGTAGCAAAACATGTCAAAAGAAAACTACTGAAAGGAGAAAAGAACAAAAGTAAACTGGCAAAAACACTGTCTAAGGAACCTGAGTTAGAATGGTTGAGAATTCACTGTACTTTGGGTAACTTTTAAATTATGTCAAAGTAAAGATAAAACTGTAGAATAACATGGGTCTGTCAGGACTACATAATGTGTTCAAGGCCTGGGCTAGAATAAGGACTGCTGTTTCAAAGAGTTAAGAAAAGAGTAAAGAAGGGCTGGAGAGATAGCTCAGAAGTGAAGAGCACTCACTGGCTGTTCTTCCAGAGGTCCTGAGTCCAATTCCCAGCAACCCCATGGTGGCTCACAACCATCTGTAATGAGATCTGATGCCCTCTTCTGGTGTGTCTGAAGACAGCTATTGTGTACTCATATAAATAATAATTTTTTTTAAAGAAAGAAAAGATTAAAGGAAAAACAGCAATATTAATAATTCTTATTAGTATTTTCTCCAAATACTTAAAAAAAATGTTTTAAGTACAAAAGAAGCTAAGCTTGGTACATGCCTATTACCCAGCACTGGAGAGGCCAGGACCAGAGAAGCCTGAGTTTGATACCAGCATGGGCTACTTACTGAAACTCAAAAAACCAGAACAAAGGTATCCAAGAAGGCTTTAAGAAGGAATCAAAATCTCCTTGAGGAATGTGGGATAGCTGTAAAACAAGAGAGAAAAGAACTGAAGCTCTCTAACTCAAGGAAACAAAGCTTGCCTAACAAGTCCACTGCCCTGGATTTGTTCCCCAGCATCACAGTAACTCTATATTAACCCTCAAAACATTCAAAGACTAGGTATGGTAGTACACACCTTTAATCCTAGCACTTGTGAGGCAGAGGCAGTAGATCTCTATGAGTTGGGAGGACAGCTTTGTCTACATAGTGAGTTCCTGTCTCAAAAAGCTTTTTGTTAACATTAAAAAATATGGGCTGGTGAGATGGCTCAGTGGGTAAGAGTACCCGACTGCTCTTCCAAAGGTCCGGAGTTCAAGTCCCAGGAACCACATGGTGGCTCACAACCATCCATAACAAGATCTGACGCCCTCTTCTGGTGTGTCTGAAGACAGCTACAGTGTACTTACATATAATAAATAAGTAAATCTAAAAAAAAAATTAAAAAAAAAAAAAAAAACATTAAAAAATATAAAGAACAGTTTTCCAAGATGGTGATTACTTTTAACAGTGCTAATTTAATATTAACTTTTCTCAAAGCTATGAAACAACAAATTTTCCTCACATAAATAAGGAAAATAAACTGAAAACTTTTCTGTGGCTAAAAAAGTAATGTGAAGCCGGGTGTGGTGGCGCACGCCTTTAATCCCAGCACTTGGGAGGCAGAGGCAGGCAGATTTCTGAGTTCAAGGCCAGCCTGGTCTACAGAGTGAGTTCCAGGAGAGCCAGAGATACACAGAGAAACCCTGTCTCGAAAAAAAAAAAAAAAAAGTAATGTGAAAAGCCCTTGACCTGAAGTCAATAACTCAACACAACATTGTTAACACGCACAAGTGTGTGTATCTTCATTCAGACACAGCATTGCAATAAAAAGATAATCACAGAATAGATCTATTAGCCAAAATTATTAATACACAATGGCTAAATGCAAAACACTATTTTTTTCCCTAGAAGTTTTTTGGTATCCTACCAAAAGAAAGGAAGAAGATAGCGCAGCAGTTACAAAAACTTACTGCTCTTCCGGAGGACCTAGGTTTCATTCCCAGAACCCATATGGTGTTTCACTGCCATTTTAAAATTCCAGTTCTTGGAGATCCTTTCCTGGCCTCTGGCCTCACCAGGCACAAATACAGTATACAAACATATATGGAAGCAAAACACCCAATCAACCCATCCACACAAAATATATTTAAAATTCTTAGCAGAAAATACTTTTGTGACACCTTCCTCACACACAAAAAAGAGATAATCCCAGAATGACTTGATGCCAACATGTTTTTTCCTTGTAAAAGTCCTCAATATCCTTTTTCTCTCCTAGATTCCTTGGTGTACAAGGGTTACCGTCTGTATCCAAGAAGCTAATTTGTTCAGGGAAACACAGTAAGTGGGTGTAGACTCCAAAGTTCCCCACTGAGAAATTACCAATTCAAAAGTTTCATGAAACCACAAGGTCTCAATTCCCTACCAGTGGAGAAAGTAAGGAGCTTAAATATGTTAAAGTCTACTCTAAGTACACAGGAAGAAATGTAAAAAGTCTCTGAAACGTCTGACTCTTAATTCTTAAGTAACACCATTTATTAGTATAAGCCAACATCATGTTATACAAAATTTTAGTGAGCATTTTACATACATTTTTTCCAGTCCCAAAGTCCAACCTGTGAAGTGGATCGAAATGTAACTCTCATTTTACTGATGAAGAAAATCAAGACTTAAAAAAGTTTAATAAGCACATTGTCTGCTTGAATCACAACTGAGCAATTGAATGTCTTATGAGAACACTGAACTCTTTGAAATATCTTTTATAAAAAAATTAAAGTTCTCACAAAATTACATTCGTGGTGTGAATACTCCCCGTTAAACTATCAACCTTTCTTAAATCTATATACAGGCTTACAAGAATCAATATCATACAGCGACCCTCTTACTTGTGGGGAAAAAAAACAAGAGATTTTTAAACTGAAGAGAAACTGAAATTGAGGGTGCTCACAGACAACACACAAAAAAACTGTTTATACAATACTGCCTCTACCTGATTCACCTTATTTCACTAAAGCACTATGATACAAGAGAAGCCCAATCTTTTCCCTCCTTTTGGTCGGCTTTACTCTGACCTGTATCAAAATGGCATTTCCACGTCAATATAAATCCATTATTACATAACTTCAAGATAACCTTCATACTCTTATTTCGAAAACTGTATTTAAAAATCAATACTGAAAACAAAAGGAGGGCAGCATATTTTAATATGAAGAAGGCTGGTGCCGCCTAGAATGAATGGAGAGATCCTTTACAGCATCCCTCCCAATCGGAAAGGGGATCAGACGGTGAAACTCATCACTAGCTCCAACAAGCAGGAAAGGTGCTTTAAAACCAAAAAAGTGGCCACTCGATAAACTCAAGGAGGGGTGGGGCCCGTTCTTTTGGCGGCTGGCACTAGACTACCAGACAGAAAAGAAATCCGTTGGTGGCCCGCACCTCGCTCCAAGAGTGGGCGCAGGCTACTTTCAAGGCGCAGCCTGGAGGCACTTGAGTCCTCGGCCCCGGAAACCTACTGAGAGGTGGCTCTGGAGGCCCCGAGGAGACAAGGGCCTCCGGGCCGACCGATCCTAGCCCTGGCTAAGACAGGAGCCCCGTCAGGGCCCGAGGCGATTCGCTCCCAAACTGAAACGGAAGCCAATAGACAAAGTGGGCGACAAAAAATAAAATAAAATTCCCGGAGGACCGCTCCGGCCGTGGGCCCGGCCTCCCCGGGCTCCTGGTTCACTGGTTTTTCCGAGGCCTTGGAGGGGAAGAGAAGCCCGAGCCGCGTGCCCGTCCCCTCCCCCACCCCGCCCCGTCTCCCCACCCCCCCCCACCCCCCACCCCGCTGGGCCTCCACAGCGGCCCTGGCTTCTCCGCCGCCGCCTCCTCCTCCCGCAGCTGAGGTAGCAGGTCGAGCGGTTTCCTCACGCGTTCGGAAGCGTGGACTCACCCGCCGCTAAGAAAACGGTACTGTCTTCGCGGCCTCTGGGCGTCAGGTGATGGAGTGGGGCTCCACCGGTTCGAGGTGTCTGCGCGCCGCCCGACTCTAGAGACTGGTTCCGAAGCGCCTACTCGCCTAGGCCGCAAAACACAGCCGCGCTGCGCGGGGAGCTCCTGGAGGGCTTCCTCTTGCCCGGCGTGCACTGCGCCAGGAGGCGTGGAAAGGGATAACCATAGAGAAGGTGATGCCTAGATAGTCTCCGCCGTCGCCTCTGACTCATTAAGTACAGAGGGATGACCATAGAGTGGGATTGTCTAGTGGGACCTAGAGAGGCTCGAGCTGTAAATTACCACCCACCCTGCCATTTTTGATTGGAGCCGATTGAATCTTATGACTGTGCGACGCCATCTTGAGGTCAAGGTTCCGGCTGGTTACTCGCGCGGGGCTTGTTACAGGTTTTCTCACATTTTTTGGTAGTTCGTTTTCCAGGAATTAGAACCTTGGTCTCCTGATTCTTGGAGGTTCGATGACCTGATACCTGGGCGGGACCGAGAACCTCAATAGAAAGCCCAGATGTCATTTGTTCTTCGCAAAGTACTGCTCACACCAAGAAATAACTGGCAACGGCTATATTGGGTTTTTTGGACTTTTTGTGCGTACACACACTATATCTTAGGCGAGGTAACAGGGTCAAAGAGGTAACTAGATGCTTGGTATCTTCAGAAACCTGTAAGAATATTTAATGCAACTTTCCGCAGTGTGCGAATGACTAAAAATACTAAAACAGTGAAAATGAATACTCACAAATTACTGGGTTATCCAAATTATGGAATTTATAAGCAGTATCTGCTGCTTTTGTTTCCTGTTACTCAGAAGGATTTTATAATTCGTTTACAAGGAGCTTGTCTCTCTGAAGGTGGAGAGTGAGATTTATTCCTGTCCTGGGAGAGCTGGAGTCCTGGGATAACAAATAGCAAACCTTGGTTGGTTAGTGTATTAGTCAGGGTTCTCTAGAGTCACAGAACTTATGGATAATTTCTAAATAGTAAAGGAATTTATTGATGACTTACAGTCGGCAGCCCAATTCCCAACAATGGTTCAGTCGCAGCTGTGAATGGAAGTCCAAGGATCTAGCAGTTACTCAGTCTCACGCAGCAAGCAGGCGAAGGAGCAAGAGCAAGAGCTAGAGCTAGACTCCCTTCTTCCAATGTCCTTATATTGTCTCCAGCAAAAGGTGTAGCCCAGATTAAAGGTGTGTTCCACCACACCTTTAATCCCAGATGAAAGGCATAGCCCAGATTAAAGGTGTGTTCCTTAACTCGGAGATTCAATCTTCTGGAATCCATAGCCACTATGGCTCAAGATCTTCAAACCAAGATCCAGATAAGGATCTCCAAGCCTCCAGATAAGGGTCACTGGTGAGCCTTCCAATTCCGAATTGTAGTTCATTCCAAATATTGTCAAGTTGACAACCAGGAATAGCCACTACAATCCACCCCTTGTCAACTTGACACAAATAATATCTCATGTTCACATGAAACAATAACAAGGTTGTAAATACGCCTAACATGATATAACTATCCCTCGTACAATCGCAAACGCATTAGTAAATTTACAATGGGCATTCATATTACTTTATAATCCTCGTTTCTGCAACTGGTTACGTGGCCTTAATTGGTATTTATAACTACCTTCCTCTACTACCCATTCTGTATTTCCTTCACCTTCAGCCAGCACCTCAGCAGGTCTTGGCTCTTTTCCTGGAGGATTGACCCATACCTTCATTCCTGATGGGTCTGCGTCCTTTGTCATCCTGCTTGGATTAGGCTGTTGTAGTTTCCCATTGACTTTAATCACAGGACATGGTAGTACTAAGAGACGCCCTAAGGGATCTCCTGCACTCCAGACATAATCTTGCTTACCACCATTGTGAAGAGGTAATCCAATTTCCCCATGGTAATCTGGATCTATCACCCCTCCTAACACTGTTATTCCTTTTTTAGCCTGTTGGTTTAAGGGCATTAGAAGCCCAAAATGACCAGGGGGAAGTCTGAGCTTCCAGTTCAATGAAATGTTTGTTGTAGCTCCTGGTAGGAGCACTCCCCTCTCTGGAGCCAAAACTTCTAGGCCAGCAGAACCTAGAGTTATGGGGACAGGAAGCAAAAATTTTCCTAGAGGGTCACTAGGAGTGATAGTAAGTGGAACTATTCCTTTTTCCACCCCTTGATTCCTGGACCCATGAATCCTGGCTATGGGTGAAACTGTACCATATATCGAGCGCTGATTCAAAGCATATACTGCCTTCTGAAGAACTCTGCCCCAGCCTTCCAAGCTGTTACCACCTAATTGGCGCTGTAACTGCGTCTTCAAAAGGCCATTCCATCTTTCTATCAGCCCAGCTGCTTCAGGATGATGGGGAATGTGGTAAGACCAGTGAATTCCATGATCGTGAGCCCACTGTCGTACTTCTCTGGCTGTGAAATGAGTTCCTTGGTCAGAAGCAATACTGTGTGGAATACCATGACGATAGATGAGGCATTCTGTCAGTCCGTGAATGGTGGTTTTAGCAGAGGCATTACGTGCAGGAAAGGCAAATCCATAACCAGAATAAGTATCTACTCCAGTAAGAACAAAACGCTGTCCTTTCCACGAAGGAAGTGGTCCAATGTAGTCAACCTGCCACCAGGTTGCTGGCTGGTCACCTCGAGGAATGGTGCCATATCTGGGGCTCAGTGTTGGTTTCTGCTGTTGGCAGATCTGGCAATCAGCAGCAGCTGTAGCCAGGTCAGCCTTGGTGAGTGGAAGCCCATGTTGCTGAGCCCAAGCATAACCTCCATCTCGACCACCATGGCCACTTTGTTCATGTGCCCATTGAGCAATGACAGGGATGGCTGGGGAGAGAGGCTGATTGTCCACAGAACGGGTCATCTTATCCACTTGATTATTGAACTCCTCCTCAGCTGAAGTCACCTTTTGGTGAGCATTTACATGGGACACAAATATCTTCACATCCTTTGCCCATTTGGAGAGATCTATCCACATACTTCTTCCCCAGATGTCTTTCTCACCAATTTTCCAATTGTGATCTTTCCAAGTCCCTGACCATCCAGCCAATCCATTGGCTACAGCCCATGAGTCAGTGTATAATCGTACATCTGGCCATTTCTTCTTGCAAACAAACTGTAATACCATGTGTACTGCCCGAAGTTCTGCCCACTGTGAAGATTTCCCTTCACCTGTGTCTTTCAAGGTTGTCCCAGAAAGGGGTTGTAATGCTGCAGCTGTCCACTTCTGGGTGGTGCCTGCATAACGTGCAGAGCCATCAGTAAACCAGGCTCTAGTCTTCTCCTCTTCGGTCAGTTGATCATAGGGAACACCCCATGAGGCTATAGGTGCATGCTTGGCAGCAGATGGCATTGTAACAGGAGTAGAAACCATAGGCATTTGAGCAACTTCTTCATGTAACTTGCTTGTGCCTTCAGGACCTGCTCTGGCCCGATCACGTATATACCACTTCCATTTGATAATAGACTGCTGCTGTGCACGTCCCACTTTATGACTTGCAGGGTCTGATAGTACCCAGCTCATGATGGGTAGTTCAGGTCGCATAGTGACTTGGTGTCCTATTGTCAGACGTTCAGTTTCCACTAAGGCCCAATAGCAGGCCAAGAGCTGTTTTTCAAAGGGAGAATAGTTGTCTGCAGATGATGGTAGAGCTTTGCTCCAAAATCCCAAAGGCCTTTTCTGTGATTCACCTACAGGGGCCTGCCAGAGGCTCCAAACAGCATCTCTATCAGCCACAGACACCTCAAGTACCATCGGATCTGCTGGGTCATATGGTCCAAGTGGTAGAGCAGCCTGCACAGCAGCCTGGACCTGTTGAAGGGCCTTCTCCTGTTCCAGGCCCCACACAAAGCTAGCAGCTTTCCGAGTCACTTGGTAAATAGGCCTAAGTAACACACCCAAGTGAGGGATGTGTTGTCTCCAGAATCCAAATAGACCCACTAAACGTTGTGCTTCTTTCTTGGTTGTAGGAGGGGCCAGGTGCAATAACTTATCTTTCACCTTAGAAGGAATATCTCTGCATGCCCCACACCACTGGACTCCTAAGAATTTCACTGAGGTAGATGGTCCTTGAATTTTGGTTGGATTTATTTCCCATCCTCTGATACGCATATGTGTTACCAATGAGTCCAAAGTGGTTGCTACTTCCTGCTCACTTGGTCCAATCAGCATAATGTCATCAATATAGTGCACCAATGTGATATTTTGTGGAAGATCCAAACGATCAAGATCCCTTCTAACTAAATTATGACACAGGGCAGGAGAGTTAATATATCCTTGAGGCAAAACTGTGAAGGTATACTGTTGGCCTTGCCAACTGAAAGCAAATTGCTTCTGGTGGTCCTTATGGACAGGTACTGAGAAGAAGGCATTTGCCAGATCAATAGCCGCATACCAGGTGCCAGGAGATGTGTTAATTTGCTCAAGTAACGAAACTACATCTGGTACAGCAGCTGCAATTGGAGTTACTACTTGATTTAGTTTTCGATAATCAACTGTCATTCTCCATGATCCATCTGTTTTCTGCACTGGCCAGATAGGAGAGTTAAACGGAGATGTGGTGGGAACCACCACCCCTGCGTCTTTCAAGTCCTTGATAGTGGCAGTAATTTCTGCAATGCCTCCAGGAATACGATACTGTTTTTGATTCACTATTTTCTTTGGCAAAGGCAACTCTAAAGGCTTCCATTTGGCCTTTCCAACCATAATAGCCCTCACTCTACAGTTCAGGGAACCAATATGAGAATTCTGCCAATTTCTGAGTATATCTATCCCAATTATACATTCTGGAACTGGGGAAATCACCACAGGATGTGTCCGGGGACCTACTGGACCTACTGTGAGTCGGACATCAGTCAAAACTCCATTAATCACCTGCCCTCCATAAGCCCCTACTTTAACTGGAGGGCCACAATGTTTCTTGGGATCCCCTGGGATCAGTGTCAACTCAGAACCAGTATCCAGCAGACCCCGAAAAGTCTGATTATTTCCTTTTCCCCAGTGTACAGTTACCCTTGTAAAAGGCCGTAGGTCCCTCTGGGGAAGAACTGGAGAAAGGGTAACAGCAAAACCTTTGAGTGTCTTATCAAGATCCTTCCTCAGCGGAACCTGGCCACCCCTTCATTCAAGGGGTTCTGGATCTGCAAACTGTCTCAAGTCTGGAAATTGATTCACTGGCCGAGATTGCTGTTTACCACGATCTAATGTAGCCTTTCTTTCATTTGGCTGTTTACCACGATCTAATGTAGCCTTTCTTTCATTTGTTTGAGAATTTTTCTGCTTATACAGATCAAACAAATATGCAGTAGGCTTCCTATGTATTTCATTCCTGGAAACACCATGATTGGTTAGCCAGTACCAAAGGTCCAACCGAGTCATGCCATTATAAATTTCACCTCTCCTG
This sequence comes from Mus musculus, assembly GCF_000001635.26. Taxonomy (NCBI): domain Eukaryota; kingdom Metazoa; phylum Chordata; class Mammalia; order Rodentia; family Muridae; genus Mus; species Mus musculus. The sequence continues at coordinate 83,626,959 of NC_000078.6, read as the reverse complement.
TGCTGACCATTACTGGGTATGTTATTATAAACATTCTTTTGTCTACGCTGTCCATTATAATAACTAGAATCACCTTGTCTCGGGCGATTCAATGCTGCCACCTGGCCCTTGTTACCTCGGAATCCAACTAAACCCAGTGAATTTAATTCATCTAATTGAGCAGAAGCATCTCCAATGCTAAGATCTGGCACAAGGAAAAGGGAAAGAACAAAACCCTTCAAATGTGCTGGTGCCCCTCTCACCAATTTGCGTCTTATAGAGCTGGTGAAAGGCATATCTTCTGGACCTTCCCATTGTGGACAATTATGCTTTACACAATATATCCACTCTAGCATTGCAATTTCCCTAAGTCTTAAAATCCCTTCATCAACACTAAGCCATGGAATATCAGGCATCTCCAAGTCATTTCCAGTAGGCCATCTTTTGATAAACACCTCAGCCAACCATTCAAACAAACTTTTGACACCTTTTTTAACTATGCGAGCTTCCGTATTAAACCTAGAATCTCTACTCAGAGGACCCATGTCAATAAACTCAGCCTGCTCTAGTTTTATGTTCCTTCCACCCTTATCCCACACCCTTAAAATCCATTCCCACACATATTCACCAGGTTTCTGCTTGAATGAATTAGCAAACTCATTAAGCTCCTTAGTAGTGTAGCGAATTTCCTCATGGACTACACTTTCTACCTCCCCTCTAGGAGCCTGTTTTGCTTTGAGTCTGGTTACAGGTCTAGAAGAAACTATTGGTGGGCCGTGAGCAGACTCTGCAAAATTAATTTCCTCATGTGGGGAAGGCATTATTTCAAGAGGTGGGGCTGAGGGTACTACTTCCTCAGGTGGGGCAAACCCTTGAGAATCTGAGGATTCAAAATTCTCAGCTTCAACATGGTCTTCCCACACATCCCCATCCCATGTTGTAGGATCCCATTCTTTGCCAATTAGAGCCCTTACTTTAACTGTCGACACACTCTGAGGCTGAGACTTGAATTTTCGCTGTAGTTCAGCCAACCTTACAATGAGAGTTTCTGTTTGATTTTCTGCAACTTGAGCTCTATTGCTACAAGAGAGAAGATTCTCCTCAAGGACACACTTAGCAACTTTTAGATCGTTTACTTGTGTCTGGAGCCTTTCGATTTTATCACACAACTCCTTCCTTTCATTCATCATTTTTTCCACAGATACTAAGAGCAGCCAGCCAGTAAAATCATTTTTCGATTTTTTCCCCATCTTGTAGAAAGCTTTGTGCACTGAATCACCTAATTCATTAAGAAAATCAAGGGCATTAGCTTCTTTAAGTTCGGAATATAGTTTCAACCATGGGTCTTCAAAATTCTCTGAGCTCCCAGGAGGGAGAGAATCTGGAGAGGTTTCAATAGTTGAAAGTGCTGGTGGATCAACAAGCCAATTCCAGAATTTTAAAAGATTCATCCTTGTACTTCTGTTACTCTAGAACCACTCCTGGTACCAACTTCTGTATTAGTCAGGGTTCTCTAGAGTCACAGAACTTATGGATAATTTCTAAATAGTAAAGGAATTTATTGATGACTTACAGTCGGCAGCCCAATTCCCAACAATGGTTCAGTCGCAGCTGTGAATGGAAGTCCAAGGATCTAGCAGTTACTCAGTCTCACGCAGCAAGCAGGCGAAGGAGCAAGAGCAAGAGCTAGAGCTAGACTCCCTTCTTCCAATGTCCTTATATTGTCTCCAGCAAAAGGTGTAGCCCAGATTAAAGGTGTGTTCCACCACACCTTTAATCCCAGATGAAAGGCATAGCCCAGATTAAAGGTGTGTTCCTTAACTCGGAGATTCAATCTTCTGGAATCCATAGCCACTATGGCTCAAGATCTTCAAACCAAGATCCAGATAAGGATCTCCAAGCCTCCAGATAAGGGTCACTGGTGAGCCTTCCAATTCCGAATTGTAGTTCATTCCAAATATTGTCAAGTTGACAACCAGGAATAGCCACTACAGTTAGTTTTTTTGGTTTTATGTAAGATGTATTTACTTATTTTATGTATATGAGTACACTGTAAATGTACAGAAGGTTGCGAGCCATCATGTGGTTGCTGGGAATTGAATTTTAGGACCTCTGCTCACTCCGGCCCAAAGATTTTATTATAAATAAGTACACTGTAGCTGTCTTCAGAAGCACCAGGAGCCATCATGTGTTTGCTGAGAATTGAACTCAGGACCTCCAGAAGAGAAGTCAGTGCTCTTAACCAACCGCTGAGCCAGCTCTCCAGCCCTGGTTTGGTTTTCAAGACAGGGTTTCTGTCTGTATCCTTGTATGTCCTGAAACTCCAGGCTGGCCTCAGAGATTGGCCTGCCTGAGTACTAGCATCTAAGGCCAGCACCACCACACCCAGCTTTTTGTCTTATTCTAATACTTACTATTCACAATGGTGTCCTTTAATGGTCTACCTCTTCCTCCCACACTAGAAGGTAAAGAAAGCACAGGTCTTTCACCTTCCAGAGCTCCTGTGCTTAGAATAGAGACTGGTATTTAGCAAGTGCTCAGTATCTGTTGAATAAAAGAAATGATTGGGTGTGGTACATCTTATTGAATTCCAGAGCTCTGGGGGGCCGAGGAAGGTGGGAGCTACATAATGAGACCCTATCTCAAAAGAGAGCAACAAAAAAGGAAATGTCATATGATATGATCCGAGGAATGCAAGGCAAGGACTGGGAAAGTATGGACTAGTGCCATCCTAAGTTTTACATTTACATATATTTCTTTTTACTAGGTTCCTTATAGAAAGATGAACACTAGCTACTTCCCAAGACTACTATGAGGATTAAATTAACCAATATATGAAGGTACTTTCTACAATAAAATGCTCATTACAAATGTTATTTACATTTTGTAAATATTTATTTTTACAACCCCAAGCATAAACAGAAATCCTCTCAAATTACTACATATCCTCTTTTTCTGTTTTTAAAGTTTTTTTTAAAGATTTATTTATTTATTTTATGTATGTGAATACAATGTAGCTGTCTGCAGACACACCAAAAGATAGCATTAGATCCCATTACAGATGGTGGTGAGCCACCATGTGGGTGCTGGGAATTGAACTCAGGACCACTAGAAGAGTAGTCAGTGGTCTTAACCATCTCTCCAACCTGCTTTTTTTTTTTTATTCTTTTATGTGTATGAATTTAACCACATATATGTCTATCCACCACATCCATGCCTGGTACCAGCATAGGACAGAAGATGGGATTAGATCCCTTGGAACTGTAGTTACAGATGGTTGTGAGTCATCTTGTGGACTTAGAACTGAACCAGGGTCCTCTGCAAAAACAGCAAGTGCCCTTAACCAAGCCATTTCTCTATTACTTGTGTAATATCATGTGTTTAATAAAATGCGGGGGACTAATGAGACGGCTCAGCAGATACAGGTGCCTGCTACCAGAACTGACAAGCTGAGTTCAGTCCCTGGACTCGAATAGTAGGAGGGGAGACCAAATTCGCACAAGCTGAACATTATAGGATATACTCAAGTGCACAAATATGCACACATATTAAGAAATAAATATAAAATATAATAACCAAACACTAAATAAGCTAGGTAGAGATGGCACAGACCTTTAATCCCATCACTCAGGAGGCAGAGGCAGGTAGATCTCTGAATATGAGGCCAGCCTGGTCTAAGGAGTGAGCTCTAAGACAGCCAGGACTACACAGAGAAACCCATCTTTAAAAAACAGATAGATAGATAGATAGATAGATAGATAGATAGATAGATAGATAGCAGCTGGAGACATAGTTCAGCAGTTCTTGTTGCTTTTGCGCTGGAGCCAGGTTCTGTTTCAAGATATTTGAACACATTGTAAACCCTAAGATTGTGTTGCTTATTGGAAAAACCTGGTTTTAGTTGTGGTATGGCTCAGCCTTAGCACACATCTTTAATCCAAGAGCCCTGTTTAAATATTGAAAATGGGATTCAGCACTTCGGAGGCAGAGGCCAGCAGATTTCTGAGTTCAAGGCCAGCCTGGTCTGCAGAGTGAGTTCCAGGGTCTACACAGAGAAACCCTGTCTCAAAAAACAAAAACAGAAAGAAAGAAAGGAAGGAAGGAAGGAAGGAAGAAAGAAAGAAAGAAAATGGGATTAAGCAAAGCCAACCACAGGTTAAGGCAGAACAAGCAACCAGTTGACAGGAAGTGAACCTAGAACTCTTAAAAACAAAACAGCACAAACAGAGTAAGAGAGAGTCGGGAGGACAGACATACAGAAAGTAGAAGGGAAGGACATTCAGTTTGAAGGAGTTTTTTGAGATGCCATGAGAAAGAGAGGCATTGCTTCTGGGAGTGCTGAGGAGGAAGGCCACTTTCTGCCTCTCTGACCTGGCAGGCTTTCACCCAGCAGCTGGCTCCCGACTCTTGATTGAGATTTTGTTAAAAAACAACAGAGTTCAGTTCCCTGAACCTACATGTTGGCTCCAGATCCACTGCAACCCCAGTTCCAGGGGTTCCTGTGCCTCCTCCTGACCTCTGCAAGCAGCAATGCGCATACATATACATGCAGGCAAAATATTCATACATATAAATGAAAAAAAATTCCTAAGAGGTCTCTAACAACTGGCTAACTTTTGTGTAGTAGACATTTGTTTCTTACATTTATCCAGTGATGGTTACTTCTAGTGTAACTAGGATCTAGAGTTACGTAGGGTACAGGCTTCAGAGCATGCCTAGAAATGATTACTTAGATTGACTAACTGAAGTGAGAAGAACACGTATAAATGTTGGTGGCACCATTCCATTGGCTCAAGTCCTGGACTTGGTAAAGAGAGGCTGAGAACTATTATTTGTGATTTTCTGTTTCCTGACTATGGATGAAATATAACCAGCAGGGGTGTTCCTGCAACTAGGATTTCCCTGCCGTGACAGCTTGTACTTACCAACCATGAGCTAAAATAAGCTCTTTCTTTCTTCAGCTTGTTTTATTTGGGGGGGGGGGGGGTGGCAGGGGGAGGGGTCAGGCTATTTTATCATAGTAACCAGAAAAGTAAGCAATGCACCCACAGAATCCTTGCTGCTCTTACAGTGGACTTGGGTTCAACTTCTAGCACCCACATGGCAGCTCACAACTGGCTCTAACTCCAGTTCTAGGGGAATCAGATACCCTCTTCTGGCCTTCATGGGCAACAGGTGTACATGTGGTACACAGACATACATGAAAGCCAAATACCCATACATATAGAAAATAATAAAATACTTTAAAAAGGAGAAATAATGGATCAGGTCTTAAAGAGAGCAGCTCAATGGCAGCTATCTGACCAAAGAAACATGAATGAAAATAATGGTGAACAGAATTGTCAATGAAGGGGGCTGGAGAGATGGCTCAGAGGATAAGAGCACCTACTGCTCTTCCAAAGGTCTTGAGTTCAAATCCCAGCAACCACATGGTGGCTCACAACCATCCATAACAAAATCTGATGACCTCTTCTGGAGTGTCTGAAGACAGCTACTGTGTACTTACATATAATAAATAAATAAATAAGTATTAAAAAAAAAAGAATTGTCAATGAAACCACCTTGCGTGGAACCCTGAGTTTACAGAAAGATAAAAAGAAAGGAACTGTTAGAAAAACAAAAAACAGGTGGGACGTAGTGGTTCATGCCTTTAATCAAGAGGCAGAAAGAGGATGATCTCTGAGTTTGAGACCAGCCTGGTCTACAAAGCAAGTTCTAGGACAGCTGGGGATACACAGAGAAACCCTGCCTGGGATAAACAAAACAAAAACAAGAAGAAAGGAGGAAAAAACAGAAGCTCAGATGGGGCAGTTTGAATCGCGGTCCGACGGAGGAGTGGGCGCTTGGATCTCGCTGAGCGTCTGCCTGGCCTTGTCTCTTCCTCGCTCGTCGGAGCTTCAGCACGGTCCGAGATGGCTGGCGGTAAGGCTGGAAAGGACTCCGGAAAGGCCAAGACAAAGGCGGTTTCCCGCTCGCAGCGAGCCGGCTTGTAGTTCCCTTTGGGCTGTATTCCATCGACACCTGAAATCTAGGACAACCAGCCACGGACGTGTGGGCGCGACCGCCGCTGTGTACAGCGCAGCCATCCTGGAGGACCTCACCGCAGAGATACTTGAGTTGGCAGGAAATGCATCAAAAGACTTAAAGGTAAAGTGTATTACCCCTCGTCACTTGCAGCTTGCTATACGTGGAGATGAAGAATTGGATTCTCTGATCAAAGCTACCATTGCTGGTGGTTGTGTCATCCCACACATCCACAAATCGCTGATTGGGAAGAAAGGACAACAGAAGACTATTTAAGGATGCCTGCATTCCTTATTATCTCAGGACTCTAAATAATCTTAACAGCTGTCCAGTGTTGGTGATTCCAGTGGACTGTATCTCTGTGAAAAACACAATTTTGCCTTTTTGTAATTCTATTTGAGCAAGTTGGAGGCTTAATTAGCCTTCCAACCAACCAAATTTGTGCATTCGAGGCTTAACCATATTTAAGTGTTACTGTGGCTTCAAAGAAGCTATTGATTCTGAAGTAGTGGGTTTTGATTGAGTTGACTGTTTTTTAAAAACTCTTTGGATTTTAATTGTGATGCAGAAGTTATAGTAACAAGCATTTGATTTTGTACAGACATTGTTTCCACTCTGGTGGATAAGCTCAATAAAGGTCATATCCCAAACTAGCTTTAAACTTGCTTAATAATCAAGACTTACCTTAGATCTCACTCAGCAACAAGTACATTCTCTGCTTACTAATTAAACAGTGCATCTGTAGTCATTAAAAAAGAAGAAGAAGAAGAAGAAGAAGCTCAGATGGACCAAAAACTAAAAGGCAGTGTAAATGTATATGAAGAATGGCCTTCTGGAATTTTCTTAAATATATAGAACAAATTTCAAGAACTGTAAAAAAACATTCTCAACAGAATAGCTGAACCTAGCTGGACATGGTAATGCATACCTGTTAATCTCACCACTGGAAAGTGAAGACAAAAGGTCAGGAGTTCAAGGCCAGACTAGCAACAGAGCAAGCATAGCAAGTCTGAGATTCTGCTATAGGAGGAGAAGCTGAATGTCAAGGTCCAGAGAAGAGGAAGAGGAGGAATAAGAAGAAGAAAGGAGAAAGAAGGAAGAAGAAGAAGATGAAGAAGAAGCAGCAGCAGCAGCTACTCCGGAAAAGATGAAAACTTAAAAAAAAAAAAAAAAATCCTTATGAACTGTCAGTCCTCAAAACATAGCTGACATTCAAAATGTTTCTGAGTTTGAGGCCAGACTGATTTACAGAATGAGTTCCAGGACAGCTAGGGTTAAACAGAGAAACCCTGACTGTGGGATTGGGGGGGGGGGGGGGCATGACATACAAACAACAAAAGGGGATGGGGGTAACAATAAAAAGACTGCAGAGCTCAGCTACCGACCCAGACCTTAGTGCAAAACTGCCAAATTAATTCCTTTCATAGCTTTGAAAAGTCATAAAGGAGGATAAAATGTCATAGGCTACCCAGAGAAAAGAAATTTGCATAGACATTTGTAACTTTGCAGAGTCCTTCAAGACATTTGTACACTCTATTGACTTTCTGTTTTTGTTTTCAGAAATAGGTCTCACTATGTAGTCTTGGCTGGCCTAGACCTCACTAAATAGATCAGGGTGCTTTGAACCTACAAAGACCTACCTGTCTACTGATTAAAGTCCAGCACCACCACACATAAACTCAGTTTATTGGAAATGTTTTCCTGCTGAGGGTTTATTTAGCTCAGTGGGTAGAGGGCTCACCTAATATGCATGAGGCCTTGGATTTGTTGCCAGTACAACCGAAACACCAGTATTAGCAGTCACTTTTTATCCCCAGCACTTGGGAGGTGGAGACAAGAGGGTCAGTTCAAGGTTATCATCGGAATTTGAAGCCAGCTGGGAATACACAAGACTCTGTCTCAAAAATTAATAATTAACTGTTTTGGGGCTGATGAGATGGCTCAGCAGTTAAAAACATTCATTGACTGCTCTTCTTTCTGAAGGACCTGAGTTCAATTCCCAGCAACTACATGGTTGCTCATGATCATCTATAAACGGATGTGATGCCCTCCTACATGCAGGTGTACATGCATACAGAGCACTCATACGTTGGAAAGAAAAAAAAGTGACAGAGAGAAAGGGGAAGGGAGGGAGGGAAGAAAGGAGTGAAGAAAGACTGTCTCAAAAAAAAAAAATCAGGATAGGGCTGGTGAGATGGCTCAGCAGGTAAAAGCACTGACTGCTCTTCCGAAGGTCCTGAGTTCAAATCCCAGCAACCACGTGGTGGCTCACAACCACCTGTAATGAGATCTGATGCCCTCTTCTGGTGTGTCTGAAGTCAGCTAACAGTGTACTTATATATAATAATAAATCTTTTTTTTAAAAATCAGGATAAAAAGAAAAAGAAAAAATGAGGATGAGCTTGCTTATCATTTGTGGAGAACAAGCTAAGCCTAAAACTTGCAGTTTTAGAGAACCTGTCCTAGGCGCTTGCTAGGAAGACAGCTGGAGATAAATAACTGTGTATTCTGATCCTGTCCCCATGGGCACATTTGACACAAGAGTTCTGTAGCCTATTGGGTGAATTGCCAGGAAAATTACCTAAACAGGAAAACCATTATTTAGCAGAATCAAACAGATAACAAGAATTTAACCTGGCAGACTGGAAAGATGGCTCAGCAGCTAAGAGCACTGACTGTTCTTCCAGAGGTCCTTAAGTTCAATTCCCAGCAACCACATGGTGGCTCACAGCTGTCTGTAATGGGATTTGACACATCTTCTGGTATGTCTGAAGTGTGCTCATGTACTTAAAAAAAAAGTTTAACCTGATCATAACATATGATAGATAATATAATAAATTGATAGGTCCCTAGATCATGGAGGATGGGCTACAGCTCAGCAGTAGTGTTTATCGACATGTGTGAGATCCAAGGTGGATCCCCAGAACTGGGCAAAAAAGAGACTACAAGATCAGTCAACACTCCAGCAGACAGAGAGCAATAACTGGACTCTGATATACTGAGCCATCTCTCCAGTCCCACCAAATTAATGTTTAATGGGAAAAAGAAATCACAATATGTCTTTTTTTTTTTTTTTTGGTTTTTTCGAGACAGGGTTTCTCTGTGTAGCCCTGGCTGTCCTGAAACTCACTTTGTAGACCAAGCTGGCCTTGAACTCAGAAATCTGCCTGCCTCTGCCTCCCAAGTGCTGGGATTAAAGGCGTTCGCCACCACGCCCGGCTCACAATATGTCTTTACAAAATAGATCACAAAACAAAATTTAAGCAACTACATATAGTTTTTTCTCTACATTTTTGCTTTGAGTTCTAGTTTAGGCATTGTCATTCAAGATTCAGGCTTTGTTCAGACCATTGCTACTTAACAAAGTGAAAATGTCTGTGTGCCCGAAGGCTCTACTCTGTCCAACGTGGAGATTGCCGTATATGCAGCACAAGGGCACTGAGTGCTTACTCACTGGTGGACATGGCTGGTGTTGGCCCAGGAAGTTCTGCACATGCATGTGTGTGTCAACACTTGACTTACGAAACCTAGAGGACTTAGCTCACTGTACAAGACTAGGCTGCTGTTCCCCTTAACTAGGCCACTTAATGGGTAGGAACAACCACAGTCTTAATCTATTCTTCCATAGATTGGAACGGTAGTAAGATGAAAGGAAAAGAAAAGTGGTTACTCTTATTTCTTATTTTTTTTTTAAATTTATTTATTTATTATATGTAAGTACACTGTAGCTGTCTTCAGACACTCCAGAAGAGGGCATTAGATCTTATTATGAATGGTGAGCCACCATGTGGTTGCTGGGATTTGAACTCAGGACCTTCAGAAGAGCAGTCAGTGCTCTTAACTGCTGAGCCATCTCACCAGCTCCCTTATTTTATTTTTTATAATAAGATCTATTCGTGTGTGTGTGTGTGTGTGTGAGAGAGAGAGAGAGAGAGAGAGAGAGAGAGAGAGAGAGAGAACAGGTGCATTCAGAGGCCATAGATGTCTAAACCCTTAAGCTAGAGTTACCAACAGTTTAGAGCTGCCTGATGTGGGTGCAGGGAATCAAACTTGGGTCCACTAGCTAAACAGTACATGTTCCTAACCACATAGCCATCTCACCAGCCCCCACTGCTTAGTTTTATAGGGATGATCTGCCCCCAGCACACAGAGGTGGAGCTAGCATCAGATCATCACTCCAGTGTCTCAGCAGGTACATGTGCACAGAGGCCAGGAAAGAGTCTAGCTAGCATCCTTTTCCTTTACCACTCTCTGCCCATTCCATTGCCTTTAAGGCATCACCTTCCCTCCTTCCTCCTTCCCCATTCCCTTATCCTTTCTCCCTCCCTCTTTCTCTCTTCTTTCCCCTCTTCCTTCCTCCCTCTCCACCTCTCTCAACCTGGGGCTTAGGTCTTCTTGGCTAGGCTGGAAACCAGCTCTCTTGCTGTTTCTGCCCACGTCAGAGCTGGGACTACAGGTATCTGCATGGATAGCTGGTTTGCTTTGCAGGTGCTGTGATCCAAACTGTAGACCTCATGATTTCAGATTGAGAGTTTTGGTTTTTTTGTTTTGTTTTGTTTTGTTTTTTTCGAGACAGGGTTTCTCTGTGTAGCCCTTGGCTGACCTGGAACTCACAATGTAGACCAGGCTGACCTCAAACTCAGAAATCCACCTGCCTCTGCCTCCCGAGTGCTGGGATTAAAGGCATGTGCCACCACACCCAGCATGGTTTTTAGCTCTTTTTAAAAAATATAGCGGGGGGGGGGGGGGCTGGTGAGATGGCTCAGTGGTTAAGAGCGCCGACTGCTCTTCCAAAGGTCCTGAGTTCAAATCCCAGCAACCACATGGTGGCTCACAACCATCCGTAACAAAAATCTGATGCCCTCTTCTGGAGTGTCTGAAGACAGCTACAGTGTGCTTACATATAAAAATAAATAAATATTTAAAAAACTATATAGCCGGGCATAGTGGCGCATGCCTTTAATCCCAGCACTTGGGAGGCAGGGGCAGGCGAATTTCTGAGTTCGAGGCCAGCCTGGTCTACAAAGTGAGTTCCAGGACAGCCAGGGCTACCTACACAGAGAAACCCTGTCTCAAAAAACCAAAAAAAAAAAAAAAAAAGGACTCATGTTTTATGCCGGGCGTGGTAGCGCACGCCTTTAATCCTAGCACTCAGGAGGCAGAGGCAGGCAGGTGGATTCCTGAGTTCGAGGCCAGCCTGGTCTACAGAGTGAGTTCCAGGACAGCCAGAGCTACACAGAGAAACCCTGTCTCAAAAATAAATGAATAAATAAATAAATAAAATAAAAATAAAAAATATATGTCTCTCTACACATTGATGTGTTTACTGTGTTCTCATTTGACATGTTTTCCTTTATGTGTATGCACATTTTGTCTGCATGCATGTCTATGTCCCCGATGAGCTCAGTGCCTGCATAGACCAGAAGAGGCCATCAGGACCTCTGAACTGGAGTTACAGACTACTGTGAGTCCCTATATGGGGCCTTCATGTCGGATCTGAACTCAGCTCCTCCAAAAGAGGGACAGTGCTCTTAACTCCCGAGTGACCTCTCCAGCCCCTTGTTTCCAGTTTTTTATAATCCAAAATACTTTCTGATTTCCCTTGTAGCTTCTTTATGACCAAAGCAAGCTATCTATCTATCTATCTATCTATCTATCTATCTATCTATCTATCTATCATCTATCTATCTATCTATCATCTATCTATCTATCTATCTATCTATCTACATACACACATATATATACATATATATGTTAATGGAAATTAGTTTTGTGTAGTGTTTTCATAGCAAATATTTTTAAAGATTTATTTATTTCATGTATATGAGTACAATGTAGCTGTACAGGTGGTTGTGAGCCATCATGTGATTGCTAGGAATTGAACTCAGGATCTCTGCTCTCTCCAGCCCAAAGACTTATTCATTGTTATATGTGAGTACACTGTAGCTGTCTTCAGACACACCAGAAGAGGGCGTCAGATCTCATTGCCAATGGTTCTGAGCCACCATGTGATTGCTGGGGATTTGAACACAGTGTTTGCTTATTTTAGATCCTTTTATAGCTTTATATGATAGAAACATAAATTATTGGCTTTTAGCTCTTTTTTTTTGTTTTTTTTTGTTTTTGTTTTTCGAGACAGGGTTTCTCTGTATAGCCCTGGCTGTCCTGGAACTCACTTTGTAGACCAGGCTGGCCTCGAACTCAGAAATCCACCTGCCTCTGCCTCCCAAGTGCTGGGATTAAAGGCATGCGCCACAACCACCCGGCCTATCATGCCATTTTTAAATGGGGGGGGGGGGTAAATGGAGACAGAGTCTATGATGATGCCTGGGATTCAGACTTGAGAGACCAGCATCAGAGTTTCGACCTAACTTTATTGTTTATTTCACAAATTTATATATATTTCTAGCCAATTAGGGTGTATTTATATATTCAAGGGCAAATCAGGGTGCAGTAGGTGTTTATCAGAATCTGACTCGCCTGCCCAGAAGCCTGTAGGGGAGGGTCCAATCACTGGGGGGGTGTGGGGGAGAGATTTCTGAGAAGACAGGGAAAGCAGCCAATGTCCTGGCTTTGGGTCCTTTGTGTTGTCTCACCTACCGGTACGTCTGGAGCCATGTCAGATCAGACACAGGTTCCAGGATCAGGACTCTGCGAGGAGATGCAGAAGCCTGTGGCGCACGCTCTCTGTCCCACTTCTTCCTCTACCGGGTTCCTCCACATCCCCCACAACACCCTTCATTTCTGATTCCATCCTTTGTCCTATTATTTTCCTTTTGTGTATGTTCTGTGATACACTATTTTTTAAATATTTATATTTATTTATTTTGTGCATATGTTGAGGGTGGAAGGACAAAAATGTGGAAATCAGTTCTCTCCTTCCACAGTTTGAAATCCTTGGAGTAATGGAAAGAGCAGTTACCTGCTGAGCCATCTTGCTTGCTCTACTTTTTTGTTTAAACAGTTAAGTATTGTTTAAATAGATTGTCTCAGCCATTCCTGTTGCTATAACAAAATATTTGTGGTTGGAGCTTGCCGCTCCTCTACCCAGTACAAGACTCTAGATCTGGTCTCCAGTACCAAGTGCAAGGGATCTAAGGCTAATTTATAAAGACGATTAAATTATTTCTCAGATTTCTGGGTGCTAGAATTTCTAGATTCTATATCTAGGCAAATTTAGAGTCTAGGCAGAGGTCTGGCTTTCATCTTTTTCTGTATGTTTTTTGAGATAGGGTTCTCTGTGTAGCCCTGGCTGTCCTGGAACTCACTCTGTAGACCAGGCTGGCCTTGAACTCAGAGATCTACCTGCCTCTGCTGAGCCACCACTGCCTGGCCCAATTTTTATTATTTTTAATTATAGTTGTAGGCTAATGTGCCTGAGTGTGGAATGTGCATGTGAGTGTCGGTGCCTGCAGAGGCCAGAGGTGTCAGATCCATTAGAGCCAGAGTTAGAGATGGTTGTGAACCACCTAGCAAGGGTGCTGGAAACTGAACTGGGGTCCTCTGAAAGTGCTCTTAACCTCGGCCCTATTTTTCTATTATTATTAGTTAATTAATCAAAGGCATATGTGTATGTGAACACATTCATGCCATATTGCAAATGAGGTCAGAGGACAATCTCTGTGAGTTGAGTTATTCTCTTTCTACTAAGTGGGTCCAGGGCCTTGAGTTTAGGCCATCAGGCATAGCAGCAAGGATCTTCCCCCACCGAGCCGTCTTGGTGGCCCATTGTGCTGATTCTTATTCATGTAGACTTTGCTTCTGTGAGTTGAGGATTACCCTCTTTCAGAAAGGACCCATGTTTATATTTACTCTGCACTTACGTGAACCGCCAGCCTGTGGTCACTTTGACTCTACACTCTGACCCTCGTGATGATAAATCTATGAGTATAGATACTCAGAAAGGGCTCTTAGCATTTCAGTGTTAATGATGAGAGTCACTGGCAGCCACTTACAAGACATGCTCCAGGGCTGGAGAGATGGCTCAGCGGGTAAGAGCTCTGACTGCTCTTCTGAAGGTCCTGAGTTCAATTCCCAGCAGCCACATGGTGGCTCACAACCATCTGTAATGAGATCTGATGCCCTCTTCTGGTGTGTCTGAAGACAGCTACAGCATACTGATATATATATATATATATATATATATATATATATGTGTGTGTGTGTGTGTGTACATATATATATATTATATATGTATGTATGTATATATATATATATATATATCACACACACACACACACACACACACACACACATATATATATAATAAAATCTTAAAAGAAAAAGACACGCTCCTTTTGGACCTCGGGTTTCTGTCATGCGCTTTTCTATCTAGCCTAGGCTTTGAATCAGCGTGTTCAGGCTCCAGGCTCTCTTTCAAGGACTCCTGTCTTGCCCAAAACTTAAACTCCCTTTCTCCTACATAGTTATTAATCATTAAGGTAATAGGATATTCCTTCAGGGCTCTCCTATAAATGTATTATTACTTCTTCTCTTTTGTCATGCTTGGGGTGGAATCCAGGTCTTAGACTAGACAGTGCTCTGGCATTAAGCGCTGCCTCTGGTTGTGTCTACCCCTTCCCTAGCACTGGAGGGCTTCTCATACTTTCCTGTCCGTCTAATGGTCCAACCAAATATACATTTGTTGTGGTTTATCTGCAATCAGAGTATTCTCATACATCGGAATGTTCAGAATCTGAGTTCCAAACTGTTCCCCCTCTGTCTTGGAGGGAAGGGGGCCACATTCTGGAGTCAGGGTCCTTGGCAAACCCATTGATTGGACAAATGTCTTACCAAATGCACAATGGGCATTTCTCTGAACCGCTTGGCACATGCTCAGTAGCAAGTGCCTCTGCGTTCACTAGCTTAGGACATCGACTGGAAGTGCTGGGACACGATTACAATGCAGTACTTGAGAGCCAGGGAGGATTGCAGCAGGTGCAAGGCCAACCTGGTCTACATGAGGCCAACCAGGGCAAACAGGAAGGCTCTGTCTGAAAAATAAAATACAATAAATTCACTGAGCAGAGACTCCAGTTGGCAGAGTTGGGGACCGGGATGATGTAATACAGATGTGGAGGTCAGGCCCTGCTTCTTGGGTTGGTGAAGTAGGATCCAGAGAAAGAGAAAATAAACCAGTGGTGGTGGTGCACACCTTTAGTTAATCCCAGCACTTGGGAGGCAGAGGCTGCTGGATCTCTGTGAATTTGAAGCCAGCCAGGCCTGCAGAGCAAGTTCCAAGACAGCAAGGGCTATACAGAAAGCCTGTCTCAAAAAACAAAAGCCAAAAGCCAAACAAACAAACAAAAAACCAAAACAAACAAACAAACAAAACTTAATAGAAAAGCACCTGTTTAGCCGGGTATATGTGGCGCACGCCTTTAATCCCAGCACTTGGGAGGCAGAGGCAGGCTGATTTCTGAGTTCGAGGCCAGCCTGGTCTACAGAGTGAGTTCCAGGACAGCCAGGGCTATATAGAGAAACCCTGTCTCAAAAAACCAAAAAAAAAAAAAAAAAAAAAAAACCAAAAAAATAAATAAAGAAAAGCAAAGCACCTGTTTTACTCTCCCTAACTGCTCTAAACTTTCAAAGGTTTACAGATTCAGTTGATAGAGTTATTTTAGTCATTGGAGCAATTAAAATATTTTGTTACATCTTAATTTACTTTGTATATGTGGTAGCACATTTCACAGTATGAGTCTGGAGGTAAGAGAATGATTTGTGGAAGGTGGCTTTCTCCTTTCTTCAGGTGGGCCACGGGTATAAATAAGGTTGTCAGGCCTGGTGGCCATCCCTTTTCCTTGCTGAGCCATTTTGCTGGCCCAGAAGGAGCGATTTTTGAACAATGCTCAAACTCCTATGCTGAATACCACTTAGTCCTTCTCTCTTCTATTCTGGCTATGCATTCCTGCTTATATTGGCCTTGAACTTACTATGTAGTTGAAGGTGGCCTTGAATTCTTTCACTGGAATTATAGGCATGTCCTACCATTCCTGAGTCTGTGTTTTTTGTTTTTTGTTTTTCTTTCAATTCATGAAATTGTCTATATGGGCTTTTCTAGTATCTTTCACAAACAAAACATTTCAACTTGAACTAAATTAAACTAATGTGTGTCTACTTTCTATTCTATAAATTATATTTTGGGTTTTATATCTAAGAACTCGTTGCTAGTTGGGCCTGGTGATGAAGCCGTACAATTCTAGCTCCTGTTCCAGGGAAGCTGAGGCAGGAGAATCAGAAGTTCAATACCTGACTGGACAGTTCAGCCAGTCATTTTCTCAAAACAAAAAATAAAAAGGTCTAAGCTGTGGCTCAGAGGGTAAAGACATTTGCTGCCTGCACAGGGGATCTGAGTTCAACCCTCAGGATTCATGGAAAGGAGGAAGAAGAGAACCATCCTGACAAAGGTGTCCTTTAACCTCCTTTTGTGTACTGTGGCATGTGCACTGCCCCCACCCATCATGAACACACAATAAAATACGTACATACACTTAAAACTATTCTAATTTTTTAAAAAAAGCAATAGAACTCTGTTCAACCCACATCATTGGATTTTTCTCATGTTTTAGAGGCTTTTTGTTGTCTTATGACTTTTATATATTCATTTATTTGTATGTGTTTGTGCATAGCCTTATGTGGGATTGTGTGCGGGCATTCGAAGTCCACAGAGTCCAGAAGGCGGCATTGAATTTCCTGGAACTGGAATTACAGGTAGTTATGAGCCCCCATGTGGTGCTGGGGACCACACCTGTGTCCTCTGTGGAGCAGCATATACTCCTAACACTGATGATTGCTTTTTTTTTTTTTTTTTTTTTGGTTTTTCGAGACAGGGTTTCTCTGTGTAGCCCTGGCTGTCCTGGAACTCACTCTGTAGACCAGGCTGGCCTCGAACTCAGAAATCCATCCACCTGCCTCTGACTCCCGAGTGCTGGAATTAAAGGCGTGCACCACCATGCCTGGCTGATGATTGCTTTTTAAATCTACAATCCATCCTGAATTAATTTTTTTCAATTTTTTTCAATTTTTTTGGGGGGAGGGGTTGAGACAGGGTTTCTCTGTATAGCCCTGGCTGGCTGTTCCACCTATAGGGTTGCATACCCCTTCAGCTCCTTGGGTACTTTCTCTAGCTCCCTGAATTAATTTTTGTGTAAGTATCAGATTGAGAGTGTTTTCCCTCTCTTCAGTAGCACCCTTTCTCTAGGATAGAGGACATATTATTTTCTCCATTAAATTGCTTCTAGAAAATATTGATTGGAGACTGGAGAGATGACTCAAAGGTACTTTGTGTTGCTCTTGGGGAGGTCTCTGATTCAGTTCCCACTACTACACATGGGAGTTTACAATTACCCTAGAATCTAGTTCTCTGCTCTCACTGGGCACCAGACATGACTGTGGTATACATATCTACACACACACACACACACACACACACACACACACACACACGAAAGAATTTTGTTTGTTTGTTTTCCAAGATGGAGTTTTTCTGTGTAGCCCTGGCTGTCCTGGAACTCCCTCTGTTCCAGAAACTCCCTCCCTGGAACACTGGCCTTGAACTCAGATATCTGCCTGCCTTTGCCTGTGATTAAAGTGCTAGGATTAAAGGCATACACCACCACACTTGGCTTTATTTTATTTTTTTAGTTATTATTTTTTTTTCGAGACAGGGTTTCTCTGTATAGACCTGGCTGTCCTGGAACTCACTTTGTAGACCAGGCTGGTCTCAAACTCAGAAATCTACCTGCCTCTGCCTCCTGAGTGCTGGGATTAAAGGCGTGAGCCACCACGCCTGGCAAATATTTATTTATTATATGTAAGTACACTGTAGCTGTCTTCAGACACTCCAGAAGACAGCATCAGATCTCATTACGGATGGTTGTGAGCCACCATGTGGTTGCTGGGATTTAAACTCAGGACCTTTGGAAGAGCAGTCGGTGCTCTTAACCACTGAGCCAGCTCACCAGCCCAGTTATTAATTATTATTATTAATTAATTAATTTATTTATTTATTTTGGTTTTTCAAGGCAGGGTTTCTCTGTATAGCCCTGGCTGTCCTGGAACTCACTTTGTAGACCAGGCTGGTCTCGAACTCAGAAATCCACCTGCCTCTGCCTCCCAAGTGCTGGGATTAAAGACATGTGCCACCACTGCCCGGCTATTTATATTATTTTTGATCATGTGTATTTGTGTCTGTGTGAAGAAATGTCCAAGTGAGTGCAGTGTCCACGGAGGCCAAAGCAGCTAGATGCTCTTAGAGTTGGCATTATAGACTGTAGTGAACTACCTGACAAGGCTGCTGGGAACTGAAAGTGGGTCCCCTGGAAGAACAGTAGATGCTCTTAGCCACTGAGCCATCTCTCTGGCTCCCATTTTATCGTTGTTGTTGATATTAGGGGGTGTTGCTGTTGTTGTTGTTGTTGTAAATAATGACTCACTGTGGCTTTGGTTGGAACTTTCTATGTAGACCTGGTTAGTCTCAACATCATAGAGATATGCCTACTTCTTCTGCCTCTCAATGCTGTTTTATTTTTCTTTATTTTTAAGTGACATTTATGTTTGTGTGTGTCTCTGTTAATGTGGATGCACACACATGTACCACAGCATGCTTGAGGTGACTAAATGACAGCTTGCTGGAGTCCTTACAGGTGTTGGCTCTCTCTTTCCACAATGTATGTGGGTGCCTGGGGTTTAAGCTCAGTTCTTACAGCCTGGAGGAAGGCTATTGAGCCACCTACAGGTTTAAGGTTTTCACTGGTATAAATCTTTCTATATTGAGACAAAATTTAAGATTAATTCTGTTACAACATAATATATGCATGTTTCAACTCTTAGATAGTTCTTGTGCCTATGCAACTCATTTAAAGATACAAGGTTTGATCACAGTCCTTTTAATAACTGCTACTCCAAAATGTTTATGATAATTAAGCAATGCAAGTTATTAGCCAGTCGATTAAACTCTAGTCTGGATTATCACAGAAATATACATCCTGGGTTCAACCGATACTTGGTAGCTGGAGACAAGCAATGTTTGCTTGTTCAGATATGCTATGAATACATAAATGGTCTTCAAAACTTCAGAGACTCACAGATTATCGTATTTAAAGATCTTTTCTATCAATTTAAGGCTTTTTTGACATTGAGACATGTCAGTTGCTGGCAGCAGCCTCATACAGCTTGGAAAAAGAACCTCGAAAGACCTCCATATGGGGTTGCTTCAGTTCTGGCAAGCTAGCCACAGGCAAAGACAATGCTCTAACTTTATCTGCAGACAGAATGCCATCCAGAAAGAACAAATGGATGCAGGGAAGTTGACTGCCAACCTCTGCCAAGATAGAGTCAGCAAGTCTTCATAATTCCTGCTTCACCAAAGGTCTGTCAGATATTCTGAGCCAGGAGAGTGAAGATAGATGCCCCACAGTTATAGAGAATTCTGAGGCCTGTCCTGGCAGCCGTCAGCTGTCTCTATCATTTTATAATTTTGGAAGCTGTGTTCTGTGCATCCTGCATACAAGTAATATTTATTTCCTTCTCAGGCCTCTGATGGGGTTGATGACTAAATAGGCATAGTCTTACTCTAAGCTTAAGTTGTTTAGGACTTAAAAGGATATTCTAGGTTTAAGAAGGTAATTTTAGGAATGTAATACAAGTTAGGATAGAAATTGATCTAGATATAGAACTTTGAACTCACAAGGATAGGATAGATAATAGAATACTTTCTCCTGCCAGGCATGGTGGCACACGCCTTTAATCCCAGCACTTGGGAGGCAGAGGCAGGCAGATTTCTGAGTTCGAGGCCAGCCTGGTCTACAAAGTGAGTTCCAGGACAGTCAGGACTATACAGAGAAACCCTACCCTGTCTTGAAAAACCAGAAGCCAACCAACCAACCAAACAAACAAACAAATGAATACTTTCTCCTGAGTTGCCAAGTATATACAGACTGGATTATTTAAATATAACTTTTACTTAATAATTTTCATAAGAATTTCGTAATTGTTCCTAGGGTAGGCTTATTATTATAAGAGAAAAGGCCTTTTTTAGTTAGACAAAAAAGGGGCATTGTCGAGGTTTGGTCTATTGCCATCTATTGGGTTGTTTGTTTGTTTGTTTATTTGTTTGGTTTGGTTTTTCGAGACAGGGTTTCTCTGTATAGCCCTGGCTGTCCTGGAACTCACTTTGTAGACCAGGCTGGACTCAAACTCAGAAATCCGCCTGCCTCTGCCTCCTAAGTGCTGGGATTAAAGGTGCTAGCCACCGCTGGGTCAGTTGCCATCTATTATAATGCTAAATTCTCTACTGAAAGGTCTAAGCTGAAGACTTCCCTTTCCAAGTTTACCAGCTTTGGTTGTGCAAACCTTTCCTTAATTTAAAACTATTGGTTAAATAAAATTGGCTACAGCCAATTACTGGAGGGATTAGAGGAAATTGGTTTTGGAGTGACCTGGTTGGAGGAGAAGAGATAAGGGAAAAAGAGGAGGAAGGAGAGAGGAAGAAGAAGCTGCCATGACAGGAGAGGACCCATGAGCACATGACCAGGAGAAACTGCAAGTATCTGGGGTACACCACTGGGGAGGTAGCCAAGCCTGCAGTTAGAAAAGTAGATTAGGGGTGACCGCCAGTAATTGTCAAAGTCCAATAAAGTAACCATAGTCTGAGCCTTGTTTGTAAGCTAGTCTGGGATAGCTTAAATCGTTTGCACTACACTCGATGAACCTGAGATCTTATCAATTCCATAGCTCTAGCAAGCTAATGAATTTCAAAGCTTCTTCTTTCTCTGCGCCCACTGATGGGCCCAGGTTTTTATGTAGTTTCTAGGGTCCAAACTCAGGGTTTTTTTTTATTTTTTTATTTTTTTATTTTTTATTTTGGTTTTTTGAGACAGGGTTTCTCTGTATTGCCCTGGCTGTCCTGGAACTCACTCTGTAGACCAGGCTGGCCTCGAACTCAGAAATTCGCCTGCCTCTGCCTCCAGAGTGCTGGGATTAAAGATGTGTGCCACCACCAAGTTTTACTGTAGCTGTCTTCAGACACACTATGTTGAATCCCATTACAGATGGTTATGAGCCACCATGTGGTTGTGGGGAATTGAACTCAGGACCTCTGGAAGACAGTGTTCTTAACTGCTAAGCCACCTCATTAGCCCTCAGATATTTTTTCTTTTTTAAAGATTTATTTATTATATCTAATTACACTGTAGCTGTCTTCAGATGCACCAGAAGAGGGTGTCAGATCTCATTACAGATAGTAGAGAGCCACCATGTGGTTGCTGGGATTTGAACTCAGGACCTTTAGAAGAGCAGTCGATGCTCTTAACCACTGAGCCATCTCTCCAGCCCCCAGCCCTCAGGTATTCTTGTATACTCTACCAACTAAATCATCTCCCCCAGCCCCCTAATTCTTTAAGTTATGAGTAAATTAATCATCCCTCAAAATTCTACTTGGTTAGCTGGGCGGTGGTCATGAGTGCCATTAATCCCAGCACTCGGAGAGGCAGAGGCAGGCAGATCTGGAGGCCATTCTGGTCTACGGAGTGAGTTTTTGGACAGCTAGGGCTACACAGAGAGATTGTTTCTCAAAAACCAAAAAAATCGACCTTGTCTGCTCTTATCTGTTTAATACTTCCTAATGGGGTCTAGTTCAACAGGAGCTTGGGCCGAGGCATCCAGACCATTGGCAGAGCAGTGGAGGTGGTAAGGAGCCCAGGATGTGCAGGCCCTGTGTCAGTGCCCGCGGTGATGGCTTTCTCCCCTGACTTGTTAGGTGAGACCTTGTTGGTAATTTCTACTAAACACCTCCTGACCATTTTTTGACCCAGATTCTCCAGTCTCCCCGACAACTCTAAAATATGTTCTGTTGTAGAATGTTCATCAGTGAAGACTGTTTGGACATGGGTTTAAGCCATGGAAAGTCTTTATTAGCTGGCTAGCGACTTCACTGGGTGTTCAGGACCCCAGTGTAGCACTGAGTCTTTTCTAGGGGTGAGCTTTTAAGCACCGACCATTCAGAGTCAGCATACTTCAGTTAATAACATTTAATAGCAGTTAGCCAGAAGTGCAACTATAGAAGCTAAAAAAAGCAAGGTTAGTGCGTTTTGAGACTTTTCAAGAACTATATGGATTTTGATGGATTAGGTCTTTGTTTTCATTTTGGCAGGCGGTGCTCTCTGCATGCTGAGTTTTACAGCCTGAATAGTACTTCGGTCACGGAGTCAATTGTGTTAAGGCCTACTAAGTCAGTGGCTGGCTCCCTTACAGTACTACCCTTTTAGTAAGTTAACTTTTTAAATTGCTGAGAATGAATTGATTAGCTTTCTCTCAGTGGACAGCAAAGAAACCTCAAGGGAAAGGTAACTTTCGAGGAAATATTCTGTCGCTGTCTGTTATGAGGAGGGGTGTGTGAGCTGGCCTTTCCTTGTAAGTGTTCGTTGGCCTGATTCCTTTCTTCTTGTTCTGATTTTAGTCTCATCAAACACTGTTCTCACAACAGCTATCTCACAGAACTATTATGGGAACAAATGTGCTGTACTAATTTTAAGGAGTCTGGTCTGAAACTGGGCATGGTAGTGCATGCCAATCTTTTCATACAGTATTTAGGAGGTAGAGGCAAGAGGGTCAGGAGTTGAAGGTTATCCTCAGCTATATATATCAAGACCTTGTCTTTAAATCACAGGTATACAACACATGCACACACACACACACACACACACACACACACACACACACACACATGCACACACGCACACACACACAAAATTCCAGGTCTGGATAACATAGATAAGAGTAGTATCTTACTGGAAACTTTTGGGGTGTTATCTCTAGCATGGTAAGCTGGGTTTACACATTCTGCATTTAAAGATGAATTCACGGGCTGGTGAGATGGCTCAGTGGGTAAGAGCACCCGACTGCTCTTCCAAAGGTCCGAAGTTCAAATCCCAGCAACCACATGGTGGCTCACAACCATCCATAATGAGATCTGACTCCCTCTTCTGGAGTGTCTGAAGACAGCTACAGTGTATTTACATATAATTAAAGAAAAAAAAAAGATGAATTCACTTCTGGAGGTGGTAGGAAAACCAAATTTCCTAACCTGCAAGGCAAGGTGTTTCTTGGGATCTGGCAAATTCACCAAGTCAGTGACATTTCTTAGCACAGTTTGTATATTTCACACAGTATAGCTGAATGCAGCCTCATGAACTTTGTGTGTGTGTGTGTGTGTGTGTGTGTGTGTGTGTGTGTGTAAGTGTAAGAAATGTCCCTTGTAGGTTTTCACATTTGATCAATCACTCTGGTCCCTGATTAGTTTGTTTTGTTTGGAAGGTTGTGGAGTCTAGGAAGTGGGCCTTGCTGGGAGAAGTATGTCACTGAGGCACTGGGGGCGGGCTTTGAGAGGTGATAACCTCACCCTATATCCAATCTTATCTTAATTTCAAATTTGTGGTTGAAGATATGATTTCAGCTGCCTGTTCCAGCTCCATGCTGCCAAGCCTTCCCTGTCATTATGGACTCCTCCTCTGGGAGAGAAACTTTTTCTTTCATAAGTCATTTTTGGTGATAGTGTTTTATCACCGCAGCAAACAAACAAACAAAAAAAACAACTAATAAATAGTATTTATGTTATAGATCAGGAACACATGTATGGGGGCTGAAGAGATGGCTCAGTGGTTAAGAGCTGACTGCTCTTTTAGAGGTCCTGAGTTCAATTCCCAGCAGCTACATCATGGTGGCTCACAACCATCTGTAATGGGATCTGCTGTCCTCCTCTGGTGTGTCTGAGGACAGCTACAGTGTACTCATATAAATAAAACTAAACAAATCTTTTTAAAAAGGAAGAACAGGGGGCTGGTGAGATGGCTCAGTGGGTAAGAGTACCCGACTGCTCTTCCAAAGGTCAGAGGTTCAAATCCCAGCAACCACATGGTGGCTCACAACCATCCGCAACAAGATCTGACACCCTCTTCTGGTGTGTCTGAAGACAGCTACAGTGTACTTACACATAATAAATAAATCTTAAAAAAAAAAAAAAGATGGAAGGAGAGTACTGACTTCCACAAGTTTAAAAAACAAAAAAAAAAAAGGAAGAACATATGTGTGTCCCAGCACTTAGGAGGCACATAGGGACATGTGCATTTGAATCTGTCTTTTAATCATTTTTAAAATAATTTATTTTTATTTTTTTGTGTATTGCTGTTTGAGGTTATCGAGGCCCTTGTTACAAGACAGTTATGAACTGCAATGTGAGTGCTGGGAGTTGAATCCAGGTACTTTAGAAGAGCAGTTCTTAACTGTTCAGCTAGCTCTCCAGCCTCTTTTTTAATATTTTTGTGTTTCCTGGGTCTAGAAAGATGGCTGGGTAGTTTAGAACACTTGTTGCTCTATCTGGGTTTGAAACTTGCCATCCATACAGTGACTCACATCTATTGTGGATTTGACCTAAGGCTTGCATTATGTTATCTGGGCTCCCAAATTGCACTGACACTGATGGTCACTGCCCCCAGTTGATTTAGATTGGTAAACAAAGTTGTCAGCAGCCAATGGATGGCCATAGAGACAGAGGTGGGACTTTAAGATTTGCAGGGTAGCCGGGCGTTGGTGGCGCACGCCTTTAATCCCAGCACTTGGGAGGCATGGGCAGGTGGATTTCTCAGTTCGAGGTCAGCCTGGTCTACAGAGTGAGTTCCAGGTCAGCCAAGGGCTACACAGAGAAACCCTGTCTCGAAAAACCAAAAAAAAAAAAAAAGATTTGCAGGGAAGGGGATTGAGAGAAGAAGGATAGAACTGCCATGCTAGGTGGGGACAAGGGGATCGGGGAGCAGGCCACATGTAAGAGCCAGGGAAAAGCAGCCCCTGAACACACACCGGCCCCCACTTGGGTCTAGGGTTACAAAAAATGGAATATAGATTTTAGTAACTAATAACTCAGGAGTTTCAGAGGGAAGGTATTAGCAACGTGGAAGTTTGGGAGTAGCCCAGATATTGAGCTGTTTAAGGCACATCAAAATAGAAGGCTACAAGAGCTCGTCTTTCATTTGGGAATCTACAACATATGCTCAGGTAGCCAGGAACTCAGGCTGCAGCAACCGGCTGGGAAGATAAAGCGGATTAATCAACTACAGCCACACAGCTGTCCATAACCTCAGGTCCAGGGGATCCCAAAGACATGAGCACATGATGCACATAGGTGCACGCAGGCAAACATTCATATACATACGATTTAAAGTCTACAAACATTTAAACTGTTTTTTTTTTCTTTGTTTTTTTTTTTTTTTCTTTTTCGAAACAGGGTTTCTCTATATAGTCCTGGCTGTTCTGGAACTCACTCTGTAGACCAGGCTGGCCTCGACCTCAGAAATCCACCTGCCTCTGCTTCCCAAGTGCTGGGATTAAAGGCTTGTGCCACCACGTCCGGCTTTCAAACTGGTTTGTATATCTTGTTGTAGGTAACTATCATCATCATCATCATCATTAATTATTTCTTCCGTGTGCTGGGATCTAAGGTGTGTGACTGCTAGCTTGGCTTTTTTGGGCCTCATGGAGCAAATGGGACAGAAGAAAAACCCAGGACCTGGTTGGAACTCTATATCTGGACACAGTGAATTTAAAGTATTTCTTCCTGAGGGAGAAAAAAAAACCAAAAACCCAACAGTGAATCCTCTCTGGAACGATGACTCAGTATTGCGTTCATGGACAATGTTCCAATAAAAATACCAAGGGGGGGGGGTTGGGGCCGGGCGGTGGTGGCGCACACCTTTAATCACAACCCTTGGGAGGCAGAGGCAGGTGGATTTCTGAGTTCCAAGGCCAGCCTGGTCTACAGAGTGAATTCCAGGACAGCCAGGACTATACAGAGAAACCCTGTCTCGAAAAACAAACAAACAAAAAAACAAAACAAAAAAAACACCAAAGAAAACAAAACAAAATACCAAGGGGGGAGGGAAAGAGTGTAAGAGAGCTAAACCACTGAAAATATAAAAAGATCTGAGAGACCCAAGTAGCCAATATAAGAAGCAAAATTAGTCCCCACACCCTGTTGTTTATGACATTGTGTTTCTGCAGCGAAAGGGTTCAAGGGCTCTGGGTTCCTCTTCCACAGAAAAGCCACGCAAAATAAAATGCCACCATCTTTCTTGGGGTTGGAGAGATGGCTCAGCCTCTTAAGAGCACTCCTGGCTATTGCTGAGGACCCACATTCTCAGGACTAACACAGCCCTCACAACTGACCACAGTTGCAGAGGCTCTCATGCCCTCAGACATCTGTGGGATGCATGCAGGTGGTAGCGCACATGCATGCACCCAGGCACACATGCATACACCCAGGCACACATGCATACACCCAGGCACACATGCATACCCCCAGGCACACATGCATTCACCTAGGCACACATGCATACCCCCAGGCACACATGCATGCACCCAGGCACACATGCATACACAGAATATAAAGGAAAACATCTTTCTTCTGCACCTTAATTGTCCTCCCTGGAGGGATCTATTTCCCACGGTTTTAAATTTTTTTCTTTTTTAAAAGATTTATTTATTGTTATATATAAGTACACTGTAGTTGACTTCAGACACACGAGAAGAGGGCATCAGATCTCATCACGGATGGTTGTGAGCCACCATGTGGTTGCTGGGAATTGAACTCAGGATCTTTGGAAGAGTAGTCAGTGAACCATCTCACCAGCCCTTAAATTTTTTTCTTAAAGTTACCATTTAATGTGGGATTGGAGGTTGGGTGCCTAAGTTAAAACCTCTAAATTCACATAAAATCCTTGCTATGAGGGTTACGCTTAGTTGTCAACTTGACTGGTTCTGTACCTGTGAGGGAAGGTTGTCATTATGCCTCCTCCTTCTGCCCCCCTCTGCTCTGAGACACAGTCTCACTGTGTGCCTCTGACTAACCTGAAACTCCATCAACAGACTAGGCTGGCCTTGAACTTACAGAGATCTGCCCATCTCTGCCCTTTTTTGGGGGTGGGGGCAGGGTTTCTGTGTATAGCTCTGGCTGTCCTGAAAATCACTTTGTAGACTAGGCTGGTCTCGAACTCAGAAATCCACCTGCCTTTGCCTCCCGAGTGCTGGGATTAAAGGCTGCGCCACCATGCCCCCGGCTCCATCTCTGCCTTTTGAGTGCTAGGCTTGAGGAGGTGCAGTTCATTACACTGGGCTGTGAGGGGGCTTCTTGACACTTTCACTGAAGTCGGACACTCACTCTGAAAGAGCTAGCAATGCCCAGGGGGAGCCCAGATAATTCCTGCTGTCTCCTGCTGTGTCCCTGCTTGCCTTCCTCTGCTTGCCTTCCTCTGCTTGCCTTCCTCGTGCTGGCAACTTCATCATTGGGGGTTTGCTCTCTTTCCACTGCTGCTGCCATTCTTTGCCGAAAGATTTTAGTTTCTTTAGGTCTTCCAATACTCACTGAAGACCAATGGCTTTTCCAGAAATCCCCCAGGCCTTCAATGCCAGATTAGGACTACTGAGGTATCTGGCCTCATGAATTGAACAAGCTCCTGGCCTCTCAGCCTCTCCAGTATAAAAGCAGCCACTGTTGTATTATATTATATTGTGCAAGTCAGTTGTACTGGTAAGTTTAATGTCATCTTGTCACATATTGAAGTCATCAGAGCTTCACTTGAGAAAATGCCTGTATAAGATCTGGCAATAAGGCATTTTTCTTAGTGATTGATGGGGAGGGCCCAACCCATTGTGGGTTGTGCCACCCCTGGGCTGGTGGTCCTGGGTTCTATAAGAAAGTAGACTGAGGATGTCACAGGAGAGCAAGCCAGTAAGCAGCACCCCTCCATGGCATCTGAATTTTCCAAGTTCCTACCCTTTTGAGTTCTTGTTCTGGCTTCTTTTAGTGACAGACTACAGTGTAGAAGTGTAAGCCCTTTCCTGCCAAACTTGCTTTTTGATCATGGTCTTTCATCACAGCAGTAACCCTAAGACACCAATCTAATAACTCTCCATTTTAATAAGTATGTATTCTATTGGTTCTATTCTTTCATATTCCAGGCATGGTAACTTACTTTTATAACTCCAGTGCTGGGTAACAGAAACAGGATCTTTGGGGCTCACTGGCCAGACAGTCTAGCCATCTCGGTAACATCTAGGCTAAGTGAGATCTCAAACAAATAAACAAACACCCCAAACCAACCAGCCAACCAGCCAACCAACCAACCAAAACTAACAAGACAAGGTGGATGGCTCTTAAGGAATAATGCCTAAGATTGACCTCTGGCCTAAACACACCCTTGACTCATGTGCATATGTACCAGCACCCATATGCACACACACAAAATAAAACTTAAAATGCTAAATGTTTGTTCCTATCAAACCCCCATTTTTTATGGTGCTGGGGCTCAAACCCAGGGCCTTGTGTATGCCAGACAGCCAATCTCTTTTGAGGGACACACATAGACCAATATATTTACTTTATAAGCAAGGTTATGAAATAATCTGGCAAAGCTACACACAGCCACAGAGGCAGTCTTAGGGATAAAACCTTTGTCATGCCAACCAACCTCAGGCTTATTTAAAACTTGTTAGCTTAACTTTTATAAAATCCCTTCTTCTCCATACACCATCTTATTTCTGGTAAACACTTTTTAATGTGATTGTAGATGGCTTAGTTCTTATTATCCTGGTTGGTGATGTGGTACAGGTAAAAAAATAAAAAGTTCATCCAGGTTTGCCGCTGTTGGCTCTGTGTCATGAAGAGTTAATTTTCAGCAATATAATCCGTATACATAGCTCATTCACTATTTTGTAGATTTGGCTTAACTATTGATCTAATTATGTCCTGAGATCTATGAGTGTCCTCTTGAATCAGAAGATGAGGTCTTATCCAGTGTTGTCAATAATTTGCTGTGTACCTTGGCAAGTAACCTAACCTTAGTTTTCTCTCTCAGGTTAACCATTATCAAGATAAAAATCATATGTTAAGATTGGCAGAGCCATCAGAAATTACACAGCAAAATTCCTTTATTTTATGGAAGGACTGAGTGATTTACCCTACCAACCTATGTAGTTAGTTTTCCTAGGCATTACAGACCAGTATCTTTTCCATGCATTGTATTTTCTCTCAATATTGTCTCAAGAAATAAATGAGAAAAAAGTGAAAGTACTAAACAAATATAAAGCTATTATTAAAAAAATCAGACAATAGTATTACAGACACTGTTATCTTAAATTTTATTGGAGTGTGTACTGTAACTATTCTGCACAATATAAAAATTAGAAGTTATGATGTCTATGTATGGAAAAAGGCAGAAAAGGAATAAGGCTGGAACAAAATTAACAGTTGATTAACTTTGAAGGGAAAACAAAACAGCCTCAAGCATAGTAATATCCTCTCAATGTTTACTGGTATTTTTCCACTTTGAGCATTTCTGAAGGAAAGATGTACAATAATAATGTGCCGTGCCATTTCCTGGTTATATAGAACATCATATCTTTTGTTTAATTTACAATACTCCTTCCCGGGCCACTGCCCTAAACTAGTCGCTGCAACCTGCAAAAACCTCAGCCCCGGCCGAGACTCTAAGTCCCGAAATGCTTTCAGGCTTGTCTGTCCCGCCTATTCGCAACGACGATGCTTCCATCGGGAATTGTAGTCATGTGGAGCTTGTATTTCAGGGCTGTAGGGCAGAACGACAATCCCCCCAAAACTACAACTCCCAAAAGGCCGCAAGCGCCCTTCCCGCTCCCCGTCGTCGCGCTCCGCCCCTGGCCGCTCCTCCCTAGCTGGGCTGCGCTGTTCATGCCTTCCTGTTGGTCTGAGCTGGGAGAAGTTCACTCTGATCAGCTGATTCCAACTGACAACAAGAGAGGAGGAAGCCTGGGAGGCAGCAGAGGAGGAGGGGGCGGAGATGGAGCTGAGGATGGATCCGCCGGGGCCCTAGAGCAGCCCGGGTCCTGTCGGCAATCCGCGTCCCCCACACCGCCTTGCCTTGGCCGAACTGCTCCGGGTGGGCTCTGTGGGCCGCGGCGGAGAGGGCGGGGGCGCCTTGGCCCAGCCCCGGGCGAGTGCTGGTCCCGGGGCTCCCTCCAGTCGCTCCTAGGAGGAAGGGGGGACGGGTGCGGCTCGAGTGGGGGTGGGGTGGCATAAACAATGGATTCGGCTCCGGGATGTGCGGGTTTGTGTGAAATTTGGGGGGCCTTCTTTGTTCTTCGTCTCCGCTGCCACCCCTTGGGTTGTGGTGGTGGTGTCCGGGAGCAAGGTGGGTGAGGGACCCTGGATTGGAGAGAGGCGTCGAGGTTTGGGGGGGGGGGGTTTGCTCCGAGTGGCATATTGTTTGCTTGGCCTGGTGGTGGTGAGGGTCAGCTGTTCTTTTGAAGGTTGGTTTTCTGTTTTTCTTAGTAGTGACAAGTTTTGATTTTTGTTTCCCTTTTGGGAGCTGACTGGACACGTCTGAGGTTAAGGTGAAAATAAGGTCCCCTGGTTACTCCCTTGCCTTGTTTATCTGAAGATCAGATGGATAGATTGGCTACTGAAAGGGAGGAGTGAATATCTGAAAGGAGGACTTTACACTTGGTTGTGCTCTTGGAATAGGAGGCAAAGGTAGGGAGAATTAGGAGTGTAGTTACGTTAGTGACCCAAAACCCCCTTTCCTGTCTTCCCAAGTTTTTGACTTGGTTTGTTTTGTTTTAAGTGTTTGAGTGACAAGAGAAAATGAGTTGTTTTGACTCACTGTAGGGCCTGGCTCTACTGTGCGCCTAAGTGCTGGAATTCTGCCTCCTGTTGCTGCCGGTTCTCTTCCTCTGTAGAGAGGAGGCACAGGAGGAAGCTCAGTAGTTGTCTTACTGTTTTTGAAAATGAAGTTGGGACTATTGTTGTCAATTTTAGAGTCCTTACTAGACCTTTGCTCGACTAGAGCTGAGAGAGTCCATTTTATAAGGATAATTGGGTTTGTAGAGGTCTTTGAGGGTGGTGTGAATTTATTGTTACAATATTTTTCTTAGCTTTTTACAGACCTCCTTTTCCATTTCTCATATATAAGGAGCAGGTGCAGAGGGCTTAGCCTCCTAAAAGCTGTCTGTTTAGTGATTTTGAATCAGAGCTTAATGAAATGAGAAGAGCATTTTACCAACAAACCAGCAAAATCTTTAAGAAGCTCTGGGTCTAGAAGTGTTTTGTTGTTACACATATTTGAGACAGGGCTTCTCTGTGTAGCCCTGGCTGGCCTGGAACTCACAGAGATCCACCTGCCTCTGCCTCCCTTGTGCAGGAGCCTCTAGGCTGGTTTTTGTAGTTAGTTTAGTAGCCAGGCTTCAGCCTTTTTTTTTTTTTTTTTTTTTCTTTCTTTTTTCTTTTTTTGGTTTTTCGAGACAGGGTTTCTCTGTGTAGTCCTGGTTGTCCTGGAACTCACTCTGTAGACCAGGCTGGCAGGCTTCAGCCTTTTGAGTGCTAGGATTTACCACCATACCCAGCATGGCAGTTGATTTCAGAAGGGAGATCCTTAGCCATGATTTTGAGATGACATTTCTAGTCCTAGAAGAAGCCACTGTAAGTTTTATAAGCAAGAATGAGGGTTCTCTCTGGGTTTGGCCTAGCAATTAGGTGCTCCTTTTTGTTTGCTCAGTTTAAGGTACACTTCTGGTTTTTTTCCCCAGATGAGTAAAATCTTCTTTTTCTGCTCTAGGTAGCCCTTGAAACATTGGCTTGAGGTCCAAGTAAATCGAACAGCTCCTCACCACCTTCTGTCATCACTCTGACTTTGTAGCTGAGACCCAAACCAATGAGCTGACCTTTGTGAACCCAGCAGACCCCTCAGCGTGTGGCAGAGACTCTGTCAAGTTCACTTCCACCACATATTTCTTTGCACTTTGCAGAGGATGAGACCATCAAATTCAGTGGACACTGCTGCTGCTGCTGATACAAGAGACTGGGAGGCAGAGAATTAAAAATCTGAACATTTGTGAGCGTGTGAAAATCCTAAGCCAGTCAGGTTTTCTTTTTTAAAGGGCTCAGAACCCTGTGAAGTGCTAGCCACCTTCAGCCTCAAAGCATTTGTCTTCCTTCATTCCTGGGAAAGTACAGTAGTGACTGTTGCAGGGTGGGTGGTTTCCAAACGAGTCTAAGTTATGAGTGCCCAGACTTCCCTAGCAGAGAAGGGCCTAAATCCGGGGCTCATGTGCCAGGAGAGTTATGCATGCAGTGGGACTGATGAAGCTATCTTTGAATGTGATGAGTGTTGTAGTTTGCAGTGTCTCCGCTGTGAGGAGGAACTCCACAGACAGGAGCGCCTTCGAAACCATGAGCGGATAAGACTCAAAGCTGGCCATGTCCCTTATTGTGACCCCTGCAAGGGCCCCAATGGGCATTCGCCAGGTGTTAGGCAAAGGGCAGCCGTGAGGTGCCAGACTTGCAAAATCAATCTCTGCCTGGAATGCCAGAAGAGGACTCATTCAGGGGGTAACAAGAGAAGACACCCCATTACCGTGTACCTTGTCAGTAAGGTCCAGGAGTCCCTGGAGGGGGAAGAGATGGATGAGGAGACCAAGAGGAAGAAGATGACAGAGAGGGTTGTGAGCTTCCTCCTGGTAGACGAAAATGAAGAGATCCAGGTAAGTCGCCAGCCATTAAGGACTCCTGTCTGTATATCCGCCTGTTGCTGGGAACTTGCTCTGCAAAACAGGAAGGAGGCAGTGCCCCTTAGAGGCAGAAAAGACCGGGGCCTCAGAAGCCTTAAGTTGTCTGGAGTCAAATTTACTTAGGTAGGTTGTTCTTGGTTTTGTTTTGAGAAGTTTCACTCTGTAGCTAGGCTGGCCTGGAATTCACAATAGTCCTCCTGCCTCAGCTTTCCAAGTGCTGAGGTTGTAGATGTGAGCCATTATGCCTGGCTTACCTTTTGTTTTGTTTTTTGTTTTTTTAGATAGGGTTTTGCTGGGTAGTTCAGACTGGCCTTGAACTGGTGATCTTCCTACCTCAGCCTCTTGAGGTGCTAGGACTGCAGAGTTAAGATTTAGTTATTTAACTACTAGATAATCTTGGGCCAAATTCATTTTCCTTTCCTCCAAGCCTTAGTTTTCTCATCTATACAATGGGAACAGTGGTTGTGAGACTGAAATGAGTCTCTGCAGGTTGCCTGCCAGTACTGTCATTAGTGGTAGGAAAAACTGCTTAAAATGGCTTAAAACACACAGGAGAATATGTAGAAAACAGTGAATAATGTTACAGATACAGGACTGTGTATCCTCAGTATTGAAGGGAAAAATATCTTTTACAAAGACTATTCTTTCAGGTGGCCTCTTTTGGTTTAATTATACAAACTTTTTAGTCCATTATCTATTGCTGTAGCAAAATACTTGAGTCTGGGTAACTTATGAAGAATAAAAAAGTTCATTTTGCTCACGGGTCTAGATGCTAGAAAGTCTGGGAGTATCTGAGTATTATGTGGGAGGGAGTATCAGGATCCTATGCAAATAAATTTCTTGGTTCAGCAAGCCACACCTCCCATCACAGGGCTCCACTCTGATGACCTTACACCAACAACGTCCTGTAGGGTCCACTTCCAGAACTTCAGTGTTCGGATATGAGGATGAAGTTTGGGTGGATCAAGATGGCTCAGTGGTTAAGAGCAGTGGATTGTTCTTGCAGTTAACCCAAGTTCACTTTTCCTGCACTCATAGTAGGAGGCTCACAGATGCCTGTAATTCCAGTTAAGGGATCCAACAGTCTCTTTTGGTCTCCAAGAACACCATGTGCACAATACTCCACATAAACATATATTATTAAAAATAATAATCTCAGAGGACTATTCCAACAGTGGTGACTTGTGATCAGTAGTAGCCAGGGGTGGTTCTTGTCCCACTTGGGGAGAAAGGTGTGACCCTTAAGCTGGGAGGGAGATGGTGGCCTGTGACCATCAGGAATGACTGGAAAGGAAAATTTTTTTTTGGGGGGGGGGTTGGTTTGAGACAGGGTTTCTCTGTATAGCCCTGGCTATCCTGGAACTCACTTTGTAGACCAGGCTGGCCTCGAACTCAGAAATCCGCCTGTCTCTGCCTCCCAAGTGCTGGGATTAAAGGCGTGCGCCACCACCGCCCAGCAAGGAAATTCTTTTTTTAAAAGATTTATTTTATGTATGTGAATACACTGTTACTGTCTTCAAACACACCAGAAGAGGGCATCTAATCCCATTACTGTTGAACCATCTCCAGCCCTGTTTTTTTGTTTGTTTTTTGAGAGGAACTAATTTGTTTGTTTGTTTGTTTTCTCTCTTTGTAGCCCTGGCTATCCCAGAACTCCAATCTGTAGGCAGCTCCACCTGCTTCTGCCCCCCAAGTGCTAGGAATAAAGGGCTGGGCTCCCATTCCCTGCTAGGGTAATGTAGTGTTAGCTTTTTGTTTGTTTTATTTTTTAGTGTTTTAAAGTTGGCTTTTAAAAAAGACGTGCATGTGTGTCTCACTGCACATGTGACAGGGAACAGTTTTAAGAGTTGATTCTCTCCTTCTACCATGTGGTTCCTAGGGACTGAACTCAGTGTTGGTGGCGACAAGTTTCTTCCTTGTACAACCACAGCAAGTTACCTCAGCCTCACTGGTCTCTTCTGCCTCAGTTTCCTAGAACTGTGGAGAGAACAGGAGTGGGAATGACTTATTAAACAGGGCTGTGCTGGTTTGTTGTTGCCAGTTCCCTTGTGCTGTCTGTGGCCCAGTGACTTAGTATTTGGTGATGACTCAGTCTCCAGAGGGAGGAACTCCGATGTAAGTCACCAATAGAGAGATTTCCCAATTACCTTCTAAGTTTCTCTTACCTCTCCCGTTTTCCTATGTGGATAAGCTAACGGAAATGAGTTACGTCATGATTCCTGTTGGCTTCCACTGTCGCTGGATTCTTGTTAACACAGACTTCTCTTTATTGGCTTGAAAGGAACTAATATAATAGAGTTATGGAAGAGTGACCTAGATCCCATTCTGCCTCTCTTGTCAGCAGTAATGTCTTCATTATGGATTATGTTCTAATTGGGCAACATTGTGGACTAAATATTTTATAAATGGAGCAGCCGGATCTGGATAGTTCTTGTTTGTTCTGGTATACTGCCAGCCTCTGAAAGTCACAGCTCACGGTATGTAAAGTGAGAGGAAGGGAACCAGTAGTCTTCATGAATGTTGTGTATAGACAGACACCTTTTAAAAATATGCATTGGCTTAAGGTACATACCCATTTTAACTTAATATTTACTCTGATCTCTTTGTGTCTCTCTGTGTGCATCTGGTGTGTGTGTGTGTGTGCGCACCTGTATGTGTCTTTTTGCAGGCTAGAGGTTGATCTTAAATTACTCGTGGAGACAAAGTCACTCACTGAACATAGAGCTTGCTGTTTAAGCTAGACTGTGTCCTCAAAGCTCTTGGAATCCTGCTGCCTCTGCTCCCTCCTTTACTGTACCCCCAGCACTAGGGTTGGCCTTGAACTGTGATCTCTTGACTGACTCCACCTTCTTCCTGTTGGGATTACAGGTTGTACCACCAAGCCTGGTTTATGTGCTGCTGGGGACTGACCCTAAGGCTACTTTCATGTATACTTGGTCAGCACTTGACCAACAAAGCTACATTCCCAGCCCAGTCAGGCAGTCTGCCCATCTGTTTACCTCTGTCTCGTAAAATATTTTTCCCTCTAGTAGTGTAGAAAAAAAAAATCTTAATATTATCACATTCAGATGGCTTTTTTGTGGGGCTGGAGAGTTGGCTCAGAGGTTAAGTGCACTGGCTGTTCTTCCAAAGGACCTCAGTTCAATTCTCAGCGCCCACATGGCAACTTGCAGCTGTCTGTAACTCCAGTTCCAGGAGACCTGACATTCTCGCACAGATAGATGTGCAGGCAGAACTAAATTATTTTTTAAAAAGAAAACGTTTTAATATTTATTTATTTATTTGTTTATTTATTGTGAACCAGTGTCATTATCTGGGGATACTTACAGGAGCGTAGGCAATTTATCAGTGGCTACACCACTGCAGAAAATATCTTCCCTTCCCTAGCAACTATTAATTAAATGCCTGGTGATCCTGAAGAAGGCATGTTTTTTTTTTTTTTTTTTTTTTTTTTTTTTTAGTGAAAAAGTTACTTTTATTTATGTATGTGTAGGAGTTTGTCTGAGTTCATGTGTGTCAAATGTGTGCAGCTACCAGAGAAGGCTAGAAGACAGTGTTGGACATTGAAATCTGAGAGCCATCTGATGTGGTTGCTGGAAATCAGTCTCTAGTTTCCTGCAGGAGTGGTGCATCCTCTTAACCTCTGAGTTACCTCTCCAGCCCCCTCTTAGGGTTTGTGGCAGGGTCTCACTGTGGACCTCAGACTAGCCTTGAACTTGTAACCTTCTTGTCCTAGCCTTCCCAGTGCAGAGACTGTGGTCATGCCTACCTTTTAGATGAACGGTCCATCTTTCTTTTTCTTTCTTTAGACAGTTTCTCTGTAACTCTGGCTGTCTCTGTAGAATTGCTCTGTAGAACTCAGAGATCTGCCTGCCTCTGTCTCCTGAGTACTGGGATAAAAGGTGCTGGCCACCATGCCAAGATGGTCCGAATTTCTTTTTTTTTTTTTTTTTAAAGATTCATTTACTATTATATGTAAGTACACTGTAGCTGTCTTCAGACACTCCAGAAGAGGGCATCAGATCTCGTTACGGATGGTTGTGAGCCACCATGTGGTTGCTGGGATTTGAACTCTGGACCTTCGAAAGAGCAGTCCGGTGCTCTTACCCACTGAGCCATCTCACCAGCCCGGTCCGAATTTCTTAACAAGGATTAGAAAGACAGAAAGAAATCTAATGGGTGAGTCCAGGTCTACAGAGACACCTGCCCTTCCTTCATCGGCATTTGTTTTTGTTTGAGCGTGACATGCGCAGCTGGGTTGCTGAAAGCCCCTGGTTTTTCTTCAGTCATAAATGTCGACCACTTCCCGGGCAATGACACTGCACACTTCCTCAGTCGCAGCCGCATTAGTTGGGGATAGTGCACTGGAGCAGGATTTGTTCACTGTTGGTGAGTATTTGTTCTCATAGAGGTAGAGGTAAGAATGAATGATAATGGAGTGATCTCGTCCAGTTTTCTAATAGCTGTATGTACAAAGCAGTCAAACATGGCTGCTTAACACAAATGTAGACTATAAATGTACCTGGTTTATGTCTTCTGCCCTACGCAACATCGCATGCAGTGAGAAGCACATTGTTACCACTGCAGGGCAGTGCAGTTCATTTCATTTCATTTTTTTTTTTCTTTTGGTTTTTCGAGACAAGGTTTCTCTGTACAGCCCTGGCTGTCCTGGAACTCACTCTGTAGACCAGGCTGGCCTCGAACTCAGAAATCCACCTGCCTCGGCCTCCCAAGTGCTGGGATGAAAGGCGTGCGCCACCACTGCTGTAACCAGTCATCACACAGATTGCCATCTAATTTCTGAGATCAAAAGTCTTAAAGTGGGGCTGGAGAGATGGCTGAGTAGTTAAGAGCACTGACTGCTCTCCCAGAGGTCCTGAGTTCCATTCCCAGCAACTACATGGTGGCTCACAACCATCTGTAGTAGAATCTGATGCCCTCATCTGGTGTGTCTGTAGAGAGCAACATTGTACTCATATACATAAAATAAATAAATTAAAAAAAAAATCTTAAGGTGGGTTGATAGGCTGTGCTTTTTGTAGAAGCTAGAGAGGGGAATCTGTTTATCTTGGTTTTGTCTAGCGCTAAGAGTTGATGTGCATTCCTAGGTTTGACGTCCTGTCCTTGAACTTCAAAGTCAGAATGGAACAGTTTTCCACTCCCAATATGTTTCTCTGCTTTATTATCACGTTCTTTCTGCTCTCGGTCCCTCTTGCCACCTTTTTGTAT
Source organism: Mus musculus (assembly GCF_000001635.26). Lineage (NCBI taxonomy): Eukaryota > Metazoa > Chordata > Mammalia > Rodentia > Muridae > Mus > Mus musculus. The sequence goes on along the minus strand of NC_000078.6, from coordinate 83,589,141 downwards.
AGATCTTTTGATGGTATATTGGTCCTACCAAGGCAATCCCGCATACTATCCCCATTTCAAGTCCTTAACTGAGTTGTCCTCAGAGTCCTGTTTGTCACGTAAACTGGTACTTCATAGGTTCCAGGGATCAGGACATGGCATCACTTGGGGGATGACAGTCTCCAGCCTGCTACATCTTGGGGAGCAGATTGTGTTTCACAGACGAGAACCCCAGAGGTTGATCTGATACAGAATGTCCGCAGTGCCGTGATTGAGAAATGGACCTGCCAGATAAAGGCTCACTACAGAACTGGGTTCCAGAGCGGGGAAGCTGCTGTTAGGGCAAAGAATTAACCAAGCACCCTTCTTGCTTCTGGCTTCACAGAAGCAGCCCTGCCAGGGAAGCCGGCCATCCTCACTGTCTAGGACTGTGCCCACTGTGTTTTCTAGGCCTTAGTGGAGCCGACTGAGAAGAGCACAGGACAGACCCACTGTTCAGTTGGTGATGAGCACAGGATAGACCCACTGTTCAGTTGGTTGTTTATAATGTCCAGAAGTCAGAGCAGCACCCTTAGCAAATGTCTGTAAGGTTAGGAGAATAAGCTTTCTAGCGACTAGGGTTCTTACAGAAGGAAGAGGTTGCTGTTTTTAGGGTCTTCAGGAAATTGGACATCTTGTTTTGTTAGTATGTTTAGTAATTGGGGGAAAAGATGAGAAACAAAGTCATTCTTCATCCGTTTTTTCTTCTTCCAGCATTCAGGCCAGTGACCTCATTTCCTAAGATGTCTGCGTCTTTATGCTTGCATATGTGTCTGTGGGACCGTGAGTATGTCTGGTGCCCACAGGGTTAGGGATGCTGGAGAGTTGTAAGCTGGAAACCAAACCTAGTTCCTCGGAAAGAGCAACAGATGCTCATAACCCGTGAGCCATTTCTCCAGCCTCCTCCTCCTCCTCTGTCAAGGCTTTTCCTCGCCCTAGTCCGTTCGCCTCTTTGATCGTTTTTATGAAGTCCCCATGAGTGTCCTCTCTGGGAGGGGCATACTACCCAGCACTGTGTTTCATCTTCATGCCAACCGACCACTGACTGAGACTCAGGCTGGCCCAGGGACTCGGTTTCCAGAGCTTGGTGGCGTAGGGGGCTAACAGTCTCTGAGTGACTAGACTTTCCTTGCCTCGGAAGCATCCATAGACTACTTGTGACATGGGGCTCCAAGCTGAGTCTTCTGCCCTTCCCTCAGCTTGGTCATTGGATACCTCACTGAGACCAGTCCTTTAAGAAGACCCAACACATTGCTTGGCTGCCTCCCTTGTTGACAGTCCCAGAATAGTGCTGCTCAAAATACTGAGACTTGGCTTATTTTTTTTTTTTAATTGACCAAAAAGAGAACTTATTTTAGTAGGATTAAAAAATGGAAACAATGCTTTCTTACTGGTTGGGAAGTCTTTATCCTGACAGTCTGGGTGAGTCTGCCATGTGTGTGTATTTGTGTCATGGTTCCTGGGCCTGCTTTACTCTGTCCTCTGGCTCCCGGTCTAGGTAGCTTTTGGGACTCTTTAGGTAGCCTTGTTCAAACTCCAAAGGACTCCATTCTGGCCAGTAGGTCGTGAGCAAAAGGAACCCTGATTTTCTACATTGTGGAACTTTTCCATTCTTCTCTAATGGCCAGATGGATAGGGGATAAGAGCTGACTTTGGTGCAGTGGGAACTTACCCTCTGACACATTTTGGTCAGAATATACATACATTTCGCCATTAGCTTCTTAGGTGCCATGCCAGGAAAATAAAACCCAACAACTCTTTGGCAGTGTCAAAATAATAATCAATAATTGCCTGAGAAGCAAGGCCTCTCCTAACCCTGCCCTTTACTCAGAGAAAGTAAAAGCTCCTCTGTTTAGTGATGGTGGTGGACGGGACAGACTTAAATGGGATTACTGGGAAATGCAGCACTGGGGATGAAAGAGCCCCCTAATGTGTGCCTTTAGTCTCTGCTCAGGGTCTTGTGAGTATTCTCAGCTTTGGATTCATTCTGCGGTAACTAACTCCTGGCTTTTTTTTTTTTTTTAAAGATTTATTTATTTATTATATGTAAGTACACTGTAGCTGTCTTCAGAAGAGGGCGTCAGATCTCCTTACGGATGGTTGTGAGCCACCATCTGGGATTGCTGGGGTTGCTGAGATTTGAACTCCGGACCTTTGGAGGAGCAGTCGGGTACTCTTATCCACTGAGCCATCTCACCAGCCCCTAACTCCTGGCTTTTAACTTGGCAAACTGTTCTGTTTAGTTCAGGGCTGTTTAAAATTTGACTCATCTAAGCCATAAAATCACAGTGAGTCAGCTGTTTAAGAACCCATCCTTATGGGTTCTGATTTACCTCCACTTGGTGTGACATTACCTTCACCCCGCCCCCCATCGATTTTGAAGTCATCTTTTTGAATTTGAAAGTGCTTGGCTTTTTAAGCCAGGATTAATGTAGAGGGCAAGGTTTCTTGCTGAGTTGACTTTGTGCGTTTCCTCTGGGGTTGTGTCTGTTGATTGTACCACTCTTGGTCTTTCCTGCGGGTTGTATAGCTCTGGTGACTGGCTGCACTGTCCTGGGGACCTGGCCTGTGTAGGAAGGAGCTTCTAGGAGATCATTTTTTTGTTTTTGTTTTTGTTTTTTGTTTTTTGTTTTTTTTGGTTTTTCAAGACAGGGTTTCTCTGTGTAGCCCTGGCTGCCCTGGAACTCACTTTGTAGACCAGGCTGGCCTCGAACTCAGAAATCTGCCTGCCTCTGCCTCCCGAGTGCTGGGATTAAAGGCGTGCACCACCACTGCCCACCAGGAGATCATTTTTCAGTTCATGTTTAAGTGCTGATGACTGATGAGACGTTAGAAGGAGCTAGTGGGGACCCCATGATGAAGGGAAGGGAAACTAAGCCATGGAAGTTTAGGCTGGCCTTGGATCCAGTTGGTAGTGAGGTTGACCTTGAACTCCTGATCTTCCAGCTTCTGCCTTAGCCCTGTGAGAAGCCAAGAGCGTCTCGGTGCCTGGGTGGTGCAGTGCTGGGCACTATACCCAGGGCTCCATCAACAGTCTGCCAAGCGAGCTGTAGTCCCAACTCTCTTTTTGCCTTTCTTTTAAAAACAAGACAAAACAAAACAAAACCTTTTTTTAAATTAATTTTTTTGTTTTTTATTTTTATTTTATATGCATTGGCATTTTGCCTGTAAGTGTGTTTATATGAGGGTACCAGATCACCTGGAACTCAAGTTACAGATAGTTGTGAGCAGCCACATGGGTACAAGAGTTGAACCCAGGTCCTCTGGAAGGGCAGCCAGTGCTCTTAACCACTGAGCTATCTCACCAGCCCCAAAACAAAATCCTTTATTCTGTATGTGTGTAGGCATGTGTGCGGAGGTCAGAGGATAACTGCAGAAGTCGATTCTCCTTTTTATCTGCGGGTTCCCTGGTCATCAGGCTTGGCAGCATGTGACTTTCCACATTGAGCCACCTCACTGGCTGTTCGTCCCTCTTTTTTTTTTAAGATAGATTTTACTGACTGGCCTGGAACTTGATTTTTAAACCAGGCTGTCCTTGAACTCACAGAAATTCATGCCTCCGCCTCATAAGTGGTAGGATCAAAAGAGTGTGCCAAGTGTGCCACCATATCTGTTCATCAGTCAAGAAGTTCCCTTTGACCAGTTTGTGGGTCAGCATGGCTGTGGTTGGAATTTTAGGGTGGAGATGTATGCTAGTTCTCTATAAGAACCTGACCACTGGCTTGCCGTCTTTGGAGGATGTAGTTCTCTATAAGAACCTGACCACTGGCTTGCCGTCTTTGGAGGATGTAGTTCTATATAAGAACCTGACCACTGGCTTGCCGTCTTTGGAGGATGTAGTTCTATATAAGAACCTGACCACTGGCTTGCCGTCTTTGGAGGATGTAGTTCTATATAAGAACCTGACCACTGGCTTGCCGTCTTTGGAGGATGTAGTTCTCTATAAGAACCTGACCACTGGCTTGCCGTCTTTGGAGAATGTAGTTCTCTATAAGAACCTGACCACTGGCTTGCCGTCTTTGGAGGGTGACTTGACTTTCTGGTAACTCCTAGACTCTCTACCCCCTACCTGTTCTTGACACTAGATCATTTCTGGTAGATTCTAGATACTGGGTGCTTGAAAAGAACTACCTTTGCTCCTTTCAGACGCCCACATTTAAGTTAAGTGACAGCACAGCCCTGACTGAGCTTAACTTAGAAGTTAAGGAATACTCTAGAAACTCTACTTTCTAGTTAAGCTCTGCGATCTGGTGACTATGCCATCCACATGGCTAAATCATTCCATATCCTTTCATAACTTTTTCTTTCAAAGCTTTCAAAGATACCAGTACCCTGCCTTGAAATGGAAGTAGTTACTGAGCTGTGTGTCTTAGTAGCTGGGATAACCCCTCTGTACAAACCTTTTCTCTCTTTGTAGCACTGGGCATCAAACCACGAGCTTTATGTGTGGCAGGCAAATGCTTTGCCACTGAACTACATCCCTAGCCCATTCCAAATGGTCTTAAAGACTCCTGTGTAGGAGTGAGCCTGGGTGGAGAATGGAGGCTGCTCGGAATGTCCACTTGTCTTGTTAATAGAGGTTATTTGAGGGTCCCATAGTTCTTTTTGTGCAGTCTCTCTGGTTCTGGTGACCATGGGTTTAGGTTAGTAGGATCTGCTGTGTGTGTGTGTCGACACCCCTTCACTAAGTTATCCAGGCCCCCCTTGGGTTTATGGTCTTCCTGCCTCACTTTCCTGAGTATTTAAGCTTCTAGCTGGTGCACCCAACTTACTGTGCTTTTGAGAATCATCCATATTTTTGTACAGTTTATAAGGTAATTAATTTTATTGTTGAATTATATGAGTATATCATAATTTATTCATTTATTATATTGTGATATCCTGTGTACACATATAAATGTATATATGTCTATACATTTTTTATTTGGAGATAGGATCTTCAACTCATCTTCCTGTATCAGCCTCTTTGAGTGCTCGAGTTTTATGTGTGGCCCTGGCACTTAGCTTGTATTGTGTATTTATATCAGATGTTGTGCATCTTTGTATTAGAATGGAAGTGTCATGAAAACAGCTGCATTGGTGAGTATACAAAAACCCTGACAAAGGCACATTAAGGAGGGAAGGGCTGACATAGCTTGAGAACATGGCAGGACGAGTGGCAGGCAGCTGCCACATTGCAGGTCTGTGGTGGCCTGTAGGTGTCTGTCTGTCTGTCTGTCTTTCACCTTCTGTGCCTGCCTGGATTTATGTGATTTGACTTTTATGAGTCCTAGGCATAAGACAGCTTTGACCACCAAGCATCAAGGTTGGATGAACAAAGGACTGCCATCTGCTCTGCCCCCCACCCCCATTAATACAAGAGCAACACGCACATGCACACACACACACACACTCTCTCTCTCTCTCTCTCTCTCTCTCTCTCTCTCTCTTTTCCCGTTGTTTTTCTAATTCACTTCACATCTCTCTTTTCCCTTTTATTCCAGTCCAGAGCTCCAACCCACTGGATGGTGTCACCCACACTCAGTTAAGCTTCTCTAGAAACATCTTCACAGATGCATCTAGAGAGTGTTTCTGCTTGATGGTTCTAGATTGCTAGGTTGACAGTCAAACTAGCCATCATAGCATTAAAAATAGTGTAATAGGGCTAGAGAGATGGCTCAGTGGGTAAGAGCACTGACTGCTCTTCTAAAATCCTGAGTTCAAATCCCAGCAACCACATGGTGGCTTACAACTATCCATAATGAGATCTGACATCCTCTTCTGGAGTGTCTGAAGACAGTTAATTTACATATAATAATAAATAAATCTTGGGGCCAGAGTGAGCGGGGCCGGGGTGAGCAGAGGTCCTGAGTTCAATTCCCAGCAACCACATGATGGCTCACAACCATCTGAACAGCTACAGTGTACTCATATACATAAAATAAATAAATAAATCTTAAAAAAGAAAGAAAGAAAGAGTATAGTAAATCACTTTGCTCCATTCACCTCACAGAGAGAAAATTGAGGTCAATGTAAGTTAAATGATGTCAGATTGTTCCAGCCTTAGGGATGGGTAGAGCCAGCTTAACCAAACCTCCATGGTGATAGTGCTCTCCTCTCTCCCCTAGAGAGAGCATAGCATGTAGACATTGTTCCATTCATTGAAACAATACAAACGGATTGTCTGGTGTGCTAGGCATCATGGCACAGATCAGACCCCTGCCCCTCAACAAGGAGTTCATTGTAGTTGTGAAGCTGAGAGCTTGGAAGAATGTGGACTGTGGATTTGTTAGCAACAAGGGCCGGGGAGCGAAGGGGCTGCGCAGGACAGGGACTGCATTAGCTGTTTCTGGTGTGACATTTTCATTGATTCTTATTTGTTGATTTTCTATCTGTCCGTCCGTCCGTCCACCCATCCATCTATCTTGTGGCCTGTTTCTTTGTGTTCTAGTCTGTTACTTTTCTTTCTAAGTCCCAACTGTCACTAGCGCTTATGCTAGTTTTGCTGTAGCTAGATGGAGTTTGTAAAAAAGGGAGCTAGCTGTGTGTCCCCTTTGGAAGATTTTTGGAGAGATCTCTTGAGTTGGCATTTCCAGTCCTCAGGATTGGAAGGCTTTTTATTCAGATATAAAAGGAGAGCTGAACTCGGTGAATTGGGTATGTCAAAGAAATTCATCATGGAGCTGACAAGAGCTGTTTTGGAAGAATCTGTGTGAGGTTCCTTTCTCTGTGGCTATGGTCTAAGCTGCTAGGACAGCAGAGGAGCTGTGGGCAGTGTCTGTGTGTCTGTGTGGCAAGGGTCAGCGCTGCTGGGAGGGGAATTCCAGACCTTTCCAGTCACGGGACACTCTGGGGACAATGGAGTGGGAGAAAGTGATCTTTGTCTTTACCAAATGTACTCAGGGTTTATGAGGCCAAACTTGTGACTCCAGTCACCTTAAGAAAACATTTGATAGGGAACTGGCTTTGCTTCTAAAAAGGAACTCCATCTCACGTGTGAATCCAACCCAGAGTAAGTGTGCACTCCATTAGGGTAGAGTGCACGTGCACCTTCCGAACCGCCTGTGATTTAAAAGCAGGGTTTCTAGAACTTTCTGATCATCTGCTGTCTAGAACATCTCGTCATTTAAAGGAACGGAACCTTTGTTGGGACTTCTTTAAGACTAGACTACTGATGTGTTTGACATAATTTTAGTAAAGCCCTATTTGATTCATTTCTTTTTATTTTATGTACATTGGTGTTTTGTTTGCATGAATGTCTGTGTGAGGGCATCAGATCCCCTGGAACTGGAGTTACAAGCAGTTTTGAACTACTATGTGGGTGTTGGGAATTGAACCTGGGTCCTCTGGAAGAACAGCCAGTGCTCTTAACCTGTCATCCATCCCAGCATATTTGAAAGAATATAAATTAGACCTTTTTATTCAGTCAAGATAAAAATTAGACTGTGAACATAAATCATTGTCTGATATTCTTTTACTTTGGGAGAGTTGAAGTCTCCAGGGCCTCACGCATGATCTGCTGCTGAGTTCCTTATGGTTTTTAAAAAGATTTTTTAAAAAGTTATTTAGTTTTATGAACATTGGTGTTTTGCCTGCGCATGCATATGTATAATCTGTGTGAGGGTGCCAGATTTTTTTGGAGGTAGGTTGGTGCTGGGAATTGAATCCCAGTCCCTTGGAAGTGCTTTTAACCGCTGAGCTATCATCTTTTCAGGCCAATTTAAAAATAAATCTATTTATTATTTTTTATTTATGAGTGTATAGACATGCCTGTGAGTGAATGCCATACATGTGCGGGTGCCCGTGGATGCCAGGAGATGTCAGATTCCTTGGAGCTGCAGTTATAGGAGGGTTTGGCCTGCCTGACATTGGCACTGGAACTCAGATCCTCTGGGAGAGCAGTAAGTGCTCTTAACTGCTAAGCCAACTCTCCTGTCCTGTTCTTTTGAATTCTATGGAAATAGTTTGGGGTTTCTTAAGGGAAAAATCCCTCACTTTCTACCTCTTTCCTTCCTCTACAAGAAGAGAAGATGTAGCACTGGGGGTGTTCATGTGTGGTTTGCCAGCATCTGGCTAGTGATGGGGACAAGGTGAACTTAGCATATGCCTGGACTATAGAAAAACTCTACTTGTATTTTAGGGTACTGGTCTCAGTTGTAATTAGAGAATCTCTTGGTTTCTTTGGCTCTCTTCCTCTGAACTCAGCCAAAAAAGATAAGAAAGCAAAGTGAACTAGAAACCAACAAATACAAATCATTAATAGAAACTCAGTGTTGAGGATAACTGCCCATATAAATTAGTTAAGAATCTCAGAGGAAAATGATAAACTAATCACTTGTTGGATTGGGGTAGGACTTATCACGAGGTTTCTGTTGTGATGGGGTCAGGGAGCTCTGGATAGTGCTTTGTGTTACTTGGGGATGGGGATGGTTTGGGGTTGCTGGCACTGGGAACAGCTTAGCAAACTTGAGAGGGATGTCTGATCATAGTTGGTGCAGATCTGATCTACTTTAGAGGCCAGGACTAGAAGGGCCTCCATGTTGAGCAACTCAGAGTGCTTCCTGGTGCCTTTGTAGCTTATCTTCTAGAGTCTGGCTGGGCTATAATTCCCTTCCTCTCCTCTCTCCTCAGCTCATTGGCTCTTTCATTGCTGCTTTTCCCTTCCCAGGGTTGCTGGGGGAAAGTCCATGTGTGTGCATGCTTCCTGACCCATTCTGAGTACTAAGATGCGATCTTTGGAGTCATTGCTGCTGCCCACTTGGATCAGAGGCGGCCGGCTGGTGCCTTCCTCCCATGAAATACTCTGATTTCCAAATAGAAATAGTAGGGATCTTTGAGAACTGTTCATTCATTTTACAAAATACTTGGAATGTTACACAAATTAAGTTTTTTAGTAAGTCGGAAAGTGGGAGAAGTGGGTAAGATAGAGGTGCTATTGGGTTTCTTTCTGAAAGATTGATTTTTTTTTTAATTGTGTTTGTGTCTCTGTGTGGCTCTATGCACGTGAGTGTAGGTTAGGGGCATTGGGTCCCCCAGAGCTGGGTTCCATTCCTGATGAGGTGCCGGAGTGGAAGAGTAGTACATGCTCTGAACTGCTGAGCCATCTTCCCCCTTGTGGGCTCCTTTCAGCTTAATATTTGTTAGGTGTTGCTTTACTAAGAGTCAGCTGCAGCACCACTATCAATAATGCGTTGCTTTGTTTTGTTTTGTTTTGCTTGAGAAAGGGTCTCTTTATGTAGCTCTGGCTGGCCTGGAACTAAGAGATCTCCCTACCTCTGTTCCCCGAGTGCTGGGATTAAAGGCATGTGCCACTACTGTCTGGCAATAATGCACTTTTGTTTAATTTCTTTGTTTTTTGTTTTTGTTTTTTTGAGACAAGCCTCACCAGGCTTGGCAGCAAGTGTTTTTACCCATCTTGTGTGGCTCCTGACCCTCTGTGAGGCAGAGTCTCACTATGTATCCCCTGGCTGGCCTAGAACTCATGGAGGTCCTCCTTGCCTCTGCCTCCTAGGTATTGAGATTCAAGATACATGCCACCACTTCTTGTTAATGCCTTCTTTTGTTTAGTGGGAGAAGAAAGGCGTTATTTGAAGTGTGTGGTGAGAACTTTTAGGTGGAGCTGGCTTGCCTCAGGCCACGCTGAGTTGCTGTCTGGGTGACAGGCAGGAGGGAGCCTAGTTGCTCTCGCAGCACACTTGGGTGTTTTCCCAGTGGGCTGATTCTAAGTACTAATGGCTCCTGTTCTCACTGTGTGCCACACACTGGGCTGTGCCCTTTGCTATTTATCTTAGATTGGACTTTTATCTTAGGCTGTCCTCCTTGTCCCCACAGGGTTGGGCTGCCAGTTGTTATCTAATGTCCTGGAGGCTTCCTAGTGAAGTAGCTCTTTCAAGGCCCAGCCAGCAGTGGCTCAGCTCTGGGTGGAGCTGCTAACTTGCCTGAGGTTTCAAGAGTCCAGGCTCCAGGAGGGGCAAAGGTGATGTTGCTCCTGCTTTTGTTTTTGTTTCAGGACCAAGGACTATTTCAGTCTGTCAGAATTGGGTGGGGTGACAAGGACTGCTCACCTCAGAAGTGGGTGAAGGTGGGGTGGATGAGTATAAGCACACAGATGAGAGAAGCTGGGGCCATGGCCCTTCCAGAGCCTTCTTTCCTTCCTTACCAAAGGGAACCTGTCTTTTTGTTTTTGAGATGTGGTCTCAGCAGGTAGTCAGTCATGGCTCACCCAGAGCTCCTCTGTAGCCCTGATCCTCCAGCGTCAGGCTCTGGTGCCCTGGCCGCTTTCTTTTTTTCTTTTTTTTTTTTTTTCCTTTTTTAAATTTTTATTAGATATTTTCTTTACTTACATTTCAAATGTTATCCCCTTTTCTGGTTTCCCCTCCAGGGACCTCCTGTTCCCCACCCCACCGCCCTTCTTGACTTTTGCTTTTCCTAGCCATCTAAATGAAGGCAACTGAGTCTTTTCTGGCTGAGGGAAAGTTGTCTACAGTTGTTTAGTAGTGTTACCAGGGAGCAAAGGAATGTGGAAGACAGGAAGGAGGGTGAGGCCTGCCTTCAGGTTTGCCCAGCAGGTTTTCCTCATCTGTTCATTTTATTGTTTATCTGTTTATTTTATTTGTGGGGCCAGTGGAGGTCAAATGGATATGTCCTTACTTTACATAAGAAAAAAGCCACTTGCACATGCCGCTTGCTCATAGACCACCAGAAGGCAGGTTGCTAAGGGTTTGGAGTTCTTTCTCTTGGTCTGAGGCTATACCCAACAAAAAACCATATGGGTTTAGTATGTCTTAGGATACTAAATACCGGGTAATATTCCAGATGTTAGTTTTATCATATGTACATATACACAGACACACAGAGACTTATGTGTGTGGTAACTTTGCTTGCTTTTCTTCTTTCTCTCTTTCTTTCTTTCAAGATAGATTTTGCTCCATAGCTTCTGCTGACCTTGAATTCAAGAGCCTCCTGCTGTCTTTGCTGCTGTCTTGCCTCAAGAGTACTGGGATTACAGGGGTGTGTAAGCACACCTAGCTTATTTGTATATTATGTACATCATTTCGAGAGCATATTGTTAAGCTAGAAACACTTAATTCTGACCTAGATACCAGTTGCTGCTTGTGGGTTGATTTTCACGGGAGACCCTGAAGGCCTAGGCTTCCTTGCCTCTGGTCTGGGCATGTAGACAGTCATTCCCTCCGGCTACCCTGGCCTTAGCTGACTCCTTACTAGGAGAAGTTATGGGGCTTTTGTTTGTGTCTTGCTGGCCACCTTAGCAACTTGGAACCAGACTGGCTGAGTGACGCAGGTGCAAACGGACTGTTCTTTGTCACTTAAGATTTTTTGGTTGGTTTGTTTCTTGAGACAGGGATTCACTATATTGTAGCCCTGGCTGCCCTGGAACTCAACTATGTAGATCAGGCTGGCCTCAGAGAGGTTCACTTGCCTCTCTTTCCCCAGAACTGGGATGAAGGCCCATGCCACCACACCTGTTCGCCGCTAGGGTTAAACTCTGGGCTTGTGCGGCAAGTGCTTGGATCTGATGAGCTTTTTTTTTTCCCTTGTTTTTTTTTGTTTTGTTCTGCTTTGTTTTTGTTTTTTTGAGGCAGGGTTTCTCTGTGTAGCTCTGGCTGTCCTGGAACTCACTGGGACCCACATAGTGAAAAAAGAGAGCCAACTCCTTCAACAGAATCGCCATGCCTTCCATATTGTGCCAATGCACTCATGTACACACACACACACACACATTGTATTTTAAGAAAAAAAAAAAAAAAGAGGTGGGGGACTGGAGAGATGACCCAGTGTTTAAAGAGCACTTGCTGTTCCTCTAGAGTTCCCAGCACCCACATGGTGGCTCACAACTGCCTCTAGCTCCAACTCAGGTTATGTGACTTCATCTTTTAGCTTCTAAGGGCAGCATGAGCCACGTGCAAACACACACACACACACACACACACACACACACACACAGTGCATAGACATACAGGCAAAACACCCATATACATAAAATAATAATTAAAAAAAACTTTAAAATTTAGATCGGAGTGGTGGTGCACGTCTTTAACCCCAACATTCTGGGAGGAGGCAGTTACACAGTTAGACAGTTAGATCCTGTCTCAAAAAAGAAAAGAGGAGAGAAAGAAAAGAAAGAAAGAATATGTTTTGCCAAATGAGCAGTTGGTAAGGCTACACAAGTGTGAGGGTGTCAATCCTCAGATCCACACACAGAGTGTGCGTCTGTCATCCCGTGCTGTGTGCTGAGACGGGAGGCGGGGGCCAGAGACCCCCGGGAAGCCTTCAGGCTAGTGAGCCTGGGAAAGCAGGGATGTAGAACACAGACGGACACTGTCTGAACCGTGGTGTGGCAGAGACGGACACAGAGGTGGCTCTCTGACTCCATGGAGTGCCAAGGCAGATACACACCCACATTCAACACATACACCCCAGAAAGTTCTACAGAATCAAGTCAAAGTAAGGACACATGTAAGAAATGACTTAAAGGTGAACATAATAGTTATGAATTGCAATATTGGTTAGGAAAAGACTCGTCCTTCTTCATGGTTAAATGACAGCCATTGTGGGATGTACCACAGTCTGCTCATGCTTTCACCAGTCGACGGGTGTTTGACTATTTGGACTTTTTGGTTGATATGGGTAATGCTGCTGCTTATATTCATATATGGAGAGGTTTTATGTGGACATTTGTTTTCAGTTGCTGGATATAAACCTAGAAATAGAATTTCTGAGTCACAGGAGTCTTGCATGTAACTAAACTTTTTTTTTTTTTTTCTTTCGGGACAGGGTTTCTCTGTGTAGCCCTGGCTGTCTTGGAACTCACTCTGTAGACCAGGCTGGCCTCGAACTCAGAAATTCGCCTGCCCCTGCCTCCCAGGTGCTGGGATTAAAGGCATGTTCCACCATGCCCGACTTTATACTTTTCTGTATTGCATTTTTAAAATTATTTTATATGTGGGTATCTTATTTATGTGTGTATGTATATATATATATATATATGTGTATGTGTGTGTATGTATATATACACACATATACATACATACATACATACACATGTCCTTCCATGTACCACGTGCATGTCTGCTGCCCATGGATGCCAGAGAAGGTATAGGAGCCCCTGAAACTGGAGTTACAGACTGCTGTAAGCTGTTACATGGATCCCGAGAATTGAACCTGGATCCTGTATATGCAGCTAGTGCTCTTAATCACTGAGCCATCCCTCCAGCTCATCTTTTCACTGTCTTGGTGACTTTGTAGACCGTGGTCTTAAGCTACTAATTTACTCCTTTCTTTTTAGAAACTATTGGCTAACCCAAGAATAGCATGCTTTCTTTTAAGGCCTTTACAGTTTGAGCTCTTTATTAAATTTTTGTTTCTCAGCTGTGTGGTGCTATGTAAGTATGTGCACGAGAATGCAGGTGCCTATGGAAACCATAAGAGGGCATCTGATGCCCTGGAGCTAGAGTCACAGGGTTAGGAGGCTCTCAGTGCGGGTTCTAGGAACCAAATTCAGGTTCTCTCTAAGAGCAGCCAGAACTTTAAATCATCAAACTGCTTCATCCTCCATTTTTAGCTTTCCTAACCACTAAGTTCTCTCCCTGACTGAAGCTTCAGAGGGTCTCACAAGCTGATTGCTGAAGTGAAACTTGCCTTGGAACTGCCTTTTCCTTCCATTTTGAAGAGTCAGAAAAGGTCTTTTTCCTGGGAAGCAGTCATATTTCTTTTTTTTTTTTTTTTTTTTTTTTTAAAGATTTATTTATTTATTATATGTAAGTACATTGTAGCTGTCTTCAGACACTCCAGAAGAGGGAATCAGATCTCGTTACAGATGGTTGTGAGCCACCATGTGGTTGCTGGGATTTGAACTCTGGACCTTCGGAAGAGCAGTCGGGTGCTCTTACCCACTGAGCCATCTCACCAGCCCAGCAGTCATATTTCTTATAGGAGTTAGTTTTTCAGTTCCTATATTTTATTGTCTTGATTTTTTTTTTTTTTGAAGGTAACAAATGAAGAGGACTTTATCAGGAAATTGGACTGTAAGCCTGACCAGCATCTCAAGGTGGTTTCCATTTTTGGAAATACTGGTGATGGAAAGTCTCACACACTCAACCACACTTTCTTCTATGGCCGAGAAGTCTTCAAAACCTCCCCTGCTCAGGAGTCCTGCACAGTGGGAGTGTGGGCAGCCTATGACCCAGTCCATAAGGTAGCAGTGATAGACACAGAAGGACTCTTGGGGGCCACCGTGAATCTGAGCCAGAGGACACGGCTGCTGCTGAAGGTCCTGGCCATCTCAGACTTGGTCATCTATCGAACTCATGCAGACCGGCTGCATAATGACCTCTTCAAATTCCTTGGGGATGCCTCGGAAGCTTACCTGAAGCACTTCACCAAGGAACTCAAGGCCACCACTGCACGATGTGGCCTGGATGTCCCCTTATCCACCCTGGGCCCTGCAGTTATTATTTTCCATGAGACTGTGCACACTCAGCTTCTGGGTTCTGGTGAGTAGACAGTGGTGTGTCACAGACTGGCTTTTTAATGCTCTGGGGTGCAGTATGGTGATGCCCAGAAAAACTTGTACCCAGGCAAGATTTAAATGTTCCAAGAAGGTTGCAATAATGAACAGGTGCGTTAGACTAAAGGTCCTGGGAGATCGGGGTGGGGTCTTTTTCCCTGGGATGCTGATGGTGCACACTTCAGAGAGGGCTCAAGAGAGATTAGAAGAGCCAGGCAGAGTGATTATGCCTGTAATTTGAATATTTTATATAATTAATATTAAATATGGCAGGTATAATGGTATATGCCATTAGGCCCAGGATTCAAGAAATAGAGACCATCCTTAGCTCTGGGTCAGGGGCCAGCAGAGGCTACATGGGACTCTTATCTCAAACAACAGCAGCAACAACAACAACAAAACCTAGAAAGGCAGCTGACATACAGGCACTGTTGGAAGGGTGTGAGTGAGGTGAATGCATTCTTTCCAAGTAAGACCATAAAGTGGCTCATGGGCAGCTACTAAGAACTTCCCTCTTAAAATATTTCAATAATTAAAACAATGCTATTCTGATGAGAATGATTCATTAGAAACGGGGTAAATGCATGAAAGAGACCAGATTGGGGCTGGAGAGATGGCTCAGTGGTTAAGAGCACACTGGCTGCTCTTCAAGAGGTCCTGAGTTCAATTCCCAGCAACCACATGGTGGCTCACAACCATCTGTAATAGGATCTGATGCCCTCCTCTGATGTGTCTGAAGACAGCTACAGTGTACTCACATACATAAAATAATAAATAAATCTCTTTCTTTCTTTCTTTCTTTCTTTCTTTCTTTTTTTTGGTTTTTTTTCAAACAGGGTTTCTCTATCCAGGGTTTGGCTGTCCTGGAACTCACTCTGTAGACCAGGCTGGCCTTGAACTCAGAGATTCTCCTGCCTCTGCCTCTCTGCCTCTCTGCCTCTGCACCTCTCTGCCCCCTGCGCCTCTGCCCCTCTGCGCCTCTGCCTCCCAAGTGCTGGGATTAAAGGTGTGCGCCACCACTGTCTCGCATAAATAAATCTTTAAAAAAAGAAGGGAGGGAGGGAGGGAGGGAGGGGGAGAGAGAGAGACAGACAGACAGACAAACAGACAGACAGACAGACAGACAACCAGAGGCCTCACATGCTGGAAGCTCAGCCCCAGTCTGAGGCCATCCTGGTCTACACAGTGAGGTCCTCTCTCAAAATACAAATGAAAAAGAACAGAAGAGAAACAGCAGAGAGTTCTCAGTGGAGGAGTTGGCCTCAGGAGTATGACTTATGTCTGTGTCCAGGAGAGTGTGGATCCTGTGGAGGTGTGTGTGCTGAGTGCATCTGTAAGCTGGCTTACTGTTTGTTTCCCTTGAGAAATACGGAGTGGGATTATCAGGTGCAACATATAACATTATATATCTAAAATCATTAGAGTTTTTAGATGTGGTGTGGTGGTCTGCCCTTTAAAACAGTTACACTGTTCACATCTATCTGTATATTCAGTCAGGAAAGTACCCATGTCATGTGCCAGGCAGAGAGGTGTAGAACTAAAAACCTCTCCCCTCAGTCTACTTGGAGAGACCGTCCAGTAGTCTGTTCTGTAGCATTGTAGGCATTGGAGCTGTGGGAATGGGGAGTGGGACCACACATCCTCGGAAGGAGGAAGCAGTGTCCGCAAGTTGAACCTGGGATAGGCAGAGCAGCTGGGAAAGTTCTGGGAGGAGCAAGTCCCAGGCAGTTTCCTTCCCAGGAGTGGCTGTATGCAGGAACCGGCTGTAGATCCCCAAACTTCAGGGTCAGCCTTTGGGATGCATTCTCTGTCTTCTAGAGGGCTCTCGAAATAAAAGCTTCATTTATAATTTAGGTACCTTGGCTTGTGATACTCCTGGTTGCTTTTAGTTACAACAAAATGTAATGGAAGCCAAGAAGAGTTAATCCAGTAGCTGGATGTGAGCATGTGGGCCTATAATCTTGACACTCAGGAAACTGAGGCAGGAGGATTGAATGTTTGAGACCAGCCTGAAACATTGAGACCCTCTCTCAGAAATTAAAAAAAGCCGGGCGTGGTGGCACACGCCTTTAATCCCAGCACTTGGGAGGTAGAGGCAGGTGGATTTCTGAGTTCGAGGCCAGCCTGGTCTACAGAGTGAGTTCCAGGACAGCCAGGACTATACAGAGAAACCCTGTCTTGAGAAACAAAACAAACAAAACAAAACAAAAAAAAGAAATTAAAAAAAATAAAATCAAGTTTAAGCTAAACTCTAAAGGTGTTTTGTTTAACCCGTCAGTGTGTCTGGCCATTGGTTATCCCCCTTGACCCTCTCCTCACTTGTGTTTGTGCTTGCCCGTGTGTACATGTGAATGT
Organism: Mus musculus; assembly: GCF_000001635.26. Taxonomy (NCBI): domain Eukaryota; kingdom Metazoa; phylum Chordata; class Mammalia; order Rodentia; family Muridae; genus Mus; species Mus musculus. Next base: position 83,572,262 of record NC_000078.6, on the reverse strand, counting down.
ATGTGTGTGTATGCGTGTGTATATGTTCATGTATTTGCATGTACACACGTGGATACAGCTCCCTACTGGCTACACATCTTTCCTGTGTTTTCACTTTGGGATATGCTCTGTCTGTCTGTACCTCTGTCCCCCAGATAACAGTACATCTCTCATCTGGGCCAAACCCTTCCTGACCTCCTAGGCCATCTCCTTTCTGCACTCTTCCTCTCACCCACACTCCCCACATCTGGAGTCATCTTGTGTGTGCTTATTTTTTTTTTGTGTTTTCCATGAAAATGGAAACGATATGAAGGTAGAAAAACTACCTACCTACCTAACTCACTGCTGCATCCATCCTAAAGAGCCCATATGAGTGTCTTGTGCACAGATGTGTGTGGAAGGAAGAATGAAGAGCTGTGCCTGTCTGAAGCATGGCTAGTTTATGTTGGAGGGAGCTGGAGATACTTGAGGATCGGACCATGGGTGACCTTGGATCAGTTCTCTGAAGGATCTTTGGGCAGGGACCTATATAATGTCAGGGCCGTATTTCAGAACATCCCTCTTCCCAAACCCTATCCCAGGAACAGTAAAGGAGCATGTCTGGAGTTGGGGAATCTCCCTGGTAGTCAGGAAGATGGCGGGGGTGGGGGGTGGGGGGAACTAAGTCATGACAATAGTGGTAAGAGGGGCAGTTGGTTGTTTTTTTGTTTGTTTGTTTGTTTTAAGATTTATTTATTATATGTGAGTACACTGTAGCTGTCTTCAGACACACCAGAAGAGGGCATCCGATCTCATTACAGATGGTTGTGAGCCATGTGATTGCTGGGAATTGAACTCAGGACTTTTGGAAGAGCAGTCAATGCTCTTAACCGCTGAGCCATCTCTCCAGCCCCGGGGGCGGTTGTTTGGAAGGACCTGGAGCCAGTTGTTTTTTGTGGTGGTTCCAGTGAGTCCTGACCTTCTAAAGACTAAGCAAGAAATGGCTATGAAGAGACAAGAAATGTTGATTCTGGCACTTTCCTGTGTGTTCAGTCCTTCAAATTATCAGTTCAGGCTTTTGAAATAACCAGCCCCTAGAAGCTATCTTTTTACTTTGTGCTATGTACAGTGTTGTGTGTAGCAGCCCCAAATGACAGCTCAGAGAACTGCTGGCAATATATAACCAAGGAGGTCCTAGCAGAATAGGGACTGGAACTACCGTCTTCCAATTTTGACATCTGGAGCCTTTTCTGGATCAAAAGGGCTTCTTGAAGTCTTAAGATAGAGCAAGACAGCAGAGGGGGAGACGTGCCAGAATGTGGACAAATGGGGCATTGGGTTTTTTGGTTTGTTTTTTTTTTTTTTTTTTTTTTTTTGCCTCATAGCTGTTCAGCTTCCCATTTCTGTTGATCTGGAGTGCTGGTAGGAGTTTAATAAGAAATGAATGACAGGTTAAGTATCCCTTATCCAAAATGCCTGGGACCAGAAATAGGATTGGAGACTTTGGATTTGGAATGTTTGCCAAAGTCTGAGAAAGGAGCATCCTGAATCTGAAAGTGTGAAAGCCAAGTGCTCTCCTGGTTAGTTTCCGAAGTCAACTGGACAGTCTAGGTTTGTCTAGGAGTCCCAGCTTGATCAGACTTGCCTGTGGGCATTTTTTGAGATTTAGTTTTTTGGTATAGATGCTTTCCCTGAATATATCTACATACCGTGTGCATAAATCAGCAGTGTTTGCGGGGGGGGGGGGGGGGGCAGAGAGGGCGGAGGATGCTCACCTGGGTCCTCTGGAAAAACAGTCAGTGTTGCCTTACCACAGCATTTTACCACAGCCATCTCTCTAGCCCCTATTTTCTTTTGTTATTCCCCCCCCCCCCAAATGTGTGTATGTTTTGTCTACATGTATATAGTATCTACCTTGTCCATGTACAGAGGATGTCAGACTCCCTGGGACTTGAGTTAACAAACCATTGTGAGCTGCCGTGTGGGTGCTAGAAATTGAGCCTATGTCTTTTGGAAGAGCATCTAGTGATTTTAACCACTGGTCTGCCTCTCCCGCTCCAAACCTTGTTTTCTTGATTGCTAATTGATGTAGATGTCTAGGCCACTGCAGACAGTGCCATCCCTATGTAGATGCGCCTTGGCTGTGTAAGAAAGTAAACTCCCCACCTCCCAATGGCTTTTGTCAACCGCAGAAATCAGTAAGAAGACAGTGTTGAAATCTTTTCTGACTTAGGATAATTATTTTAGGGATGCCCTGCCTGCCTGGACTTTGTTATGTAGATGAGCAGAATAAAGTCACTTGAGAGCAGTGATTAAATGCTCCTGGGAAGATGGTGCAGACACTTTGGGAGGGAGGGAGAGAAGAGGCCAGGTCAAGTTCCTGGGTTGGAGAAGGCAGGGACTAATGCCTCACACTACTAATTTCAAATCTCAGCAGGAGCTGAGTGTAAGGAATAAGTCCAGGATTATGATGGCTGCTGTTTAATGACTGTCTCCTAAAATCTGAGCTAATATATCTTTAGCGTTTGAGTGCTTTTGTTATAGCGTTAAAGGAAGTTAATCTAAAATATCAAACCTTTATCTCTAACCGGTACACTGACTCTGCCCATCCCTGGCTGCTGGACAGGTGCGGAGCCTGTACACAAGCCACTCCCTCCGTCTTGCTAGTTTGCCACAGCTTTGCAGCTTCATCACGTAAGAGCAGAGTTCTCAGAGTCTAAATGGTGAATTGCTCACTCGCTGGTAGACAACTGGTTAAATGTATCCATAGGCTGGGGAACTGGATAGCTCTTAAAAAGAATAAGGTGCCTCTTCAGTATATAGTGTAACAAGTGACTACAAAGCAAGGTGTGGGGAAGGGTGATGTCACAGAAAATGTGGACATGTGGGAGGAAGACGATACAGGCCCTGTTTGTCCTTCCTTCTATGCTGATGTGTCTTCCTTTTTCTTTCAGTAAATCCTTTTCAAGATTCTTCTATGCAGACAAGTGCCCATTACATCACAGTGTGTAAGGCACATGTGCAGTCACACAGCCATGTAAACAGCGCCTGTTCGTGAGACGCCATCCCTTCTCCTCGCTCCTTTTTAGACAAAGCCAAGCAAGTGCAGTAATTCTAATCATATAGTAGTCGTGCCTTACATAGGTAGAGTTAAAATACATCTTACGTTTACAGCGAAAGGGAGGTAACTTTAGTTTTCAGAAAAGGCACTCACTGTCTACGTGCCTTTCTGCTCGTACAGATCACCCCTCCGAGGCGCCCGAGAAGCTCATCCAGGACCGCTTCAGGAAGCTGGGCCGCTTCCCCGAAGCCTTTAGCTCCATTCACTACAAGGGAACGAGGACATACAATCCGCCCACAGACTTCTCTGGGCTTCGGCGTGCTCTGGAACAGCTACTAGAGAACAACACCACCAGGTCTCCCCGGCACCCAGGGGTCATCTTCAAAGCCCTGAAGGTCAGTTGGCTCCTGCCCTGCCTGGGACTCATCAGTGTCCAGTACTAGGTTGGTGCTCGGAAGCCTGGGCTGCAGCAGGTCGGGACAGAGGGCGTGTGTGAGTGGAGGATGCGCACGGCCTACGCCTTCATCTTGTCAGGCTCTCTGGTAGGAAGGAATCTTGAGTCCACAGACAGTTGATAAAGGGTGAGGAGTTTGTAGCTCAGTTGGTAGACTGCTCCTGTTGTAGGTTGGCTCCCCTGGACCACATAAATGGGACATGGTGGTGCATGCCTGTAATCTGGACACAGGGGAAGTGGAGATGGGACCATCAGAAGTTCAAGGACATTTCAGCTGCTGATTATCAAGTCTGAGGACAATTGGGATTTATGAGACAGGAGTATTTAGGGGGGGTCTTTACATGAGGTTTTCTTCAGAGGAGATTCTGAAACATTGGGGAAAAAATTGCAAAGGAAATGATTTCTGCTGTGGAATTGGATGTCATTCAGTGTGTCACCTACATACGTGACATACATGGTATTGGGCTGACATTTGGGAAACACATCTTTGAGGATTATTTTCACTGGGTATGATGGCACATGCCTTTAATTTCAGCACTGTGGAGACAGATCAGTGAGTTCAAGGCCATCTTAGTCTCCATAGTGAGTTCCAGGCTAGCCAGAGGTACAGAGTAAGACCCTGTCTTAAAAAACAAAATAAAACAAAAACAAAAACCTATCGTTTTCCTTTAAGCCAGGCATATTGTGGATCCATGCCAGCAGTAGCATCAAACTGCTGTTTTGCTACACAATTAAATGAGATCCTGTTGTAAAGTCCCTGACTGTCCATCTCTAGCATGTTCTAATGGAGGCTGCTTGCTGCTTTGTAAGACAGAGCTGACACCCAAGTCAGACCCCGGCTTCCCAACCATGACAGCTCTGTAGAATCCGTTAGGCAGGGTCTTCTGGTGCCCCCCCTTTTAAAAAAATTTTTTAATTTATGTATATGTGTGTTTTACCTGCATGTATGTATGTAAACCATGTGCATACCTGGTGCTGTGGAGGCCAGAAGAGGGGGTTGGACCCCTGGAGACTGGCTTTACAGAAGGTTGTGAGTTGCTATAACTAATGGGTGCTAAGAATCAAACCTGGGTCCTCTGAAAGAACAGCAGTAGATACTTTAAACTTCTGAGGCTCCTCCCACTCCCCATTTTTGGGACAGGGTCTTTGTGTCTCTGGCTGTTTTGGAATTCATTAGGTAGTTTAGGCTGGCCTTGAATCTACAGAGATCTGCCTGCCTCTGCTTCCCAAGTGCTGGGACTAAAGGCATAGGCCATCATACCTAGCATTTGGTTTTAAGCTTTCTTTTTTTGGATTTGAGACAGGGTTTCTCTGTGTAACCCTTGCTGTCCTGCTGTCCTGGAACTCACTCTGTAGACCAGGCTGTCCTTGGATTCAGAGGCCCACCTGCTTCTACCTCCCAAGTGCTGGGAGTAAAGGCGTGTGCCACCACGCCGGCTTAATTTTTAATTATGCATATGCTTATGAGTGTGGGCTCAGGTGCCCCTGGAGGCTGGAAGGCAGCTTTGGGTCACTTGGTCCTAAGTAATCACTCTGCAGACCAGCCCTGACCTATTCTTGCTCCATTCTTTGTAATGCCTAATTAGTTTCACTGTCTCTACTAGAAGTAAATTTGAATGGTACTGAATAGGTAACCTTCTCACTGAATTCCTACTGAGTTCCAAGCTCTTAGGCTTCAAGGATTTTCTAGAATGTTGGAACACTGGTGGAGGCTTACCTATGTCAGCATTCAATCTTTAAAGGCACTTATAATAAAACAATACTGAAAGAGAGCATACACCATACTAATGCAGGGATAGGGTTTGAGTATATGGGCTATGAGAATGCCAAGGTTCCTTGAAACTCTGCCTCGTGAGTGCTTTCAGGCCTCTCTCTCTGTCAAGCAGACTTCACTGAAGTGGGTGTAGCAATGTGTGTGTTCATAGTGAGACCATATCTCAAAAGAACAAGCCTTCTTCTGCTTACAGACAGTATGGTTGAGTCTTGACGAAATTTATGTCTTATGCTGTATGCACTGATCAGAACACTCCCTGCATTTACTAAAGGTAGGACATTTTCCCTAGAGAAACTTAAAACTCCTTGATACTGCCATGGAAATAGAAATGCAGAGGCAGCCAGGGGTTCAGTGGGTAGAGGTGTTTGCAGAGCACCAAGCCTAACAACTTGAATTTGAGCCCTGGACCCATATGGTAGATTGAGAGACCCAGCTGCCACATGTCCTGTGATTTCCATGTGCACAAGCACACTCACACACTTACAACACATGAAAGAATTCTGCTTTTAAGACTGTGCTCACATTAAGAAAAAAAAAAAGCCCGGTGGTAGTGGTGCATGCCTTTAATCTCAGCTTTCGGGAGGCAGAGGCAGGTGGATATCTGAGTTCAAGGCCAGCCTGTTCTACAAAGTGAGTTCCAGGATAGCCAGGGCTATGCAGAGAAACCCTGTCTCAAAAAAAAATTAAAAAAAAAAAAAGATAGTGCTCAGTGAACAGTTTTTCTAAATTCACACCCTTTTGAGAGGTTAGGATTATGTGTGAAAATATAGACAATGTTAGCACACCCACAGTGACTGAGATAGAGAGGGGCCATCACAGTCCCTGCCTAGGGGAGCCAGGACAAGCACCTCTGTAGTTTTACTTTGTGGTTTTGGCGTTGGTGGGGTTGTAAGCAAGGACCTTCCTAGTGAGAGCCACATTCTCAGCCCACCACTAACACTGCTGGGCAGCAGGTGTGTACCAGTAAAGATACAGAGTTGAAATGAAAAATCAAAACGAAAAGAGACACATATCTTATTGTCATTATAGATGTAAATTTGTGACTCTTCCTGTAAACTCGTTGATAACTACAATATTTCATCCTAAATGTCCTCATAGACAATTACTAAGTAGGATATTATTGGAAAACTATGTGTTGTGCCTGCCTATCACTCCAATACTCAGAAGGTTGGAATCACTATGGTTTGAGGCCTGTCTGGGCTACCTAGAAAGTTCTGTAAGTTCTAGCCTAGGCTACAGAGTGAGATGGTATCTCTCTTATGTTCCACTTTTGGTTTTTTTAAAAAAAGGGGTGTGGGATCATGTATATTTGACTTTTTTTGCTGATGTTTCTTGAGTCTCATGTAGAACTCAGACTAGTCTTGAACTCTGTATGTAGCCAGCTCTGGCCTGGAACCTCTGGTGGTCCTGCCTCCACCTTCCAAATGCTGGATCACAGGTATTCACCAATATACCTTGCAGTATATATATATATGTACATATATACTTTGTTTTGTTTTGTTTTCAAGACAAGGTAGTCCTGGCTAGAACTGGCTCTGTAGACCAGGTTGGCCTCAAATTCAGAGATCCACCTGCCTCTGCCTCCTCCCGAGTATTGGGATTAAAGTCATGCACCACTACTACCCAGCTTTGTATATTTATATTTTCATAATGATTCATGCAGTTTCACATAGTTGCATATGTAATTCTATTTAAATGTTTTGGATTTTTTTTTCTGTTCTTTTTCCATCAAGGCTTTGACGTCAATACAATCTTTTATTTTCATTTTATATACTTAATTCACAGTTTTTTTGTACTAAACTCATCAGCTCATTCTTTGAGTAAACCACTTCTTTTCAACACTGGTGAATGCTTGCAGGCCCAGGGCAATAGGCAGTAGGAAGGGAACAGAGTCTCAAGGCAGTGAAAGCGTCTAAGCTCTTGCAGAGAGGCTAGAGGAGCACTGACCAGGAGATTGTAGCTCTGCTAGGATACCCAGTGGCTCAGAGGATGGACATGTGAACCTGGGAAGGATGGGACAGAAGATTGAGGCGTTGCCATAAAGCTAGGTGGGTCCTGGTGTAACTCTGGTATATGTTCATATGCTTGGTGTGCTGGCGCACAGTCTACACAATAAGTGAAATCACAGTTTTGGAGTTTTTGTTTTGAAGGTCTTCCTCTGTAGTCCAGGCTAGTCCATCTTCCTGGCTTAATCCCTGCACCCACTCAGTACTATGATCACAGGTGTATACCACTATACCTGCCTAATTTGCATAAATTGTGAATTCTGTCCCTTAAGCTGTTTTTGAGGTTTTTGAGGGTTTTTTTTTTTTTTTTTGCAAATTCATTTGTAGAAATAAGTCATCTGTGGGTTGATAGTGAAGTTCATAAGTTAATAAGATAGCTTAGCTAGTAAGGGTGCTGACTGCCAAGCCAGGTGATCTAACTTGATAGCCAGGATTCATTCACATAGTAGGAGGACAGAGCCAGGTCCTGCAGTCTGCCCTGATCTGCAAACATGCTGTGGCATGTGCATCTCTCCTCATAAACACACATCTCTAGGTAAATAACATTTTACGACTTTACACGAGCCTTCGAGACTCTCCATTTTGAGCACCACTGTTCTCCTGTAGTACTGGAACCAGTTCTTTAGCTTTGCCGGAAATAAAGTTTCCTTGCTTCTTTGAAAAACATCTTGGTTTGGTTGTGTATCCAAGTAATTATAGTAACCTGGAGGCAGAGGCAGGAGCATCACTGTAAACTCAAGGCCAGTTTGGTCTACATAGTGAATTCCGGGCCAGCCTAGGCTACAGATTGAGACTCTCATCTATAGAACCTTCAAAAAAGAAAAAAGTCATAAAGAGAAATCTTACAAGTTGGGGAGCTGGGCATGGTAGTACATGCCTATAGTCGCAGCACTTGGAAGGTAGAGGGAGGAAGATACAAGTTCATAGCTAGTCTCAGCTACATAGTGAGCTTGAGGCCAGCCTGGGATATATGAAAATTTATTTAAGAAAAACAAAACCCAGTGATCCACCTGCCTCTGCCTCCCAAGTGCTGGAATTAAAGATGTGCTACACTGCTGTCCTCTTCTTCCTCCTCCTCTTCCCCCTCCTTCCTCCTCCTTGTCTTTTTTTTTTTTTTTTTTTTTTTCCTTCTTCGAGACAGGGTTTCTCTGTATAGCCCTGGCTGTCCTGGAATTCACTTTGTAGACCAGGCTGGCCTTGAACTCAGAAATCCGCCTGCCTCTGCCTCTCAAGTGCTGGGATTAAAGGCTGTCTTCAGACACACCAGAAGAGGGCGTCAGATCTCATCAGGGGTGGTTATGAGCCACCATGTGGTTGCTGGGATTTGAACTCAGGACCTTCGGAAGAGCAGTCAGTGCTCTTACCCAGTGAACCATCTTGCCAGCCCAAAATGTTGTCTTTATAAAAGTTGCCTTGGGGGCTGGTGAGATGGCTCAGTGGGTTAGAGCACCCGACTGCTCTTCCAAAGGTCCAGAGTTCAAATCCCAGCAACCACATGGTGGCTCACAACCATCCATAACAAGATCTGACCCCCTCTTCTGGAGTGTCTGAAGACAGCTACAATGTACTTACATATAATAAATAAATAAATAAATCTTTAAAAAAAAAAGTTGCCTTGGTCATGGTGTCTCTTCACAGTAGTGTAGAACATTGACTAAGACAGACAGGGTCTCACTATGTAACCCTGGCTGGTCTGGAACTTGTTCTGTAGACTAGGCTAGCCTCAAATAATCCAGAGATCTTTCTGCCTCTGCTGTAAGTGAAGGCATATGCTATTGTGCCTGGCCTTACTCCCTTGATCTCTTTGGTTTTGGTCTTAGGGATTGAAGCCAGGACCTAGCACATGATAGGCAAGTGCCCTCAGTTCTTCATTCACTCATATTCATTATTGAATGGGAAGATCAGCTTTGGAATTGAGATTTATGAGAAGGGATGAAACAATGGGGAGTATACACTGGCTGCAATTTGAACATGTTGGTGATGTTTGGGCTACTAGTGGCTTTCCCGTTTGTGCCTGAAAATGGTTACCTGTTGAGAGGACCACTTTCCCTGTCATCTGGACACTGTTCTCCAGTCCCCACTATAGCTCTTAGTTGGGATAAGCACTCCTTCCCATAAGGTTCACAGCAGCACCAGCCTAGATACCTGTGAGCATGCTTTCACAGATAGAATCAATATCTGACGAAAGGGGAACAGAAAATTGGTAACTGTGGATATCTGTACTTAAGTTCTGAGTAATCAGGAGATGCATTTTCAGGTTGAAGCCATGTAGGTGTCATGTGATACCTTCTTTAGCCTCCAATCCTTAAATGTAGAAAACTCTGACTTTGCAAGTCCATCAAATTAGGAAGCATCTGGTAAATATTTATGAAGTTATCGCTGGAGGGTGGCGACACTGATTGAAGAATATCTATCCATTTGGAACCAGGCCTTCCACTGCTAACTCCTGATAACTGGGGCGAACCTTAAAGGTACAATAGAAAGGCCCCCTACTGTTGCCAAGGCAACTAAGGTTCAAGATCATCTGGTTTCCAGGCAACCAGGTCTCCAATTTTGCCTCAAATACTTTCACAGGCACTCTCAAGAGAAGCCCTTCCCTGCCTTTCCCTTGTAGCTTGAGACCTGAGGAGGAGAGACCAAGAACTATGGCATGATGTGAGGTTTGGAAATTATTTTTAGTCCTGGGGAATGGGCCTAGGACCTCCTGCCTGTACATCCTCAGACCTGGGCTTGGGAATTTTGAACTGGCTGAGCCAGTGGGTCAGGTAGGAGGTTCTGTTTGTACCAGGAAACACAATGGAGGAAGATGGTTTTCCCATTCTGTGTCTAAAATATGCTACCTTTGATTTGTTACTCTTCTCTACCCATGTGCTTGGTGTTTCTAAGCAGGCCAGGCCGGATATATGATTGTCAGCCTGTGGCTTGGGAAAGAAGTGGCAGGCTGGTTCTCTTACCCGGTATTTAAATGGATGGGGCTGTTTGTGTTGGAGTTCTCTCTGACGTCATAAGAGGTTACTGTTGCTCTGACAACACAAGGCAGCAGTTAGACTGTCTGGGTGGGAGAAGGCATGAGTGCCATGAGAGAGGGGCGAGCCACAGCTTATCTCAGGAAAAGCTCAGAGAGATGTTAAAATGGTTGTTTTGTTGTTGTTTTCAGACAGGGTCTCTCTGTACAGCCCTGGCTGCCCTCGAACTCAGAGATCCACTTGCCTCTGCCTCAGGAGGGATGGGACTAAAGGAGTGCACCACTAGGAGTAGCCACTGCCCGGTGTCTGTAAGGAACTTTCAGAGCAGTGAACTGAGCCACTTGAGATGATATAAAGTGTCCTGTCAGCATTGTTAAGTGACAAGTTCAACCCAGATAGTGATTGTATAGTAGCCAGGCACTGTTTATCTTTAAGGAAACAGGTATTACCAGAGTACAGTGCATCCTTTATGCTAGAGCTTGGAGGTGAAAGTTGGGGGATCAAGGGGTTTGGGTGAGCATTGGCCACATAGTAATATTGAGTTCACACTGGGATGCATGAGACTGACTCAGAACATAAGAAGACAGGTATTTAAATTAGCCTTTGGCCTATCTGTTGTAAAACCTTCAAGGCTGTAATATTGCTGTTCTCTGGCTCCCCCGCTGCCATCTGTAAGGCAGATTCCATGTCCCTTCACCGGCTCCCTGTTGTATCTCTGTGACACTTCATTAGATTAATAAACATTTTTTTTTGTATGTAAGTGTTCACCTGCAGGTGCTAGCAACCATGAAGACCAATACAGAGAGAGGCTCTTTTCCATTGAGTTTGTTTGAGCCTCATTAACCCAGGCTGGCCTTAAACAAGGGTCACCTTAAATTTCTGGTCCCCTGCCTGCACCTCTTCAGTGCTGGGATTATCAGCTTACAGCCTGAGAAAGGTTCTCGGGTCCTATGCACTGTCTGTTTAGGCAGAGAGGATGGCTTAGGAAAAAAGGAAAGCCATTTGAGCATCTAAGCCAGTAAAAAGGTGCTAGCCGCAGCAGCTAATGTGCCCTGTGTTTCACGTGGCTACGTTCCTTTGATGCTCAGTGTTTATTGTGAGATCTAATGAAGAAAGTGGTGCAGAGATGGATGGCCCATTCTAAAGCAAAGGAAACACACAGTGCACTGTCCACTACACACTGAAGTGAAGGACTTGCCAGGCCTTGGGTTTTAATGTAAATTTTCCATTTATTTTTTTGTATCAGGGCCTTTAAAAGACAGAGGTGATAGAGTGATCGTATATATGTACACACGTGTACACACAGAGACTTATTAGAATGGTTTCTAGGCTGTATTCCTAGTAGTCCAGCAATTGCTCTCAACTGAAGGATAGGCCAGAGATCCAGTAGTTTTTTATAAAACTGATCCCAGTCTGGTGCTAGAGTTCCCGGGGGGGGGGGGGGGGGATCTCTACCAAGCTGGCGCTTTACAGTCCGCATTGGAGTCCTGAAGGAGTAGGTTCTAACTCCAGGGAAGGAATGGCTCAGGGACAGGAGAGACCGTGAGAGTGAGGGCAGGCAGACAAAAGTAGAAGCTTCCCTCTTCTTTTACGTGGGCAGTCATCAGTGGGTGTGGCCTAGATTTAGGGTGGGTCTTCCGACTCATGCTGTGGGCAGTCAGTGGGTGTGGCCTAGATTTAGGGTGGGTCTTCCGACTCATGATCCAACCAAGAGGAATCCCTCACAGGTGTGCCCAGCTGCTTGGTTGAATTAATTCCAGATGTAGTTAAGTTGACAACAAAGTTTTATTCTATTATCATCTTTGGTTTTTAAAATATAAAAATAACCTACCAAATTTTTTGGTGACTTATAGGGAGACGATGCCCTACTTTCCCACCATTATCCTCAAAGTTAGTTATGCCAGCCATGCTTGAGACACACAGTCTGTCTTAGGATTTCTGCTATGAAACACATGACAGGGCTGGTGAGATGGCTCAGTGGGTAAGAGCACCCGACTGCTCTTCCGAAGGTCCGAAGTTCAAATCCCAGCAACCACATGGTGGCTGACACCCATCCATAATGAGATCTGACTCCCTCTTCTGGAGTGTCTGAAGATAGTTACAGTGTACTTACATATAATAAAAATAAATCTTAAAAAAAAAAAAAAAAAGAAACACATGACAAAAGTAAGTAGGCGAAGCAAATGTTTATCTGGCTTACACTTGCAGATCAGTCAGTCCATCCTCACTGGAGGAAGTCAGGGCAGGAACCTGCAGCAGGAGCTGATGCAGAGGCCATGGAGGGTGCTGCTTACTGGCTTTTTGTCCTAGTGTGAACAGTTTTTTGGGTCCAGGCCTAGTGACTCCTACATATAATCCCAGCACTAGGAAGATGGAGGCAGGAGTGTCAGTTTAAGGGCAGCCTCGGCTACACAGGTACTTGTCCCAGAAACACCACCACCAAAGTTCCACTCAGTGTGCCTTCTTGCTCTTGGCCCAGCATTTCTCCTGTTCTCTTCATGGGAGGAATAGCACCGTATGCTTCTGTTTTCAACTGTTTTCCCTTTTCTTCTGCATAGTGTATGGCTGCATCCGACTTGGAATGCTGTAGTCACTCCATCAGAAGGCACTGCAGGGCCTAGAGCCTGAGAAGCCTGTTAGGTTTTGTATCATTAGGCTGAAGAATACTTCAGATAGTGGAGTCTGCATTTGAAACAGAAGCGCTCCGCACAGGAGATGTTCCCTCTGCTCCTCGGGCTCCTCAGCTCAGAGCTTGCTTTGGCCTCTGCTGACTTTTAGGTTAATAGAGTCAATAAGTGACTGGGAAATTCTTTTTTTTTTTTTTTTAAGTGTGTTGTACAGATGACTTTTTTTCTATGTTGAGATAGTTTTGTGGCCGGGTAGCATTCACGGGGAGCCAGTGCTTAGAAAGAGGAGGGAAGCCTAGCACACTGCCAGCTTGTGTCTTGGTTCCTACCCTTGAGTCTGAGTTCTTTCCCAAAGTACATGAACATCAGTCAATATGTATGATGAAAATGACCGTCCATATTGAATAAAATGCAGCACGTGGGAGAGAAACTTGTCATTTCTAAGCCAGTTAAGGGAAGAGCGCTTTGCTTTTGCTCTCCTGGGCAGTGGGCTGCTTTCTCCAAGGCTTAGCTTCCTGTGGTGAGAGTTGGTGCAGGTTGGGGGTCAAGGAGCAAAGTCAGGAGTTTATATGTGGGGCGCCCTCCTCTACTGTGGTATTTGCAGGGGTGAGTGGGCCATCCTAGAAAGGCAGGGGAGGGGAAGCTGGAGCCCAGGCTGCCCAAGGGCCTTCACAGATCACCTTACCTCTTTGGCAGGCACTAAGTGACCGCTTCAGCGGTGAGATCCCCGATGACCAGATGGCGCACAGTTCATTTTTTCCAGACGAGTACTTCACCTGCTCCTCGCTCTGCCTCAGCTGTGGGTAAGTGAGAGCTGCCATGCCTGTCCTCCAGCTTGGAACCAGAGGCTGAGAGTGTAGCTTCTTTCTGACTTGGGTGTGTAGGTTAGTTACCTGATTGCTAGTTAAATTATAGAATCTGAGCGGGCTCAGGCCAGCAGGATGGCTCAGCGAGTAAAGGCTCCCGCTGCTGAGCCTGACGACCTGAGTTTGATTCTGGACCCGTAATGAAATAGTTGTGGGAGAAACACACAAGGCAGGGAACCGAGTCTCCTGCCATGAAGCTGGTGTAGATGTGAACTGATTGGCCTCTGGAGTAGCCGGTTTTCATGGCGGAAGACCGGGTTGCCTGCCTGTGTGTTTCTTCGACAACTATTTGTTTGTTTGTTTTCATGTGACTGTACTTATTCAGGTCACACTTGAGGGTCCCCACACTCATTCCCAGCTGTGGACAGAATTTTGTGATACTCGCTAACCCTAGGGGATTATTTTTCTTTATAAGGACAAACCCTGAGAACACAGAATTTTCTAAGGAACATTCAGAATTGAAGCCAAGGCCCCACATCCAGGGGTTTTCCCTGGTGATCTGGGCTGTGCCCTCTGCAGTAGTGATTTATAAGGCTCTGGAGGTATTCACAAGTATACCTTACGCCGAGAGCACTGGGTTAGAATAATTCTCCATCTTTAACCTGTAGCACCTTTAGTCTTGAAATTCCAGGCTCTGGATCAGTAGTAGGTCTGGATGGGGCCTGAGATATATATGCCTTGAGAGGGTTTTAGGGTGCTGCTGTGCTGCTGGTCTGTGGAACCCACTTGGCCACACAGGGGTTAGAGCAGTGACTCACACATTTTAGAATGAATCAGAGGAATTCAGAGTGTGCTAAGCTGGTTACTTAGTCCCATTTCAGATTTAGTAGATGTGCAGAGAACTCGAGAACTGGTGGGCTTGGTAATTCCCAGGTAAGGGTGACACTGCCTGTAGGTTCTTACCTTGAGGATTGCTGTGTCACTTTAAGCTGTTGAAGGCAGTTAAGTCACAGTCTTATTTATTACTTGCCTGATGGATCCCATGAGTTTAAACATTATGGCAAGCCAAGTTGCAATCTCCTTGTCCTGTAGACACAACTCTGAATTCCCTTCATCTCTGAATTGTTTTGTCATATCAGGGCCCCCATATCCTCCACTCTTGCCCAGTTACAGGAGGAGACCTGAACCTGCTCTTTTATGAACCATTTCCGACCTGGGTGACCAGGTCTTCAGTGTGCAGTAGAGGGCAAGGCCATGTTTTGCAGAGTCGCACTTGTGAAGAGAGAACAAGAAGTCTTAGTTGCTGGGGTAGGGTCCTTTTGTTCTGCCTGAGTCTAGCATGAGGGGGTTAAGCACTGTTGGGTCATCACCTTTCATTCTGAGCATCTGCAGGGTTTCCAGAACTTTCTCTTGCTGCAGTGAAACTCAAAAGTGCTGATCTCTGTTTCTGCCTTGTCAGCACGGCAGAGCTTGCTGTTCGTTCACTTGAAGGGTTTTGTGGTCCAGCATTAAGCATTCCCTGGATACATGGCCAATTTGGGGCTAGCTTTTTATTTTTACATTCTGGCAACCATATGGTTTAACTTTACTGTCTTAGTTGCTTTTCTGTTGCTGTGAAAAGACATTATGCCCAAGGCTACGTATAAAAGAAAGCATTTAATTCCAGAGGGTTAGAGTCCTTGGCCATGGTGGGGAGCTTGGCACAGGCAGGCAGGCATGGTGCAGGAGCTGTAGCTGAGAGCTTACATCTTGAGTCACATGTATGAGGCAGAGGGGCTGGGATGGGGATGAGAATATGAACCTGAAATGGTCTGAGCTTTTAAAACCTCAAAGCTCCACCTGCTCCAGCAAGGCCACCCTGTAGTACTAATATTTCAGTAAATCCTGGCGTTGGGTGCCTGCTTCAGTGGTTTGTTCTTGAATGAAAGACACACACAGACTTTATATTTCAATGTGTCTTGGGCAGCACAATAGGTGGGCACCTGCCTAACCTCCATGCTGTTAGACTCTGCCTCTCACTGATAATTCCGTGTAACTAATTTCTGTGTTCCATCTTTGATGCTCTTGACCCAGTTGAGCAGCCCTCTGGGCCGAGTCCGCTTGGCCCCTTTCATGGCAGCTCTGCTTGCCTCTCCTGCATACTCTTCAGGTATGGCATCTCTCCTTCCTTTCTTCTTCCTTGAGGTTCCAAGCCTGGGAACCCCAAATCCCGCCTCTGTTTCTCCTCCCCAGCTATTGGCTGCTGGCATTTCTATTTATCAGTCAGAATTAACAGGGGGTAGGTTCCCAGAAGCTACCTCTAGACCCTCTCCTGCAAACAGTTTTGGCGGGTGCAGTTAGCATTAGAATACAAGCAGCTACACCATGCCTCTAATCCTTCCAAACAGCTCCAACTGGGGAGCGTTCAGTCCTAAGACCTAATTGAAACTATTCTCATTTGAACTAACCGCATTTCCTTACATCTCTCTTGTCTTTTTAATTTCTTAAGACCTATTCAGCTTCAGCTTTCATCTCTAGTCAAGTTCTTGCCTTCTAGCTCTTCCATTTCTAACAGAGGAGCCAGGTTGATTTTTCTTTTTCCCCATTTCCCTATTCAGAGTAATAGTTGCTTGCTCTCTGTTGTGATATTGCTACAGATGTTTACACCAGAAGCCATTCTAAGACCTCAGATATGTGACTGTGTTTATCCTGAACCAAAAGTTGTCTTCTGCCATGTATTCAAAGAGATTATGAGCCAAGTGACTTCCAAACGTGTGAAAAGCTAGAGATAGAATCGCGTGTAAGTCAGGGGCCACTCCCTGTGTGCATAGGAAGCAGGGCTGGTTTCAGCCCCAGACGCTTCTGTGAGATGCTATCCTTTTAGCCCTCTCTCTCACTGTTGTGTTTGGCTTCTTCCTTCAGGGCGGGATGTAAGAACAGCATGAACCACGGCAAGGAAGGGGTGCCTCATGAAGCCAAGAGTCGCTGTAGGTACTCACACCAGTATGACAACCGCGTCTATACCTGCAAGGTGAGTCCGCTGAGCCTCTTCTCTAGTTCAGCTTATCTGTCCTCCTGCTGAGCTCAGGGTTGAGCTCAGGCCTGAGAAGCAGAGCTTCTTCTCAGGAAACCACTGTAGATGGATGTTTTTTCCTGTCTGTGACAAGAATAGAATTTAGAGCATAGTTCTGGGTCCCAGACTGGTGTACAGTTCTTTCTTATGGAGAACACTGGCTTCTTAAGAGAAATTAACCAAGGCATGTACCCCTCAACTGGTGTGGTGCTTTGTATTGGTGGGGGGGAGGGGTGTGAGGAGGTCATGGAGCCCAGAGTACCTAGTATAAGCTGACAGAGTAATCTGTGTTTCAGGCCTGCTATGAGAGAGGCAAGGAAGTCAGCGTGGTGCCCAAAACATCTGCCTCCACTGACTCTCCCTGGATGGGGCTGGCAAAGTATGCCTGGTCTGGGTGAGTTTTTCTAACACGCTAAAGGGTTGCTGGGTTTTGCTGGGCTTGTTTTCTCAGCACCTGGCAGAGTACCACTGCTGACTTACTGACTTGCCCCCTTGTAGGTATGTGATCGAGTGTCCTAACTGTGGGGTGGTCTATCGGAGCCGCCAGTACTGGTTTGGGAACCAAGATCCTGTGGATACGGTGGTGCGGACAGAGATTGTCCACGTGTGGCCTGGAGTAAGAACCATTCCTTGGCTTCCCTCGGGTTTGCTTGTCCTGTTGAGTTATTGAGTGTTTGTGTCTGGAGAGGTGGAGTTTGCTTACAGTAGAAAAGTCAGCCATGAGTTTTAGCACGTGAGTGGTTGAGTTTAGGGAGACAGGATCTGTAGAGCCCATTCTGTTCCCGCTCTTTGCCTCTTATTCATTATCCAGACGATTGCAACACAAACTGGAATGAACTAGCTGAAAATTAGTCTAACACTCTCACTAGCGAATAAGATGTCATTGTGTACGCTCTTACTCATTTTCTATATGCATATATGCATAATTTTTGAAATGTACTTGCTGTTCATCTGTTTCTGCAGAGATGGGGCCACAGTGTGATGCTCAGGCTGGCCTCGAGCTCCTGGACTCAAGTCATCTTCCTGCTTAAGCCTTCTGAGTAGCTGAGACTGCAGGCATTCCCCAGCAGTCTTTGCTCAAGGATAGCTTACCTGCCATTTTTCCTGACTTTTTCTTATGACAGTTTACTTGACTTAGTGCTATGGTTTGACTTACCATTTTCTTATTTTTCACATCTGTTCAATTTATGGTTTCTTATTAATATGTTTTTGTGACTATATGTGGGAAAGCTTTCTGTGTTCTGGGAAATTGTGTGTGTGTGTGTGTGTGTGTGTGTGTGTTTGTGTGCATGTGGAGATCAGAGGACAGTTTGGGGGAGTTGGTTTTCCCTTGCTACTGTGTGGGTCCCAGGAATTGGGTTCATGTTGTCATGTTTAGCAGTAAATGCCTTTCCTGCTAAGCCATCTTCCAGAGCAGGAAATGTCATTGACAAATGTTCTAAAAAGTGCAACGTTTCTTTTGAAATCCAGTCTCACTGCATTGGCAGGCTGGCCTCAAGCTTGCTGACCTCCTGGCATCACCCACCCCCAAGTGCTGAAATGAAAGGCGTGTGCATGGCTCAGCTTAGAAATAGGATTCTTGTTGGCCTTCCTTACTGTTTTCCACTTTAGAAAACCAGATCTGTTTTAGGAGACAGTGGTGCCGTCAGTACTTTGATTCTGTAACCGTCATTGCTCACAGTTGCTCTGGGTGGTGTGTGGGGCTAGCTTGGTGCAACATTAGAAAGGCCCTGTCCCAGGATAAAGTCAATCACTGTATTTGGAATCACTCACGAATCATAACAGATCCACCACAACTACTTTTCTCCGAGGGCATTATTTTACTGTCTGCCGCTGCCCTTGCTGAACAGTTCCTGTAGTGGTGTTCTTTAACCTCAGGCAGAACGTTCAGTCCATAGTCAGGTTTGGTCAGCTCTCTGTTGCTGTAACACATTCTAGCTTAGAAAGAACGTTTTCTTTTAGCTCACTTATTTGGAGGCTTCATCCATGACCAATTGGCTGGGTTGCTTGGGACTACAGTAAAATAGTACATCCTGGTGGGAGTGTATGAGAGAGGAAACCTGTTTGCCTCAAGGATAGGAGTCCAAAGAAAAGAGACCAGCATCCCATAGTCTCCTTCAAGAGCACGTCCTTAATGTGATCAAGAATTCAGAAGGCCGTATCTTTTTCATTTCTAGCATCCTTTCATAGAGCCAAGTGGGGGGACAGATACACGCCCTTTAAAGGGCGGTCTAGACCCAAACTTCAGATCAGTCCTCTCTCCACATCCACCGTGGAGCTTCCTTGATCAAGCAGGCACATGGACTTGAGGATTTTCAGCTGCACGCTCCCTTCTCACTGAGTTTCAGGCCCATCAGAAACTTGTTACTATTGTGTGGTATCTTTTTCAGAGCCCACCTCCTTGACTTGATGGCCTTGATGCCCGTAGGCTGTCGTATCTGAAGGATTTAGCATGGCCTTGGAAAGCAAGAAA
This sequence comes from Mus musculus, assembly GCF_000001635.26. Lineage (NCBI taxonomy): Eukaryota > Metazoa > Chordata > Mammalia > Rodentia > Muridae > Mus > Mus musculus. The sequence continues at coordinate 83,553,085 of NC_000078.6, read as the reverse complement.
GTAAAGTGATGGCTTTGGTTTCTGTCTCATGAAAACAGCCCCTTAGCTGCGCTTCTCTCAGCCTTGAAGCTAGAACACCACGCACTCCGTGTCTGCCTGCTCATTCATTGTTTTAGCTTGTACTGCGTGTCCAGAATTTAGCTAGATACTTGGGGAAAGGTAGATCACTATTCTCAGAGTTCAGCAGGTTTCACATACAAATGTAATAGCTACTGTACTTATAGAAATAGATATCTTAGAGAGTTACACGTATTAGAGGAAGCAGAAGAACTTGGTGTGGGCTTCCTGTAGGCTGCGTCATCTTCTGTACTGCAGGGCAAAGTTAGTCCCTAGTTGAACAGCTGTACATCAGTCGGGTCACAGTGGTGAGAACACATCAGTGCAGACTGCTGTGTATGGTACTGCCAGCTGCTGGGGAGATTGCCAGTCTGCCTGTTCTGCCTTCCCTGGTGGTTTACAGTTCTGAATTGGTCCCATATATCCCTCTCCTTTTCCTTCCTGCACTCAGGGGTTAATGAGCCCCTGCGTTTTCCTTGCAGACTGATGCATTTCTGAAGGATAACAACAATGCCGCCCAGCGTCTCTTGGATGGAATGAACTTTATGGCTCAGTCAGTGTCTGAGCTCAGCCTCGGACCCACTAAGGCTGTGACGTCTTGGCTAACGGATCAGATTGCCCCTGCCTACTGGAGGCCCAACTCCCAGATCCTGGTACGATGTGTAGGAGTCCTCTGGGGTCCTGATGAGACCACCCTGACTATGTCATGTTGCCTGGTGCTAAGCCGGTCCAGGAGGAGACACCAACATTTTCCCCTCCTAGAGTTATCCCTGAGAATCTTGGGAGGGTGAGCTTTAGGCTGCTGCTTTGCTTCTGAAGTGCCTTTTGTGTCCTGTGAGTATTTTCTCTATGGTGGGTTGTATTGCCAGACCTGTGAGAGCCAATTAATATTGCCTGGATGTCAGAGAATCACAGCTACAGGATCTGGAGAAAGGAGTCTTTTTCAGGTCATTTCTTGGCTTTATCCACAGTTCTCTAGGGTACCCACAACCTGGAATTAGTTTCTGCCCAAACTCCTGTAACAGGAAGCATCCTCCCCCCCCCCCTTTCTTTTTTTTTTTTTTTTTTTTTGGCTTTTTCGAGACAGGGTTTCTCTATAGCCCTGGCTGTCCTGGAACTCACTTTGTAGACCAGGCTGGCCTCGAACTCAGAAATCCACCTGCCTCTGCCTCCCGAGTGCTGGGATTAAAGGCGTGCGCCACCACGCCCGGCTCCCCCCCCTTTCTTTACTCAGGGAACTATTCTTACTAGAAAGCTTGGGTCTTGACAGAGATGGAACCCGCCTTCAGGAATTTGTGGTTGCCCCCTGGGTCATGTCCAGTCCCCAGCTCAGCAGGCATGTAGGACCTCTGCCTCTCTGTTTTGTTTTGGACTTGGAACAGAGCTGCAACCAGTGTGCGACATCCTTCAAGGACAACGACACGAAGCATCACTGCCGGGCCTGTGGGGAGGGCTTCTGTGACAGCTGTTCATCCAAGACCCGGCCGGTGCCTGAGCGGGGCTGGGGACCTGCGCCTGTCCGCGTGTGTGACAGCTGCTACGATGCCAGGAATGTCCAGTTAGGTAATGTGGGGCTCAGGAGGGGCGAGCGAGAGTGCACCCACTGAATACCGGGCCCTGGATGCTCACTGCTCTGACCGTCACTTCTGAGAGCAGTTGCTCCTGGCCAGGGCTACTCACCCGCTGAGCTCCTAGCCAGATAGGCCTGTGCAGCTGAGCCTTGAGGTGGAGGTTCGGAAGACAGGATTGATTGATTAAACGTGGCCTGGCCTGAGCTCTGAGCTCAGTGGTGCTTCTGAGAGAACACACCTGCATATAGCTGATGAGTTCTGGGAAGCCAGACAAGCTTAGGTTGAGTCCTCTCTCTGTAGAAAGTTTAGGTCTTGCTCCCAGAACCAATCTGGTTGACTTTAAAAATAAGTTATAAATCAGTTCTAGAGAGGTGCCCAGGCCACTTTCAGGGTTCCATCTGATTGGCCCCACAAGTCACTGTTAGTTACTGTGGGAATCGGGAAGTGTTCCAGTGTGGCTCCTGAGCGCCTGCATGAGAGATGACTGCTGAGAGGCAACGGCTATCTCTTGTATTACCCACAGATGTGACTGAGGCGCAGGCAGATGATGAAGGTGGAACGCTGATTGCCCGGAAGGTGGGCGAGGCCGTGCAGAACACCTTGGGAGCCGTGGTGACAGCTATTGACATACCACTAGGTGGGCTTGGGCAGTGCCTATATTGGGGATAATGCATGTAGCATGAGGGGTTTCAGGGTCCCCTGGATGGTCATTTTGATTTGCTTGCTGACTTGATTGAGTTTGGCAGCAAGGAATGAAGGGAAGCGTTATATACTTCCTTTTGTGTGTGGAATCCTGTAGTAGTATCAGTTTCATTTCTGGAGGCCAGCCTCCTCACCATTTGTTGCTGTACATAAGGCGGGAGCATGCTATTTTGTCTAAAACAGTGTGCGTGTAGCGATCAGAAAGTCTGCTTATTCCCCTGTTGTCATTGCCTGCAGTTCCTGTCTTGAGTATTGCAGGGTAGCATTTGAACAGATTTGGAAGGTCCCTTCGGAGGACGGTTAAAGCTATGCTCAGTGGAGCATCCCTCTGCCTCTCTGGGTCTCTCCACTTGGTGTCTCTGGTAGTAGATGAACCACAAGGGTAGTTGAGGGTTTCAAGAGCTGATACTTTGTGGCTAGACAATGGCCTAGTGGTTAAGAGCACGTCCTGCTCTCTCTCACAGAGGACATTAAGTTCGCGTCCAAGCATTCATGTTGGGTAGCTCACAACCACCCATAACTCCAACTCCAGGGGATCTTCTACTCTCTTGGGGCTTCCACATGCGTGTGTACATGTGTAGATGCATGTATGCGTGCACACTGAGTGTGCACACACTCACAAATACATAAATAAATCTTAATTTAAAAAAAGCTAATTTATGGAACCAGGTGGCATATGCTTTTAATTCCAGCAGGTTGGTCTCTGACTTTGAGGCCAGTCTGGTCTACATAGTAAGTTTTAGGCCAGCTAGGGACACATGTCTCAGAGGGACAGACAGACCCTGGGACCCTGTTGCAGAGAGAAGGGGGGGGAGGAGAGGGGAAGGGGGAGGCGGGGAGGGGTGGTGGTGGCAGCTACTGCTTTAGTGTTTGGAGAGAGGAAGTGTGCTGTATGCTTCTGTAGTTTGTTGCTGTTACAGAGCCTGCTTAGGTTCAAGGAAGGGGAGCTGGAGTCTCAGAGGAGAGTGTGCCAGAGAACTTGTTACATTAGTTTAGTCATGAATTTTGTTTGAGTGCTTGTGTCATGGCCTGCTTGTGAAGGCCAAAAGGCAACTTCTAGGGTCAGTTATCCCCTTTTAGGTCATTAGGCTTGGAGGGGCAGGTGTCTCTATCTGTACCTGCTGACGCCTCTCATTGGCCAGGCCATTGCTAATTCAGCGTTTATGATCCTTCTCTGCATCAGTTATGAGGGGTGCTTACAGCCAGAGTAGGAAGAAAGAGAGGGGAAGCAAGTAGTGGCTGGAGGACTTGGCAGGACAGACAGGCGGACCTGGGATGTACTTGGGTATAGGGTAAGGGAGAGATCAGAGTGGCTAGAGAGAAAAATGGGTAGGCTACAAAACAAATTGTGAGGTTCTGACTCATTGGTGTTAGAATAGGTGGATTTGCCTGGTTTCAAGCTCAGATTACATCCACCCTGAGCTACCTGGGAGGGGCCGGGGCTGCCCCTGCTGGGAGCGGTTTGTTCATGGAGTGTTCCTTTGCTGAGCCTCCATCAGGTTGGATTTGGCCTGGTCTTTCCTCCTCCTCCTCCTCCTTTTTTTTTTTAAAAACAAAAACAAACAAACAAAAAAACCCAACCTGGTTTCTCTGTAGCTCTGTCTATCCTGAAACTCATTCTGTAGACTGGCCTTGAACTCAGGCCTGCCTCAGCCTTTGCTTCCCGAGTGCTGAGATTGAAGGCATGCTCCACCACTGCCCAGCTTACTGCAAGTGTTCTTAACCACTGAGCCAACTCTATGTCCCGGGCATATTATTTCTCGTTGTTGCTGGCAGCTTTCGAAGGGGTTGTTAATGATGAATCGGCCTGAGAGAGGTTAAGCTTGCTCAGTCCCACAGTCACCATGCTCAGTGGTGCTGGGATCCGACTGAGCGTCTGGCTGTGGAGTCTAGACTTGTTTGTGGCTCCTTCGACTGCAGTGAGTACAGTCACTGTAGTGTCTGTCACTCAGTGTGGTGGATAGAGGAACATCAGTACCTCAGCCACAGGTCCTGTGGTCAGGATAGAAGAAGCCTGGCACCTTTTTTGTCTTTTTAGTAATTTATCTATTGTGTTTGTGTGTGAGGGGCACTCACTTGCATGCATGTGCCATGGAACACACATGAAAGTCAGAGGACAACTTGTCGGAGTTGGCTTCCTCCTGCCACCATGTCCTGTAGAATGAACTCAGGCTTGGTGGTAAAATTGCCAAGCAGTTACAGACACCTGCTGGGCAAGCCTGGCACCCTGAGTTCTGTCCCTGGAACTCATGTAATAGAGGAGACTCGACAGAGTTACCTCTGACTTCCACTGGCACACTATAGCAGGGGTGCTGTGTGGCTCGTTTGGTAGAGTGTTTGGGTAGCGTTCCTGAGCCCTGGGTCTAATCACTGCATAAACTGGATGCAGTAGCGTACACTTCTAACCCAGGACTGGGGAAGTGAAGGCAAGAGGATCAGAAGAACAGGGCTATCCTCAGCAGCCATGAGGCTGAGGCTACCCTGGGCTATATGTCTCATAAAATACATAAATAAAGATAAACAGAAGAACACAGCACAGTAATGGTTCTGTGTGCGGTTGGGATGGCATAAGCCAGAAAGTGTCAGAGGGACGTGGGGCAAGGTTCTGGTGTCCTGACTGTTGTTCCTTCCCTGATGTAGGCCTGGTAAAAGATGCCGCCAGGCCGGCCTACTGGGTGCCTGACCATGAGATCCTGCACTGCCACAACTGCCGCAAGGAGTTCAGCGTCAAGCTCTCCAAACACCACTGCCGAGCTTGCGGACAGGGCTTCTGCGATGAGTGCTCCCATGACTGCAGGGCTGTCCCCTCTCGTGGCTGGGACCATCCAGTCCGAGTCTGCTTCAACTGCAATAAAAAGCCCGGTGACCTTTAACCCCAGTTCCCTCTCCGACTGCTTCACAATTCCTTAGGTTCTCAGGGTTAGAAACAGAAGTCTCACTGAGGTAGGCCCTCCTCCTGGTCACCTGGTGTGGTGTGTGGTGTGTGTACCCCCTCTCACGTCCCTCAGTGGAGGTGAGCCTGGCGGTAGATCCGAAGGCATGAACCACGTCAGGGCAGGGCATGGAGCAGCTCTCAGTAAAGCAGAATGGACCAGAGTCCATTGCATTTATTTCAGTTAAAAATAATAAATCTCTCTATATATATATATCTCCATTTATCCATCTAGAGGGGATTTGGAGTGATCAAGACTGCTTCTGCTTTGAAGACTTACCCTGGTGTGTCCCCAGCACAGGGATAAGGTGGCACTGGGAGTCAGTCTTGCTCCTGAAGCGAGCCAGGTTTTGCTGCTTCACCCAGAGCTTGGCAGTGTCCTTTTCTGTCCCTCTTCCCTCCTGCACCCCTGCTGCCTGGATGGCTGTCTAGGTTTGAACCTCTTGCTTGAAGCAGTCATGGTTCCGACCTGTACTGGGCAGAGGTCTGGCTTCGTGTGTAAGCTACTGGCGTATGTAAGGGTCAGAGGGTAGAGTCTTGAGACATAAAAAGTCAAGATGCAGGTACTTGTGGCCCCTGCAGATGGGGAGTCCAGAAGGAATTGGTCTCCCCTGTAGGCCGTGACGTTTCTGTCTCCTCTAGGCTTTCTTAGAAGCCATACCCTGCTCCTCCCCTCTGCCCCTGGACTCCAGGCTGCCCCTTCTTAGGATTTTTATTGCTCACAGTGTCTTATTCTTTGTTCCCATACATACAACCCCTCTACTTGGGGGGGTGGGGGGGCGACCACAAGAAACCTTCCAGGGAAACAGCACAGAATGGACTGTTAGTTATGTTTTTTAAATAAATAAATATATATATATATATAAAATAAATATTTCAACAGATCATGAGGAAAAAAATCTCTTTGGTTCTTACAAGAGAAACGAAGTGAACAAATATTTCTCAAATAAATAAATAAATAAATAATTTTAAAAAGCTTGGCCATCGTATGGATCATGACTGGAAAGACTGCTGTGCTGAACTCCTGGGAGGGAGTTCATCTTCAGTGGCCAAAAAAAAGAAGAATCAAAGCAACATTGTTACAGATTGAACTGATGGGTGGGTGGAGCCTCAGGGAAGGATATGGGTAGTCATTCCTGGGGCGGGTCTCCAGCGATGTTAGCCCTGGAATGGACTGGTCCTTCTTAGCTCTGCCCTTTCTGCCTCCGGAGGCCCTATTCTAGAACTGTATCATCCATTCACCACTATAAAGGAATCTTCCTGCTGAACACAGCTGTGTTGGCTCGTTTTTGCACTTACATCTCCTTTCCAGTTGATAGAACATAGCTGGTGCCTAGCAGAGCAGAAGTCAGAGGGGTAATATTTTACACATAGTAGTACATCAGCTTATTATTCCAAAGAGCTTTTTTTTTTTTAATTTAAATATAGGTCCATAAGCCCATTTGCAGTTACAGACCCACACTTAAGATGGAAAGTCAGTTTGTATGTCCTAACATACAAGTATGGTCTTAAGTATGGTCTTGAACTCAAGGGCTTAGGTCATCCTTTTGCCTCACCTTCCTAAGTAGCTGGGACTTTAAAAGTGTGTCCTACTAAGCTTGGGGTGTGTTTTAACCAACCTCCTAACAGTTGGCATCCCTCCCCCCTCGCTCCCTGTGTCCTGGCTTCATGTATTCCACACCCAAACTTGAACCTCTTATCCTTGCCTCCACCTTCCAAATGCTCAGGTCACGGGTGTGCACCACCATGCCTGATTTACATGGTGCCAGGGATCAATCCCAGGCCTTCAGACACAAGGGTGCTACGTCCCTCATTACTTTCCAGTCCAGGTAAGTATCTAGCATGCCCCAGATTAGTTGGCCAAGTGGGACCAGAACTTTGTGATTGCTGTGTGTAGTCTTTGTGTAGAGAATGTGAATGGTGGTCTTGGAATTCCTACTAGTAATCAGTAAGTTCTCAGTCTACCATGATCCTTCCTCAAACCCTCCTCAAAACAGAGGAGTGGGGCATCGAGAGCTCGGTCAGGTGGAAGTGGCTGGCCTGAAGAGTTGTAGCCTCGGGGCAGCTGTTGAATCTGGATCTCCCTCTGCCATCATGTGGAGGTGTGGTTGGACATTCTTCCTGACCTGCAGCTTTGGTGTATCAAACATGCCATCTGTGGAGGCAACAAAAACCTCTCTGTGGTTCTGGGCCTCGGTGGGGCCTTGTTTGTCCTAGGTGTGTGGTTACTGTAGGTGCATCTCCAAGCCTCCGCTTCCTGCCTTGCCACCCGTGTCATGTCCAGTTCTCTATGGCTATTGACACTTTGGTCTGCAGCTTTTCCTTCCTTCCTTCCTTCCTTCCTTCCTTCCTTCCTTCCTTCCTCCTTCCTTCCTTTTTGTTCCTTCTTTTCTACGTTTACGTAGGGACAGCTTGAGGAATAGGTGGGGAAAGTGCCTGTGTAAGGCCTTGGTCTGTCTGTGCTAGGGCACTTTAGTGTGAATCCTGCTAACCATGCCATGGGGACTTTTCTAGTCTTGCCCTAGCCCCCGTTCCAGGCTCTTCTCATAGAGATCTCACAGGAAAATCTATAAAACTTTTCATGCTGTTCAAATCAGTGCAGAAGGAAGCACACTAGGGTCAAAAAGGGGGCCGCTTTTTTTGGCCAAAACCAAACCAAAACAATAGAATCCCAGCCTCTGCTGGGGAGGGGAGGGGAGGGGAGAAGCTAGCAAAATGCAAGCTGAAAAGGACCTGAAGAAACTTCCTCAGCTGTCAAACATGTCAGCTTGGTTCACTTTCTCCAGCTGGATGCTACAAATCCAGTCAGCACCTGGATTAAGAAACAGCATGGCTATACTCCAGGAACATCCTGTCCCTCTCCTCACAGAAAGCTCTCCTGACACCAGTAGCACAGGTCACTTCCCCCACCCTCCTCTCTAGGTGTTCCATACAGTCTTTTAAAAATAACTGCCCAAAAACTACCTTCTAGATGAAGATGGTTGCTCACCACAAACACTGTGAATAGAGGTCTTGGGTGAGACTTAAGTGGTCTTCCAAGTGGCCTGATGGGCGCTTATGCACAGCTTGTGTTCTCAGCTGGTTGTCTTGTTGGGAATTGGGGAAGCCATTTAGTTGGCTGTTACACTGCCAGGCATGGTGTTCTTCACCAGCCTGGAAGGTGGGCAACATTGCTCACGTTAACATTTATTTACTATTATATCTAAGTACACTGTCACTGTCTTCAGACACACCAGAAGAGGGCGTCAGATCTCATTACAGATGGTTGTAAGCCACCATGTGGTTGCTAGGATTTGAACTCAAGACCTTCAGAAGAGCAGTCAGTGCTCTTAACTGCTGAGACCCAGTGCTCACGTTTTATAGCTGCCATGTGGACTCAGGTTTGGAAGTGCAGAGTCTCCTGCTGTCAGTACCAAGCCTTTCAAGGCACCGTGACTCTTTTGCATTTCCACATTAGGTAGCTTTCCCCTCAGAGGGCCCAGAAGCCCCTGTCCATTCTACCAGGAGAGCTCAGCAGTCTAGCCCTTTTCGTTGTTCTGAGGTTCACGGCATGTGACAGCAGTGATGGGTCTCTATGCCAAGAACTGGCTCGGAGGTTACACAGGTTCTGTTTGGGAACGCAGGTGTTGGTAAAACAAAAATCTTGTCGTAATGGTAGTTGTGCAAACGTGTTTACATTTCCAGCTCTAGAGTTGTCTTCAGGGAGGAAATTGAATCTGTCCCTGCAGCTTGTGTATGCTCATTAGTGGAACTAGTCAGTTGCTGTTTATAAGGCACTGTATATAATCCTGTTGCCACATTCCCCCATCTACTTGTCACAGACCTTGGCACTACATGTGACCAGAGCCACCTGATGGTCTGCAGTCAACAGAATGCACATTGCTTGGTGCTGAGTGATCCTAATTACTACCATGTTTTAAACTGCTATTTTATCCTGACACTCCCTGTCTTGACAATTCTACAACTAAAAGAGGCCGAATTTCCCAGGCTGCTGTAGTCTACCTTTGTGCTTTTGCTCAGGTCTTATACAGCTCTGAAGAGAGGACACTGTTTAGTATTGCAACAGCTTTCGTCCAAAGCCAGTGGCACCTCCTGCTTGAGAAACGCATGCTGTATCACCGAGCAGGGAGGGACCCTGGCTTCATCTGTAAGACGACACTGATAATTATGTTACTATTTATTCCCTGACTCCTTTATGAATTGTTACAAGGATCAAATAAAAAGTGAGACACTAAAAATAGTAGATACATGATAGTCTCACCCATTTTGAGGACTTGGTTTTCTGAATATCATAATAGGGTAGGGTACTGGGGGGAAAGATGAACATTCATGGGTATTTGCTTAATTGGGGAGTATCCTGGCTAATAGGAATATGAATTTAGAGACAAATAGAACAGTAATTAGAACTCAAGAGAGCTGTGTTCCAATAAAGGCCATGGTCTCTAGTCAGACACTCAGTCTCAACAGGATGGGAGCCAAAGGCTAACAGTCCCACCCCACTGCTCGGCTGCCTTCTGCTTTCCCACAGATCCCTGGGGACTTGGAGGATGGATGGATGGATGGATGGATGGATGGATGGATGGGAGGACCAGAGCAGAGCAGGCCAGAGTGGGCATAGGGCAACCTGAACATGTCCAGCAAGCTGTTAAAGCTGCTCTTAAGGTCTCTTAACCCCACTGGCAAGCTCAGTAGGTATTTCCTTGGGCACTTGGATGCTTCAGTAGCCTAGGGTTCAAGATCTCAATCAGGCTGGAGGTGGTGGTATACACCACAGGCAGAAGCAGGCTGATCTCTGAGTTCAAGGCCAGCCTGGCCTACAAAGTGAGTTCCAGGACAGCCAGGGCTACACAGAGAGACCCTGCCTCGAGAAACAATCTAAACCAGAAACTTACCACATATGCTTTCTACTTTACTGATTGACAGAAAAGTTTTTTTTTTTTTAAGGATCAGCTTACAGATTTATTTAATATATATATATATACACTGTCGCTGTCTTCAGATAGCAGAAAAGGATATCAGATCCCATTACAGATGGTTGTGAGCCACCATGTGGTTGATGGGAATTGAACTCTGGAAGAGCAAGCCAGAAATGCTCTTAACTGCTGAGCCATCTCTCCAGCCCAGATTTTATTTATTTAGTTAGTTAGTTAGTTAGTTAGTTTTCTCGAGACAGGGTTTCTCTATGTAGCCCTGGCTGTCCTGGAACTCACTCTGTAGACCAGGCTGGCCTTGAACTCAGAAATCTGCCTGCATCTGCCTCCCAAGTGCTGGGATTAAAGGCGTGCGCCACCACCGCCCAACTCAGCCCAGATTTTTCCACCGCCCAACTCAGCCCAGATTTTTAACATTATAAATAAAAAATTTATAAAAAAGTCAAAGCCAATTTCTTTGACCTTGGGTGGAACTGGCAAGCCAAAAGCTGCCGCTGCCTCTTCCAGCCTGGAAGATGCTGAGAAAGGCATGCTCAGGGCTGTTTGGAGCCACAGCACTCTCAAAGATCCATCTTCCCGTCCAGTACCCATGCATGGTAACAAGAAAATCTGGGAGGGACCTCTTGCTACTGTTTGAGAAGGCCACATATAATGGTGTCAAACCTGGTCCTGAGTCCGCAGAAACAAAGCTGTGGCTTGCTTTTCCCTCTGCATCCCAGCTGCCTTTTTCCCAGGCATTAGAGCTCTTCCCGGCCTGCAGTGCTCGGGTGGTCTCCCCACCAGGCAGTTCCTGGTGAAGGCTGCAGCTCTCATTCTGCTTTGCCAGTCTTCAGTCCAGAGCCTACTTTGCTAATGAAGGAGATGTCTATGGAACTCAATAGGCAAAGAAGTACATACCTTTTATGATGAGGCCTTTCATACTCTGAGCCTTTATTGACATTACTCCACATAATATACTTTGGCAAAATTAGAAAATTGAAGAAAATGTATTTTTTATTTTATGTGTACGGGTGTTTTGCCTGCGTGTTCTATCCATATCCCACGCATGCCTGCCGTCAAGGAGGCCAGAAGAGGGGGCTGGATTCTCTGGAACTGGAGTCTGAGATGGTTGTGAGGTGCCTATTGGTCGATGGGAATTGAACCTGGGTCCTCTGGAAGAGCAGCCAGTGCTTAACCACTGAGCCATCTCTCCAGGCCCCAGGTCAGTCGCTTTGCATTCTGCCCTCCGAGGCTGAAGGACTCCACTTGCATACAGCAAGCACCATTTATAAAATGTCCTCATTGGAAACAGAAGGGAGCTCCCACCTGCCCTCCTCCTGACTGTCTGGACAAGACGAGCTGTAGGCGAAACAGTACAGGTCCTGCTGGACGGCCATGAGCAGCCCTGGGGCGCCCCGGGAGCCCCCAAGCCGAGGAGAGAAGGCCACACTGGGAATGTTGGCCTTGGAGGTTGGGCATGGGGAGGGTATGGTTCTGAGCAGGCGGGCATCGTGGAGGCTCCAGATCCGTGTGTAGCAGTCTTGGCCCACTAAGAAAGAGGAAAAATAACACAGAGAGTTAGAGAATGAAACAAAGTATGTATGGCATGTGGACATTGCTTCTCATGACCTCTCAGGGCTAAATGTGACTAAGCCTAAACAAATCCCCTGGTACAGAAGTTCTTGACCTGTGTGTTGTGACCCTCTTTGGGTCACGCTGGGGTCCCCTCAGACCATCAGAATTACAATTCCTAGTAGTAGCAAAATCAGTTACAAAATAACAATGGAAACAATTGTATGGTTGGGGGTCACTGAAACATGAGCAACCTTATTCAAAGGTCGCAGTGGTAGGAAGAACCACTGCTCTGGGGGAAGGTGTTTCTGCTAATACATTTCTTAAAATTAAGACACACGTTGGTCTGTTGCTCCAGAAGCCTCGTTAGCTGCACGTGTTCAAAATGCTAAGGATGTCCTGGCTGGCTGTGGCACAGCGGTGGCTTATGGGTAGAGGTGGTCCTTAAGTGGGAGTCCAGCCCACCTTATCCAAATGCCAGGCAGCTGGGTCCCTTTGGATGAAAAATACTACCCAGCAAGACCTTCCAACTTAGTTACACCCCAACAGAACAGATGGTTAAAGTGTTCAAGTTAGTTCACAGGACTCCAACCTAGGACGATGTAGCATGGGACTCCATGGGTTACGGTGGCCCAGATGGATGCTAGATCTGTGGGGGCTTTAGCAGTCAGATTCCCAAATGACCACTCAGTGACTCTGGGACTCTGCTGCCATGGCAGAGGATGTCCTTGGGGGATGTGGCTAGCTGTTACAGCTGGGCAGACACTGCCTGCTTCTCAGAAAGGCTCATCATGTGTCCACCACCCAGCACAGGAAAGGAAAAAGTCCAGTGCTGGTGCTGATGAAGATGGTACGTACATTTAAGAAAAGTCCCACTAATGCTGCTTAGCCCCCGAGAATTTTAATGGAACGGGTGAGAACTTTCTGTAGGGACATTAGCTCACAAGGCTTCTGGACCACTGCAAATGAGTCAGGGCCTCCTCCCTGTTCCTTAGGTGGAAGCACGGATTTGGGGTTGTAGCCTGGAGAGAGTACAACCTGCAGTCAGTCTAGCTCCTTCAGGGTGTAGTGGCTAGATAGCTGCTGCTCCTTTGGTAGATCATCAGTATGTTAGAAGGCCAGGATCCAAGTTCATTGGGTACCCTTAATTTCTCAGCATCCTCTTAAGGGAACGTGAGCAGAATGGCTGCTCATGTTAAGTGAGCTTTCTAGGCAAGATGGTGCCTGATGAAATCCTGTGCTTCAAAGAGGCCCAATGTCCAACTCAGTCCCTACCTGTCTGTCTCGAGGGTGCTGCCTGCCACTGATCTAATGATAGAGGGCTGACTGTTGCTATCTCCGTGGTCCCTTTATTTACCACTTTCTCCCTCTGCTGGTTAAGATGTGAGAGGCCTTACAGGTAGCACCTGAAGGATGGGGTCTCCCAGTCCCCACACACCTGCCACCAGGATCCCTTCCTCCTCGTGCATATGCAGTGGCAGGTAGGCGTACTCATTCACATGACCTTCATACTGTCTCACACATTTAGTGGCCCTCAGGTCCCACAGCTTGATCTGTAGGTAGAAACACAGACAGTTACTTGGGAGGGGTCTAGCGGGCACACATTGACTACCAGGTATGCAGCCGGAGGGGTGACATGATCTCAGTAGCCTTCTCATACTAGGAAGACGGATGCCTCTGACTTGTGAGCCTTGTGTCCATCAGAATCATAGAACAGAGGCCCTCCGCACTTCTATCAAGACAAAGCTAAGCTTATGGAGCAGCAAAGGAGTTCCCAGGATTGCCCCTACCCTGGTATCTTGGTACATCTGTGTGACCTGCACCCTGCTATCTTAAAGGCCCGAGGTGAGCATTCCCTACCTTTCCAGACATGTCTGACGCCATCAGGTGTTGCTCCTCCTTGAAGACCTGCACAGAGGTCACGGCTGAGTCATGGAAAATTTGGGTAGCCTTCCAGCCCTTGGCTTGACTTGGAGAACGCAGGTCAATGGCAAAGATCTCCCCAGAACGACAGCCATTAAACAGCAAAGGAGTCTGTGGAGAGAGCAACCGTGCCCAGTTTTTACCACCTGGCAGAAAGGATATGTCCTGGCATTGGGGCTGGTAGAAGTTTTGGTCTTAGTGGAGTTAGAAGGGTGGCTGATTTGTTTGTTTGCTTGTTTTGTTTTGTTTTGTTTTGAGACAGGGTTCTTCTATGTAACAGAGCCCTGGCTGGCCTGAACTTGCTTTGTAATCAGGCTGGCCTCAGAACTCAGAGCCTGAGTTCTGCATCTGCCTGCCTCTACCTCCTGAGTGTTGGGATTAAAGGTATATGCTACCACACCAGGTAGGAAGCTGAGTTCTAGTAAGAGGATAGAAGATGTAGACTCTGTCTCCTCCAGTGTCACTTGTGGTGAGCCTGTAGGTGCCTGGAGGTAGATCCACGGTCCCCTTAGGCTGCTTTTCTAAGGCCTAAGTGATGTCTCCCTGTATCCGCTATGGCTCTGGTGGGATCTGGGGTGATGGACTGGTGGCGAGAGCAAACAGCTGGGTTAATAAGTGTGTGGTTCTGTCACAGATGGGTGAAGGGCTAAGTGGCCAGCTCTGCTCCTGCCCAACACAAGTCAGTTGTCTCCCTCCTCCCACTCTTTTAAAGAAAGAGAGCATTTTCTATAGCTAAGTCCTTGAAATACAGTAATGAAGACAATTTAATTTTAAATCTATAACTTACAAGTTCTATATGAAACTAACTAAGGCTATGAATTAGTGTTAGAGCTGCACGGTTTTGTTGTGTGCTCCAAGGATGGAATGTCAGGCTACTCACGAGCTGCATCCACAGTCCCAACTCAGAAGGTTTGAAAATGATCTGTCCTGACGAATCCAATATTCAAGACCTGCTAACAACTGGCTAAGGAGTTTGGGAGGCAGTTCCACATCAGCCAGTGTTTGCACCGCTCAGACCCTCTCCGTGTAGCCTGTGAATCCTGCTAGGCCTGGCGGCCCACACCTTTAATCTCAGGATGCCAGACGATGAGGCAGAAAGAAGGACCTCTCAATTCAAGGATGGCCTGGCCTACATAATGAGTTCCAGGCCGGCCATGGCTACATAGTGAGTGGTTTCAAGAAAACCAAAACAAACCAAAACCATCAACCAATAACAACAAACAAACAAACAAACAAACAAGGTAGCTCCCTGATCCTTCCCATGCTTTGTTTTCCTTGTAAGAGGCACCAGCCCAGAGTTACAGCAGGGAAACCGAGTTTCACTCAAATGTTCCACTGTACAGAGCATTCTAGTAAACCCTTCCCAGGCCAACCCACCTTGACTGCAAACTGCTGGGCCAAGACATCACTGTTGATCCTGTATGACTGCCGGTGTCCTGTCACCACATTGGTCAAGAGGACCCTCCGAGACAAACCTGATGGAGACAAGAAACGGATCCCTGGGACCAGGGATGCTGGCAGTCTGGGGAAGAGGAGCTGCTGGATGGGGTCTTCAGGTCTGTGGAGTTCTGTACTCAACACCCAGGGAGATGGCCATGGCTCACCTGTACTGAAGCAGTTATTTGCCTGGACGTTCAAGGACCAGGCACAGGACCAGGCCCCAGGGATCCGGAAACTACAGAGCATGCCAGGCTGGTCTGTACCTGCTAAGAGAAACGAAGGAAAACAGGGCTGCCTTCCAGGCCCAGGGACATCTCTCCATGATACCAGGCTAGCAACCACAGATCTGGGACGGTACTGGAAACAGGGCTCAGACCCCAGCTTGGAGTTAGGTGTTTTCTAGAGTTCATATTTGCAACAATCACCCCCAAACCATATGTTGACGTATTTCAGAGACAGGGCCTTTGGGAAGTGACTAGGATTTGATGAGGTCATGCAGATGGAGCTCTCACATGGCAATGGTGGATTTACAACAGAAAGATGTCAGCAGTAGTGGGCTGCCCTCCCCAGAGGTTGCCTCAGCCTGCTGGAATTCTGTTGCTCAGAACTCTCAGACCAAGACTTCAGTCTCCTTTTCTGTTCAGTGGTAAGATGCATGCCCCATAAGTCGTTGGGCAGTGAGATGCCAACAGGGCTAAATGCTCCTGGCTTCATTTACTTCCATAGGAACCTGCTGGGGTGGGCACTGTAGCAGAATTTTCCGATTAATTTAAATATTAATACAAGAAGAAGCCTGTGATTGTACAGGGAAAAGGAAGGCAGGGCTAAGAGGTGCAGAGGCAGGGAGCAACACAGAAGAAAGGAAGATGGAGGGAGAGGAAGATGATCCAAATTCCGCGTGGCTTTAAATAGCCACAGGTAGTTATGAATATTATAAAAGGAAAGAATACTTGGGATAACTTGTCTAATCTAGGTGGGCAGCTTCTATCATTATCTTTTTTTTCTTTTTCTTTCTCTCTCTTTTTTTTTTTTTTTTTGGTTTTCCGAGACAGGGTTTCTCTGTGTAGCCCTGGCTGTCCTGGACCTCACTTTGTAGACCAGGCTGGCCTCGAACTCAGAAATCCACCTGCCTCTGCCTCCTGAGTGCTGGGATTAAAGGCGTGCGCCACCACGCCCGGCCAGCTTCTATCATTATCAATTGGCTCTGAAATTATTGGGTGGGCATCTTGTGAATTGAGAATTTGTTATTATATACATTTGACTGATTATTATAAGCTTCTTGAGTTTTGATTTTACCGGGTTACTGGGGTCTGGGACCGCTGACCACAGTGGGTAGATGGCTGAGAGGAAACAGGCAGCTCTGAGGCAGGTGAACCGGAGCTAGGACTGCCATCAGGGACCAGCTAAGGGGCAGAGGTGGTGAGACAAAGATCTGGGGCAGAGAGAAGCTTGGTGTAGGGTGGGAACTTGCCATTCTTTTTAATATTTCCCGCTACAGGGCATTGCCGCCATCTTCTAGAGGTCAAGCAATGTGCTTGGACATGGGAATGCAGTAGCTGTACTTTGGGCCGTCTCTGCCTGGAGTCTGCACTCTTGGAGTTGACTGCATGCGGCAGATGCCGACCCTCTGAAAAGTCTGAAGACAGCATGCAGAGGGGAGCGAATTGCTGGCAGCCAGCCAGCATACATACCACACGTGGGAGCTTAATCAATGCCTCTGAATGAGCGCTAGAGGCAGCTCAAGCCAACATTTTAATGTCTTGCACTGGCTAGTTATGTGTACTTTTGCTCTAGTTGGCTGACATGACCTCAAAGGGCTTACAAAGAGCTGCAAACTCTAGGATGCAGCAATCGTGGGGCAGCTCCCCCTCAGGGTTGCCCAATCCCTCCCCAAGGGTTGAATGGGGGCCGAGCCAGCCTCTGGTACCCGCATCTCAGTGAGCCCCAGGGAGACAGAGGATGTACATCCTCAAAGCTAAGGAAAGGACTCCGTCCGTACCTTGGTGGTTACTGACAAACAGTGAAGCGGGGAGCAAGGTGGCACAGCCTGGCGTCTCTGCAAGGCCCATGAGGCACAGCCTGGAAAAAAATCTGTTAAGGACAGTCAGGGACAGACAGGATGGTCCTCTGGGAGAAGGACGCCATCAGTATCCTTTGGGAAGTTATAAAACGCCAAGTAGGGCAGAGAACACTGTCCAGATGTAACACTTTTTACACCTTCCGCATTCAGTTTCCGTCTCTTCAGGAACATAATGTCACAGACACCGTTAAAAGCTCGTAGTCTCCTGCAATCTGTTTCCCATCTTCTACTAAAGAACTGGGGTTTTTCAAGGTGAAGTGAGTCTGGTAAGGCTGCGGTATAACATGCCCACACATGCCTGTGCACACGATGAACTAAGTCTCGGGTCCGATGACAGCATGAAAGCTTAGGAACTCACCAGTGATGAGACTGAACTCATGAAAACGTGTGAAACAAGTTTCACACAACAGAGCACAGGTGGCCTCACAGTGGGCTCCTGTATTCCTAGAGAAAAGCCCACGGGCTCTGAGTGGACAGAGACCAGATTGTTCTACAGCCACAGGGCCTAAGACCTAGTCTTGTGCTCGGTGTCAAAAGAACTCCCTTCATGGTGTTCTGTTCCCCTATCTGCTGCTTCCTCCCTCCACCTCGTGCTGGGTAACCTTCTTAGGGATGTGCTATCCTTTCTACTTTATTCCCTTGCCAAAGCAGCCTCCCTGATAGAGATGCTGGGTCTGTCTGGTGACCCACAAACCTAAACCTTCTTGTCAGTGGTAGAGCAGGTGGATCCTGGAGTCAGACTTCTAGGGCCAATGCTAGCTCTAGCAACCACACATCAAGTCCCAGATGTCTGGAACACAGGAACTTGATCGTCATTCCGGAAACAGTCACCTCTGTACCTCAGCTGCTTATGGAGACTCCCTGTTGTGGACCCAAGTGTAGACTTTTCCCAAAAGGTGAGACACCCCTCTGCCATCTCCACAGCTGCTTAGGCCCGTACCAGCAAGCACCTGGCTGCGTACTAAACCCATTCGCCTGCCGAAGGATACAGTATGTGGGAGTCCAAGTGATTGAGTGAGGCCCAGCACACAGAGTTCACCTGTGGGAGTGTGGGAGAGAAAGACTTGGCTGACTGCTGCTCGTGGAGAACAACTGTAAGATGCTTGCCTAGAAAATGGCTGGTAAGGGACTAGAGAGATGGCTCAGCACTTGCTGCTCTTACAGAGGACTTGAGTTTGGGTCCTAGCACCATGAGAACTCCCTCTTTTGGACACACACAGACACATGTGAACAAGTATGCACACACACATACACGCCCCTTAAAATTAAAGAAAGGAAGGAAGGGAGGAAGGAAAGAAGGGAGGGAGGGAGGGAGGGAGGGAGGGAGGGAGGGAGGGAGGGAGGGACAGAAAAAAGACGGACTTGTAGGGGCACAGCCTTCTGTGTGCTGAGTGAGATTACAGCTACCACACTGGGTTCCCCAAGCCATTTTTACCAGTATCTAGCTCATGGCTTATGTCTTATCCAACGGGAAGTCACTGTCTTAGATGCAGCAATAAAGGCTATTCTCGGATGGAGCACCTGACATTTTGTGAGTCACAGCAAAGAACTCCATCTAGCCTGTGATGGCTGCAGCCCTATTCCAGGAACCACACCCCTCCAGATCAGTTCTGATCCTTCAGAAAAGAATATTCCTGACAGCCAGTGAAGTACCCTGCCTTGAGCTCACCCCAAGCACCTAAACTACATTTCTCTTCTGGTGTTAAGACTCTCTGGGCCTTGCTCTTCCTGTGGGCTCTCAGGAACCAGCAAACCATCTGTCCCTTGGAAAAGTGAGTCAACTGCTCCTGGATTCTTCACAAAGTCCTTTCCCTCTCTGAATTCAGCCAACTACAGCAGTGGCCTAGGCCCAAAGGCAAGAGGCTACAAGGGTGGGGACAGGCCGTACCTTCCTGTTGGTAAAGTACAGGTTTTCATGCATCTGCACCTCGAACGTGGGGGCCTTGAGACCCTGCAGGTTGATGATGCCGTACTTGGAGCCTCCGATTTTGACGTCATTCACTGTGAAGAGGCGGTCACTGGTAGTGTCTGCCTGGAGGGAAACAGGCTGCAAGTGACCTCTCAGGCCAAGCCATGTGGGCTGCCTAAGCTCCTCTCCATCAGGGAATAAGGCAGGGACCCGACTTACTCCCGCTCCGTGAGTACACGCCAACAAAGTGATCTCACAGCGTCTGCCCTACCATTTCTGAGGCACTGATGAAGATGGCAAAAAGAGGGCCTGACAGAAACTCTGGTGTCCTTAGTGACCACCTCAGAAACAAGTCTGGAAGGGTCTCAGTGTTGGCACAGAGGACTCTACCATGTGACCACCATAAAGCCAGGAAGAGCTCTAATTTAAATATACAACATAGGGCCTGTAATCCCAATGCCCAGGAAGCTAACTTCGCAGGAGAACTGAGTTTGAGGTCAGCCTGGAGTACAGAGTCTCCTTGTCTTAAAAAGCCCCTAGTACACTTCCTTTAAACAAAAATTTAACACTGTTGTTTAAAACTAAAAATCTCTATACTTATCTTTTTTACTATGTAATTGTGTTCCTATGCACAAGTGTATACACACACACACACACACACACACACACACTTGTGAAATTCCTCCTACTTCACAGTTTTGAAGAGATGTGCTTGGAGGTACCTACCGATAATGGGAATCGAGTGTGGCAACCTGCCTCCCCAGTCCTCTGGCTGTACTAGCCAGCTAGTCACATGTGATGCTGGGTCACAGGGAGGTTGCTCTACCACAGGCACACTGCCAGGGAACGGGCTCAAGGGGACCCACTGCAGCAAAGTAGCTACTGTCCATTCACTGGGCCCTCAGGAGGGCTGCTGCAGCAGAGACTGGGGCCTGGCCCCAGTACTTCTTTCATGGATATGTTCTGTTGTCAGGGGCTCCTGGGCCAGGAGGCCTCAACACCAGCCTCAAGAGTCACTCTGTGGCTTTAGCCTCTCATCTTGACAGCAGATCACTGCTTTCATGGCCTAGTCTCAGCCTCCAAGGCTTCCCCTTGGCCTCCAGAAAGGATGGCATGCACTCAGGAGGCCCGTGGAGGTGGAGGGTCCTTCATGTGCAGGGCACACTCTGGCTCCTTAACAATGTACACTGGATCCTAGACCCTAGCAGTTGGTCTTCACTTCCAGTCCAGGTCTCAGTAGATTCAAAGACTTTCCACTTCCTACAAATTATATAATGGAGGTATGCAGGACCCCCACCATGCTTCAGCTGATGGCCCAAGGATCAGGCCCACACTGTGCACAGCCAGGGACAAGATACTTTGTCCGTGGTACATGGCCAGACCCAGGTTTATTTCACGGGATGGGATTAAAGGGTGAACGATACACACACACACACATACACACACACACACACACACACACACCTTAAAAACAACAACAAAACCCCAACAAACCAAAAGGAAGGCACCTGGTTTGTTTGTTTTTTTCCACAGTAATCAGCTTCTTATTAGCCAGGCCAGCAATAGCAGCCAGCCATACCTGGGCACCGACAGACACATCTCACTCACCATGATGAAGTTAAACCGGTCACTTGCCAGAGCAGAAGGGTCTGAGCTCTGAATCTCTACCTTTTTCCTCTCCATGCAGCTCACCCGCAGCTCATGGGATAAACTGGAGAGAGAAACAGAAACGGGAGGGCATGGGGAATGCCTGGATCCCACAGCCACACACCCAAGTCTGACGCAGGTGTATTCGTGTAGAACCAGTTCTGTGTGAAGTTCCGAAGTTCAAGGCCAGTCTGGGCCACAAAAGCAAGGAGGTCATGTTTCAACCATAAAAAAAAGGCTGGGATTCTGCCTTTCCCACACCCACTTCCACAGCAGGGCTCATACACAATGCTATGGACAACTGACAGACTGGGTAGCCCTTCCTCAAATCACAGAGCTAGACTACAGCAATTTCCCCAGTCACCCTGTACAGACATTCTCTTGGGATGAAGAAAATGGGCCCGAGAGATGATCAGCTTGCCGAAGGGCATACAGTGGATTAGAAGAGGCCAGATGTTCCGCCGCTCACCTCACCGCCTCTTTCCTCTTCCACGGGACAGCTTCCTCTCCAGGTCAAGCAGACAGACTTCTGCCCTCTTGGGAAGGAGATGCAGGAGGCCGTATGCTACCCCTGCATGGCTGGCCTTTCCTGAGGTAGGCACTAGTCTATCTCATGTGCATGTAGAGGAAGCAGAGGGTAAGGGGATGGGCTCGGGGGCTGGGGCCAGACAGATCCTGTTTCTGTTTTTACCTGGAGTCAGTCACTCTGCTCTGAACTTCAATTTCCTCTTTAGAGAACAGGAGGGGCTGTCTCTCAGCCAGCCTTAAACTTAACAGAACCTCTCCACGGCCTCTCTGCACGTGGGTCTCTTCTCACTGCCCATTTCCCAGCTTTGTGTTCTCCCTTCATCTTATCTTACTAACTAGACCTAACCAGTGGACATCACAAAAGAGATTACATACACACACACACACATACACACACACACACACAGGATTGAATCAGGCATATAAAGCAAGTACAACTCTACACTGAGCTGCTGGGCTTCAATTGCAAGCATTTTGAAGCTCAAAAAAAAAGAGAGGCAAGCTGCCCTGGGGAAGGACAATTGGTCAAGTAAGGAGTGTGGCTTTTTGCATAATGAAGGGCTGATGGCTTAGAGCTGGGGCTTAAAGACCAGCTGAGCCTGCAGGTAGATACAGGCAGATGCACAAGGGAGAGATGGGTCTGGGGAGTAGGCAGTATGGACCACATGCAGGCAAAGGTGGAGAAGCCTGGTTCAGATAGAGGCTAGCTGAGAGACATTCCCAGCAAAAGGCCGACTCTCTTAAACTTATATAGATGTCTCCGTGTCTTTATTAAACCTCAAGCAGGACCCCCAGAAGCCCCACAATACCCCCAGCTACGAAGACTGATCATCTATAGCACACGGTCTCTCCTGACTGGATGTGTGAACTACAGAAGGAACATCCAAAGACAGAATAAGATGTCTTACCGGCAATAACTGGAGAAGTTGAGAAAACCCAGCTGGTTTTTTCGTAGGATGGAAGATGCATTAAATCCCACTCTGGTAATTTTCTAAGTTTATAAATTAAAAAAGAAAGAAAGGAAGAAAGAAAGAAAGAAAGAAAGAAAGAAAGAAAGAAAGAAAGATTGATTGATTCAGTGAAGGCAGCCATGTGGGCATAAACCTGGAATTCTAGCACTGGAGAGGTGGATACTGGACACCAGTTCAAAGCCATCCTTGGACACAGTGCTTTCCAGACCAGCTTGGGTTATGAGAGACCTTGTCCAAAAAGCAAAGACAACAAAAAATCATTGTCTAGTTGTTGTGTTGTAGTTTGGGTAACAGAAATATTTAACTCCACAGGACATAATGCGGGACACAGGTATTAATGAACAGAAATCCAATCAATGAAATTTGATGGTGTCCTCTGAAAGTCTCCCCTCATTGGCAGTAAGAGAAACCCAGTACGAGGCAGTCTGGGGGCTTGCCAGTCTGTGCCACCCCTCTTGCTTGCTCATAGGCAATAGGCTGGTGTATACAGAGTGAGACCAGATGCCAGGGTCTATGTCAGCAGACAGAAAGGGAAGTGGGAAATGGGGCCTCTTGCCTGGTCTTTAATCCATCATTTCCATGTCAGGGAAACTCTGATAGCACAGTCTGTCATACGTGAGTGTCCCAGGGCACCTGACTGGCAGCTGCTCTCAGCGGCAGATGGGTGCTGTTGGGAGTAGCAGGCACTGGGTAGCCAAGGGTAGCCCACCTTTTTCTGCATGTCCTCTTGCTGCAGCAGCTGCAGCCTCCTGCTCTCCATCTCCTTTTGCTGGATGCCCTCCTTTGTGAGGGGGTTGCAGTTGTTGTGACCCGGGAGCAAACGGAAGTATCGGTTCTTTTCAGGGTCAAAGTAAAAACCTGGAAGTTCTTTAGAAAAAAGAATTCAACTGACCCAATTAAAAAAAAAAAAAAAAAAAACAGACCCCCCCCCCCCAAAAAAAAGCCAGGTGGGGTGGCGTAGGACAGCCAGGGCTATACAGAGGAACCCTGTCTCGAAAAACCAAAAAAACCAAACCAAACCAAAACAAAACAAAAAAACAGACCCGATTAATGATAATAAAGAGTCTCTGTATCATTTCTGCTGGCTAAGTGACATTCCTGGTCAGCCACTGAGGTCCGTACCGGGAAGACCATCTGCCCCAGAATCACTCCTGACTGACACTTGGCTCCTTCTGTCAGTGGATTACCTTCTCTCTAGAATTCCCTCAAGTCAAGAATTGGTTCTTGAGGGCTGGAGAGATGGCTCAGTGGTTAAGAGCACTGACTGCTCTTCCGAGGGTCCTGAGTTCAAATCCCAGCAACTACATGGTGGCTCACAACCATCCATAATGAGATCTGATGCCCTCTTCTGGAGTGTTTGAAGACAGCTACAGTGTACTTACATATAATAAATAAATAAATAAATCTTAAAAAAAAAAAAGAAGACTGGGTTTTTGATTCCCCCCACCAAGTGGGGAGACAGAGCCCTGGCTGAGGAATGGTAGCCAGGCAGGGTCACTACCTGGTTTGAGGCTGGAGAAGGCTTTTGATCTTTCCCCCAGGCTGGCCAGGGGCCCTGCCCAGTTTACTGCCTACCTGGCACTGAAGACTCTCCAGTTCTGCTGGACGAGGTTGACGGGGACTCAGCATCATGGTGGCCAGAATCTTGTGAGCTCTGAGATGCCCCTGTGGCGTACCTGTTGACACACAGTTGTGGCAATAGGAGTGTGTATGTGCTCACGGGGGCCAAATGACAATACTGTGTGTCAATCTTTTTGAGGCAGGATCTCTCACTGGTCTGGAACTCACGAAGCAGACTAGGTGGGCAGGTGAACCCCAGGGCTCTGTTTGTCTTCCCAGCACTGGGGTTACAAGCACATGGCCCCACACCTGACTTTTAAACACAGGTTCCGGGGAATCAAACCAGTCTACCTATAAACCCAGCCACCTCCCCGGTGCCAGCTCTCATTCATTCTCACTGAAGGTCCAACTTAGCACATCTGTAGCCTTTATCTGACCTTCACAGAGCACTGACCGCTTCTGTGAATCACCAAAACAAGGGTCAGACTCTTTTTCTTCCCCTTCCTCCTCCTCTCCTTCCCTCCCTTCCTAAGAGGACGCCTGTCACAAGAAGCCCTTATCTTCTCAGTTCTGCACTTGAGTTCCTTGCTGTCTTTTGGAATGTCCCAGGATGACAAGAAAACCAGAGCTCTTTGCCAGTAAGTATGTTACCAGCTGGGCTCTCTGTCCATGTGCCCGCGTGCATTTACAAAGCCAGGTGAGCTTCATTGGCTACAGCAGCAGAAGGCTTAAATTTTATCTGGCCAGACAACTTTACAGATGGAGACGCCTTGGTGAGCGGAGGTAATTTCCTCAGTAATATTAGGGTGGAGCCATGGCTGACACTCTGGATTTGTAAAGCCACCAGCGGTCTCTGTGGCAATTAGACTGGGACGCAGGGTGAGAATGTCTCTCCTCTCTCCTCACACACAATAAAAGGAAGTCTGCACAGCTAGGCTGAGGGAGGCAAAGAAGAGCCCGCATCCCACCAATACCGATGCCATGCATAGATGTAGGAAAAGTCTTTTTTCTCCCTTTTTGGCCCAGAACTTTCTGAGGCCACTGGTCTGTGATCAGCAGGAAGATGGATTAAGAGTCATGACAAATGCTGGCCTTTCTCTCTAAGGGCTGCCGCTCCATTCTTTCCATGTGGAGCCCAAAAGGTGGCTGTGCCCAACAGGTTTCCAAGCCACTCTGCCAAAACTGTGCTTGACTCTTGCACAGATCACGTCTTGCTCCCATTATGGCTTGTGGAAAGGCCTGAGGCCCAGAAAATACCCGTGACTCTCCTAACAAAACATACCAGTGCTGGGCGGGGTGCTGACCTTCCTATTGTATGGGTCAAGCTGGAGATTTACAGGCAGTGAGACTTGCTGTATGCTCCAGGCTCCAAGGGCTGAGACCCTCACTAAGGGTCTTCACAGGACAGAGTAAGATGGGACAGAGCACGTCGGGAAAACAGACCTCCAAGGGTTACAGCTATTTTTTCTCCCTTCGACCCTGAAGGGATTTGTACTGTTTGTGTTAATTTAATGTGGAGAAATACCATGATATTTGAAATTTTAAAAAATATTTTAAGTGTGTATGGGTGTGGGCAAGCACGTATGGGTTGGAGGTCAACTTGAGGAGTGTCTGTTCTTTCCTTCCACGGTGGCAGCATGACTTCACACCCACTGAGTCATCTTGCCACCCCTAAATTTATCTATTTTAAGGGGAGGGCTGGGCTGGCAAGGCAGCTAAGTAGGTACAGATGTTTGGGGTCAAGCCTGATGACCTGAGGTTGATCCCCGGGACTCACACAGTAAAGAAAAGAACCCAGTCCTACAAGGTGTCCCTTCACCTTCACATGCATGCGCACGTACACACACACACACACGTGTACACACATACATGTACTCATACAGACACACATATGCACACACACACATGCGTGCACGAGTGCGTGTGTAC
The DNA here is from genome assembly GCF_000001635.26 of Mus musculus. Classification (NCBI taxonomy): domain Eukaryota; kingdom Metazoa; phylum Chordata; class Mammalia; order Rodentia; family Muridae; genus Mus; species Mus musculus. Next base: position 83,527,354 of record NC_000078.6, on the reverse strand, counting down.
ACACACATACACTACACACGCGTACACACACGCTTGTACACACACATGTACACAGACACACACAGGACAGACATGTGGAAACCGCATATGTGTTGAAGAAAGGGAGCAACTTGTGAACCTGAGGGCTATGTGCAGACTTCCTCCTGCCCTCCTGTTAGGAGTCCTCGGTGAGGCCAGGTGGAGAATGGGGCAAGGGGTAGGGGGGTGCTCTTGTTCTGAGACAAGACTGTTTATACTTCATAATATGTTATATGTTAGATAAAAGCATATTATAGCGGGATAATAAATGTATCCTAACGGCCGGGCATGGTGGCGCATGCCTTTAATCCCAGCACTTGGGAGGCAGAGGCAGGCAGATTTCTGAGTTCGAGGCCAGCCTGGTCTACAGAGTGAGTTCCAGGACATCCAGGACTACACAGAGAAACCCTGTCTCAAAAAACCAAAAAAAAAAAAAAAAAAAAAATGTATCCTGGGGACTGTAAAATATCATCTAAGAAGGGGGGGGCACGCAGTGCTCACTGTCCTATTACTTGTGTACTTTTGTGTATGTTAAGGCTCCCTATGCCAGATGGTAGTGTCACGCTACGAATTTGAGTCCAGTCTGATCTATATAGTGAGCTCCAGGACAGTCAGAGCTATGGAGAGAGAGAGCCCCTCTACACACCAAAAAAAAACCCAAAAACCAACTTGGAGTTCACATAAAAATTTGTATTATTAGTCAGGAGTGGTGGCAGACACCTTTAATCCCAGCACTCCGGAGGCAGAGGCAGGTAGGTGGATTTCTGAGTTTCGAGGCCAGCTGGTCTACAGAGTGAGTTCCAGGACAGTCAGGACTGTACAGAGAAACCTTGTCTTGAAAAACAAAACAACAAATAAAAGACAATTCTACCAGTAGCCTATGGCTGACACTCTGGTCAGAAGCCGTCCCTGTGAAACAAAGAGTGCGACTGTGAGATCACTTCCTGGAACAGTGCTGATGGCAGGCAACACGTCAAGCTTTCGAGCCTGCTGGCCCCAGTGCCGGCTTGTTCTGAGGAGTACACGTCTAAGCATGGTATCAGACAAGGCCAGAACAGTGCTGAGCGTAGCTGCCCTTCAAAACTTGCACACATACCTCTCACTGGAATCACACTGCCCCAGGGCAGGGCTCTGGTGTCGGCTTCGCCCGCGTCTTCTCCTACTCTTCCAGATGTTCCTATCCATGTCCGTTCCTAGGAGAGAGGAACACAGAACGCCAGACATCCTGGCTGTGCGCTCTCCTTCTTGCCTGGCAGCTCCACCATGCTCAATGGTCACTGCTAAGGCTGCCACCCACGCCTTTATCTGCTCCTAGCACTTTCCCAACGTCCCCTCCCACCACTGACAGTGTAATCCTCTGTCCTAGAGAAGAGACGTGACCAGGCAGGAATAACTTGTTCTGCATCTTTTCCACAAATACTCATGTGGTTTTTTTTTCTGGTTTTTCGAGACAGGGTTTCTCTGTATAGCCCTGGCTGTCCTGGAACTTACTTTGTAGACCAGCTGGCCTTGAACTCAGAAATCCGCCAGCCTCTGCCTCCCAAGTGCTGGGATTAAAGGTGTGCGCTACCACACCCGGCACAAATTCTTGCTCTTGTCTCAGAGAAATAAACACCTGTCCCCATGTCTTTCCAAGACACCCCCCTCCCCCCCAGATGTCCACCTCATCCTTGGGGACATCACAGATGTCTAGTTTATGTTTAAAGGCTTCCTCTCATCTCTGCTCTCTGAAAGCCCGCCAGGGGAGTCACAGGGGCTCCCCCTGGAATCCCAAGGCGCAGGAACATTCCAGCAGAGCGATCTACATACCCACTCCATGTCTTCACATCCCCTGACCCCAGCATTCTAAAACGCTCTCACTGAGGTAGCAACTAATGGTCCCCAGTTTTGGAAGGGTCAGGAAGTGAGGTCACTATTGCAAGACCAGCCTAGGCTGCCTAGACTTTCAAAAGAACCCAACAAGGAGTAGAGATATGGCAGTTTAAAGAGAGAGCACACACTGCTCTAGCAGATGACCTGAGTTCAGTTCCCAGCCCCCCACATCAGGTGGCTCATACCTACTTGTTAACTCAAACTCCAGGGGATCCAACAGTTTCTTCTGGCTCTGTAAGGCACCGACTGCACTCATATGTGCAGACCCTACCCTCACATTCACACGATTTTTAAAAAGTTGCTGAGTGAAAGGTAAGGGTGCTTCTTGCCAAACCTGAGTTTGAACCCAGGACCCCATTGTCCTATGACTTCCACATGCACACTGAGGCCCTCTCCCAGTACTGACCGACCGCACAGCGAGCAGACACAAGTGCAGGAAAAGCACCCGTACACAGAGTAAAAATAAATGAAAGCGAAGATGGCCCGGTGGTACTCTTGTAATCCCCAGCACATGAGATTACAGGCAGGAGAAACGCAAGGTCAAGGTTATTCTTTGGGTCACACAGGGAGATTGAGAGCAACCTGAGCTACCCAAGACCCTCAAAAACAAAAAGCACCCCCCCCCACCCCTTAAAAACAAAACCAAACAAAACCCAGTCCATGTCTAAGTATGGTTTTCTAAAATACAAGCTTGCTTTCAGGATGCATACTATGGTTTATATCTGCATTTGTTTGTTTGGTTTAACCTTGGCTTATCCACTCCCATCTCACTGGAGGTAAGTTCCTATTTTGTTTCGCTACAGGGCTGGAGTCTGACCTCAGGGCCTTGCTCATGCTATGCTAAGGCAAGAGATCCACGGTTGTTTCTTCTATTCTTAGCACCCACTGACCCAGTTGGCTAGGTGCAGATTACTGCTGAGCTAAACAAAACAACTCTGTAGCTGTCTTCAGACACACCAGAGGGTGGCATCGGATGCCATTACAGATGGTTATGAGCCACCATGTGGTGGCTGGGAACTGACTGCATAGGCATTACAATGCTGGGAGTATAGTATTTTATAATCCCTATTTCCGTTCAACAGAGTTTCCTTAGTTGAGTCTACCTTCAGTAGCATTTCGTTGATATACCAAGCTATTAGGATACTGTGCAATTTAGGAATCTAGATTCTAAGCCATGTTGAGATAAAAGCGAAAACGGGGAGAAGTCTGTTTAACACTGTTATTTTTCCCTATACATCCAGTCTTTGTCATCTGTTGATCCCTGGCTGTCAGGTGGGTGCCTGCCCTGTTCCAGACACACACACACTCAAAGCCAGGCAGGCCCAGGATGTAATCAGAATACTTAGCAGTAGGAGGCTGAAGGATCAGGCTGAAGGTCACCATTAGCTACAAAGTGAGGTCAAGGCCAGCCTGGCCCTGAACTTCCCTTGGAACTTCAGAGTGGCTGGGGTACAGGATCACTATCAGGAGGGGAGCCAGTGCTCGTTATAATCTGGGAACTGCTCCTGTCACAAGGAGGTCACCTCATTTCACTTTTACGGTGCTTTCAAAGGTTCAGCTCCTTTGGCTCCCATCTCGCCACCTTTTCTCGTGGGTGGTCCAGAAGTCCAGCACCCAGTCTGTTAGCAGTTTCCCAAGCCCCTCTTTACATCTGGGGCAAAGGCCTACCGGTTTCTTTTACTCTGTGGGAGGCTGGAGGTTTTCCCTGGTGTCAGGCAGTTTCCCCAGATACCAAGAGCGTTTAGAGCCGGGCGTGGTGGCGCACGCCTTTAATCCCAGCACTGTCACGAGGCAGAGGCAGGTGGATTTCTGAGTTTGAGGTTAGCATGGTCTACAAAGTGAGTTCCAGGACAGCCAGGGCTATACAGAGAAACCCTGTCTCGAAAAACCGGGGGGGGGGGGGGAGCATTTAGAGGACCCAAAAGCCCATCCAGCCTCCCCCTCCCCCATAACCTTTCCAGGCTTGGCCTCAATATTCCCCATGATGCAGGTCTGGCAAAGGCTTTGGTTTACTGGGGCTCTCTGTGTGGCAGTAAACATTGGCTAAGCAGCAGATCCCATCCACGGCCCTGGAGTGGGTGCATTATAAGAGCAACAGCATGTTTGGGTTGGTGCATCAGTGCTGCTGGGCTCGTTGCTACCCAAGGATAGACTCCAAGCACTGGAGGACATCTTGGTTGGAGGCCTGGGACTGTTTTACCACTTCACCCCAGTGCAGGGCTAGATTGGGGCCTGGGGTGTGGGGTTAATTATAAAAGCACTCGGAATTACATAGTAACGTAATTACACAGTAACGTAACTCGGGATTACATAGTGACCTTGCAAATGTACTATAAAGCAGCATGCTATGATATTCAGTGGGGCTGTGGAGACAAAGCCCTTGACATTTATACAGGCTGGAATCTTCAGAAGACGGTTCCACTCTATGGGACGTTGGAGGCTGACAATTCCTCATAAGCTCTGAGGCCAGCCAGCCTAATGAACTAAGAGAGAACACCAAAGACCCTGTCTCAAACAAGGTAGGTGACAAATGACACCTCAGGTCAGGTCGTCCTCTAACTTCCACACAACAAACAAATAACAAATAGATAAATAGATAGATAAGAGATAATGCAATCATAGGAAAATTCAGTAAGACCCTGACTCCTAAGACATAATAAGATGCAAAATGCTAACACCACTAGCTGGTAAAACTCAGGATAAAATGGCCCCTTCAATAAGGTTTCCACCCTCAATGGTATGGACCATGAGTGAACACAGGAGGAAAATGAGAAAATGCAGATAGCTCACCAAGAGTTCTGTCAGGTGTAAAATATAAAATAAGAGGCTGGACAGAGGGCTCAGCAGCTAAAAGCAATTGCTGCTCTTGTAGAAGACCTGAACTTAGATCCCAGCACCCACTATCAAGGTGGCTCGCAACCTCCTGTCACTCAGTTCTAAGTGACCCAACACTCCTCCGGCCTTTGAGAGCAATCAAACACAAGTAGCATACACACACGCGCACGCACACACACACACACGCACACACACACACACACGCACGCACGCAAACCTATCCTTATAAATTCCCTCCCTAAAATCCACAGGAGAGCCGGGCAGTGGTGGCGCATGCCTTTAATTTCAGCACTCGGGAGGCAGGAGACAGGCGAATTTCTGAGTTCGAGGCCAGCCTGGTCTACAAAGTGAGTTCCAGAACAGCCAGGGCTATACAGAAAAACCCTGTCTCAAAAAAACAAAAACAAAAAAACAAAAATCAGGGGCTGGTGAGATGGCTCAGCAGGTAAGAGCATCCGACTGCTCTTCCAAAGGTCCTGAGTTCAAATCCCAGCAACCACATGGTGGCTCACAACCATCCGTAATGAGATCTGACTCCCTCTTCTGGTGTGTCTGAAGACAGCTACAGTGTACTTACATATAATAAATAAATAAATCTTTTTAAAAAAAACTGAAAAAATAAAAATCCACAGGAGACCCAACTCCACAAAGTTGCCCCCTAACCTTCACTTACACACATACATTATACATACACACAAATACACAACCATAATAAGCTAACCCTACTACACAGCATGGAAACCGAGGCTTATAGAACTAACAATACCTGACTAACAAAGTCGCATTAGAGATACAGGAGCATCCTGCACTTGTAGGCTCCATCAGCCAAAAGACACCACCTCGATTACTTTCCACTGTTATCGACAACTGGATTTCCAGGTCGTGGGATTTTTGTCTTCTCCGAGTAGCTGACTTGGAGTTGTTAGTTGTTTTGTTTTATGTTTTTCTTCTTACTGCCTTGCTCCACACACAAGGCTGTGTCTGGTCATCCAAGGTGGAGGGAGTTGTGGCGCTCCCCAAAGTCACTAGAACTGGTGTGGAAAGGCTTCGTTTCTCACTAACACCCATCTTACTGTGGCAGGGAATGGAGGCTGGTCCACATCTGGGCTTCCTAACTTTTCCAAATACCAGCCTGCACACAACCTCAGGCAAGCCACCACGTAACCTCTCTTTCTGTGTCTTATAAAGATACCGCTAGGGTTGGAGAGATAGCTCAGCAGTTAAGAGCACTTGCTGTTCTTCAGAGTTCAGGAGCTCACAACGTCTCAAATTACAGTTTCAGGAGTTTGACACATTTGGGTCTCTTGGATCTTCCACAGACACATGTAAGCACACACACCCACATACACAATTAAAAATAAAAGCTCTTTTAAAAGGTGTGTGTGTGTAGATGTCTTAGTGGTTAAGAAAGCTGAGGACCCAGGTTCAAATCCTAGCACCCCGCAGGGCGGCTCACGATCATCCAGCTGGAGGAGATCTCACTGATCTCTTCTGGCCTCCCTGAACACCAGGCTTGTTCGAAGTACACTCATGTATGCACGCCAAATATCCACATACATAAAAGAAGCCTTTAAAAAAAAAAAAAGCAAAATCCCAGCACTTGGGAGGCAGAAGGCGGATTTCTGAGTTCAAGGCCAGCAGCCTGGTCTACAGAGTGAGTTCCAGGACAGCCACGGCTACACAGAGAAACCCTGCCTCGAAAAACCAAAAAACAAAAAAACCAAAAACATAAACTTCCAAAATTTATACCATAAAGTACTATTGGCCTCCTGGCCTCGTGTTTCTTCACAGCCCAAATTTCAACAGAGGCAGAGGTCTACTGCAGGCTGGACTCTGCAAGGGGATCCTGGGGACGCCGCAGGACTCGCCAGGTCCTGGCCCACGCCCACTCCGGCCTTGTATGGCACGCTCACTCCTCCTGCCTTCAGCCTTGCCTTCTCTGTCCTCTGCGTGGGTACAGCGGCACCCTCCGTCGGCGCCCAGATGCACGCCACGCATGGGAACAGCCTTACCTGCACAGATGGTCCTCTCAGCTACGACACTTCTGGGCTGGAGCACCCAGGGGCGTGCAAAGATCCGGAAAGACCCTCATGTTGTGTTGTCGCACCCCATAGGACTAAAGCGGCCGGTTCTTTCTTCTCATTGAATTAGGCTTCTGCCTGTCCATGTCAGTAGGGGCGGTCTTTACGGAGGGCGGGACTTAGGATTTCCGCCTTGTCCTGGTCGAGCGTGCCCGGGCTTGGCACGCTTAGGGGCGGGGTCTGATGCGCTTTGGGGCGGGGCTAGAGATTGCTACCGCCTCCTCAGAGTCCCTGGTACTCTCTTGACAGTGAGTCTTCCTTCTTACTGCGGATCATATCCCGAGAAATTTCTCTCGGCTTGGAGCTGGTACACAGGCCCGAGTTAACACTGATATGTGAGAGAGGGAAGATGATTGTTTTGTGGAAAGAGCAAAGGAGACTCTGAGGAGGAAAGCGAAAAAGACTTTGGGACGCAGTTGCCGGTGCCGGGAGGCTCCTTGAATCTAGGTCAGGTTGTTTCCTCCTTGCTATGTGACCTAAGGTGTGCTTATCACTTCTCTGGGCCTTAATTTCTTCCACTGTAACAAGAAAGTTGAACAAATATTGTCAATGATCTCCAGCCCAAAGTTTGTACAGGTAATATTTCTAGAATGGTACACGTGTGCCTTGGTCAGAAAACCACCCCAGAGTACCACTGCAAAGAAGACGGAGTTTGTAACAGGTCAGAAGTGATAGTAGTGAGAGCAGAATGGGTTCAAATAGGTCAGGCTAAGTGGGGACCACCAACAGCCTTGATCTTAATTGCATTTGGAGAACAGAATCCCTTCCTGAGATTCATTGTGTGCGGTGCTCGCCCAGGCTCCTGATGCTGGACCGCTAGAAGCTAGCTATTAGTGATCATAGATGTGGGCCTATGAAAACACTTCAGCCTGTAGCAAGTTTACAGACGTGTGCAGGGATATGCAGAGTGCTAGGTTCTGAGGGAAACGAGAGAAGTGAGCACTACTGCTTCCCGGAGCTTGAACTGCCAGAAAAGGACAAAGCAGACTTCAAAGAAGATGTGGCTGGAAGCCTGTTTCAGCTACTGGTTGGACTGGCTGTGAGGACCTTGGAATCTTTAGCAAAGTGGTTGAGGCTGGAGAACAGCCTCAGAGGCATGGAAAACCATGGGACCTCAGAGACTGGAGCCTTGTTGGGTAAAGCTGTGGGCAGATGGGAGACATAACAATAGGAGAATCTCTGACCTGAATTCTGGGAGGAGGAAGGCAGGATTTGTAAACTGAAGCCTTGAGGACCCTGGAGGACTGAGGAGGAGGGGGGAGGAGGAGGCGGCCATGGGAGGCTTGTGAAGGATTGGCAAACAGGCAGCTGACTGACCCCATTGACAGGATTCACTGAATTCCCACCATGGGAACTGGGTGGACACCAGTTTTGCCTTGGAAACCTGTAATATACACTCACTTCACAAAGGAACCATGGTCAGAAGCAAGTCAAGCGGCATGGCCCGACTCTGTTTTCTCTCAGGTAAAGTGAGGGTAGAAAGTAATGCTGAAAAAGGAAGTCCTGAAGAGTAAAGGCTATGTATGACCCCAAATCAGGTGCTTGGCTTATGGCTTCCAGTGACTAAGCAGCCAGAGTTACAAATTTAACTCGGTGTCTAGATAGTGTATAATATCCAGAGGTGAAAGGAAGCCACACACACACACCACCACCACCACCACCACCACCAATTCAAAATAAAATGAAAAACAAAACAGCACTTGGAAGGCAGAGGCAGGTGGATTTCTGAGTTCAAGGCCAGCCTGGTCTACAAAGTGAGTTCCAGGACAGCCAGGGCTATAGGGCTGTACAGAGAAACCCTGTCTCCAAAAATAAATAAATAAATAAATAAACCAAAACAAAAACGAAAACCAAAGCTTGCATCCAGGTCTTGGAGAGTTGGCTCAGTATTTAAGAGCACTGGCTACTCTTCCAGATGACTGAAGTCTCAGGACCCACATGGCAGCTCAAAGTATGACAGGTCAGGCAGAAATGAAAATAAAGTTTCTCTTTAGAGAAACTTGTGTCTCTCCTATCAAACTGTTGAAACAATGGATCCCAAAGAAATGAGAATTTCCCCTTAGGAATCTCATGCAGGGAGAAAGAGCAGGCACCAGCTAGAGGGGACTCTCAAGAACTTGTCAGACCACCTTACAGGTCAGGCAGGGAGAGAGAGAGAGAGGAAGAGGATGAGTCTATAGCAAAGACCACAGCTGTTATCTTTTTTAAAATAATTTATTTATTTATTACATGTGAGTACACTGTAGCTGTCTTCAGACACTCCAGAAGAGGGCACCAGATCTCATTACGGATGATTGTGAGCCACCATGTGGCTGCTGGGATTTGAACTCAGGACCTTCGGAAGAGCAGTCAGTGCTCTTAACTGCTGAGCCATCTCTCCAGCCCCACAGCTGTTATCTTAAAGGGAACAAGAGTTAGAGGAATCATTTATAGTTTATTCAGGAGCCATTGTGAAAGACCGTGGCCCAGGAACACAGATTTAGGTTACCCTCAGTTCCATGTTCCAACATGGAAGCAGTTTAATGAAGTTTCTATAGTTTTACATAACAAAGAAAATCAAAAGTCAAGGCAAGTTAAATCAGAGAGGCAGGCACAGAGAGGTACAGCGAAATGAGGGAGGCTTTTCTATAGACCCAAGATGCTCTCTGAGTTGTTGGGTTGGTGGAAGCTAATGGTCGGTTGAGTTAATAGCTTCTTAAAGGTTTTTATCTATTAGTCACAGGATGTTAGTTTTAATGCAGAGAACGGTTGTTCCAGAGGGCTAGAACTAGCCCAAGATAAGGTAGTTAGCCTCTAGATCTGCAACATTCCAGTCTCTCCACAGGTCTGAAACACAAATGAACTTATCAGTCTCTGCAGACACAGCTTCTTTTCAGGATTTCTTCCATTCCCTGGTCAATGATGGGCAGTGCCACACCCTGATGGACTGACTGCTTAGTGTACATAGCTTTGGCCCTCTGTTTAAACTTTGATCTCACTTCAGTACCCAGAAGACAGACTTGTCCCTCTTTGCTAAGCATCACGTTGAAAACAAAACAAAACAAAACAAAACACCTTTTCCACTTTCCACTTTTAAGTTCGTCTCTTAATTGGCTTATTGAGGTCCAGTGGGAGTGGCTGTAGCTGACTTGTGGGTGTGAGTTGCCAACCCAAGTTGGAAAACAACAGCCATCTGTAATTGCTGTTCCCGGAATTTGGTGTCCTCTTCTGACCTCCAAGGGTACCAGGCATGCAGATAGTGCACAGACATACATGCAAGGCAAAACATCTATAAAATAAAATATAAAAATAAAAAATTTAAAAGCTTATTTCCAGTTGGGTGGTGGTGGCTCACACCTTTAAATCTGGCACTTGGGAAGGCAGAGGCAGGTGGATCTTTGTGAGTTCGAGGCCAGCCTGGTTTACAGAGCTTGTTCCAGGACAGCCAGAGATGCACAGAGAAACCCTGTCTCGGAAAAACAAACAAACAAAAATCTGAAACCAATGCATCTTTTCTTTAAAATTCTGTCTAGAATACATCAGTATTAAATATTTCTACATAAAAAAAAAAAAAAAAAAAAGCCCGGGGCTGGGAAGATCAGTTTGTAAAGTGCTTGCTCTCCAGGATAGAGGACCTGCATATGAGCTCTCAAATCCATGTCAAATGCTAGATGCAGTGGTGTTCCTTTGCCATCCCAGCCCTGGGGAAGCAGAGAGAGGACACCTCTGGGACTTGCTGGCCAGCCAGACTAACCCAAAAAATGTGAAGCCCCCAAAACCAAAGTAGGTAATTCCTAAAGAATTAACAGGCAGGAAAAATCTTAAGGGCATGTAGTCTCCCCTCCCCCAGCCTGAAACCTGCTTGCTCGGGGTGGAGCTTCCTGCTCATTCGTTCTGCCACGCCCACTGCTGGAACCTGAGGAGCCACACACGTGCACCTTTCTACTGGACCCGAGATTATTCGGCGGGAATCGGGTCCCCTCCCCCTTCCTTCATAACTAGTGTCGCAACAATAAAGTTTGAGCCTTGATCAGAGTAACTGTCTTGGCTACATTCCTTTCTCTCGCCACCTAGCCCCTCTTCTCTTCCAGGTTTCCAAAATGCCTTTCCAGGCTAGAACCCAGGTTGTGGTCTGCTGGCCGGACACAACAAGGGCAGCAGGTAGTAGGGGAGAAATCCCAAACCCTGTAGTCAACAACAAGCAACCAACAGTTGAAAAAAGGTGTTTACTGGGACAAAGCAGCAGACACAGAGATAAAGACCAGGAAGACCCAGGAAGGTGGGAAATCCGGTCTCTTCCGGAGGACTGAGGGTTTTTGTTTTTTGTTTTGTCTCTGGAGAGTTCTCCTTCCCTAATTTATTTTAATTGGTCAGTTTGAAGGAAGATTAAAATGGTTGGTAGGCCCTACCTGTCCTGATCAGGCCCCTTAGCCAGTCCATCAGCAGGGGACCTGTATATGTGGGAGGGGGTGGGGGAAGCCTACCAGAGCTTTGTTTCAAGCTGTCAGGCTTTTGCCTCAAGTCTGGAGGTTGAGGAAGAAGTTGGCCATCTTAGAAGTTTGCCATCTTTTTTACCTAGTCATGGCTTTTCTTCCTCTCTGTCTGCCTACTAGGGAATCCAGTTCCTAGTCTTGCACATGCACATGCACATATACATGCACATACATGCACATGTGCAACATACACACCACAGTGATGCAGGCTTGCTTCTCTTCCTTCCTTCCTTCCTTCCTTCCTTCCTTCCTTCCTTCCTTCCCTCCCTCTCTCCCTCCCACCTATCCCCTTCCCCTCTCCTTCCCTCCAAACCACAAACAAAACAACAACGAAAATATTTGTGAATCTACAATATTAGTCTTGATGATTCTCTCTGGCGTCTGTACTCACACCTGGGTCCGTCTGTCTGTCCAGGACTCTTCTTTGAGAAGGCCACAGTCATCATGCTTTCAGTTCTGTCTTTACTTTCTTTTAGCCCTAATGCTTAGGCTGATACTAAAATACTTTACTGAGCTGGTAGAATGGCTGCCTACCCTATACCACGAAAAGCCGGGAGAGGATAAGCGACTCCACAGAATTTTCTCTAACCTCTACACTCATGCAGAGGCATGTGTATCCCCCCATATACATGCATACACACTAAAATAATAAAATAAAATTTTATTTAGGGCTGGAGAGATGGCTCAGCGGTTAAGAGCACTGATTGCTCTTCCAAAGGTCCTGAGTTCAATTCCCAGCAACCACATAGTGGCTCACAACCATCTGTAATGGGATCTGATGCCCTCTTCGGGTGTGTCTGAAGACAGCTACAGTGTACTCATATACATAAAATAAATAAAGAAATCTTTAAGCAATACATGCAGTTTTAAAAAAAATTTTATTTAGAGGTATCTATTAAATCTCAATTTTGCTTTGTTAAAAATAACACAAACCATTAACATTAGCTGGCTAGAAGACCAATTTAATCATTTGGGGGTGGGGGATTATTTTTTTGTCTTAAATTAAGATAGGGTTTCATGATGTGGCCTAAGCTGGTCTAGAACTTGTAGCAGTCCTCCTGCCTCTGTCTCCCAAATTCTGGGATTACAGGAATTCCCAAATCCAGTTTAACAACTAATAGTGTATGCTTATCGGCTGGAAGTATATGCTGTTGCCTAGCATAGGCAAAAGACTGGGTTTGATCTCCATTGCAAACAAAACCACAACTATATCTTCAATCTGGGTAATAGTGCAGGTCTGTTTTCTCAGCACTCAAGAGGTTGAAGCAGGAGGATTAAAAGTTAGAGGCCAGTCTAGACATCATAGAACAACCCTGTCTCAAAAAATGAAAAAGTATACTACAAACTGCATGCTTAATAAAGAAAACCCAGGAAACAGAAAAGCATAAGGCTAGCATCCAATTTATGTGGGATAAAAATCTATCACTGTAAATAAAGACTTGCAACAGCTGCCTCTTCGCTGGAGACTACGGTGTTGTCCTTAATTATATGGCTCTTCAATTATTTAGCAGGTGGTCTTCGGACATGGCTTCATCAGTCCCCAAGCAGCTCCTTCATTTTTGGCATGCTTCACTCCAAGCTCACCCTGTAGTTTCTTTGCACCAAGCCTGGAATGAGTCATTTTCTCTGGAGCCCTCGCCCCACTTAATGGAGATTGGGATCTGGCAGCTGAGCTGAGAACTTTATTGTGCTCACTTCAATTAGGGTCCCTCCTCCAGAGCTCTTTGACTGATTACACTTGGGAATATGTGCCAGATAGTTTTGTGTTAACTTGACATCGGAGAGGAGAGCTTGATGCAAAAGGATAGGTGTTCAAAATCATCCTTGGCTATATGGCAAGTGTGAGCCAGAATGGAATATATGAGACCATTGTCAGAAAGGGAGGGAGGGAGAGAGAGAGAGAGAGAGAGAGAGAGAGAGAGAGAGAGAGAGAGAGAGAGAGAGAGGAAGGAAGAGAGAAAGAAAGAAAGAAAGAAAGAAAGAAAGAAAGAAAGAAAGAAAGAAAGAAAGAAAGAAAGGAAGGAAGGAAGGAAGGAAGGAAGGAAGGAAGGAAGGAAGAAAGAAAGGCTGGGCAGTGGTGGCACATGCCTTTAATCCCATCACTTGGGAGGCAGAGGCAGGCAGATTTCTGAGTTCAAGGCCAGCCTGGTCTAAATAGTGAGTTCCAGGACAACCAGGGGAACACAGAGAAACCCTATCTCAAAGCAGCAGCAGCAGCAGCAGCAGCAGCAGCAGCAGCAGCAGCCGCCGCTACCGGGTTTGTAGGCACAAGATGGCTCAGTGGATAAAGACAATTGATGCCCAACGTGATTGCCCATTGTGATTGCCTGAGTTTTATCCCTGGAATCTACAAGGTAGAAGGAGAGAGCAGGCTTGTTCTCCCACCTTCACAAGTTTCTTGTGGCATGCACTTGTCCCTCTCCATGCAGGCAAATAAATGGGAAAAAAACCGAAACGCAGCTTTGCACTTAAGACTGTATGCCAAGGAGCTGACTAGCCTGTATTCAAAGTTTTGTTCTTTCACAGTTTCACATTAGTTGTGGGACCTTGGAGATGTTGCTTAGCATCCATTAACCACAGTTTTCCCATTTGAAAGGTGAGGAGACTAAGTCCCCGCTATGAGGAATAGACATCCTTAGATTGATCAAGTAAAAGCACTTGGACCTGCGCCCGGCCCAGGGTGAGCACTCAGGAATTTCCTGACAAGGATCCCAGAGCTTTTCTCACAGGCACAGCTGGACCCCATGAGAACAGACTGGGGAAGCGCAGGAAAATGTCCGGGGGTGGGGGTAGGGGGTGGGGTTGGGGTAGGGGGGTTCTGGCATCTGTTTTCCCACCAGGAGGCATGAGTGTGACTCTTCCAACACATAGCCTAAAACTGAGACCAAACCTGTTCCCCTGCCTCAGAAGCTCATCTGATCTCCAGGATGGAAGTTCCTGCAAGATAAGCTCCTCTTTGTATAAAAGGCATCTCCTGCTACCTCTAATTTCTAATGGGGGAGGGAGGCTGACTCATTTTCTGGAACTAAATAAGCATTCGTTCCCACTAGCCTCATAGCATGAGTGCCACCGTTAATGAGCTGCAGTGTTGCCCGTTGCTGTAGGCATCATTAGAGAAACCCCAGCAGAGGTCTGTTTATTGCCAGGGGAGGTATCAGAGGCAGAGAAAGCACAGCTGGGGCTCCCAGTGCCCAGCACATGTGCAGTTTGGGAGGCTGGAGTAATCACCCTCAGAGTTGTGGAGTCAGGACATATATTCCAAGAGGAATAAAACCGGGTGAGATAGAGGGTTTTGCTTGCACAGGGTGATTTGGTGTGTGTGTGTATGTGTGTGTGTGTGCGCGTGTGAGTGTTGGGCCAGGGTGGCTAGAACCATTTCTTAGGTTCTGAAAGTCTGAATACCTCAAGGAACTAGGGTAGTGAAATTGAAAGTACAGATAGGTGCTACGGGAGTTGTTAGCTGATCAATGTCCAGCCCCGGATCTGGTGTCCTAGGTCAAGATTGTGCTCAGTAAATGTGCATTGCAGGTGACGTAGACTGGCAGAGCTATTGGGGACAGCCCATCAACTTGGGCTTACACAGGACAACGCAGGACAACATATACACACTATACACGACAAAATCCACTGCTCTCTTCGCTGTGAGGCTGAACAAGTCTGCGGAGGTGCTTACGTCATGCCCTGACAGTTGGCAGAGAATACCAACTTTGCATCGAACATCCACCCTTCATAGAACATGACCCAGCTTCCACAGGATAGTTACCAGGTGATGGATTTAGATGTGGCTGCCTTTGTCTGGGTTGGTCTGCATGAGCTTGCTATGATTGCTGTTAACAACATGTCACAGACTGGATGGTGGCAGACAGCAGAAATTAAATTTCCCACAGTTTGGAAAGGTAGAAGTTCAAGTCATTGGGAGATTTGACTTTTTATTTTATTATTTTATTATTTTGAAAATATCTATTTATTACATGTAAATACACTGTAGCTGTCTCCCAACACACCAGATCTCATTACAGATGGTTGTGAGCCACCATGTGGTTGCTGGGAATTGAACTCAGGACCTCTGGAAGAGCAGACAGTGCTCTTAACCACTGAGCCATCTCTCCAGCCTGACTTTTTATTTTTATTTCTTTTCTTTTCTTTTTTAAAAAGGACTTATATATTATATGTAAGTACACTGTAGCTATCTCCATACATCCCAGAAAGGGGTATCAGATCTCATTACCGATGGTTGTGAGCCACCATGTGGTTGCTGGGATTTGAACTGAGGACCTTTGGAAGAGCAGTCAGTGCTCTTACCTGCTGAGCCACCTCTCCAGCCCTTTATTTTTACTTCTGAGGCTTCTCCCCTTGGCTTTGCAGCCTGGACTTTCCTCTGTAGGCAAACAACCCCAGTGTCTCCTAGGGATCACACTGATTGGACTGAGGATGTAGCTCAGTTGGTAGAGTGCCCAGTGTCTAGCAGACACTGAAGCCTTGGGTTTAAATCCACACATCACTTGGTAGGGCAATGTGTTCTGGGGGTGGAGGCAGGCGAATCAGAAGTTCAAGGACATGCTTGCTTACAGAATGAGTTGGAGACTAGCATGGGCTACATGAGTCTCTCTCTCCAAAAATAAAAGTAATAAAAATACAATATAAATTTAAAATTAATAAAACATAAATAAAATAAATAAGAAAATAATAGAATAAATATTAATAAAGAATAAAATAATAATAAAATAATAAAAATTAAAAGGACGCTGATTAAATTGAGCTAAAGTTCACTGGAATTTGTACATCTTTATACCTTATATACAGTGAGGTGGTGGCAGTACACGCCTTTAATCCAAGCCCTTGGGAGGCAGAGGCAGGCAGATCTCTGAGTTCAAGACCAGCCTGGTCTACAGAGGGAGTTCCAGGACAGCCAAGGCTACATAGAGAAATTCTACCTTGTAAAATCAAAATTAAATAATAAATGAATAAATAAATAAACGCCCCCATATCCAGATTTAGACATATTCTGAGGACCCAGGAGTTAGCAGCACTTCCTTGTGTATTTTCCCCCCAAGGTTGATGAGATTCAGCCTGCGACATGACCTGGTAGGTAAGTACATTGAGAATGACAGTAGTAAGAATTCTCGCTGTTACAGAAGGGAGCTGTACCTCTGGGAGAAACTGAACTGGAGTCGAGACACTAAAGTGAGGTCACAGGTGTATTCTGTGCCCAGATATCTGCATGTGTCCCGCTTGATGCTGCAAATGTGTGCACCATCCGGGTTTCTGTTCTCTCCTCCCCACTCCCAGCACCCCTCCCCCACCCCAGTCTGGCTTCTGAGAAGATTCAGAGGCAGGAACCTCACAGCAGCTTTAAGTGCTATGGAAAGTGGTTCCTAAATACTCTTTTCTGAAAGGAATCTGAGCTTTTCTGCTGTTTTCTAATGACCGATTCCAGGGTTAAGGCAGAGAGATTCTAGGGTAGTTATTCTGAGGAGGCTCCCACTGGCAAAAATTGGGAATATCTGAACATGGAGGTAGAGTGATCGTGATGAATGTTCACTCGCTATTAGCGGGGAACACCGTGTCTATGCAGTAAACCATGCAGGGTGAGCAAATAAAGGGAGAGAGGAGAGAACTGTTCCCTACAGCACAGTGCCAATGGACAAATGGAGACAAGACATTCAAATTACAATAAAGCCAAAGAAATGTGACTGCGGGCTGGTGAGATGGCTCAGCGGTTAAGAGCACCAGCTGCTCTTCTGAAGGTCCTGAGTTCAAATCCTAGCAACCACATGGTAGCTAACAACCATCCATAATGAGATCTGAAGCCCTCTTCTGGTGTGTCTGAAGCCCTCTTCTGGTGTGTCTGAAGACAGCTACAGTGTATTTACATATAACAATAAATAAATCTTAAAAAAAAAACAAAAAAACAAAAAACAGGGGCTGGTGAGATAGCTCAGTGGTTAAGAGCGCTGACTGCTTTTCCCAAGGTCCCGAGTTCAAATCCCAGCAACCACATGGTGGCTCACAACCATCCGTAACGAAATCTGATGCCCTCTTCTGGAGTATCTGAGGACAGCAGCAGTGTACTTACATATAATAAATAAATAAGTATTTAAAAAAACAAAAACAAAAGAAATGTGACTGTGTGCTGAAACTAAGGGTTGCAGAACGTGTGCACGCAGCGCACTACAAGGTAAGGTTGTGTCTTACTTTATTCTCAGTTATTTGTTTATTTATTTTACATAGAGTCTTTCTGTGTAATCCTGGCTATCCCAGCCCAGAACTCACTATGTAGACCAGGCTGCCCTCAAACTTGCAGAGATCCTCCTGCCTCTGCGGGAGTGCGGATAAGCAAGGAAGCACTTATGGAGTGGGGTTCAGTGCCATCATCTGTCACACACATTGCACTGCAGGGGCCCAGATGCAGAGTAGTGCAAACTAACTGTGTGAAACGTTGCTTTTCAGCCATTAAATTGACAAAACATACATAAGTGCTATCACACTTGTTGCCCTCGAGGGAGGGCAGATGGACAGTGTGCTCTCAGCCACCTTGGTGGGCCCTAGAGCAGTCTGACCTATTTTGGAAGGCAGTCAGGCAACATTTATTCCCTTTATCCTCGAGTCCCACTCCTCGGAACCTACTCCTTAAACCATACAGTGCTTATTGATAAGGCCTCATGTGCAAGTGGGTTTATTACAGCACTGTTTGTGGCTGCCAAGAAATGGAAGCATGGTGAATGGTCATTAATCAGAGAACAGCTGGAAAATTAAAATATATTACTCTATAGAATAGTATATGTCCGTGTGTGTGTGTGTGTGTGTGTGTGTGTGTATAAATATGCATTATAAGTTACTAATATTGTAGAAGGAGAGGGAGAGAGAACAGTTGCCCATAATAAAAGTATGAAGTATTATAGGACCCCACTCATGAAAGCTGTGGAAATGTCTGTGCATGTATGTAATAAATTTTTATTTGTTAAGATGTTGAGATTTGGGCTGGGCAGTGGTGGCACACGCCTTTAATCCCAGCACTTGGGAGGCAGAGGCAAACGGATTTCTGAGTTTGAGGCCAGCCTGGTCTACAGAGTGAGTTCCAGGACAGTCAGGGCTACACAGAGAAACCCTGTCTCGAAAAAAACCAAAAAAAAAAAAAAAAAAAAAAGATGTTGAGATTTAGCAAGTGAAGTGACTCAGTGGGTAAAGGTGCTTGCCACCAAGTCTGAGGACCTGAATTCCATTCCTAGACCCCCACATGGTGGAGAACCAACTCTTTGTTGTTGTTGTTGTTGTTATTGTTGTTTTGAGATTCTCTCTCTCTCTCTCTCTCTCTCTCTCTCTCTCTCTGTGTGTGTGTGTGTGTGTGTGTATGTGTGTGTGTGTGTGTGTGTGTGTGTGTGTGTGTGTGTAGCCCTGGCTGTCTTGGGACTCACTTTGTAGATGAGACTGTCCTCAAACTCAAAGATCTACCTGCCTCTGCCTCCCTAGTGCTGGGATTAAAAGTGTGCACTACCACCCAGTGAAAACCAGCCCTTAAGTCTTGTCCTCTGATCTTCATATTGGGACTTTGAACATGGATGTTCCCTCACCCAGAAATAAATAAATAAATAAATAAATAAATAAGCAAGCAAAGATGTTGGTCAGGAATAATGGTGAGTGCCTTTCCTTCACTCAGGAGTCAGAGGCAGCTGAGTCTTTGTTTTTTGTTTTGTTTTGTTTTGGAGACAGGGTTTCTCTGTGGAGTACTGGCTGTCCTGGAACTCACTCTGTAGACCAGGCTGGCCTCCTGCTGGGATTAAAGGCGTGGGCCACCACCACGAGTCTTTATGAGTTTGAGGCCAGCCTGATCTAGATGTGGAGATCCAGGTCAGCCAAGGCTACATAGTAAGACCTTATCTCCAAACAAAAGTGAACAAAACAAAGTAAAACAAAAGGTGCTGAGCTTCCGGGGACTTTTATTTCTTCTCTCCTTGTATCTTTATGTGTCTTTCCAGTTCTTTATAATGGGCATGTATTATTTTTATGGCCAAGGAGAGGAAGAAGTTCTTCGTACTTCAAAAGTAAAATAACAAAACCAAATAAACCTGAAACTCGAAGTCCTAACGTGACTGCGCAGCACATACGTTCTTGTTTATAGTTGTCTGGAGGGGACTCAGCTTGAGAAACGGGTGGAAACGGACGAGCAGAGGGAACCCTGATGGCTCCGAAGTATTACCTTCATTGCCGATGATGGGGCTGCTGGGACAGTGTTTAAAGCCACAGTTGTGTTTGCTATTGCACATCTTTCTGACGGCTTTCCCGCGTCAGCAGAATCGTTGGCTGCTTTCGGCAAACTTCAGGAAACTTTTAGTAGGATCTTGAGATCTTGGCACAGCGCTTTCTTCCATGTGTACTAGGTACCGAAATAACCTGGTTAAATTCTCCACTGTTCCCGGAAGAGGAAAAAGGCAGAGAAACGGAAGCCAGGCCTGGAGGGGGCAGGAAACGTGTGTGTGTGTGGGGGTGGGGGGGGCGCGACGGGGCTGGGAGTGGGGTGGGATGGGGAAGGCAGGGAGGCCTCTGTGACAGTGGGGCACACTGTACCACCTGTTGATTTGAAGTTTTCCTAGACAGGGTTTCTCTGTGTAGCCCTGGCTGTCCTGGAATTCACTCTGTAAACCAAGCTGGCCTCGAACTCAGAAATCCGCCTGCCTCTGCCTCCTGAGTGCTGGGATTAAAGGTGTGCACCACTACTGCCTGGTGGTTTAGCGGTTTGTGAAAGAAACCTCCTTGCTTTGTAGGCAGTTAATGACAATAGCATTGTGTGATGTCACAAACCCATTGTTGCCAGTTTTTTTCTTTTTTTTGTTTTTGTTTTTTTTTTTTTGTTTGTTTTTGTTTTTTTGAGACAAGGTTTCTCTGTATAGCCCTGGCTGTCCTGGAACTCACTTTGTAGACCAGGCTGGCCTCGAACTCAGAAATCCGCCTGCCTCTGCCTCCCAAGTGCTGGGATTAAAGGCGTGCGCTACCACGCCCAGTCTGTTGCCAGTTTTTGACTCGAGTGTAAACATTCATTTGTATACTTTGAACCTGAAAGTCGGGTGTTTGGAGTGCCTCTTAGAGACTGGGCGACAGTCTCCTTTTCAGTTGAGGCTACTCCTTAGAGTGCCTCATGAGTTACTGTCCTGTGTTAAAAACAGGATGCCCGTGGCAGTTTGTAGGACGAAGAGATTCTTGGCCTGTGGCTGCACAGGGATAAGAGTTCATCCTGGCAGCGTAAGCACGGCAGCGGGCAGGAGGAGATGCTCAGGGCTCACATCTTCTATCACAAGCACGAAGCAGAGGGGTGGCCAACAGGGAGCCGGGTGAGGCCTCATACTTCCTCCAGTAAGGCCATACCTCCCTACCCTCTCTAAGAGGCGCCACCAACTGGGGACCAAGTGTTCACATACAGAAGCCTGTTGGGGCCAGTCCCATTCAAACCACCCTAGGTGAGGTCGCTTTAAATCATTAATCATTTGCAAACAGAGATGCTGCAAAACGAGGCTTCTTCTTTGCTGTTGAGAGTTGCTTCCAAAGGCTCACAAGGACAAAAGGCTTTCAAACGGTGGACTTGGGAGATCCTAGGAAAGTGGGACTCTTATTGCTGTGTGTCTTTTCTCATCTTGCATGGGAAATGCCACCGAACTTTTTTTTTTTTTTTGAAATGGCCTTTAATGCATTGATGTAGTTTAAGACGTACAATATACTTCTCTTGAGACTGTGGACTCGAGGGCACTAGACTCTATTTGAGGGTAAAATTGAATCATTACAGATAGTCAACTTATGAAGAGGTTTGGCGGGCAAGTTAATAGATTGTGAACTTTTTTTTATATTTCTTTTTTAAACAACTGTGTTTCAACAATAAAGTCAGGCATGACTGTTGTCAGGGGATGTGAGCTCAGACATTGGGGCAGCTCATAGATTTCATACTGGATGTCTGTCTTTTCTTTCTTCTTCTTTCTGCCTCCTTGTTCTTTGTTTTTGTTTCTTCTCTTTTTTTAGATCAAAGGTCAGGCCTGAGAGATAGCTCTGAACATCTCAATCGTTTATCCCCATAGCACGATACTGTGACAGGGCCTCTTGCGTTGTTGCTGTTGTTTGTTGTTTCCTTTTTTAAGCATGCATGTCTGTTTTTTGTTTTTTTAAATATTTATTTATTTATTGTATGTAAGTACACTGTAGCTGTCTTCAGACACTCCAGAAGAGGGCATCAGATCTTGTTATGGATGGTTGTGAGCCACCATGTGGTTGCTGGGATTTGAACTCAGGACCTTTGGAAGAGCAGTCCGTGCTCTTATCCACTGAGCCATCTCTCCAAGACATTGGACGGTTGGAGATTATTTAGATTGACTTTTGCTTTTGATTGTGGCTGTGCCCTGATATTTTCCCTCTCGAAGGAAGAAACTGTTTTAGTGGAGCCCACAGTTAAGAGACTTTTAATTGTAAAAAGACTTTGGATTTTAAAAGAGATGGCTATTTTAAAGAAATTGAAATTTTAAGAATATGTAAAGACTGTGGGACTTTTAAAGTTATTTAAACCAATGCCTGGCCGATAGGGTTTGCGCTTGCGCTTTTTGCTTTCCTCTGTCTCTTCTTTGCCAAGTTCTACATCAGGGCTGGCGGGGCCTTCTAGCTTAATTTCACATTCCATTTGCTCAACACCGCCTTCACCCTTGAGCAGATCGTCAGTGTCCAGGTCCCCATCCTTCTTGTCATCAGGGCCAAGGGCATCTGAGGGCTCAGAACCTCCAGCCCTGCCTCGCCTGGGAGGCCTAGCCGTCCTCGCCGCTGGCGCCGCTTGTGCAGTGGTGACATGGTCAGGTTACGCAGCACCGCCATGCCAGTTTCTGTCAGCCACACACCCTCGAAGCGAAAGAACTGGGGCTCTGGCTCTTTTACCTTCACAGGTACCAGCTCTGGTGGAGCGACGGGCACCACAGGCTTCACCACATAGGGCTGGCAGGAAACACAGTCAAAGCCCTCGTCGGCGGATATTTAAGTCCAAGGATCTAGCAGTTACTCAGTCTCACGCAGCAAGCAGGCAAAGGAGCAAGAGCAAGAGCTAGACTCCCTTCTTCCAATGTCCTTATATTGTCTCCAGCAGAAGGTGGAGCCCAGATTAAAGGTGTGTTCCACCACACCTTTAATCCCAGATGAAAGGCATAGCCCAGATTAAAGGTGTGTTCCTTAAACTCGGAGATTCAATCTTCTGGAATCCATAGCCACTATGGCTCAAGATCTTCAAACCAAGATCCAGATAAGGATCTCCAAGCCTCCAGATAAGGGTCACTGGTGAGCCTTCCAATTCCGGATTGTAGTTCATCTCCAGCCCCGCCTGTCTATTTTTGTCTGCATGTGTGTATGCACATTAGGAGATAAAGACGCTTGCCACTAAGCATGAAGACCTCAATTTGATCCCCAGAGCCCACATACTAGGAAGGAGAGAGCTGACTACTGAGAGTTGTCCTCTGGCCTTCACGCTAGCGTGCACAAGTGCGCGCGCGCACACACACACACACACACACACACACACACACACGAATAAATGTAGAAGAAAAATTAAAAAGGTAGATAGGAAGACAAGAAGACAGGAGGAAAAGAAAAGTTGCCATGTAGGCCAGGCTGGTCTTGTATGTATGTATGTATGTATGTATGTATGTATGTATGTATGTACAAGTAAGTAAGTATGCATATTTGTATGTATGTTCAAGTAAGTAAGTATGTATGTTCAAGTATGCATGTATGTTCAAGTATGGCCTCCTGCCTCCACCTACAGAGTGCTGAGATTATAGGTGTGCACCACTATACCTGGTTTACATCGTGCTGGAGTTTTAAACATAGGACTTTGTACACTCTATTATTTATTTATTTATTTATTTATCTAGACAGGGTTTCTCTGTGTAGCCCTGGCTGTCCTGGAACTCACTCTGTAGACCAGGCTGGCCTCGAACCCAGAAATCCACCTGCCTCTGCCTCCCAAGCGCTGGGATTAAAGGTGTGCGCCACCACGCCCGGCTGACTTTGTACACTCTAGACAAGTGCTTTACCAACTCAACTGTTTACTGACATCTCCAGTCCCCAAGATGTCTTTTTTTCCTAGTAATTATAAATAGGTCCCCAGGGGCTTGAGAGATGGCTTGGCTCAGTGGTTAAGAGCACTGGCTGCTTTTACAGAGGACTGAGTTCAGCTCTCTGTATCCACATGGCAGCCCACAACCATCGGTAACAGTTGTAAGTGACAACTTTGCTCTGGGGCTTTGGGGTTTGTTTCATCTGGGACATTTCAAAGCCTATGTGGCCTCTTAGCTCTGAAAGCAAGCCTGCCATCACTACCTTCTTCCTCCTTCCTCAACTTCTGCCTAAACTATTTCCACCCATCCATTAAGAGAGCACTCCTGGTATTGGATGGGTAAGAGTCCAGAAGGGAAGGCAGGAAGAACAGGGGCCCTGTGCACTAACCATGGCTCTGCAAGAGAGTCCCTTGCAGGGTTCCCAGAAATCAGAGCATTGTTAAGCGATGACCACTGTACAGTATGCAGCACAGAACAAATTCAGGACTCTGCCCTGTTTCCTGCCTTGCTCTCCTGGGGGCTTCTTACCTAAAATAGACGCCAGTTACGTATATACATATATTAAAAGTGAAAATAAATGTTTAAAAAGAGGAATGTAGGTGTCCTTAGTGACTTCCATATCAAACAACAGTTTTCTGAAACTTTGATCATCCATAGGTCTGGCTTTGGGAATTTTTCTGGAAGGCCTAGTCGGTAAACCGGATCTCAGACCATATTTTTGGATGTTCTTTTCCAGGTAATTGATCATTATCTGGCTCAAGTCTCAGAACTTTCGTACTACATTCATATAGGAAGAAATGGAAGGCGCCGGAGACATCAGGTGCAAAGGGAG
Source organism: Mus musculus (assembly GCF_000001635.26). Lineage (NCBI taxonomy): Eukaryota > Metazoa > Chordata > Mammalia > Rodentia > Muridae > Mus > Mus musculus. Next base: position 83,503,170 of record NC_000078.6, on the reverse strand, counting down.
TAACTGGGTCACACTCTGAGTTCTTATCAAGAGGCAGTATGTCTCCAGATTCTCAAAGCAGGAAGAACGCAGGTTCGGACTGTGAGCTCTTCCCGACATTTAAGGCTTTCTGTCTTTGCATTCGAGGGCAGTTTTCCTACCTTCTCAGCCCAAGCCTCATCGAGCTAGGTAATACTTGCTTGGGGAATTGTTGCGTCCACTGAATGTAACTTCCTGGCACCCTTAAGAACTGGACTGACAAGCTTGTGGAGGTAAGTCTGTGTGGTTGGGTTTTTTTTTTTTTTTTTTCCCCACTGTCAAATAGATTGATGCCAGCACTGCTTTGGCTGTGAAAGTGGGTACGTATATTCTCTCCACTGGAGCCAGCCTATATGATAAAAACAGCCCAAAGACAAGACAAGACAAAACAAGTTCTGATGACAGCGTAGTGTGTGTGTGTGTGTGTGTGTGTGTGTGTGTGTGTGTGTATAGTGTGCACCAAGCATATGTTCTGTAGATCAGAACAACATGCAGGAATCAGTTCTGTCTTTCCACCACATGAATTCTGGGGACAGTACCCAGAATCAGGTTTGGCAGAAAGTGCCTTTTCCGGTTGAACCATTTCTCTGACCCCACATCTGTATTTTATCGATACCCCTCCCTACTCTCTAATATCCATATCCATGTAAGAAGATACTGCTGTTTGGCATGTCTAGGAGTTTCTCAACTTGTTTACAAATGTGTCTTTCCACTAACCGACACTAGAGGGCACTCGATTGCCAGTAACAAATTTGGGTCTCGGAACTCTGGTGTGCGTGTTCCACTTTGGCCAGACTCTTTTCAGTAAAGAAGAGTTGTGAAGCCCCACTCTTCCCTCAACCTGACATCAGGGGAGAAGGGACGCTAATGAGGTCTAGACGTTGGTTTCCAACAAATCAGGCTTTTGAAACATCCCTATCAACAGCGAATAACTACTGTGTCCTGAGAGTTAAGTTTAATCCTATCTCATGGTCCTCTGATTCTAGTTCCATGATACCTCAAAAGGAAAGCATTGGCAGGACGGGTCCCTTCTTTAAGAGTGTGTGTGTGTGTGTGTGTGTGTGTGTATGTGTGGTGGTGGTGGTGGGGGTTGAACAGGCCAGACTGCCCTCACTTAGCTCTGGTTGGTCTGAAACCTCTTTCCCCTCACACAGGAGGGACTTAGCACCCACTGCAGCCCAGTCTTATTAGGCTTCAGATTTGGTGACCAGAGTCTGGTTCCTGTAATTGCACTACTCCTTGTCCTTTGGCTTTTTTTTTTTTCCATGCCTCTACCTCCTCAGTAACCAGTCCTTGGTCATTCACTCACTGACCAGCAGGAAGAAGTAGCTCTCAAGTGCTTACTATGTATCCTGCTCATGTTCCTCCTGCTCCCCCTCCTCCTGCTCCCCCTCCTGCTCCTGCTCCTCCTCCTCTCCCTCCTCCTGCTCCCCCTCCTCTTCCCTCCTCCTCTCCCTCCTCCTGTTCTCTCTCCTCCTGCTCCCCCTCTTCCTGCTGGTCCTCCTTTTACTTGTCATCCTCATTTTCTTCTTCCTCCTCCTTGCCCTCTTCCTCCTGCTCTTCCTCTCTCTCTTCTTTTGTGGTTCTGGAAGTTGAATCCAGGGCCTTGCACATCCCAGGTGGGTGCTCTACCCACCATGTCCCCAGCTCAGTCATTGTTTGTTTGTTTGTTTGTTTGTTTTTCCCGAGACAGGGTTTCTCTGTATAGCCCTGGCTGTCCTGGAACTCACTTTGTAGACCAGGCTGACCTCGAACTCAGAAATCCACCTGCCTCTACCTCCCAAGTGCTGGGACTAAAGGCGTGCGACACCACGCCCGGCAGTCATTGGTCTTTTAAGAAATGACTTAAGAAGTGTTCGCGGGTACACGCACCATGGCATCCATGAGAAGGTCAGAGGATAACCTGTGAGAGTCAGGTCTTTCTTTTCAGTATGTGGGCCCCAGGGATGAAGCTCAGGTTGTCAGTCTCCGTGGCAGGCACTTTTATCTGCCAAGTTACCTTGCTGGCACTATCAGTGACATTTCTATGTATCATCTACATTGCCATATGTAGAAGCTGGTATGAATAGCTACATTTTACAGAGGAATAAACTGAGGTTCAAGATTAAGTTACTTGCCAGAAGTGAATTTTCTGATTTATTTAAAAGTTTTTTTCTATTTCTCCTGTACTTCTATATTCTTTAATATTGTTATAAGTGTTTCACGACGTTTTATGAGATTTTATATAAAAAAAACCTCACAATTTATGATAAAGCTAGTTAAAGACGTAAAAATGACAAATGACTTTTATTCTCGTGATTTGCCCACCCCTGTATTCTCAATTAAATCACAAGCCAAACATAAACTAGGCATGGTGCTCATGCCTGTAATTCTAGCTCCTGGGAGTCTCAAGCAGGAGGATTGCTGTGAGCATGAGGCCAGGTCAGGGTCCAGAAGGAGAGCCTGCCTTCAAACAAAGGAGAAACAAAGACAAACAAACAAACAAAACAAAACGCCCTCTCCTGCCCCAGTCACAGAAAGTCAGGAGCACACCTGTAATCATTCAAGAGGCAGAGGCAGTCTGGCCCACAGACAAGGCTGGTCTTCTAATCAACCCTCGAGGCTAGTCTTGGCTATAAAGTATGTTTGAGGCCAGACGAGGCTGCTTTCAGGGATGGGGTAGGCGTGGCCACGTTGGACACCAGCCTCCCCTCGGCCCTTACTTTATGAGGGTTTGCTTTAGGAGTCTCTCCAGTGTAGCTAATACGTAAGATGAGAATGCTTTTATTTGGCTGCGTGGAAAGACTTTCTAGAAACCCCTCGGCCTCCAGGTGTGATGGCGTGACCTGTACTACCTGCTAATGAGCTCACATATTTAGTCATGGCTACAGCTTCAGGATTTTAAGGTTTCCAGGGAACACAGTTTCATCCCGTGTTACCTGCTATGAAACAGGTGGTTATGATGGGTATAGAATCCCCTGACTGATAAACTGAATCCCATACAATGTCTTCTGCATGCTCAATGCTGATCTAAACCAAACCAAACCAAACCACCTCCCCCCAGCCCCCCCCCGCCCCCCGCAAAAAAAAAAGCAAAACAAAAACAGCCACACACAACACACACACACACACACACACACACACACACGTGTGGGGCTCTGTCATTTGTTATGAGGAGGGAGTTTTTGAAATGTTATCAAGATCTAACTCGTTTACCACACAGCCTCCTTCCCCAGTGTATGGTTCAATGGCTTTTAGTCTGTTCAGAGATGTGTGACCATTACCCACTTGAGGACAGTCTTTTTTTTTTTTTTTTTATCTCCTAAAGAAGACATTTTATGAGAGTGGGAGAGATGGCTCAGTGATTAAGAGCATCTGCTCTTGCAGAGACCCTGAGTTCAGTTCCCAGAAGCCTAGTCTGTTGGCTTCCATTCAGGCGGCTCAAACCTGCAACTCTAACTTCAGAGGATCTGCTATCCTCCTCTCGTCTCTTCAGGTCCCCACACACATGTGTGCATATACAGACACAGACACATAACTAAAGATAAATATGTCTCAGAAAAGCAGAAACCACATGTCCTGTATTATCCTCTTATTCCCCTACGCCTGCTCCTCCAAGTCTAAGAAAAGGCTGGGCACCTCTCTCTCTGCTTTCTCAACACTGGACTCACACGGCCTGTGACCTGTGACCGGATTCTTTCACTTAACGTCAGGTCCACCCGTGCATGGTAATGTGGACTCCTGTGTAATCCCAGCATTATGGGGCAGAGGCAGCAAGACTGGCATAAATCCAAGGATAGCCTAGTCTAATGATTTCCAAGCTACCCAGGGATACATAATGAGACCTTATGTCAGAAATAAATAAGCTAAAAAAATCCATTCACATTGTGGCATATAGTAGTACTTCATGTGTGTGTGTGTGTGTGTGTGTGTGTGGTGTGTACAAGTGTAGGCATCCTTGGGGGCCAGGGGCACTGGATCCTAACAGAGCCTGGTCCAGGTGATTGGGTGGGTCACTTGATGCAGGGCTGAGATCTGAACTTAGGTCTTCTGTAAAGCAAGCACAACAGTGCTCCTAAGGCAGGAGCCATCTTTCCAGGTCACCTACTCTTTTGTAATTCGTCCATTTGTCTGATGATAGATATTCAACTTGTCTCCATTTTTGATTTATCTATGAATTTTTTTTTTGTTTTTGTTTTTTGTTTTTCGAGACAGGGTTTCTCTGTGTAGCCCTGGCTGTCCTGGAACTCACTCTGTAGACCAGGCTGGCCTCGAACTCAGAAATCCGCCTGCCTCTGCCTCCTGAGTGCTGGGATTAAAGGCGTGCACCACCACGCCCAGCCTGTTTCTGTCTTTTAAAGGTTACAAATTATCTTGTTTTGAACATTCAAGTACAAGTCCCTGAGTATAGATAGAGGTTTTCATTTTCTGGGAGCAGAATTGCTGGGCCGTACAGTAATCCCCGAGTTTGACTGTGGACTGGATTGGACTGTTCCGAAGGAGCGGAGCAAACTCCCCATCATTGTGTGTATCCTGGTTTCCCCATCTTTGACAATATGAGTTAACTGAATTTTGCTTTTCTTTTAGGCAGGATCTTGCTATGTAGCCCATGTTAGTTTCAAACCTGTATCATCTTGCCTGGGCTGCCAGGTTGTGGGAAAATATTACCCCTTTTGGCTTCTTTACCATTTTAGCCATCCCTAATAGGTGTGAATAGAACATGCTTTCTACAAGTAGGGTAAGATTTGTATCACTAAATTGGGTGAACTCTTTATGGTTCTATTGAATCTTTTAACTATCATTTGTTAGCCAGTGACCAGTCCAGGCATTGGAAATGCCAAATTACCAACCATATATGCAATCCATACCTTGCAGGGTGATGAAACAGAAAATTACAAGTATATAGTTTTAGAGATTGTATTACTTATTTTTATTTTATCTGCAGAGTGTTTTCTTGCATGTATTTATACCACTCTCATGCAGTGTTAGCAGAAGCCAGAAGAGGGCGTTGGATCCCCTGCAATGGGATTTACAGACTGTGGCGCTGAGACTCAAGTCTGGATCCTTGGGAAGAACAGTCAGTGCTCTTCACGGCTGAGCCATCCCTCAGGTCCAGGAAATTACAAGTATTTTACCAGAGCTATGCATGAAACTTCTCAACAGTCAAAAAGTACCATGTAAGTAATGGGAGAGCTGGTTCACCCCAGTAGGTTTAAATCCAAGCTTCTTTTGGGTGTTACATTGAAACACTTGCTGTCTGCTGGGTGGTGGCGGTACACACTTTAAAACGCATTACTTGGGAGGCAGAAGCAGGAGGTTGTCCTCTGAGAGTTTGAGGACAGCCTGGTCTACAGAGGGAGTTCCAGGACAGCCAGGGCTACGCTGTCTTGTAAAGCCAAAAATAAACAACCACAAAAAAACCAACAACAAAAGCCGGGCTTGGTGGTGGTGCACGCCTTTAATCCCAGCACTTGGGAGGCAGAGGCAGGTGGATTTCTGAGTACAAGGCCAGCCTGGTCTACAAAGTGAGTTCCAGGACAGCCAGGGCTATACAGAGAAACCCTGTCTCAAAAAACCAAAAAAAAAAAAAAAAAAAAAAAAAAAGAAACCTAACTAACCAAACAAAGTACCCCGAACCCAAACTACAAAACATTTGGAATTTGCAGGCTGTAATGGCATGTGTCTATAATTCCAGACCTGGAAGGTGGAAGGTAGGGGGATCCAGAGTCCAAGGTCATCTTTGACTATAAAGAGAATTTAAAGGCAGCCAGGGCTATTTAAGACTATCAGAAGGGGTTGGAGAGATGGCTCAGCAGTTAAGAGCACTGACTGCTTGCTCTTCCAGAGGTCCTGAGTTCAATTCCCAGCAACCAGATGGTGGCTCACAACCATCTGTAATAGAATCTGATGCCCTCTTCTGGTGTGTGTCTGAAGACAGCTACAGTGTGCTCATATACATAAAATAAATAAATAACTCATAAGACTATCAGAAAACAATAACAACAATGACAAATTTGAAATATAAAATGCTTAATATCAATTGCATCTAAAAGCCTAGGAACACGATGGCTTTTAGGTTCACTAACCAACAAGCTCACTTGGGTGTAGACAGCAGGCTCCCGACTATTACACGATAGTTGCTGCACAGTTTTAGCTGAGGTACAAGATAAAAACAAGCTGTATCATCCTTGGCAGGGACCAGAGATTGTAAGTTAATTTCTTTTGTAATTTTTTTTTTTTAGTAGCCTTGACCTACAGATTTTTGTTTCCTACCGTTGTGATAAACAGCACCTTCCACTGATGCCCGTTACTCCAAAAGACCGCCATAGACATGATCTCAATACCAGTTCCCTATTCATTATCTTCTTTGGGGTTCTTGGTGTTATGGGGTTGGCCTGTGTCCCAGAATCCTTTGTATTGAGACCTAGTGCCATCCTAAACACTAGAAGGACCGCTCCTCCTCCTCCCCCAGGTCATTTTAAAGTGTCCCAAGGTAAAGGGAAGAATTAGCAGGAGGGGGTGGGGAGGGGGGGTTGGGAGAGAGAGGCCCTGGGGGAAAGCGGGAGTACAAAGCCTGGTGTGACTTCTTATTCCTACAGTCCTGACTCTCGGGAGGGGGATGGGGCAGGGTTGCTGTGAGTTCAAGGCTAGCCTGGTATGTAAATAGTACTTTTAAGTTGGAGTTTGCACCACACCCCCAAAGCAACCATCCAATAATCAACCCTGTAAATGGTGGGGGTGAGGTCAGGAGACCTAGCTCACTGCACCCGAGGAGTTGTGCTTAGTCTGTTTTTTTCTCTCCTCTCACCTCTCTTCTCTCCTCTCCTCTTTTCCTTTTCTTTCTTCCTTTTTTCCTTTTCCTTTTTTTTTTTTTTTTTTTTTTTTGAGACAGTGTCTTGCTAAGTAGATCGGGTTGGTCTTGAACTTTCGCTTCTCCTGCCTCAGCTTCCTGCGTGCTAGGATCACAGGGAGACACTACCCCACCTGGTGCGTACGTAAGGCAGCTGCCTCCTCCCTTTTAATTTAGAGTAAACGTGGAGTGGAGGTCCTTTTGCAGTTATGCAGGTCAGAGTTCATCGCCCTGAGCTGTCAAGAGAATGGAAAACATCTGCTTGAAGCCAGCAGGCCTCTCTCTGTCCCAGTCTTTGCCAGAGTGTGGGACATCTTAGGTCTCGTGGCTTCTGTCCATCTCTCCCGCTGGTAGACACCTATTTTTATATAGTAGTGTAAATATTGACAGAACAACAAGGCTTGGTGTGTCCTCCTTTGCTTAGCTCATAGACTTTGGGATGACTTCTGCCTAGTGCCAGAGCAGAGAAGCCTGAGGTCATGTAAGTGGGGGGTGAGTGAGGGAAACAGGTGCTGGGGAGTGTCACCACACTTAAAGCAACACCCTCCCGCAGTGAGCCCTCTTGAGGGATCCTAGGAGGCCACCTCCACAGATGAGAAGATTGCTTAGGAAATGGCCAAATGGGGCTGCATTTGTTCCCCAATGTGTGTGTCTGATCAGAGAGAAATTTGATTCGCATCTCTCTTGGGTCACCCTTTGGTGGCAGTGTCCAGTATTTTCCTCCCCTGTGCAAGAGTCCTTGCCAATGCTTTTACTCAGGATGCAGGAGCTCCCAAGGTTTCATCCATCTACAAGGGCGAGGGAGCACTTGGCAGAGCAGACTTGGCAGGTAGAGGGTAAAGAGAGAGCATTAGCTATTTTAAAAAGAGCCACAAGGGTTCTGTAGCCAGTGGTTCACTGGAATGAAGATCCAAGGCCAGCTCAGGCTGGACTGGCTTCAGTGAGGTGGAAAAGGGGCAGCGACTGGTCCTGTGTGGGGACTGGCTCCTGGATGTAATCAGAGAGAAGAAAGATGAGGGGGAAAAACATGTCTTCTCTGTTGTCTTTTCTTGTGTTTGGAGTCCAGTCACTACTTAGGCATAGGGCGTGTGTTTTGTGCCTCTAAGGAAGGGTTTTTCTTTTTGTTTGCTTTTTAGAGACAAGGTCTCTGTATAGGTCAGGCTGGCCTGGGATTCTTAATCTTCTTGCTTACCAAATGCTGGGATTACAGGTGTGTGTTTTCACACCCAGTTGATGCGGTCTTGATTTCTTCCTTGCGAACAGAGTCTTAAAATCTATTTCTTTTTCCTGTTTGTTTTCTGAGACAAGGGTTTCTCTCTTTGTAGCACCAGCTCTCCTGGAACTCGATCTGTAGACCAGGCTGGTCTCGAACTCAGAGATTTGCCCTCCTCTGCCCCCAGTGCCACCACCCAGCTTTAAAATCTGTTCTTAAGACAAGAAGCTAACCAGAAGGCACCCCCTCCCCCAACTTTAAAGTGTCTCTGAGGTAAGGAAGGATTAGCAGGAGGGGCAGGATTTGGAAGAGTCCCAGCTGAGAGTGGAGTACACAACTGGGCGTGATGCCTTATTCCTATAGTCCCAACACCTGGGAAGGTGAGGCAGGATTGTTGTGAGTTCAAGGCCAGCCTGGGCTACCCAGTAAACTCTAGGTCAGTGTGAGCTATGGACTAGGAAGAACGCCCCCCCCCCCAAAAAAAAAAAAGCCTAACCAACCAACAAAAAGATAAATGAAGTAAAAGATATCGAGGAGAGAGAATCCCACCATGACCCCAGGGGGAAAAATTGTTCCAGTTATGAGGGAGGAGAGGAACCAATAAGATCCGTGTAGGAAGGCCAGCTTCACTCAATAGCGGCAAGTGGCAATGTTTCAGCACACCCAAGGCCTCCAGCTCAAGGCCATGGACGGACAGTCTTTGCTTTTGTCAACAGGAACTGCCTGATGTCTGTATCCAGGAGTAGCGCCCTGATCTCTCTCCATGTCCTTCAAGCTCTTAGATAGCTGGTGACCACAGCCCACATGCTCTCTAGAAACCATCGACTCTATCCACTGGCCATCATCCTCTGGCCGGAGCGCAGTGTCTTCGCCTCCTAAGGGGTTCCCTGACCTCCATCCCAGGGTTCCCTGACCTCTGCCCCAGTCTCCTGTAACCCACACCACTGCTCTTTCCCTACAGTCTGTCTCTTCATTTGCAGCCCTGGCTTAGAATCTTTCGGTGTTGGTCAGCTGCCTCGGGGACCAAAAGCCGCATGTCTATTTACACTCACCTCCTCTCTCCCGTGTTTTCCTGCTCGCTCATCCTATGCAGCTATTTCTTTTTTTCTTAACCTGAGGGCTTGCTCACAAGTCCAATGCGCTTACAAATGTCTTTTGAAGGTGCACTCATACTCCCTCCCACCCTGCCCCTGTGTCATTGCCATTTGGGAGTAAGCCCAGAGTTTCGTCAGTATCCCTTCTAAAGGGATAACCCGGATCTTTATCTTACCCTTGGTGCCTGATGCTTCCGGCTCCTTCTATGCAGGGCTTGACCTTGGCTTCTCTGTGCCCCAAGGCCCGGCAGTAGGGAATCTTGCTGTGTAAAGTAGCTGTTGCTGAGTTACACATTTAGTTTAGAAGACATTTACCTCTTGTGTCATTTCTAAGGTCTCCTTAAGCAAAGAACAAATTTATCGACATCTCCTCCATGGAGCCTTTCCCTCTCCGGAGGTTGGAGCGGCTCAGTCTCTCCACTCGGGCCTTTTTGATCCCGATCACTTCTTTGCCTCATGCTAATGTATCAAACCCTCTGCACTTTGAACCCTCAACAATCCTAAACTGTAGATGCACCCAAGAGATACTCAGGGCTATGACCATGGGATTGTGTGCACCAGGTCTCAATGGAAGACGGCAGGGAAGTCCTTTTTCTTCCTAACTCCCATCAAGCAATTGTTCTGCTTGCTGGTAGGGCTAAGCTTACTATCTCTGGTCCCTCTGCAGATGGATAGGAATTGCATTTGGAGGGTTGTCTCCATGTCTGGTTTGTTTGCTCATTTCTTTATTTGGTTTCTCCATACAGGGTTTCTCTGTGTAGCCCTGGCTGTCCTGGAACTCTCTCTGTACACCAGGCTGGCCTCATACTCAGAGATCCACCTGCCTCTGCTGGGATTAGAGGCTTGTGCGACTATTAGGTGGCTGCCTGGTTTATTTTTATCTTGGTGCCTGTGCCTAGCACCACTCCTCCCCTGAGAGAAAACCCTCTGTGCTTGGATAAATGACAGAGTGAACTCAGGAACAGAGCCACTGGGAAGCAGCAAATACTGTTTCCATTTGACTCTCCCCTGAAATAGGTTTCTTAGGCATCTCCTGGGAGTGTCTCCCACGCCCACAGCTTGATTTGGGGGAAGAGTTTTGAGATACAGAGAAAGGAATAACTCTTCTGTCCTCATTCTCCAGGCATCGAGAAAAAGAGGATTTTTTTTTTTTTTTTGAGATAGGCTCTCATGAGGTCCAAGCTGGTTTAAAACTCCCTATGTAGACAAGAACGTCCAAGAAATCCTGATCTTTCTGCCTCTGCTTCCCAAGTGCTAGGATTACAGGTACGAACCATCTTTTCTGGTTTAGTCCACACTTAATTTTTTTAATTGTAGGGTTTTATATATTCTAGGCTGGCTTCTAACTCATGATCTAGCTCAGGATTATGAATTTCTGATCTTCCATTTCCTAATTGCTGGGATTACAGTCGTGCGCCACCACATCTAGATTCTGTGGTAGGGATTGAACTCAGGGCTTCCTGAATGCTAGGCAAACACCTTGCTGACTAGCCAGATGCTAGCCTCCACGGCTATTACTAATTATTATTATTATTTTTTGGTTTTCGAGACAGGGCTTCTCTGTGTTGCCTTTCCTGGAACAAGCTCTGTAGACCAGGTTGGCCTTGAACTCTCAGAGACCTCCTGCCACTGCCTCACAACTGCTGGGATTAAAGGTGTGAGCCAACACCTCCTGACTTTGCTGACTACAGGTTTTTTTTTTTTTCCATGTGTTTGCTGGGATTTGATCTCAGGACCTTTGGAAGAGCAATCGGTGCTCTTAACCACTAAGCCATCTCTCCAGTCCCTGACTACAGTTTTAATGTTTCATTTTCTTCAAAGGAATTTTAGTTCAGCTCAGTGTTTACTGGTTGTGGATCTCGGGAAAGCGCTCACCAAGGTCATGGCTACTTGTGCCGTGGATGAATGGAGAAGGGGAGTGGGGAGCTTGCTCTTGTTTTTAATAAAAATTCTTCCAGCTCCCAGAGCCCTTGAGGGACTGCGTTCATTTTAGATTGCTTTTGTGGCCCACTTCTCTTGTTTTTGTTAAGGTGTGCTACTCAGGGTTGAACCTAGTGCCTTATACATGTTTGGTAATCACTGTAGCACTTAGCTATTTTCCTAACACTACTCTTAATTTCTCAAGGATTTATTTATTTTTATTTTATGTGTATGGGATTTTTGCTTATTTGTGCATCTTTGTATCAGGTGCAGTACTCATGGAGGCCAGAAGAGGGCGAAAGATCCCTTAGAACTGTAGGTACAGAATGTTGTATGATACCATGTGGGTGCTTGAAATGGAACCAGGTCCTCTGCTGGAGCAGCCAGTACTTTTAACTGCTGAGGCATTTCTCCAGCCTCTTCTCTTTTACTCTTTATTTTGAGACATGGCCTCACTAGGTTTTCCAGGCTGGACTTGAACTCCATCTGTAAGCTAGGTAGGACCTTGAGACTGCAGGGTAGGTAGAATTGTAAGTTTGCATCATCAGGTCTGGCTCACACTCTTTCAGACGGATCCTTTGGCTGTTTGGGGTACCCTTGTCCTCTCTCATATTTAGGTGTGTCGCAAGGGTGGTACTTTCCACTGGAGCATGTCTGCATGCCTTGCCTTTGTCTGCAGATGGTTTAATTGTTTTTAATGATGTATTTATTTATTTCAATTTAATGAACATTGGTGTCTTTCCTGTTTGTATGTGTATGTGAGGGTGTCAGGTTCCCTGGAACTGGAGTTACAGACAATTGTGAGCTGCCATGTGGGTGCTGGGAATTGAATCTTGGTCCTTAACCACTGAGCCATCTCTCCAGCCTCTAAAGATTTTCAGGAGTAAACAGAGATGGGTGCCCTTGTCACTTAGGTGCTTGGTCACTTGGTGTGTTCTTGAGCTGTGTTTAAGAGGTTTGCTCACGACATCTATGGATAGTTAGAGAAAAACTATGTAAAGGAAAATTAATGTGATTGAGATTGGACCCTACCTTTCTTTCCTGTGTATAAAGCTATCCAATAAAATATAAGCTGGGCCACATGTGTGATTTGAAATTTCCTACTAATCACATTTTTGGTTTTGTTTTTTGAGACAGGGTTTTTCTGTATAGCCCTGGCTGTCCTGGAACTCACTTTGTGGACCAGGCTGGCCTCAAACTCAGAAATCCTCCTGCCTCTGCCTCCCGATTGCTGGGATTAAAGGGGTGTGCCACTACGCCCTGCTTACTAAACACATTTTTAAAAGGTAAAAAGAAATCGTGAAAATAGTTTTACTAACATTTTATTTAATCTAGGAAACCCCAAATATAATTTCTATATGTGATCAATATAAAATAATTCAGTGTAAGACTGGGCGTAATGCATGCCTTTAATTCCAGTATTCATGAGGCAGCCAGGGGTACAACATGACACCCTATCTTTAAAAAAGGGATATGTTAATATAGGCAGGAGGATTGGGAGGAAGAGAGACATTCAGAAAGAGGGAGGGGTTTGAGAGCAAGGGTATGTGTGGCCTTCTCTACTAGAGCCAAACTCATGAGCTAATTTACATTCCCTTTTTGGTGCTAAGCCTATGAGATCGTGTGTATATTTGACACATCTCAGTTAGAATGACCACTTATCAAATGTTCAATAGTCACCTGGGCTCAGGATGCTCTGGTTGGACTCCAATGCTCACTGCTACCTGGGGGAGATGGAGATGTCATTATTCTGGTTCCCTTCTGCATCCCAAATAGCCTGCTTAGCCACCTAGACTAAGGCAGAAACGATGGGGTTCATATCCATGCATGAACCAATAGAGCTTTAGAAATGGGATTGTGTCTCCCTCCCTCCCTCCCTCCCTCCCTCCCTCCCTCCCTCTCTTCCTCCCTCCCTCCCTCCCTCCCTCCCTCCCTCCCTCCCTCCCTCTCTTCCCTTTATCACCATCCTTTCCCTTTTTCCCTTGGGCTGTCAGAGACTGAACCCAAAGGCAGATATGTATTTGGTAGGCTCTGAGTCCCTGAGCTAGCCCTTTGACTTGTGATTAGTTTAATTTTATGTGTATGAGTGTTTTGTATGTCTGTGTACCATGTGCATGCCCGTGGTGTCTGCATTGTCCAGGAGAGGGCATCAGATCTTCCCTGGAACTCTTGTTAGAAGGCTGTGGGCCACCATGCAGGTGCTGGGGGTTGCCCTAGGTCCTCATAAGGACCAACGTGTGCTCTTAACCATTACACCATCTCTCCAGCCCTCCAAGTGTGATTAAAAAAAAAGTTTTGATATCACAACCAGTAAGAAGGGTTTAGGTTTATGGAGTTAAATCATGGAAACATTGCTATCAATGTTGTTCGTTTGCTCTAATCAATGCGTTTCAGAAGTAAGAGAATTATTTCTATCCCATTGTTGTCATCTTCTCGGGATTCCCTATATTCTTTATGTCACCAGCTGGCAAATGGTGGGCAGACAGATGGGTTTCAGAGTCTATATTACTATTGTACAGCACTGCTGAACACCAGACTTTAATTCTGGTCCAGGCTCCTGTCTCCTTTAAGCATGTTTACTCTTAAGTCCCTTGCTTTTGAAGATTTTGGTCCAAATCTGTGTCCTTTTAATCTATGATACAAAACCCAAAGTTAATAATACCTCTATATTTCTCAGAAGTGATAAAAGTGACTATAAAGTCAGAATTGTATTGACAGTTAAAATGACATTCCATGAAGTACAAAAGCCAAGGCAATACGATTTGGGGGGGGGGCGTGGGGAGACAGGGAGATGAGACTGGGTTTCCATGTTGGGGGGTGGGTATCCATATGTAGTTCAGGCTGGTTTTGAACTTTAAGGGAGCACCATTGTACCTGGTTCTGTTTAGAATTCATTAATGCCAGTTTTCTCAACATGAGACTCTGTAACGAGAAGAGAGGGTGGGAGAACATCACCCTACTAGGCAAACAAAGAGTTAAATATTTCCAGTCTGCACGCACAGACTCACTCAGCTTTGCTGGGCTTATCTGTAACTCTAATAGTGAATGGAGCTGGAATCTGAAAGTTCTGGACTGCTTTGTAATTGTATTTTACTTTATTCATCGAGAGTCGTAAAAGGCGAGAGCAGGTGGAATTGTGAACTGCAATTCAGCATCTCTCGGTTTCCTTTTCACTTCCCAGCCCCCAGCTATTTGACCTGATTAAACAGCCAAGGGGGCCATAGCCCGGCTTCTATAAGCTAACGATGCCTGTGCCCTCTAAGTGATTTCATGAGTTTTCGCCCACTCCGAGTCTCCCTGTGCTCCGTGGAAGTCTGAGTTCGCAGAAGTCTCTCAGTTTCTTCTGGGGTTTATCAGATTCTGAGCAGCCGCATACTGGGGAAGCCAGGAGTCACGTCTGAACATTCACTTGCAAATTCTTTTCACCTCCTATCTTAGTCCAGAAAGGTGACGCCTGAATTCTCAGAGCCGTTCCCAGAGGGGACTCAGGCAACACCTACCTCAGGCTCTAACAATTTTTGCATAGTTACTGACTTCCCTAGCTGCGTTTCCTAAAGTTGCCTCAAAATTTCCCCAACCTTCTGCCTAAAAAGCGCCAGGTCTCACTTCGCTCCCAAGCTGGCCATGTCAGATCAGTGTGAATCGTTGACAGTGGAGAACGGTGGTCGTAGGGGACCGCGCGGAGTGACCACCCGTGAATTACGTAACAAAAGCCGTGGCTGTCCGCAAGCCTGACACTGAGACATTCCAGGAGGAAGGGAGTTGCTGTCCTGGACTCTCCAGTTCTCAGAAACCGCCCGGGGAAGGTGGCTGAGATCAAGAAAACACTTCGGGAACAAGAATATTGAACAGCCGCGGAACCCAGAACATTATTAGCAAACAGTGGAACACGAGTAGTAATTTCTTGGAGGAAACTGCAGCCTTCCAACTTTTTGCACTGCAACACGGTGGTGTACAAGGAGCTCGGGGGTTAAAAACCGTGATTTACAAAGCCCAGAGCTAATGAATGGGGTTAAGTGGTTTTGTTGGCACTATGTAAATATTCTTGTCCAGGAGCGCAAACTCTGCAGTTATTTAGCAAAGTAGGGACTCCAACTAAGCGAGAATGCTCTCCCATGTTGTCTCCACGAGTTCCAATCTAAAAGGGCGCTACTAACACGGTACTGCCCCTTTAAGACCTGCTCGCTCTCGGGCTCTACAAAAGGGAGTGACCTCTGGGCTTTGACAGCTCCCCTAATAACTACCACCACGCAGGCCCCGCCCACTTGGCGACCAGCCGCGCCGATTGGCCGGTAGGCCGGTATCCCGTGCTCTGATTGGCCTGCCGCTTCCCCTGAGCGAACCTTTAGAACTCTGAGACAGACAATATTCTGTTACATTGTAGCAAAATGGCGACTGTCATTCACAACCCCCTGAAAGCGTAAGTAAGACTAAAAAATGTACATATTCCGCGTGGTTTCAATATGAAAAAAAGGCGCCTTGTGGAGCGCAGCCGGCGCCCGGCTCTCGCAGACACCTCCCGCTGCGCCCGGGCTCCTCTTTTCTTCCTGCTCTTACTTCTTCATCTTTTTTTTTCCTCCCAGCGCGCAGAAATGTCAGGAGATGCAATTAACAAAAAGAAAATTGTTACATTTGTGTTCTGCTTAATTGGCTGACCGGGACCGGGAGGGAACACAGAGCGGCGGCGCCGGCTCAGGAGCTGCGGGGGTCGTGAGCAGCCCGGGTCTTCACGGTTCTCGGAGTCCCCTGCCTCTCCCGGCGCCGCGCGGAGCTGGCTGAGGCTGGCCAGAGCGCGGGGTTGGCTGAGCCTGGCCGGAGCGCGGGGCAGAGACCGCGTCGTGCGCTCGGCTGAGCCCTGCACTCCAAGCCCGAACCTTCCCGGCCCCGCTGCTCGTCCACCCAGGCGGGCAGACGGACCGCAGCGGCTGCGGAGTTTTGCAGGGCGTTCGCTCTGCCTTCCGAGCTCTCGCAGGGAGTTTGTGTAAACCTTCCGGAGTTGGGAGGACAGCGCGCGGAGCGGCGGGTCCCGGGAGTCCTGGGGCCCAGGTGCTTGCCCCGGGCTTTTCCACTCCGGCAGCCGGGGATCAGGCAGGCGCTCCGGGCGGTCGCCGGTGTGTCTGTGTATTTGTAGGCTAACTGGCTCTAGTAAATTAACGATCCGGGTTAACTTGGGGTTGATATGGAGGCAGGGAAACTGCAGGTCTTATAAATGGTGTGCTTGCCTGCTCTGGGTGAAAAGCCGAGGCGGTGGAGGCGGCGGTGGAGGGCTCTGGCGACAGCGAGGGGCAGGTGCCTCCCGGAGACTTTGAGCGGACACAGGGGGGCGGGCTGCGCAAGGACTCGCGGGGGCCGGTTCCCGATCGGAGCTGCCTGCCCGCCGGTCTTCCTTCCTTCCTTCCTTCCTTCCTTCCTTCCTTCCTTCCTTCCTTCTTCCAGTCGGTGGACTGAATATGAAGCCGCAAGTCCGCGGGTGATCGCGGAGCCGGGGGTGGCCTCGGAAAACTAGTGTGGCTCTCAAGGGGCGCTATTGGCAGGCATGTTGGCAGAGGGTGGATCCTTGGGAATCGCGGCGCGGCGTGGGCACCCAGTGGGTGCCCGGTGTACTAGGACTTCCCCGCCCTGATGAAAGCCAGTGGGAGTCGGAGGGTGAGCGTGGGTGTTTAGTGCCAATTCTTCCCGGTGTGTGTCAGTGGTCGATCTTGGCTCTTTTAGCTGCGCGCTACAGCGTCCCTGGCTATGGGAGTCGAAAACACCGTTCGCTTTGGGGAGCAGCAGGGCGGCGGCGAGAGAGTGTGCGTGGGATTCCTAGTGCCAAGAAACCCGTAGGGAGAACCCGCTGCGTTTGCACCAGCCAACAACCAGGAATAGGGCAGGGATGTCCCAGATCTTGGAGTTTCCATGAGATATTGCTGTAAAGACGGAGGCTGAGCTTGATGCGAGTTCCTGGCTCCCGTTCTCGTTCGGAAGCTCAGCTACTTTGCACTCGCGACAGCGTCTCACCGAAGAGAGAAATTGTTTTATGGCAGAAGAAATGGGCGTAACTTCCCCGCTCCTCGCCGACTCCCGCCGCCACACCGCTGGGGCTGGGAGTTTCTCCAGAACCCACACACAGCTGATTTGCAATTTCCTCATTTCCAGCCGAAATCACGTAGCCGAGCTGATGCTGCTTGGTAAACTCAAGTCGGAGAGATCTATTTGCTATGTGTACAGGGTTCTTCATTGGCAAAGCGGCATCCTTGATGCCCGGGAGCGGGCTTACGCTCGGGCGCGCGCAGGAGCTCCACACTCCTGGGTCCCCCAGATCTTTCCACTTTTTTTTTTTTTTTCCACAGAAGAGTGCATGTATAAGAAATTGTGGGGGAGAAGGAACAGAGAAGCTAGAAGGTGGCCAATCAGTTAATAGAACTAGTTCAGATTTACACTTGTATCCCTTAATAATTGGAAATACTTGCCGTGGGATGCATTTGTAACTCCGTCTTGGCTCACGCACGCGGACGCTCACACAACACCCCTGTCTGCCTTTCCTCAGAGGAAGTCGAATGGTCACTTATAATTAGCCGCCCCCTTTTGCATCCAGTCCTCTTCCCCTGAGGGCTAAGGGTGTAAATAATAACCCCAATCGGTCAAGCTATTTGCACCCTGGACATTTTAAAAACTCCGCACGCAGGAGCACACACATCGTTACCGGGAGACTGAGGCCATCTGCTTTATTATTATTATTATAAAAACAACTTGTTTAATAAAACATCTTATACATGCCATTTGTTTCTAGAAGTTGCTGATCAGGAAACAAAACACACGTGAATAAATTATGCATGGGCCAAATTAGAACAAAGCATAGCAACCCAGCAAGCTGAAGGGATGGATGGGGGGGGGGCAGGGAGGAGGAGGAGTGAGGAGAATGGCTTGGAGAGCTTATGTGTTTATCCTTGTGTGCCCCTCCTGACAATGAACCGGAGCTCCAAACTGCATTAGCATTTTCTCCGGGTGCAAGCAGTCTTTCTCGTCTTAAAAAGGCAACATCACGGACGCCCCCTACAGAAGAAACTGGTCACACAAAGATTTCCTCTTGGGCCTGGGGATAAGCAGCAGTAGTTACGGTGTTGGGAAGAAGCCAGCTCGGGTTTCTTTCATGCCACCCTGTGTAGGGCTATGCCTTAGACTGTGGGTCACTTTTCATCTCGCTAGCTTTTTTTCCACGTGGGGCATTCAATTATTCAATTCGCTGGATGACTGGATGGCTCAACTTGAATTTCTTTGCTTTGCGTGGGTTGGGGGTGTCTTCTGTAAGGTCCCAAGCGCCTGAAAACAGCCTTTCTTGGTAGTTTGCCTTTCTTCCTGGCTGTCTTTGATCTCCCCTCAACTCCCCTTTTCTTCCTGGTTGCTCTCACCCCTTTATCTCCGAAGCTGACAGTCTGGCTTCTCCATTTTAGCCTTTAACTTCTTGTTACTGCCCAACAGGGTGTTAGAGGCAGAAACAGGAGCTGCCAGGCCAGATTCGATCAGACAGGGACTCTGCAGGTGGCCCTACAGCCAAGCAGTCACATCTGGACAAATAGAATTCAGAGGCACTGACGGACATGTGTGATGTGTAAATGTGAGTTGCCTGCTATTTAAATTAGCAGCTACACTGTCTGAGTGCAGACTGTTGGAGTCATCCTAAACTCCTGTGTACACAGAAAGTGAACAGGGATAGATTTGATAAAGGCACACGTATAAGTTACATGTTGTGTACTTGTCAATTTCTGTATACTTGGTAAATAAAATGCCTAAAATTTAAAAAATTACCTATCTTAGGTGGCATGGTGGCACATGCTTTTAATCCTAGCACTCAGGAGGCTGAATTTGTGTCCAGCCTAGTCTACATAGTGAGTTCTGGGCAGCTAGAGCTACATAGAGAGGACCTATTTAAAAAAAAAAAAGTTACTATTTGATGTGTGTGTGTCTTGAGCAGGTGAGGTGCTGGAGTGTGTGTGTGTGTGTGTGTGTGTGTGTGTGTGTATGTGTTGTTAGAGGACATTTCGAATGGGTTCTTTCCTTCCACTATGTGTGGTCTGGAGATTGAACTCTGCTCAGACTTAAAGCAGACACTCTTACTTGCTGAGCCATCTCTCCTGCCCTATAATGTTTTTTATTGTAAGATCTCAGTATACCAGTTTAGGTCGCTCACCTTCCCCCGTGTCTGCCAACAGCACTCTAAGCTGCATGATCTCTCAGTAACTTATCGAAACTCTGCTTGTAGCACTTAGCTGGGAATGCCTGCCACCTTCTGCCAGACTCGATCATGTACATAAGTATCTATTTTTATAACTCCAGGCTCAGAGACTAATAAATGCTATTATCACTTAATTATTCTAGTTAGGGCTGTAATACTTTAATTGTTTGGTTATAAACAATGAGAAAATCAAACTATTTACTCACGCTTGTCACTATGATTCCTTGTACACAGTTTCATCAAAACTCTTACTTTGTAAAGAGTCACTCTAGCTTGGAGGCACTTGTTGATATCTTTGCCTTAGTATTAAGGACATAACTCTAAGAGAAAGAAATGTTTACTTGTTCAATATTCAACACGGCTCATGTGTATGGATGGCGTGGTCAGGTCTTTATCTCTCTGTCCACTCTTTGATGTGGATGTGTGTTCTATCTAAAGTGGTTCGGGGCACGTGAAGGTTAAAAGCCAGACCTTACTCTTGCTGAGGCAGCCAGTTTAATTATCAGTGAGGAAGGGCCAGGGGCCCACATTCCTGGTCCTAATCTTGTCTTGGCTATTTTAGTTGGGGAAGGGGCAGTGAGTAGAGACTAAGTGGAGAACAGTGGGGCTGGGGCTTTGTGGAGTTGCAGCCTTTTATGGACATTATTTTAGTCCTTGATGGAAAAGGACCCTTGAAGCCAACAGATGCATGACCACTACCATCTCTCTCTGTTCCAGTTATCAGTGTTAAAATCAGTGTTAAGTTGGGGCTGGCGAGATGGCTCAGTGGTTAAGAGTGCCGACTGTTCTTCCGAAGGTCCTGAGTTCAAATCCCAGCAAACACATGGTGGCTCACAGCCATCCCTAAAATCAGTGTTAAAACAGGGATGTGGGGGACAGGGGAGTTAAAAAGCACTGGCGATTCTTCTGGAGGACCCTAGTTTGGTTCCCAGCACCCACATAGAGCATCTCACAACTACCCCTATTAGCTCGAGGGATTTGACATCCCTTTTTGGCTTCTGCAGGAACACACACACACACATACACACATGGATAAAGTGAATCCTTATTAATTAATTAATTTACCTTTTGGTTTTTAGAGACAGGGTTTCTCTGTATAGCCTTGGCTGCCCTGGAGCTC
Organism: Mus musculus; assembly: GCF_000001635.26. Lineage (NCBI taxonomy): Eukaryota > Metazoa > Chordata > Mammalia > Rodentia > Muridae > Mus > Mus musculus. The sequence continues at coordinate 83,482,761 of NC_000078.6, read as the reverse complement.
ATTCTATAGACCAGGCTGGCCTCGAACTCACTGATCTACCTGCCTTTGACTCCCTGAGTGCTGGCATTAAAGGCATACATCAAAGTCTGACAGAATAAAATAAGTCTTTAAAAAAAGCCCTAAAGTCTCCAAACTTCATTAGCACACATTATTTTTTATTTTTATTATATTTTAATAGCTATTGTTTTGAGATGTCCATATCCATAAGGGAAGTCAATTTCTGTCAGAATCCAAAGGGGAGGCATTGTCTCAGGGTGAACCCTTGAAAACTGTCCAGTCTGCAGACCCCCCTGGGGGCGGTATCCCAGACCCATCAAGGCAACGGGGATTCCATGGTGGTTGACCTGGAGAGTTTACATCTTCCGTGGAGTCTTTGGAAGCATGCAGGGAGTTGAATTTAGATTTGTCAACAAAATGCTGTAATATGTCTACATCCCCTCAGATCATCGCCAAGCATAAGGCACAGTCATCATGTTTTGTGTTGAGCACATAACCCAGAAAAGATAGAAACTGAGACTGACACCCACCTTTCAAAGTGTAGCCCTGTTGGTGGAAGCTGGGTCATAAAAAGGTCCCAGGATCCAGGGGTCCTGTTTATTATACCAACCTCAGCAAAGTAACTTTTGCGGTTTTTGAGTATTTTCAAAGTCATTGGAAGGCAGAAATGTAGCCAAATGTGGCAAACCTCAGGCCAAAAAAAAAAAAAAAAAAAAAATCCCACAGGCGCATATATATATATATATATATATATATATATATATATATATATATGTTACTGTGCTGCCATTCTCCAACAGCAGTCTTATATAAGCATGAGCCTATTTTAAATAGTCTTTAAGTATGATGGTATTTAGCAAGGAAGGACAAAGAGTGGCCTGGGGTAGGGAGGTGAGGATGGCTGAGTGGATCAAACTACCGTGTGGCCCAGAGCTGACTGTTTAAGTGCAGACGAGCCCCACAGGATGAATGGTTTCCAGTTTGCAAGTTTTCTTAGCTGCCGGAGTCACTGAGAAGGGATGGGGTGTGGTGGTGTTTGTATGATTTGTTTTTCTTATTGGTCAGGTTACTGGTGTTTCACAGTCTGTCCGACCATATGGATGCACAGAGCTAGCCTCGTAAAACTGTCACCAGGAGAAGGTTTTCTTGAGGCCTGTGATTTGCATTAGAGTTTTAAAAGCCAGAGTTAGGAGGTGTTGCTGGGGAGGGGAGGAGCTAGAGAAGTGGAGTGTGGAGAATGTCTGAGCTGTGTGTTTGTGAACAGTAGAGTGTATATATGGAAGTGTGTGTGTGTGTGTGTGTGTGTGTGTGTGTGGTTAGTGGCCAGGGAAGAGAGGGAAGCTGATATGGAGGCTGAGGTCAGGGCTTTGTGGAGGCAGGGAGGGCTAGGGGTTCAGGCTCAGTATCCCTAGTAATGGGTTCAGATAGTTGTCATTGAGTCTCTAGCACTCAGGAGCTGAGGCTGGAGAACAATGGTGACACACAATTCTCCTTTAAGTATCTCCTCTATCCCTTCCCTTCCCTCCCTCCCTCCCAGTCCGGAACCCAGGACTCTGTGTTCTTCTTGTCATTCTTACTCATCTTGATGACCTGCTGTTTGTAGTATACATAGTTGAAATCACTACCAGAAGACTCATGGCAGCTTGTCTCAAATGCTGTCTCTTCTCACCAGTGACGACAGCAGCTTTGTTGACTGCTCTGGTGAAGAGAAAAGGCTCTGGTGTCTTACACCTTTCCAGGGTTTCCTATTCCTTTATGAGGAGGAGACACACTTGATTTCATAATTCCCTGGTCAAAAACTTCCTGGTCATTGACTGGGTGTGGTGGCTCACATCTTTAATCCCAGTCCCCGGGAGGCAGAGGCAGGGAGGTCTCTGTAAATTCTAGGCCAGCCTGATTTACATAATGAGTTCCTGGATAGCCAAGGTTACATAGTGGGCTCCTATATCAAAACAACTCCACTTCCCCCCCCCCCCACAAGCCCCCAGCATATGAAACAAAACTAAACCAAAACACAAACAAAAGAACTTCCTAGCTCTTACTGTGGTCATCTTGGGTGGGAAGGGCAGTTAATGGTCAGGCTCTTGTTTCTAAACAAGGAGTTGCCTGAGAGGGCAATTTTCTGCAAGCCTAAAGGAGGAAGAAGGGCTTGCAGAATTTATCTGCAATTTTGTGAGATCTGGAGACCCTAATGTTTCACTCCTTGGGGTCCCGTCTTGCCTCGTAGGGCTTCCCATGTAGGGTTCTATCCTAAAGGAACATCCAATCCCTTCTCAGAACCTGAGTCTGAGGACCAGGTGACCAGGCAGTTCAAAGGTGGGCTTTTCTCTTTAGTCATGCAATCAGAGGCCGAGGAGAAAAGAAAGGTCAGGCAGGAGACCTTTACCGTGGTATCCAGCCTAGATGACATGGAGGTAAAGAGCTTGCTTCCTTTTCATTTGCTCAGCCACAAGAACCCAGTTGCTAAGTGACCTGAAGCCTGTAGGCCTGTACTGATGCCTCATCGAGCTCCCTCTAGTGCAGCTTGTGTTACTGCTGTGGAAGCAGAGGCTCCCGATGACACCTGGGAACTGGCTCATCCCCGCATGCGCATCAGTAGCAGATTGTCTTTACTTTACTTTACTTTTCATTGTCTTTACTTTAGTGATGTTGTAGACTCCACTGGGGGAGATTATTATCGGGCTTTTCTGTGGTTGAAATCTCCCTTGGCAATTTTCTGCAAGCCTAAAGGAGGAAGAAGGGCTTGCAGAGTTTATCTGCAATTTTGCAGATGCCACCATATAAATTCTAAATCTTAAACCAAAAGAAAAGTGACATAGTTGGTCTTTAGCAGACAGGCGTCCCTTTTAGTTTTTAAAACCTGTGATAAGATAGGCATAGTAGAAAATACACTGTCTTACTGGGGTAGCAGTGGTGCACTCTTTCAAGTACTTGGGAGGTAGAGACTGGCAGATCTCTGAGTTCCAGGACAGTCAGGGTTATTCGGAGAAACTCTGTCCTGAAAAAAAAAAAAAAAAAACAAAAACAAAAAACAAGATCCAGGCGGTGGTGGAGCACACCTTTAGACCCAGCACTTGGGAGGCAGAGGAGGGTGGATTTCTAAGTTCGAGGCCAGCCTGGTCTACAGAGTGAGTTCCAGGACAGCCAGGGCTCTACAGAGAAACCCTGTCTTGAAAAACACAAAAAACAAACAAACAACAACAACAACAACAAAAAAAAAACCCCAAGAAACTCAAACAACTGCAAAAACAAAAACCACCATTTTTAAGGCATATAGTTCAGTGGCATTAAATATATTTAAAAAATATTTATTGTGTGTGGGGGCACTTATACATATGAGAAGACATGCCCTAGTGTGCTATATGCTTATGAAGGTCAAAGGACAACTTGTGGGAGTAACTTCTCTTTGTCTACCATATGGATCTGGGAGATTAAATTCAGGCTGTCAGGTTTGGTGGCAGGCCCCTTTATTTGCTTAGCCATCTTGCTAGCCCACATTAAACACACTGATAATTGCTGGTCAGCCATTACCATTATTTCTAGAACTTTCTCATCAAGCTAAACAAAACTTTTTGTGTTAACATTAAACACATGTCTGGCTTATAGCTCACGGTAAGGCAGAGGCTTGAATGGGCAAGGCCCTTGGTTCAGTCTTCAGACCAGACAAAATCATTCCTTCCTCATACCCTGCTTCCCAGGAGCTCAAAGTGTCCTTTTGCTTTCTGCCTAAGGATTCCATATGAATGGAAACTTGCTGTTTGCCCTCATGGGTCTGGCTTATGTCACTCTGCTCAACGTCTCAGATCAGACGCCATCCCTGTTGCAGTGGGTCTGTCAGACCTGCATTCCTTTTTATGGCTGTTGAACGGATAGGCCACACTTTGTTTATCCATTTATCTGCGACTGCACTCTTGGGCCATTCCCATTCTTGCCTGTTGCAAATAAAGTTGCTATGAACATTTTTGGGTTAGTAGCTGCTCTAGTTCCTGCGTTCAGTTCTTTTGGGTAGAGGCCTGGGTTGCCTTTATCTTTGGACTTTTTACAAATCAGAGGCTGCAGTTATAGATGGTACCTGCTGTCCCCCCATTATAACACCTCAAACAATGATAATAGTGTTACAGAACTTGGTGTCTTCCCTACTCCTTCTCTAGGTATAGCACTAGTGTTTAGGGAGTGGGAATTGCCCAGGAATCGGGAAATCTCAAGACTCACTCCTCCCTTCTCTAGCTCCAGGCAAGGCCCCTTGTGCCACCTTTGCTGTGAGGGTAAGAATTTGTTTTTTTTTTTTTTAAAGATTTATTTATTTATTTTATGTAAGTACACTGTAGCTGTCTTCAGACACTCCAGAAGAGGGAGTCAGATCTTGTTACAGATGGTTGTGAGCCACCATGTGGTTGCTGGGATTTGAACTCCGAACCTTCAGAAGAGCAGTCAGGTGCTCTTACCCACTGAGCCATCTCACCAGCCCCGAGGGTAAGAATTTCTTATGAGGAAATCTGTCACAATGGTGAGGGAGGGAGTACCTGGGATGACAGGCCAGATTGGTGGCTCCCTTGGGAGTTCAAGGCCAGCCTAAAGATGGAACTGAGTTGGTTGAGTGCTTGGTTAACACACGAAGCTCTGAGTTTGAACTCTAGTACTGCATAAATGAGGTAGTGCTTGCCTATGATCCCAGTACTCAGGAAGAAGAAGTAGGGGATTAGGAATTCAAGGCTATCCTCAGCTACATAGTGAGTTAGAAGTAAGCTTGGAATACACCAGATGCTACACGCATGCACCCATGTACCCACGCGCACGCACACACATAAACACACACGCGCGTGTAGTGCGCATGAACACAACTCATATACATATATTGAAAAACCCCAGGAAATAAATAAACAAAACTGAGTCTGTTTTTGCATATGGGGAGAGCCTTTTTCTTGCTCAAGCCCCTGTTTATCCTTCAAGGGCCCAAGTGAAATAAAACTTTTCAGGAAGTGGAAACTCCAAGTTTAAGGTATTCCTGGGAGAGCGGAATTTCCCTCTCATGTACAGAGTCCTTCGCAGAGTCAGTGATAACCTAATCCATGATGTATGTATGTGATGCTGGGGATCAAACCCCAGGTCTGGCCTGTGCTAGGAGAGTTTTCTGTTGAGCCACATACCCAGCATGCTTCTTTTGAGACCACCTCTTACCAGCTAGCTATCTCCTGCCTGTCTGCCTCCTGAGTAACTGGGGGTTAGAGGTCTGTGCCACCACAGTTGGTCTATTAAAAACTATGCCCATACAGATGGTTGTGAGCCACCATGTGGTTGCTGGGAATTGAACTCAGGACCTCTGGAAGAGCAGTCAGTGCTCTTAAACACTGAGCCATCTCTCCAGCCCTTTAATGCAAATCTTGCTCATCAAACTCGGACTCAGGTAGCCCTGGGAACTCAAATGGGTTTCACATGGTCTAGATTTGAAGCAGGAATGAAAATGAGGTCAAGAGAAACTCCCATTTCACCTTCAAAGCGCCAAGCTGAGTCCATCAACAGGACCAGCAGCCCTGGGAAGGGCAGTGGATAGAGGGGAACACTTGGGTGGCCTTGGGTCGTCAGCTAAGCTCTTGGTCCCTTTACCAAGATGAAGGAGCAAGAGGGTGTGAAAGGTGACTGCAGCCTGCATCTGCTGGTGAACAAGGAATGCAATCTGTTGATGTAAGAGTCAGTGAAAAAGGACATCTTATTTATAGAGAACTGGACATAAAGGCTCATGATGGGTTTGAGTCATTAAGTTACATGTTGGTTTCTAGTGTTGGAGAGGCTTCACATATAATCCTGAAGCAAGCTACAGGGTCCTTTAGGAGTGAATTAAGTACAAAGTCATCCCTACTTCCATCAGACTCCTTGTAATGACTTTCCGTGGATCCCCGTTGAGTTGAGCCTAGTGAGAGTAGTTTCACTGGATCTAACTTAGGAGCATCCTTCATCTTGTCCTGGTTATAGCCAAATGGCTTCCCCGTCTGCATCCAGAGGTATCTACTTCCTGAAGGGCCTCTGGTTTCTGTGTCGGCTTCTAGAGTCTTACTCGTTTGATGGTAAGTGCCTGGGAAACAGGGGGCTAACTGTCCTCTCCCAGGAAGGCCACTGCCATTGGGGTAGGATGAGGTGGTGAGAGGGGGAGGCAACTGCTGCTGGTGATGGGGCAATGGGGGGGCAGGGTGGCTGGGACATTGGGAGTGGAGAGAATATATTCTCTCTTGCTAATTATTTTCCCTGAGGACTTAGCCAGTGCAGAACCATCTATTATCGTGGGAGCGCTCTATGGCGGGTCTGCCTGTGATGAATGCTAAGTAGAAACAAGCAAGAAAAATTAACAGGCGGCCGCTTCTGTCCACCTAATTAAAATGCATATCCAAGCGCATAAGCCCTTATGTTTCCCCAATGCGCGCACCCCCCCCCTTCTGATTCCAGTTCTATGGAGGAGAAAAACGCGTCCCTCCAATCATTTCCTTTGATTATGTTTTCATCAGGGAAGGGCTGAGGGGTTCCCTCAGAATCCAGAAGGGTTCCATATTCTAACAGTTAAAAAGTTGCTGCTCTGTGGACTTCAATTGGGCTTGAAAATTCTGAGTATTATAAAAAATTTAAAACAAAATAATAAAATCCCCAAACTTTATTTGATTGCAGAAAAAAAAGGACTCAACAGGGGAGGGGAAAAAAAAAAGAGAGGCGGGTGTATTTTCTGCTGACTTTAGTTTTGTGTTAAAAGTCTAGCTTGGATTAGTGATGGGAAGTTTGAAAGTCTTTTCTGCCTTTGTTTTCTGTCTTTCTGACTCCTGGCTGCATCTTTTCCTCTCTGGGTGCTGTTTCCCTCAAACCTTTACAAACCCTCAAGCTTTTGTAGAGAGGTTTGCCAAGACAACGTTTTATCTGCCGTTGCATTTGAGGACAGCCTCAGAAATGCCCCAAGTGTGTTTGAAACCAAACAATACTTCTTCATCTGTAAGGGGCATCCTCTAGTCCCTTCTCTCAGCCCATCATTCTCTCTCTAAAGAACAACTTTATTCAACAGTCATAAAATATTTAATAAAACATGAAACTTCAGTCCCCGTGTTCAGTTCACTGTCACTGGCATCTCCGTGCAGGGCCCCCTCCCCAGCCCCTGTCTGCCCTCCACAGCAGCCCCAGCTGTTCATTTATCAGGGCTGGCCGGCTCAGCGGTGCATGGAGATTGCTTTTAATTAACTCTCTTCATTTTTCCCAATCTTCAGGGAGCAGCAGCCATTTAATGATTTTAATATTTTATCTAGATTTATATCCCCTTATTCGTTGTTGTTTGACTTGAGCATTTGTTCTTCCTGAATCGCTTTTAGATGGGTCTGTTTATTTGCCCCTGATCCCTACCCCCAAGACCTTTCCCCAGGATGGGAGGATGGGTTCCAGAGAAGGTCCACTTCAGTGGTGGATCCTGTGATGGCTTGGATCATAGACTTTGCCTTAGAAAGCTCAAATTTCACTTGACTCTTAGATGACAGAGCTTAGGAGCTTTTCATTAAAAAGAAAGGAAGAAAGTGAAGATAAGAACAGAAGAGCAGAAAAGAGAAGAAGAAATTGTGCATTGCGTGTGGAAGGTGAGGTCCTTCTGCTCTTGTGCTTGCTCTGAAGGTGTGAGATGGTGGGCAGGTGGCTCAGACCTGCTTCCCGGAGTTCACTTGGAGTTGTAGCTTGAGGTTCATCACCCCGCCCACTCTAGTGTCATGTACAGTCCAGAGCTTTTTATTCTTAAAATAATAGATGGCAGGCTGGAGAGATGGCTCAGCGGTTAAGAGCACCCACTGCCCTTCCAAAGGTCCTGAGTTCAAATCCCAGCAACCACATGGTAGCTCACAACCATCCGTAACAAGATCTGATGCCCTCTTCTGGAGTGTCTGAAGACAGCTACACTGTACTTACATATAATAAATAAATAAATAAATAAATAAATAAATAAAATAATAGATGGCGCCAGGCGTGGTGGCACACACCTTTAGTTCTTGTATTCAGGAGGCAGAGGCAGGTCGATCTCAATGAATTCAAGGGCGGCTGGGTTGATGTACGATGTTCCAGGCTCAGCCAAGACTATATAGTGAGACCTTGTCTCAAGACAAAACAAAACAAAACACCAAAAAGCAAAAAAATCCAAGCAACCAAACAACAACAAAATTCCTCAATATAACAACAACAACAACAATTCTTGCTGTGTAGCCCAGTTTGGGCTCAGAGGATCCTGCCCCAGCTTCTCTGGCTGGGACTAAGTGTGTGTGTCATCATATCTGGAAGAGTAGATTCTTGCTGCTACTAAGGGTGCTGGCTTTAGAGCAGACTGGAGATCGGTTCAGCCCAGTCTTCATGGCATGGACTGCTTCTTTATTTAGGCATGGCTGGGATCAGCTGAGCAACTTCTTGGCAGTTTAATTGCTGTGTGATCTAAAGAAGGAATTGAAGAGGCAACTATTGCTTTCTGCCTGCTACTGTGTAGTGGTGGGCAAACATGCAGCTTCCTGGCTCCCTTTCCCTGCCTCCTTTGCACTGAGGGGTGTGCACATTTGTCCAATCGCTCCGCAGAGGTCTGGCAGACAGGCTTGCGTGCAGGCTTGTTTTTAGAACCAGCGTGGCCACAAAATGCCCTTTTGACACTGGGGGTTGGTGATATGTCTTTGGGGTTACCTGTTGCTAGGCAACTGCCAGCTAAAGTTTGAGCTTGATCTGGGATTGCAGTGAATTACCCTGGGTGACTTATATCTACATTTAGGGACTTTGAGTTGCAGTATTGGCCCAGGGTACAAGAGGCTGGGAAGACATCCTTTTTTTGTAGCCTAAGGTTTTTAAAAGTCCAGGCTAGTGCTTGATGCCTGGTTAATATACACAGATGTTTATTTTGGTGATGAGAATGGTCTTTCCTTTCTATCTCCTTATACTGGAGTGTACCTCTGCTCTCTGTAGTTCTGCCAGTCCTGAAACTCTACCTACCCTTTATATGCCAGGGACCCAGCTACACACATGCAAGAGGCAGTGAGGGAAACTGGAACTCAATACTCAGCTGGGTATTTTCTGTTGACCTTTTAGTGGCCGTCACAGACCTTTAGGGGAATCTCTGGAAAGCTGTAGACGAGCTCCCCTGGAATAGATGCGACCAAGTAGGAGCCTCTGCATGTGGTTTCCTGGGGCTCACAGCCCTTGATGAATACATCTGTGGATTCCCTACTGATGTCTGGGCTCTTGGGTGACAACTTCCACATGAGAGATGCGGGTTGAAGTTCTCTTCTCCCTTAGCCTCCGGAAGGCTGGGATTATAGGTGCGCATCACCACACCTGACTAAAAAAGATGTTCTGAATCCCTGTGCGGAGGCAGCCCCCCTCCATCCTCTGACAGCTCAGTACGCCTCTTATGGCTGTTGTAGATCAGTAGTTAAATGGTCTCCTAGCCTCAGCCTACCTCTAATGCACTGTTGCCTGATCCCTCCAGACAGCTCCAAGGGTCCCCTTTCCCCACTGTAACCTTAACTGACCATCAGAGGGTGGTGCTGAGGGTCCTTGGCCCCTCAGTTCTACACATGCCTTTTCTCCCTCCATCATGGAGATACTCTGCTATGGCTGGTTACAGCATAAGGCTCTGGAAGGCAGTGACAGTGGCTGTGCTTTTCTGTCCCTAGGATCTAGCATAGCTGTCACTTGGCGAACAGCTGAGTGAATTGAAGCCAGGAGGTAGGTACACTGCTCCGCCTGTCTTTAGAATTGACTTGTTCTCGTTGTCTACTTTAACGGGAAAGACATTTGGGAAAGGCAGTGGAATTTTCTTTAAACATTCTTTAATTTCAGATGTCAGGAATCAGACGCAGGCTTGGGTGTGGTGATGTGTGGAAGGCAGGGTTGCACTTCTGAGCCATGTCATCTGTATTAGTAGATACAAACAGCCTGGCTTTCCACTTTAGTGGTTTTTGTTTGTTTGTTTGTTTTGTCTTGTTTTATTTTTCTTTTTTTTTTTCTTTTTGAGACAAGGTTTCTCTGTGTAGCCTTGGCTGTCCTGGAACTCGATCTGTAGATCTAGCTGGACTCAAACTTAAGAGATCTGCTTCCCGAGTGCAGGGATTAAAGGTGTGCACCACCACAGCCGTGCCTCTATTTTGGGCTTTTAAGATTGGCAAAAGTAGAAGGCATAAAACCTTTAATGGTTAAAGCCAAGGTTGAACTCTGAAGAGAGTTCACTGTTCTATCAAGCTCTGGAGATGATGTCAGTCCAGCCATAGTGTACTGATGTCTTTGTGGAGAACATCCTCTGCATGCTTTGATAGTGCACATGCCTAGGTGGGCTAAGCTCTAGTGACTTGATGGCCCTGCATGTCCAGCGCTGGGTTGCACAATGAGCTGCAAAGGTTGTTCTGGGGTCCTTAGAGCACCTCCATCTTACATCAGGAGAGATGCTGACTTGGGGCTGTAACCCTTGCAGACCTTCTCCTGATCCTTCTGTGATGTGGAAGAAGGACTTCTGGGAAGTCTTGTCCTTGTGTCTGGAGGAAGAGGAAGACCCGAGGAGGAGGCAGACTCTTGGAGTTAACCTTTTATAGCCCAGATTCTGGGTCTGCTGGACCTCCTCACGCTTACCCTTCTATGCAGAAGGCTAGAAAACACTTAGATGTTACCCCAAAATGCAGGCTACAGGAACAGAACTGTGTAAAATGCCTGTCACCTCCCAAAGGCCACATTTCGTTAGCACCTGTGCTCCGAGGTAACTCTACTCCAGCATAGAGTCAGTGGGAAGGGGCACACGGGGCTGTCCCCTTCCCGGCACTCATCTCCTTTCTGGGCAGTCATCCCAGTATAACAGATACTTACACATATCCTGTCCTCATTTTATCTAATCGCACGTGTCTCTGGGGAGTGGGGAACCGGTTTGGACCACTCCATTTTAGATCAGTCATGTGCAAGGTTAGCTGGGATGAACACTGATCTGTATAGACTTCTATGAAATTAGGGAAGTTCTTCAAGCTCCCTGGCTAAGAGCCTACTAGGGGCATTGTTTGCCTTCCCAGGGAGTAGAGATCTCAACCAGTGTCAGGGGAAGAAGTGGAGTCTAGCTGGTTTATGAGTCTAAATTTTGGAACCTTTCTGAGACCCAGCGAGATCTTAAAGCAATAGGACTCTTGTTTTCTTAGTTTATGATCTGCCAAACTGAGAGGACCCAATAGCATTGGCCCCTCTTCCAGTGATCATTCATTCTTGGCCTTTATCTGCCCAGAATGTCTTCAGTTTACAGGGAAATACAGACCCATAGAAGCTCTGATGGATGGGATTGTCTTTACTATTGCCCAGGGCTGCCCCAAGTGCCCGTCTCCTGAGTTACCCAGACGAACTGGTCTAAATGCTGCAGAGCTCAAGAGAACACCCAGCCCTCTCTCTAAGACCCCAGCTGGCATCCTTGGGCAGCCCTGTCTCCCAGCCAGCATCTCTCCTCAGGGCTCTGCTTCCTACAGCTTCTCAAATCCCCAAGAAGAAAAATCCCACCAGTAACTCCTTGACTTTTCTTTTGCCTTCTGTTTCTTATTTCATTCTCGACTCAGAGCTAAGCTGCCCCAAGGCCCTCTGAGCCGCAGATCGAGGAATAATCCACTTACCACTTCATGCCGGGGTTCACACCTCCAGCCTCTGCTTCCTTTGGACCCCTCCTCGTCTGCCTCTCTTCTCCATTCTTCTTTCTCCTTTGCTCCGTGGCTAGCGTTGCTGACTGGAAGGATTAAAGGGGCATAAAGGGAGGAAAGGGTACCCTTCCTTTGTCTCTAAGGATGGTCTGCTGGATCTATGAGAGGGGAAGTGAGAAGGAATCAACAAACTGAGAGAGAGCAGAGAAGCTGTGGGAGGTGAGAGAGGCTATGAGGTTGTTCCAGGCCAGGAGAGGTCTTTTTTCCTTTCCTTTCCTTTCCTTTCCTTTCCTTTCCTTTCCTTTCCTTTCCTTTCCTTTCCTTTTTCCTTTCCTTTCCTTTCCTTTCCTTTCCTTTCCTTTCCTTTCCTTTCCTTTCCTTTCCTTTCCTTTCCTTTCCTTTTTTTCTTTTCTTTTTCTTTTTTTAAATAAAACAAAACAAAAACATATCTTTTAAAAATTTTAAATATTCTTTTTAGACAAGGTGTTACTCGTGTAGCCTTGTCTGGTCTGGCATTACAATGTAGACCAGGCAGGCCTTGAACTCACAGAGATCCACTTTCTATTGTGCCGACCCTCATCCGCTGGGATCACCATACCCACCCGGCACATCATTTTAAAAATCAAATTTGTGCTTTGATGGTTTTGAACACGTATGTAATGATGTGCTCTGGTCACTCCTCCAGTCCCCACCCCCTGACCGTGTCTCACTCTGGTTCCCTTCCAAGGAGCCTCCCTCTCGTTTTCATGACTTTTTGTTTTGTCTTGTGACCTGTCGAGCGTGAATTCGAGCCATTCACCAGAGCTTGTAGACTCAGCAGTGTCTACACCACCCAGGGCAAGGACTCCCCCTCCTCCGGCATCCACTGACATCGTTCCTTAGGGAGTGGCCTTTTCAGGCAGAAGCTTGGAGGTTGACGGGTGTCCATGGCACTCTACCCTGAGCTGGCCCATCTAGTATACCTCAGAAGTCAAACATTGTTGGGCCTGGTTAGTGCTTTCTGGGGAAGAAATGAGAGCTGTGGGTGAGATGAGGAGAGACCCTGGGAATTGGGCAGGCTCCATAGAAAGTGAGACTAGAGGCCATCACATAGGAAAGAAAGGTGGATGAGGATATTGGAAGCATTTGTGTGACTCCATTGAGGACCCTCTTTATTTTCTGGGATAAGGAAGATGAGGTGAGAAGGGACACGGGAAAAGACAGAAAAATGTGGGGTGTACAGAAGATGGTGGGAACTCTTCCCCAGGCAAGGCTTAAGTGTGCATCTGTTTGGGACAGTTTCTGGAAAACACTCAAACGAAGGCACCTATGGGATGCTGGCTTGGTTGACTACAATTCCTGGTCCTCCAGAGAGATGGACTTTCTCCTTCCAACCACTCATAGAAGAGTTAAACTGGATCCGGGTCTTGGGTTCCTATGCCATGTGTTCTTTTTAAAAAGCAACTTTAACATTACGTGTGTGTGTGTGTGTGTGTGTGTGTGTGTGTGTCTGTATGTGTTTATGTGTGTGTACATGCGCATACTCTCTTGTACTGCAACTTGCATGTGGAGGTCTCTGGGAGTTGGTTCTTTTGCCTTACCATGTGGGTACTGGGGATCGAACCCAGGTCACCAGTCTTGGTAGCAATCCACTTTCCTCACTGAGCTATCTTTCCTGCCCCTCTTATGCTTCTGAGTATTTTCCACGGTGTCTTTCAGGGGAAGCAGGGATTATGGAGATGTACCACCAGGCCTGCCCTGGTGTGAGCCATCAGTCCCTCTGGATTTGGGACAGTCCTGTCTATCTGCAAAGATAATCTTGTTACGAAGGGCCGAGCTTGAGGGGTAGAGCCCAGCTAAGGCCTGGATTGAAGACTTAGATGTGGAGCTGGACTTGGTGGTGCAAACCTTTAATCTCAGCACTCAGAAGGCAGAGGCAGACCAGCCCGGTCTGCATAAGGAGCTTGGGGACAGCCAGGGCTACACAGGGAGACCCTCTCTCAAAAAATAAAAAAGTGCCAGGCAGTGGTGGTGTATACTTTTTTTTCTGGGGCGGGGTGGTGGTTCGAGACAGGGTTTCTCTGTGTATCCCTGTCTGTCCTGGAACTCACTTTGTAGACCAGGCTGGCCTCGAACTCAGAAATCTGCCTGCCTCTGCCTCCCGAGTGCTGAGATTAAAGGCGTGCGCCACCACGCCCGACATTATTTATTTATTTATTTATTTAATAAGACAGAGTCTCACATAACCACTTCTGACCCTCATGGCTCTTCCCTCCCCACCCCCCAATTGCTAGGGTTACAGGTGTGTGCCACCCTGTCCAGCTATTGTTCAGGTAGGTATTTAAGACCTAGAAATGGTATTGATGAATACACTATGAAGACCCACCCCAGGGCTATGGGTGTGGGTTAGTTGTACTCCTCCAGCTCATACAAATCCCTCGGTTCTGTCTCTAGCACATAAGCCATTGGTACAGCTACATTCCTGTGATTCCAGTGGTCCAGACCTCCAAGGTCATCCTCGGCTATACAGTGAATTTGAGGCCAGCTTGAGGCCAGCTTGGGCTACATGAACCATGTCTCAATCATCAATCAATCAATCAGTCAGTCATTAATCAATCCAACATAGAAATGTGAACCCTCTACCTTCAAGCCTGGCATAAGGATGAGTTGTTATGGTTCAGATAGAAGAACTACTAAAGGTAGTGCCTCCCCAGCTCCAGGTAGGCAGCTTCAACCATCTAACCGACCACTAGCATCCCAGCTCCGTCATCCCACAGCCAGCTGGTTGTCAGGCAGAGGCTTGTCTTGTGCACACGGAGGGCTCTTTGTTAGCTTAGATATGGAGTCAGGCTCAGGGGAGCAGCTGTTACCTGGACATTCTGCTTGGGGGCAGAATGAAGGGCCAGAGGCTGGGTTCAAATCCGACCTTTATGGCCGCAGGCAGGGTTTCTAATCTCTGTGCCTCGGTTTCCTCATCTGTGGAGTGTGACTGATAGTTCTGGCTGGATAGGGTGGGTAGAAGACCGAAGTACATCAGTGTTTGTAGGGTCCTTAGAGGAGCTGACACACGTCACCTCGGGATGGATGTTGGAAGTGCTCTGTTTTCCTCTATAAAATGCAAAGGCACACCGGTTGAGACCCTCACCGACCTTGTGCACATCAGCATTTTAAAAGAAATGAAACACATAGGAGAAATTATAATTTTGCTGGAATTTCTAGAATTCCATTATAACATGGCGGCGGCGGCGGCGGTGGTATGATGATGATGATGATGATGATGACGATGATGATGATGGTGGTGGTGGTATGATGATGATGATGATGATGATGATGATGATTGACTAGGTCATACCAGGCTTGCCTCCAACTCTTTTTTTTTTTTTTTTTTTTTTTTTTTGGTTTTCCGAGACAGGGTTTCTCTGTGTAGCCCTGGCTGACCTGGAACTCACTCTGTAGACCAGGCTGGCCTCGAACTCAGAAATCCGCCTGCCTCTGCCTCCCGAGTGCTGGGATTAAAGGCGTGTGCCACCACCGTCCGGCTTTGCCTCCGACTCTTACAGAGTTGAGACTGACCTTGAACTCCCGAGCTTCCAGTCTCTACCTCCCACTTCTCCCTCTAGTGCACTGGGATTACAGTGGGGGTACACCACGTCTGGTTAGTATTACCATTTATTTATTTATTTATTTATTTATTTATTTATTTATTTATTACGAGCATAAGCTAGAAGAGACTTTGAGGAAGATTTATCTCTATTATTTACAAACTAGTTAATTGCTGCTGATGTTGGGTCCCTGTGAAAAAGCACCATGAATTTCACAGACCCTGACAACAGCTCACAGAGGAGCAGTGACCTCGGTTGACTGCCTGGGCTCCTGTGTCCAGTTTCCATGCATCCTGTGGCTGCCTCCTCCCTGGGGACGAGGGTTCTTCCTGCATGGATGAACTCTGCCCTCCAGTCTCAAGCTAGAAAAGGGCTGAAAGTCTCTCAGACTCCAGGGAGGGGGGAGGGGAGAAGGTCAGGTTGTGAGCTTACCTGCCTGGTTAGAGATGTGTTGCTGCAGTCATTATCTGGGTAATACAGAGCCCACTGGGTGGGGTGCCCTGCTATTTCTTAACCTCCTGGGCAGGCTGGTGTGTGAATTTGAGTTTCTAGAACACTCTTTTGGAAAGCAGGGCTCCACTCTGCTAGACAAGCTGGCAATCCAAACACCAGACCCCTATGTTATTTTTAACTGTCCAGAGGGTTTCCCCCCCCTCCCCCCCATGGTATAATTGATGAGACTCAGTGGCCCAGGCTGAGAATCCAAACTTAAGCTTGGTTTGTATCCCTTGAATGGGCATGTGTCTGATAGCCTAAGAGAAAAGCCACCCTGTTTTTCTGGGTTGACTGCTCTAAATCTCCCTGTCCACCGCAGCCCCCACAGGCCTCCAGGGAAGAGAGATCTCAGATAACCTGAGCTCCAAGTCGGCAGCTGGGCTGGAGGGAGGGCTGTGGAGCTGTTGTCTGTGACCTTCTCCCCCACTACCTCTTTCTGAGTCTTGGTAACTAGGGACAAAGCTGCGTTTCAGAGAGCTTAAACAGGATACTCCGGAGGCTGCCACTCCTGTCTCTGTCTCTTCTCTTGACCCTCTTTTTCGCTCCCCCTTCACTCCCAGAGGGGTAAGCTACCTTCTTACTGCCCTCCAGGGACAGTCCCAGAGAGTGGCTCTTATGTAAGAGAGGGAACTCTGGGGGGGGGGGGGTCTGGTGACAGCTGAGAAAATGTTCAGTTCCCTGTGTCCAGGGGACAATGCCATGTGTCTCCCTGACCTCTCTCAGGCTTCACAAATCTATGGCTTATTTCATGTTGCCTCACTGTCCCTCTGGGCAGCAACATGAGAGGTTCTTGTCCAACATGATTGAGCACACACGTTGTACCAGCTACACTGGCCCTGTTGCATTCGGCGGTAAATCAAACCAGCGCAGGTCCTGTCTTCATGGAGCTTGGGGTTCAATTGGGGAGACAGTTGTCTATCCCATAGTCTCACAGCTATAGAAGGAAACATGGAATCTGTGTTCTGTTGAAGAGTCTATGAAGACAGGAGGGTGTAGTCAGAACTGTTCTGGTCTCATGCGCTGAGGGAAAGTTTCCCTGAGGAGGGACCAGTTCCTGTCTGGTCGGGAGAATAGATGTGCAAAGGTTCTGTGGCCCGCTGGAAGGACCGGTGGGAAGCAGTGAGTTTGAAATACTGGAGAAGGCAGGAAAGCTGGTCATGGCGTGGTAAGGGCTGTGAACTTTATCCTAAAAGCAGGAAGCAGCCATGGAAGGATTGAAGGTAGGAAGCGACACAATCCAGTTCATGTTCTAACTGTTCCCTCCCAGCTATGGAGAGATTTAGCAATGGAGGCTGGGAAGGACAGGATGAGCAAGTCTCTGGGGCGGCGTTTCTAGGTTAAATGTAGAATGTAAAGAGATCCAATCGTGAGCTGGAAGGACAAGGCATTAGCTGCAGAAGGCTTTGGCCCCTGGACTTTGTTTGCCTGCATTGGTTGGCTTCCTTTCCTCCCGTCCTTTGAGCCCACTCATTGAAACGAACTGACACCCTTCCCCTTCCTTGGAAGATTTTTGCTGTTTCCCTTTGGGGTCGAGTCAAGCAGATAGCTTCCCTCTGCTGACCCCGCTGCTGGCTCCAGCTGTCTTTTGGGCTCTCAAGGTGCTGTCTGAGGACGTTCATGTGATGGACTCCTGAGACTGGGGGATGGGTAGGGTCCCAAAGGCCCCTGTTATCTGATTCCTATGCCCTGAACACTCGAAGCACAGTCCTGCTCAGGCCTGCATTGGGAGAAGGCAGTGCTTCCCATGGGACAACGGGAGGCCAAGTGCTTGGGGTTCTAGGTTGTCTCCTTTGGGCACCACAGTGATACAACTGAGGAGACCAGGGCTCAGAATGTGGAGGTATCCTGGTCAACAGATACCCAGTGTCAGAGTTGGCGGAGGAGCAAGAACAAAGCTGGGTGTCTGACTTTAGGTGCAGGTCTCGCTCACTGACCTGTGGAGTTTGCATTGATGGGCCAACCAACTGCGGCTAGAAATGATCCAGGAAGGAAATAATATTTATACTGAGCATGTGCAGGTCTTCCCTTGTCATCCTCACCTTGCTTTCCTTCTCAGCTTTCTTTCCCTCTCATTATGTATCTGTTAGTATTATTACCACCATTACTACTATTACTACTACCCCTCTTATTATTATTAGCTTGGATAGAGTCTTGCTATGTAGTCCTAGGTAGCCTGGAACTTATTATGTGGCCTTGAATTTATAGCAGTCCTCCTGCCTTCTGAGAGCTGGGATTATGGACATGGGCCATGGTGCCTAGCTTTCTTGTCATTTTCTACACAGTATAACTTATACTGTATTTGGCCTTCCAAGTAAATTAGAGCGATGATTTCAAGAGTATGGGAGCACAGGCGGTAGTTGTTTGTGAATACCAAGTGTGCTGGCTAACTTCCTTCCTTCCTTCCTTCCTTCCTTCCTTCCTTCCTTCCTTCCCTCCCTCCCCCATCCCTTCTTGCTTTTTTTGTTTGTTTTAATTGTCAACTCAAAGCAATCTAGAATCATCTTGGAAGGGAGACCCTTAGTTGATAAAATGCCCCCAATCACACTGGCCTGTAGGCAAGTCTGTGGAGCATTTTCTTGGCCCATGTTTGATATGGGAGGGCCAGCTCATTCTGGGTGGTGCTATCCCCTGGGCACAAGGCTGTAGAAGAAAGCAGGCTGAGCAAGCCATGGGCAGCAAGTCATTAAGAATCATTCTTTCCCCGGCACTTGGGAGGCAGAGGCAGGGGGATTTTTGAGTTTGAGGCCAGTCTGGTCTTCAGAGTGAGTTCCAGGACAGCCAGGGCTACAGAGAAATCATGTCTCGAAAACAAACAAACAAACAAACAAACAAAAACAACAACAACAAAAAGAATCATTCCTTCACTTCCTGCCTCCAGATTCTTGTCCTGACTTCCCCTCCTGGTAGACTAAGACAAGGAGCTGAAATTAACCCTTCTCTCCCCAAAGTTGCTCCTGTTCTTACTGTTTATCACAGTAATAGAGAGCAAACAGAGACACCAGCTCATAGAAGGAACTTAAAATCCATAGAGTTTGGTATCATAGGGGTGTTGGAACTAACTAGTCCCCCAGATCATGAGAGTTAATTCTATCCCGTATTACCTTTTTCTCTTCACACTCTTTCTCAGTGAACAGGGTCAAATATACTTTTCTTTCTTTTTTTTTTTTTCTCTTTTCTTTCTTTCTTTCTTTTTTTTTTTTTTTTAAACTTTTGGAACCTTTTCCAGATACAGCAGAGTTCCTCTTCATGATGGACGGTTGCTTTAGGAAGTGCTTCAGATGGCTGTGGGCTCTCTCCCTGCCTGGACAAGCAACAAAAGTCTGGCCAGGTCAGCAGTAGCTAATATGAGGATGGGGGTGGGCCAAGGATGGAGCACTAATGCTAGTGAGCACCACTTCTTATGGGACAGGTTGCCTCAACTGTTTCCTGGCATGGACTGACCTAAAAAGGGCCCCTTGAAGTAGCAGTATTTAGCCACTGTGGCCTTTGCTTCATTTTTATGCAAAAGGCCTTTTGGGTAGCCTGGAGGTTTCATCACATGACAGGAAAGGAACACACTTTAACACGTGATCCTGTAGGTGCAAGATGGGCCCCCGCTTTCTGTCTCTGTGATTCAGCCCGCCCAGGAGGTCCACAGCAACATGTGACTCAGGAGTGGTCCCGCAACTGTGAGGGAATTTCAGGGAAAGAAGAGTCAATTTTCTGGTTCATTTCTTGGGGTGGGTGTAGGGGAGCTGAGCTGAGAGGGTCCCTAACCTGTGAGAAGAAAAAAACTAAAGCGAGAAGAAAAAAAACTAAAGCGTGGAGGAGATGGAATCAGACCCCCAGCCAGGCCACCGACCCCATCTGTTCCTATCTGTAAGGCTCTGCACATCCTAGTGCGGGGTGGAGTACCAAGAACAGAAGTGAGTTTGTGTTCCTTGGGTGTCTTCTGTCTAAGAGACAAGATACACATAGTGAAAATGTCACTCGAAGGCTTTGGGAGTATAAGCTTGTGAGTTGACAAAGTCCCTTGTGTGGCGCATGTCTGCAACTTTCGTCTTGAACTGAGGCAGGAGGCTCAGGAGATTGAAGTCATCACTGGCTATAGTGAGTTTAAGGTCAGCCTGGGATACACGAGGCCCAGTCTCAAAACAGAACACCAGGAAACACCCACCCATCCATTCAGTGGGAGCCAAGAAACAGAGCAAAAGAAGAACATAGTACATATATAAAAATTATAGATACTTCCGTCTACAATTTCTATGTCTTTGTGTGTACATCTGTGTGTATGTACCATGGTACACTGGTGGAGGCCAGAGGATAACCTGGCTATAGTCACCTTTAATCTTTCTTTTTTTTTTTTTTTTTTCGAGACAGGTTTTCTCTGTATAGCCCTGGCTGTCCTGGAACTCACTTTGAAGACCAGGCTGGCCTCGAACTCAGAAATCCGCCTGCCTCTGCCTCCCGAGTGCTGGGATTAAAGGTGTGCGCCACCATGCCCGGCTTCACCTTTTTTCTTCCATATTGTGGGATGAGGGCTTAAACTCAGGTCATCAAGCTTGCTGGTAAATCACTTTATCCACTAAGCCTTCTTTCCAGCCCCCAAGTATTTACCTGCGTACAGATGAGAAAACGCCAAGTTGAAGCAGCTTATTCAAGACCACATGGCTGGTATGTGTGGAGCCAAGCCATGTGGCTGGGTTTGTTCATGGCTTGGATTCAAAACAGCAGCGAACCCCCCTCCCCCCACCCTCCCACCCCCATCTCCCTAGACAGCCTGGGTGGCTTACAACTGCCTAAAACTACAGTGCCAGAGGATGAGATGCCCTCTTCTGGTCTCCATGGGTATCTGCATGAATGTGCCACACATACAGATAAACAGGTACACACACACACACACACACACACACACTAAAACCCCAAACAAACAAAAACCCACTTACCTGTATGGCAGGATAGAGGCTGTGTGTGGCTGCTTTGCCTGGTGGCTTGAGTGGAGAAGGTGAAGGGGCTGGGGTGCAGGTGAGATTGTGTCTACTCAAACCAAGGAACTATAACTCACACAGCTTATCACACTTAAGATCAAATAAACACCAGACAAGCCCATCTCAGCAAGATGGGGCAGAGAGATCCCAGAGCCATGCTTAGGGCCCTTTGGTTGGTTTTGTCTCCCAGCAAGGACATAAAGCAGCACGAACAGGTAGCATTGGCTGAGTGTGCATGTGTGCCACGTTGACTGTACCTTCTGCACACACATGCCTCCTCGCCACTCTCTTGTGGGGCAGTTGTTACACGCTTTCCCATTTACCTGAGAACCTTTGCTGCACACCCCGCAACCCCCCTTCAGCAGCTGATTTTGCCTCAGACTCATTCAAGAGAAGGGAAGCCCCAATGCAGGAACTTTCATGTCTCCCATGTTCTCTGCTTTGCAACGACAGAAGTGTCCCTTTCAGGAGCATTCTCTTTGGGCACCCAGCTGGTAATATCGTTCCCCATGTCACATTTCTATGATCTGGTCTGATGATATCAGAGGTTGCTGTGTGTCATTGTTCACCACTGCTTGCCTTTCTACTTGGAATTAGGGTTCCTGGCTCCAGAGACTTGGCTTGTCATTGGCATCTGTAGCCTGAACGGTCCTTAGTTTGAGGAGTAAATGGTGTAATTCTCACGGGCCAGCACCCACGATCCATCTGCAGGTGATCCTGCTGCCCCACCCCACCCCACCCCACTTTCTATCCTAAAATCAGCTCATCCTCCTCAGACCTCACTATGACCTAAATAAAAGCCCTAGGGCCATCTTTGGCTCCTTTCCCCCCTTTTTCCTCACCCACACTTAGCCCCAAGTCTTTTGTGTGTGTTGGCCAGGAGGGGATACAGGCTAGTACTGGGCATTGTTTAATCACCAGTCTTTACTCAAGACAAGCACGTAACCCCCGAGCTACATCCCTAGTCCACTTATTTTCATCTTGAGACACAGTCTCACCATTAGTCTAGGCTGTCCTTGAAATCACTCTGTAGTCCTGGAAGGCCTTGAACTTGGCATCCTCCTGTCTTAGCTTCCTGAGTATAGCTCAGCCATGAAACTCTATGCCTGGCTCCAAAGGCTTATTGACTTTACCTTGGTCACCTCTGGATTCTGTCCTCCACTCTGGTCACCTGTCATTGAGGCCACAATATGGGCCCATGGGACTACTGGCTAGAGCTACTTAATTTATCTCATTAGGTTATTCCCTTCACAGTTCCATTATGCCATCAGTGGCCCTACTGATTATAAGATTTACCCATCCATCCATTCTTCCATTGTCCGTCCACCATTTGTTGAGTGGCAGCCCTGTGCAGGCCTGTGGGAGGGGCTGGGGAAGAGTAGCCCAACGTACAATCTTTCCTTCCCTATCAATTTTTAATCCCATAAGAAAGGGACAGAAATAAACAGCCCAAATCTCAGAAGCATTATGGGTACTTTTTGTTCATTTATCTATCAATTATTAATGACTTCCCACTATGTGCCAAGCTCTGTAGGTGCTGGGATATAGCAGCTAACAAAGCACAGTCCCTGCCAGAAGGCTCACTTTCTAGTGGGGGAGACCAGCAGTGGCTATGTACACAGTAGAGATGGTGTGCAGGGAAGCAACGCTGGGTCAGGGGCACGTGTGTGTAGGTTTGCCCCTATGTATGGGGTGCTCTTAGATGCTTCTGATGAAAGTGTTTATGGAGCAGACATGTGCAGATGTTGGGGGAAATAGCGTTTCTAGCTTAGGGAGCTGCTGTCCTGAGTTGGGAGCACCTCTGTTAGGGTGTGCAGTGGAGCAAAGGAAGAAGGGAATGGGTGGGGCTTTCTGAGCACCCCCCCCCCCATGCTATGCCCTCTCCTGGGCTCAGAGGTTGAGTCCTACTTGCTCATGAACTTCCCTCTTGCAGACCTCTCTAGCATGTCTGCCCCTGCCGCCCACCTCTCCCTCACGGACTCCTCCAGTCTCGGCTCTTTTTCAGAGCTTTCTCCAGGCAGAACCAGCCACATCTAGACAGGTTTTAGTTCCTGTCATGCATGCACACTTTGCATGGTGGCTTCTGGTTGTCAGTGCCACCTGTGCCACCTGTGGGAACTTCTTGTGTCTTACTAGGTGAGTTTTAGCTCTTAGTCCATTGGGCACACAGTAGGTAGTTCACTGCATATTCAAAGCTCGCTTTGTCACTAGCTTGCATGGATAGAAATGCAGGCTGATGCACTTTTTTTTTCCTTTTACATATCAGTTGCTGTTTTTTTTTTTTTTTAAGAGTCTTAAAGTTCCAATGTGAGCAACAGCATCATGAAATTAATTTGTCACTGGTGCCAGCCTTAGCTGACTCACACCAGGAGAAAGAGTCTCTGAGAGTGCGCTTCTCATCTATGTGCTAATTTCTCTTCCTTTCTCAGCAACCTTCTCTTCCTCCCCTGCTTGTGGGTGGCAATCACCGTCAGGCCAGTGGCACCTGTACCTCCTTCTGTCTCACTGAGCAGGTGATTTCCATCTCTGGGACCAGGAGAGGGAACACACACACACAGACACACACACACACACACACACGAGAGAGGGAGAGAGAGAGAGAGAGAGAGAGAGAAAGAGAGAGAGAGAGAAAGAGAGAAAGAGAGAAACATACATAGATACATGTGCACAAACAGACACCTACACATAGGCACATATACAGAGAAACACCTGTACACAGGAACATACAGATACAAACACAGAACAATAGACACACATGCACACAGATACATATACATGAACATATTATAGATATATAGCCATAATACAAACATTCAGGCATACATATAGACACATACAGAGAAACATACATACACAGAAACATATAGATACACACAGACACACACACACACACATACCACATGCACATAAATACACAGAAACACAAGCATGCATGGACAATGAACTGAATCATGTATCTTTATCTCTCTTTTAAAAAGATTTATTTATTTATTGTATGTTAGTACACTATAGCTGTCTTCAGACATCAGAAGAGGGCAACAGATCTCATTAGGGATGGCTGTGAGCCACCATGTGGTTCCTGGGATTTGAACTCAGGACCTTTGGAAGAACAGTCAGTGCTCTTAACTGCTGAGCCATCTCTCCAGTCCTGTATCTTTATATCTTGAAGGGGGTTACAAAATATACCCCCTTCTTGAGGCTGCAGAGATGATGACTCAGCACTTGAGTGTTGTCTGCTCTTCCAGAGCACCCATGTGGTGACTCACAATCATTTGTAACTCCAGTTCTCGAGGACCTAGCATCTTCTTCTGACCTCCCCAGGCACAAAGCACACTCATGGTGCACATACATAGCACAGGCAAAAGACTCATACACATAAAAATAAAACTGAAATAAAAACCATTCTTGCTGGGGGTGGGGAAGCTACTATATTGAGACGTTCTTATTATCACCTGTTGAGTAGTCAGCCCCATTGTAGGGCTGGACCCGCAATGGTGAATGAAATGGGCAGAGTCCTTGCCACCGCAGATGGAGCGAGTGCATCAGTGCTGCTCTCAGAAGAGATTCTCAGTAAATAAGAGAACTGTCAGGAAGTCCGAGGAGAAACTAACAGGAGCGGGAACTCAGAATGGAGAGTACTGAGGATTAGAATTTAAAACAAAGTGACCAGGGAGGGTCACGCTAAACCTGCCTTTTTAGGATCATCTGAAAGAGGTGATTCAGGCAGAAGGTCTGAGGTTGAAGTAGGAGGTGTTATTTTGTGGAACGACAAGTCTATGGGCGTGGCAGAAGCAGGGGGCGGAGCTTATCTGTAGAGTTGGGAACCTCTGGGGGGCTTTAACTGCATCACCACTGTAGAGAGGTGGCTAGGGGCGAGGCTAGGGGGAGGAGACAGGAGTGGAACAGGGAGACTGGGGAGTGGGACAGAGCTGAGCTCTGGGTGGGAACAGAAACAGGGGCTTCTTCATTTTGAGTCAGATGATAGGACTTGTGAGGGAATTGGGTTAGGAGAGAGATCACCCCACAGCACTGAGCCTGAGCAGGTTGGAGAAGAGCTGGTGAGGACTGTGGGTGGGCGGGCTCCGGCGGGGTGGTGAGACTCTGGTGGTTGTGGGTGGGCTCTGGCGGCTGTGGGTCGGCTCTACTTTGCACTTAAAGCTTGGGGTTTGGGAGGTGCAGGATTTCACTTCAGGTTAGCGATGTCTGGTAGGCAGGGATGTTGCTGGACCTTTCTTTGTTGAGTTTCCACTTGGGGAGATTGGAGCACTGACCCATCGAGTCTCATTGGGACCTTGCGTAAATGAATTACTCTAAAGGTACAGCGAACTAGCTGGGCACTGAGCTTTATAATCCTGTTTTATGTCTTAAGGTGTTTTTAGAATCAGTCCAAGGACTGTTTACCGGCGCCAGAGATGTCTGCCAGTCAGCTATATGCTCAATATATGTTCTCTTCATGCCAGGTGCTGAAGGGATAGCTCAGTAGTCCTCCAACAGCCAGACTACAATGGCGCATGCTCAGATTGGAGAGTCTCTGGGCAAAAGTGCCCAAAGCATCTCTTTTCATTAGATTGATGCTAAGTTAATGGCCAATATAGTACAGACTCTGCGTATGATGAAGTAAGTTAACAATTTCAAAATCTTTACTCATAACATTCTATTTCCATTATTATGATAAATTAGAAAAACTGAAAATGATTGTGTTTTTTTTCCAAGGTGAATTTTCCCCTTCCTTCATTGAGAAATATGTACCAAGTGTAGATATTAGGAAGTGTCATTTTGCGGCCAAGCACCTCCATAGGAGGTGGCTGTGATATTATCAAGATCAAATAAGTTTTCCTTCATAGGGAAACACTAGACTCCTGTACATGCATTCAAATTTACTTAGTTTGTCCTCCAAAGTGCTTGAATTAGTGTTGGGCACACAACACTAAGCAAATGAATTAAATAAGCCAATTATTAATTCCAGAGAGCACAAGTTATCCAGTGGAGAAAATATAATCACAGAATACTATATACCAGTTCTGAACAGAGTTTATATAATCACAGTCATAGAAACAATAATCAGCAAGAAAATAAACATCTATTCAAAATATATACACACTGAGAGGAAGAAAGGGGGGAGAGAGATAGACAGATGGATGGATAGATAAATGGATAGATTGGTAGGCAGACAGACAGACAGACAGACAAGTTGTAGGCAGGCAGCTAGAAAACCAGGGGCGGTGGAGAAAGAAAGTGTATGTGTGTGATAGAGACTGTTTTTTCCCTTTTAGGAAGGTAATAATTGAAAAGTCGAGAACTAGCAGTTAAAAATAGGTTACACAGAGAGGTGTATGCAAATAGCACAGTGGTCAGTTAAAAGCACTAAGCTGCAGCAGACCACTGTTTCATACAATAAAACCAGAAAATGGTCATGAAAATATGGTGAGCCAGAAAGAGTGACAGCCAAGGCTTGTTGAAACCCTAACTGAAAGGGAAAGGTGGCTGGGGATGGGGGTGGGGGTGGGGGTGGGGAGTTCCAGTAGGGGGAGCCCCGGAGAAGTCTAAAGATACCATCCTCTGTCATCTTACCCCTTTGTTTGGCTCCTACCAGGATAACTGAACTCCAGCCTTTAGGCTGTGATTCTGGGCTGGATAGGAAAGCAGGCTGATCAAGCCATGAAGAGCAAGCCAGTAATCAGCATGCCTCCATCAGCTGATGCTTGCATCAGTTCCTGCCTTGGGTTCCTGCCCCGACTTCCCTTCATGATAGACTACAACTGGAGGCTGATAGAAACTGTTCTCCACAAGTTGCTTTTGGTCACAGTAACAGAAAGTAAACTAGGAGTATATTGGCTAGTTTGTTTTTTGTGTGTGTTTGCGTGAACACGAGCATGCGAGTTCCTGCATGCTGCGTGCGTACGAGTGCGCGTGCGCGCATGTGCACATGAGGACCCCATGAATTACCTGGGTTCCAGGCATTGGACTCAGATTACCAAGCTTGTGTCACAAGCACCTTTACCTACCGAGTGCATCTTGCTGCCACTGTTTTGTTTTTTTCGAGACAGGGTTTCTCTGTAGAGCCCTGGCTGTCCGAGTGCTGGGATTAAAGGTGTGCCCCACCACACCCGGCTTGGTTTTTTTTTTTTTTTTTTTTTTGACAGTGGTCTCATGTAGCCCAGCCCGGACTCTACTGAATACACTGTGTAGCTGAGGATGATTTTGAACTTCTGAACTTCCTGCCTCTTAAGTGCTGGGATTACAGGCATGTGCCACTCTATCTGGCTTAAGTCTTTTCTCCCTAAAGTAAGGAAGACGTCTAGTAATTTGGTCACCGAGGTATAAAAGCTTGACTCTCTGCTCCCCTAGCATCCTGTGTGTAGGTCCACACAGAATATAGAAGATGAACATAATGCTGCAAGGAACACGTCTGATGTTCCAAAGGAATCTCTGAGTGGACCCACAGCGCTAGAAGTGAATCAAAAGCTTTGCCTTTGCATAAGGCCAGTTAAGTGCACAAATGGATGGACGTCTTGAACACACCTGGCCTTGGTTCCACAGCTGTGTGACTCTTCTACCATAGCTGTGTGACTCTCCCCTGCCCCCAGCTTATCCCCTCACACACCTCAATGTCCAGCTCCTTAGCTATGTGCCTGGGGACTTGAGTTCCAGCCTCAGAACATATCATGGTGTTGGGGAGGTGGAGGCAGGTGGATTCTTGTCAATGGATGGCAAGCCAGCCTAGCCTTCTCAGTGAGTTCCAGGCTAAGCAGAGACCTCATCTCAAACAGAACAATCACACACACACACACACACACACACACACACACACACACACACACACATCCTTTTTACCCACAAAGAAGTGTTTACAAAGGTTGTTATTATTTGTAGACATAGTGGCAGGAATCGGAGCTCAGGGCCCCTGCCCCCCTACACATGTCCCCAGCAGCAGACAGGACAGACAGGACTACACTATGACCTTGGCTTTTGTTCTTTCTCTCAGGAAGACAAGATTGTTTCACTGTGAATCCTTTTCCTGCATTGCATCAGCCTCTGGTTGGCCATTTACGTTTGGTGGCCAAAGGTTCCTGGTTTTCCTCTCTATATGTGGTGTGGAGGCGCTGCCTAACTATAGCTTAGCAAACAGTTATTCTAAGCTCTTCAAACAGACACCCTGGGCAAAGGGCTCTGGAACAAGTTGCCTGGCCTTCCCTGTTACCCTCTTCTGTGGCTGATTCAGCAGCTCTTCCAGAGCCCTCCTCCAGGCCCTGGGTCTGTCAGGTCACTAATGGAATCTGCTGGAAGTGAATTAACTCAAAAAAAAAAAAGGGGGCTAACAAATCACTTCAGCCGATGGTGTCTGCCCAGGGTAACCAGTTGCTTCCCACGCACTGATGTGTGTTTCCCCTACTTTGCATCTCTTTTCTGGGAGCCCTGAATCAGGAGGAGATCAGAGGCTTCTGTGGAGTCTTAGTTCTGTCGTGGCAGAGCTATGGCCTGCAAGGTGAGAAGGCTGTGCAGCCCACTGTCACCTCTTGTGGGAAGCCCAGGACTGCTGTTTTTTTTGTTTTTTGTTTTTTCCAACTGGACACTAACTATGTTGGAAAATGCTTCCACTAGATCACCTGTAGGAAAGTCTGTGGGGGCATTTTCTTGATTAATGATTGATGTTGGGAGGCTCAGCCCATTGAAGGTAGTGCAACCCTTGGGCAGTTGGTCTGGGGTGTATAAGAAAGACAACTGGGCTAGCCATGGGGAGCCAAGCCAGTAAGCAGGCTTCCTCCTTGGTCTCTGTTTTAAGTTCCTGCCTCCAGGTTCCTGCCCTGACTTCCCTCAGTGATGGAGTGTGAGCTTGGAGTTGTAAGATGAAACAAACCCTTTCTTCCCCAGTTGTTTTTGGTCACAGTGTTTTATCACAGCAATAGAAACCCTAAGACAGTGACTTGTGTCGAGTCAGAGCTGAGGAAAGGAGCAGCAGATAGCTATGTTCTTAAGCCTGGGTGTGGGTTGCTCGTCTTCCCTCTCTAGAAGACCATATCCTGCAAGGTGGGGGTCCCTGCTCCTCAAGGTCTGTCTAGACTCCTTAATTCTTAGAAGCTTGAGGAATTCCCTAAGTAGGCTGGGAAACAGACTTCTTCCATAAGTGCCAGGCCCTCTCCTCTACCTTTCTCTTCTTTTCTTTCCTGCTCCACCCATACCCCAGAGAATAAACTGAGGATATTCTGCCTGGGGCATGGGAAGTCACCTTCCTGGACTGGTCAGAGAAAAGAGGTATCCACTGGTTCTACTTTAGAGGAGAAGGTATAAGGGAGCAGTTTTAAATCTGTGGGTCGCCACCCCTTTCGGGGTCCAAAGACCCTTTCACAGGGGTCAGTATCAGATACCCTGCATATTTATACTATGATTCAAACAGCATCAAAATAAGTTATGAAGTAGCAATGGAAATAATTTTATGTTGGGGGTCGCATGAGGAGCCATATTAAAGGGTTAGGAAGGTCGAGAACCACTGGTCTGTGGGGGAAGACTCAATAGGGTGGGAGGATCCACGGCTGTATTCCTTAGTTTCCTGGGAAGAAGAGATCTAAAGTAGTGGAATTGAGTCTGGGTGAAGGGAACCATGAACTGCTCTTGCTGGAAGCCATCGGAGAGAGTGAGCTCTAGAAAGGCCTGGACACCGGGCGAGGCATAGTGAAAGTGACCCTCACAAATGCTATTTCTGTGCGACCCACATAGCTCTCTGGCAGCAGTGCTCCATCTAGATTCTTGAACCTAGTTTCTTGATACCTAAGGACAGGGATTAGCATGGAGAGCATGTAGCATTGATGCTCATGTGTGGAGCCATTAAAAGACTCCTGAGGAGTGAGGTCCCTAGCTAACAGTAGCCCCGATGCTGTCCTTTCTCCTGTCCCAGTGACTCAGTTATCCGTGGACCAGAGTCCCACATGCTGCTCACATTCTGTTCTCACATCCACTCCCCACCTTGCCTTGGCCATTGGGTTTCTGAGAACGGTTTAGCTGCAAATTTCTCTATGAAACTCAGCTGAAAAGTGGTCCGTGGTAGTGTGCACCGTGACCCTAGAACGTGGGAGGTAGATGCAGATGAATTAGGAGTTCCCAGGGCATCCTCAGTGGTGTAGGGAACTTTAGGATTTGGAGGACATGAAACTTGTGGCCTCCCCTGAAGAAAACAAATATCCAGGAATAACAACCTCAGCTCTGTAGAGTTGGCAGACTCCACGGAGAGCGCCAGAGCTGGGGATGGAGCTCTGTGTCTCAGTGTGGGCAGGAGCCAATCACAACCCAGGACAGTCTTCAGCACAGCCTTTCCAGCCTTGTACTTCAATGCAGCAAGCAGCTCAGTGCTGCATCTACAAACTGTGCCATGACACTGCACTGGGCCTCTGTTCTGTGTCTATAAAACGGGGCTAATAATAGTGGTCTACTACTTCCCCAGGCATAAGGATGAAGTGTGGCACATGGGAAAGGACATTGAAAGTAGGTAAGGAGAGGGTTAATTCCTGGTTCGCCCATGGTTTTGTTTCTAAGTATGTCATGGCAGGTAAGCAAAAGCCATAGGGGGTTTCACTGTGTTCATCTCCCAGGCAGAAAGGTAGGGGAGGAACCGTAGCTGGAGCAGAGGGAGCTGTAGCTAGAGCATCCTGGGTGATAACTAGAAGGTGTGGCAGTGTGTAAGGCAGGGATCGAGCTGGCAGAAGCTGATTCTAGGCCTCCCAGGTCGCTGTCTCCCACCTCTCCCGCCTGTTACGTTTTCATATTCCATATCAAAGTCTCAATCGTTCTTTCAAGTCCTGTGTAGTCTGGGCTCTGATCATCTGGGGACTGCGCCATTCTTATTAATATTAAAGGTGAGGGCTTTCTTAGTGACTTCCCTTCGTTTCTGAATCAGTCTTGGAAAGAAGAGGGCAAAACTGGAATGGGAAGGACATTTGTGCCCGGAAAGGAATGCGTTCTGGTTTGTTGCACAGATTTGGGCTCCCCCTGGTGACTTCAAGGATTGTGTTGTCAAATGTGAACAGTCAATGATTAGCTTCGGGACTCCTGTGACTATGAAAGGCTTTGATTTCAGGGCGAGATCGGAATTGACAGTTTGATCCTGGAGCCTCCTATTGCCCAATACCAGGAGTGCAAGGAACTCAGGATCTGCACTCGATGGCGGGTCCCAGGTACTGATTTGCTATCAACTCTGTCTAGCTCACTAGTTTGCAACCTGTGGGTTGCAATGCCTTTGGAGATCATGTGGCTTTTTTACAGGGGTTGCCTAAGACCATCAGAAAATTCAGATACTTACATTACAATTCATAAAAGTAGCAAAATTACAGCTATGAACTAGCCTTATGGTCAGGGGTCAGCACAACATGAGGAACTGTATTAAACGGCCCCAGCATAAGGAAGGTTGAGAACCACTGATCTAGCTGAACTTGTGAGAAAAACATGTCAGGGCTGTGGCTGTTGCAAACAAATAAGGTTTTCCAATCAGCCACCTCACTTCAGCCTTATTTTACTTCATTTCTGATTGCCTAAAACCAGTGAGGGCCTTGGGAGGTGAGGTCTCCATTTTCCAAGCCTCCAACCTAAATTTCTCTAAGTAAACACTTTGATAGCTAAAGAGGTTTTGACCCTTCGAAGAGCCCACCTTTTAAGAGGAGAAAAAGTTGGCTTTAATAATTGAAGGGACATCCTTCTGTGGGATGTTTTTGTGACAGTGGGGTGAGTTTTCTGAGGACTGGGATCTGAAGCCAGGTTCATCTGGTGGGGGCAAGTGAGGATGGAGGAATGACTTCTCAGCTGGATTATCCACAAGGAAGCGAAGGAGGCTAAGGTGTTGCTGGTCTGGTAGGTATGTATCAGGTCTATATGTCTGACTGCACAGCATGTTGCTAAATACAGCCTTCTCTTTCATCCCGTGTGCATCTCGGTGTGCTGTGTTCCAGGGTAAGCCATCTAGGTGTTGTCGGTATTGTGAGGAAAATTTGCCGTGTTTTGGGTGTGGTGGTGTAGGGTCTCATGTATCCCAGGATGGCCTCAAACTTGCTGTGTGTGGGAGGATGACCCTGTTTTCTCCTGCCTTCCAAGTGCTGGGATGACATGTGTGTGCTATCACTCCTGTCCCACGAGTTCGTAATTCATGTAGGTAGCAAGATGTTTTCAAAATCTACCCTGTACTTTGCATAGAAAACAGATATATTGCTGGGCAGTAGTGGCACATGCCTTTAATCTCAGCTCTTGGGAGGCAGAGAGAAGTGGATCTCTGTGAGTCTGAGGTCAGCCTGGTCTACACAGAGAGTTCCAAGCCAGCCTGGGCTACACAGAGAAATCCTGTCTTGGAAACCAAAACCAAAACCAAAACCAAAACCAAAACCAAAACCAAAACCAACCAAACAAAAGGTGTGTGTGTGTGTGTGTGTGTGTGTGTGTGTGTGTGTGTGAACTCAGAGGGACACATGACATACAACATTCTTTGGGAGAAATAAGTGAGTATGTTTCTCATTTTGTGGCTTTCAACACTTAAAAAGCAGCACATTATTTTTAAAAATTCATAGGATGTAAGGGCAGAAAATAAGGGAAAAGAGAGTCCGAGGCTGGAGAGAGAGCTTCAGTGGTTCAGCGTGAATACTGCCTTTGTGTAGTACCTTAGCTCAGTTCCCAGCACCCAAGTAGGGTAGGTCAGAGCCATCTGTGTCTCTAGCTCCAGGGGACTCTGACACTGCCGTCTGGCTTTGGTGGACATCTATACTCATGCCCCCCTTCTCCCATGTATTTAGAAAATAAAATCTTTTAAAAAATATGTATTTTATGTGCACTAGTGTACTGCCTGCATGTCTGTGTGAGGGTATCAGATTTTGGAGTTACAGTTGTGAGCTGCCATGTGGGTGCTGGGATTTGAACCCAGGTCCTCTGGAAGAGCAGGCAGTGCAGTCAGTGCTCTTAACCACCGAGCCAGCCACCCTAAGCAATACGATTTTTTTTTAAATAAAAAGATTTATTTCATGTATGTGAGTACACTGTAGCTGTCTTCAGACATACCAGAAGAGGTCATCAGATCTCATTACGGATGGTTGTGGGCCACCATGTAGTTTCTGGGAATTGAACTCAGGACCTCTGGCTGAATGTAGTCAGTGCTCTGAACTGCTGAGCCATCTCTCCAGCCCAAGAAATACAGTCTTAAGAGAGACTTCTTCCCTATGTGCCATTGGGCTCTCCAGATCCACAGCTCTCTTCATGGATTCCCTTCCATGGATTCCCATGCTGCTGTGAGCATTGTATCTGTGTATGTCTGCAATTCTGTGTCAGCATGGATGTTAAACAGTCAGCTGTAAAGCCATTTCCCTTACTCCTTTGATGGTTGGTAAAGGAGAGAAACCCTGTTCTCATCCTTTAGTGGACTCCTTCCTAAAAAAAACACTTCAGTCCCTCGTAAGTCTGTTCTGTGCTGCGTATGGCATGGACTCTGTTTAGGAAAGTCTATGGTACGTAGGTTTGTGGAAAGCAAGTTACTCCAGGTGTTGAGCATAATGTGGGCTGTAAGCATCTATTGCACACACATCATCGAGGAAGGTAGAAGAAACACTGCTCACTCACATAGGCTGAGAACAGGCTGGTTTAATAGTGTCTGACCAGGGGCATACTAGTTTTCCAGGAATCTCAGAACAAAATTGTAAAGGTTGGCTAAACATGTAACGTGAGAACGTGTGACATTTATGGCCAACTTGGTGACAGGCTGTGATCCTTATGGGTATGATTACCTGGATCTGTTTCCTCAAGATGCAAAGACCAGTTGTGCAGGACACCGCCTCTGCATGCACGCAAATCCGCCCTGCCTCCTTAGGAAAGGAGGGGGCTGGGGGAAGAGAACTCAGTGTGGCAAACGGGACCCAGATTTTGGGTTGAACTCCGCCCATGTGTTTGCTGTAGATGGGTTTTGGAGACCAATCTGGTTCATGGAACTCTTTTTCCGGTTTCTGGTATAGACTTGTGCCTAAGTCTCTGACCCTCCTTTGCTTTGTGACCTCCTAGGGGACAGAGCACCAGGAAACCTCTCAAAAGGTAGCCTGATGGTCGGCTGTTCTGCCGTCCATCTCTTCCTTTATTCTATGTCTGTGGGTTCATTCTTTCTCTGCAACCCGAGTCTCTCCAGAGGACCAGGTCTGGGGCGCAGAGCTCAGAGCTCCTTTTGTTTCTTCCTCTCCTCCCTCCAACTACCCGACTTCCCTTGCTGGGCTCCAAAAGGGGTGATGCTTGCCTTGAAAGCATCTTTTGAGGATTAATTGATGTCTGCTCTTTGCTTTGAAGAGGAGAGAGAGAGAGAGAAAGAGAGAGAGAGAGAGAAGAGAGAGAGGAAAGAGAGAGAGAGAGGGGAGAGGAGAGAGAGAATCTATCAAGTCCCTAGGCTGTCCTCAAAGCTCTCCCTCCCTTGTTCTAGCTGGTGCTTGGTCTGGCCAACGGAGGTGCAGAACGAGCTGGCCTGTCATGATTACCTTCCCGAGCCCTTTGCTTTCTCATTGCTGGCGGTGGAAGGGCTCAGTGCCTCAGCAGGGAGGAAGAAGCCCTCAGGTGGGCATGATACACCATCTTGCTTTTGTTTTTTGTTTTTTAACCTGGAGAAAGAATATTATCATCGAAACGATCATCCCCCAGGGAAAGTTGGTTTGTGGCCATCTGTGACATTTTCTCATTTGGAAATTGTTCTCTTCTCTCTCTTTTTAAAAAGCTTCCTAAGTGTCAGAGGCAAGAGGAGTTATAATCTGTCACCTCTCAAAGCAGTCCCTCTGCCAGGCTATTGATATGTTAATTTCATGAGGTTCAGGGAGGCAAGGATGACACCCTGCTTCAAGATAAGTATTTCCGTCTCAAAGAATTCTTTGTAAACGGAAGAAAAGGAACCTGTGAGCTACTTATGGGGAAGAGCCAGTTAATGCAGTATGTGTTAAGAGACAAGGGGTTTGGCCTGGCACCATCGTCAACACTTGGATGAGGATCAGAAGTTCTGGGTCACCCTTGACTACATAGCTGAGGTGGAAGTTAGTCTGGGTTACATGCAACCTTGTCTCCAAAGAAAGGTCTATTTTGGAGGTCATGCCAATCGGAATTAAAATGAATCAATGGTAGCCTCAGTTGTATTGTGACCGTAGAAGACAAGACTGCATGTCCAAGCCAGCTAAGCACATTGGAGTCCTCTTTCAAGGCTTTGGATGGCACCAGGGTGCAAGGAGCGTTAGAGCACCCAAGGCTGAGCTGACCTTCCAATAGGGTAGCCAGAGAGCAGCCTTTACTTCTTGGTGTTTAGATTAACTGTCTGGCACCTGATCCTCAGAGAGCCTTTCCAGCATTTCAGGGCTTGCTGTCCAGAGACCGTTCTTCCTTTCTATGGTATTCCTGGCTACTTGGAAAATCTGAAGATCTGGCAATCTGGATCTTCATTCCATGGAGACTGCCTGCTGATTTGGATAAAGCCATGAGACTGCCAGCTTCCGGCAATTGTTACCTGTCTACAAGTGAATGAGAAGGAGTGTTTACTTAGAACATGCTTAGGTGAGTTGACACAATCAAGGATTCAGGCTGAGAAGGGATTAGCTTTCTAGAAAGGTCACCCCTTAGCAGGTTAGGGTTCATAGGCTATTTACAGAAGACTTGATAAAGAATAAATCCTGGAGGGAGGAGACGAGTGTCATGATTATGCTACACAGTAGAAGACATGTTTCTCAAAGAAATACCCACTGTGTGGTCACTATGGCCCACTGTATGCCCACTGGGTGCCCAATGCATGCTCACAGCTTTGCAACCCTGCTGTGGTTGGCTCAAGAGACCTCTGTCTAGTGTCAGCCCTGTAGGGCTTGGGACATCAAGAGCTTGATGGATCTTGTGTGCTGTTAGCCAGCATGGACTTGCCCTTGACGCCACCTTGGAGAGCAGGAGGACCAGCTCTTCCTCCCCTCTCAGTTTGCTCATCAGTGTGGAGACACTAGTGCAGGTGTTGTAGACTCAGAGCCAGAGGGTTCGGCAGGCTCTACAGAGGAAAGAAGCGAAGTCTTCATGGGAGAAGTGGCAGAGCTGAGAGCGCTGGAAGGGCCCTGTTAGCCTGATGGGATGTCCAGACTTTCCCACCTGGGGGAGGGGAGTCCAGTGTTGTCAGAGCTCTCAATAGGTTTACAATAGGAATTTGTGTACACAAACTCCAACAACTTCTTTAAACCATTACTCTATTTTTAATCAGGTCTTGCTCTGGTTAGGCTAGTCTGGAACTCGCTATGAAGCCCACCTTTAACAATTATTCGCTCAGTGGTTAAGAGCACTGGCTGCTCTTCCAGAGGGCCTTCTTTGGTTCAATTCCCAGCATCCACATGGCAGCTCACATCTGTAATCCAGCTCTAAGTGATCTGACAGGCACACACAGACATACAGCACAAACACCAATGCACATAAGATAAAATCATTAAAAATTATTTTATACATATGTATGTTTTCCTTGCATGTATGTCTGTGTACTATGTGTGTGCTTGGTGCCGGCAGAAGCCAGAAGAGACTTGGATCTCCTGGGGTTGTAGATGGTTGTTAGCTGCCACGAGGAAGCTAGTAATCGAACCTGGGTCCCCTGGACGAGTAGCCAGTGCTTCTAACTGCTGAGTCATCTCACCAGCTCTCTTCTGCTGCTTTTGGAGCACCAGGGTTCTAGTGTCTACACTCATATCTGGCAAGAATGTTTTTCTCTTATGGGACGGAGCCTAGGGATGCATGCATGCTAGATAAGTACTCTTCCACCAAGCTACATCCTTATCCTGAAAGCTTCAAATATAATGAACAAGTTCTTTAAAAAACATAGTGTGGACCACAGGAAACAAGTCTGGCCTCGAACTCAGAAATCCGCCTGCCTCTGCCTCCCGAGTGCTGGGATTAAAGGCGTGTGCCACCACACCCGGCAGGAAACAAGTCTGGGCACAATATTAACTTATGCCCTTAGGTTTGTAAGACCTGGATAAAACTTCTCTATTGGGCCATTGACTTGACTTTTTGAGTCCAGTACATAAAGAACGATCTCTTGTAGATAAAGAATTGGGATTGGAAACTTGGACTATTCTGTCAGCAGGCTAGATCAGCATGTGGGCTTCAGTGAGGATTGCTGTAAGGCCCGTAGGAAATCCAGGGACAGCTGAAGGGGAAGTGTGCATACTGTGGGTGGCAGTGGGGGCAGGTAGGGTGCAGAGGTCAGGGATGCTGCAGGAGGAGAGGGCGGGAGTGAGCTGGCACGGACTTGGAGCTAAGGCTGTTTATCCTCTGCCCTCATGTAGCCTGGTGGGTGTGCACACCCCTGCCAGCCATGCACAGAGGAAAAGAGTCACAGTTATCAGAAACAGCTCTGGGCATCTACTGGGACGAGCATGGAACTTGGCCCAGCCCTCCAAATTTGTCCTTGTAGTTAGGAATCGAAGCTCGTCATACACAAAGAGACACAGGGCAGCTGGTGGTAAAGAAAAGAGTAAGTGTGGGTTCAGAGAGCCCACGGCTTGGATCTTCTCTTGTTACTAGCCTTGCTGCTGGACCAATTACTGACCTTTGGAGGGGCATTGTGGGGGATTGGATGGGCTAATTTGCCTACCTTCTGGGGTTGTTTTGAGGAGTAGCTGGACACGAGAGCCACAGCGCATGAGTTCAGTTCAGAGCCTGGCACACAGTATGTACTCAGACTGAGCTATTATGAGACAAGCAGTAACCTCAGCTAACGCTGTTACTGTTGTAACACAGGTTACATTGTAACATGTAACTTCCATTGTCCCGGAAGAGAGCTGACAGGAGACTGAGCGCAAGGTCACCTAGTCCTGGTCCCCACTGCAAATGACTTCCTAAACGCAGATCCTCTAGCCTGTCTTTCAGGTGAGCAGGAGATGTAGAACTGGCCTGGATAGGCATCATCTAAGGGCCCTGAATAAGCTTCTGGGGCCCTGGCTCTATATCTATTACATAATGGCACTTTCCCCACAATCTGTTCACAAATATTTACTGAGAAACTACTATGACCCAAACCCCGAGAAAGAGCTTTTGGGCACGTTGAACACAATAAGACAAAGTATAACCATTTTATTAGTTTAGTCAGTTCTCTCTCTCTGTGTGTGTGTGTGTGTGTGTGTGTGTGTGTGTGTGTGAGATAACTTTTAGGAGTCAGTTCTGTCCTTCCACCCTGGGTTCTTGAGATTGAACTCAGGCCAGTAGGCTTGAGAAGCAAGCATTTTTACCTACGGAGCCGTTTTGCCATCCCTGGAGTACAGAGATGCTGAAGCTAGCATATAGGCTAAGCTGCTATGACAAAGAGATCCCCAAATAGAATGGCTAAGACAGGATTTATCTGCCAAGTAAGTCCTAAGGCAAGCATATTAGATTGACATGCAGGAGTTTTTGTTTTGCACCCTTAAGTCTGTCTCAGAGTGTGGGAGGTAGGAGGTGGGGAAATCCAAGGCAAGCGGCTTGTCTTGAGAAGGAGCAATTCTTGTGCTGTTGGCTGGAATTTAGTCACATGCTGCATCTAGCTGCAAGAGATGCTGGGAAATGTAGTCTGTAGTTGATAATGGGGTTGTAACAAAGAGAAAGAATGTTGATTACTGAGGTGCAATTAGCAGATCTAAGTAAAATAGGTGGTGACCAGAAAAGGGAGGACTTTCTTCTCTTTTTGGAGTAGGCAACTGTCTCACCCTCTGTGGTCTGAGGCATTTGGTACCTTGGAACTGGATTTCAGACTCTTCCAGAAAGTTCTGTTCTGTGCCTCATTGCAACAGGTGTGGTTTCTGACTCTTGCTGCCTTCCAGGAAGTAGGGCAGATATGGGAGAAAGTGGTATTTGTTGGAAGGTGCTCGTGGTGCACGTCTTTAATCCCAGCACTTGGGAGGCAGAGGCAGGCGGATTTCTGAGTTTGAGGCCAGCCTGGTCTACAAAGTGAGTTCCAGGACAGCCAGGGCTACACAGAGGAACCCTGTCTCAAAATAAACAAAAAACAAAACAAAACAAAACAAGACAAAACAAACAAACAAACAAATGACTCCATCTCAAAAAAAAAAAAAGACTCCATCTCAGTCTCCACAGGACAGTGGTTAGTGCTGGAGTAGGCATAGTAACGGAGAGGCTGGGTCAGACTAGCTTATCCCCCTTCCCTTAAGGCAGACGAAAGCTCTGTTGTTGCCTATGGGAGCTGATTGAAGTTGGGCCTTCCATCTAGAGTCTCAAATGAATTGCCGACGACCTCATCTCTTCTCTGGATTTTATGTACAGTCAGAAAACTTCATCAGAAGGTGCAAGGTGCACATGAGTGCTTAGCTCACACCTTATTCTGAATTAAGAAAGGTGCCTGATGTTTCTTAGGCTCATAGCTACTGTCTACTGGGTTTGAGTTTGAATGTGGGTCTATAATGTGTTACAAACTTTGTCATACTGCTCTGCTATCTTCATGTTTCATTGTCTGGGGCACCTGGTATTTCTCTCTGACTCTCCATCTTCTGAGCCAGGGGTGGGAGGGTGTCACGGGTATTTACTCTGAAGCCTTCTGAACAGCATTAATGAAAGAATAGGACTGGTTTCAAATCCAGGAAGAGAGAGACCATTGTCTAACTTATTATTTAGTGAAATCCTGGATGCCTCTGTGAACCTCATCGTTGTAAACCCCACATCAGTGTTTTATACATCTGAATTGCCTCTGGTTCAGCACAGCGCCCCGCACATGGCCAAGACTTAATACACGTCTATTAAGAAACATCATGAGCACAGACTAGGGACCACGCCTAGCTCTGTAACCTACCTAGCAGCCGTGTACCTCTGGACAGTGAACTTACCCTCTCTAGATCTTCATTCCAGACTGTATGATGGGAAATATATCAGAACCTACTTCATAGAC
This sequence comes from Mus musculus, assembly GCF_000001635.26. Lineage (NCBI taxonomy): Eukaryota > Metazoa > Chordata > Mammalia > Rodentia > Muridae > Mus > Mus musculus. Next base: position 83,443,205 of record NC_000078.6, on the reverse strand, counting down.
AGAGACAAGATATGCGAGCTCTTCTAGAAATACCTAGACCATGCAAACCCGTCGTAAAGCATTAGCCGTTATTGGACCATTAATGACTAAGTGGCAGCCCAAGTCTGCCTGCTAGAACTTTATATCATGACTCTTTTCAATCTCCTTCTGTTTTGTTGATGTTGATTCAGTCCCCAGTCACACATTTGTTTGCTGCACAAAACAATCACATCTTTTTCCTCTCGTTCCAACAACTTAAATAAATTTTTAAGAAATGCTTTATGTATATGGGTGTTTTGCCCACATGTGTGCCTGAGCCCCACATATGTACCTACCTGGTGCCTGAGGAGGACAAGAAAAGGGCACTGGATAGATTCTTGAGAACAGGACAGACAGTTGTGAGCAGCCATATGGGTGCTGGAAATTGAACCTGGGTCCTCTGGATGAGCAGCCATGCTCTCGACTGCTGAGCCATTTCTCCAACTCCTGTACTCTTTTTTTTTTTTTTTTTTTTTTTTTTTGGTTTGGAAGGGAAACAAGAGCAAAAGACATATAGTCTGTTGCTATGTGCCATAGCACTCATCTGCTAATAATCCTAGCTGTTTGTGATGCAAACCAGGGTTTGGCTTTGAGGGCAGTTTGAGGGATTCATTATCGTGGACAGAGCCTGCACATCAGGATTCTAGAAAAGACGGGACATTGAGGATTTGCATTGTCTTTGACCCAGGACGACCTTGGAAGACATTGCTGTTTGGGAGTCAGAATCTCCCTTGGAGTAGGGGTGTCTTTTCTAAGAAGTACTTAAGGAGAAGATATATGGTTTACCAGCTTGTTGTGACCTCATGTTGAGGACTGGTATGCATATCTTGGTATTGTTTGGTCTGTTTAGAAAATACTCTTTGTATGAATCCTCCTTAGGTGTGATCCCCAACACTGTATAGTGGAACGTGCCCGTAGTCTACGGACTTAGGTGGAGGCAGGAAGATCACAAGTTCCAGGCCATCTTCAGCTACATATCAACTTTGAGGCTAGCCTAGGCTACACAAGAGCCTGCTCAAACGAACAAAAACCAGGTTTTAGAAAGGACACATTGAAGAATTTACTTCCTGTGGTGGTTTGCTTTAGACTGGCCTCTATAAATTCATATATTTGAATGTTTAGGGAGTGGCATTAGGGAGTGTGGTCTTGCTGGATAGGTGTGAAGTTGTTAGAGGATGTGTGTCACTGGGGGTGGGCTTTAATACCTCAGGTTGTTTTTCTCTCCTCCTCCTCCTCCTCCTCCTTCTTCTTCCTCCTTCTTCCTCCTTCTTCTTCCTCCTTCTTCTTCCTCCTCCTTCTTCTTCTTCTTCTTCTTCTTCTTCTTCTTCTTCTTCTTTTCTTCTTCTTCTTCTTCTTCTTCTTCTTCTTCTTCTTCTTCTTCTTCTTCTTCTTTCTTCTTCTTCTTCTTCTTCTTCTTCTTCTTCTTCTTCTTCTTCTTCTTCTTCTTCTTCTTCCTTCTTCTTCTTCTTCTTCTTCTTCTTCTTCTTCTTCTTCTTCTTCTTCTTCCTCCTCCTCCTCCTCCTCCTCCTCCTTCTCCTCCTCCTCCTCCTCCTCCTCCTCCTATCTCTCTCTCTCTCTCTCTCTCTCTCCATTCAAGACAGAATTCCTCTGTGTAAAAACCTTGGTTGTCTTGGACCAGGTTGGCCTTGAACTCAGAGATTCCCCCTGCCTCTATCACCCAATCTGCTGGGATTAATGATGTGTGCTACCGCTGCCGGTTTAATACCTCAGCTTTTAAGGGACTCACTTAAGAACCAGACTATGGCTGTGAGCTCCCTGGTAAGCAGAGTTGAGGATGCTTATCTGGAGGATGGAGTAAAGGGAGATAGCATAAGAATGTAATCCCATTTAAATAAATTATCTGTGCATGTATATGCATAAAGAAATGCATAAATACGTATGTGTGAATGAAAGTAATCAAAGAAAAGAAGCTCCTGGGCCAGTTAGCTGAGGAAAGGCAAGGGCTTGTCTTCTAATTGGAAGCATTCACACACACACACACACACACACACACACACACACACGTTTGTGTGGTTAAGAGTCAAGGACACTGATGAGAAGTGAGTGGCTGAACGCAGGCAATCCCCTGGTAGTGCATGCTGTGGGCAGACATTCTCTTGAGTTTTCGAAGTGAACTATTTTTACTCCCATTTTACAGATGAGGAAAAGCAACTGCAAGTCACTGAAAGGCTCTACACTGAATCAGTGATGCTGAGACTCAGGTCTGGGTCTGCTTGTTTGCCAGGGGCCCCAGCTCTTTTAGTGCCACATTATTACGGCCACAGGTTGGAGCCTGGAGGAGGGCTGGCGTGCTCATATCTGCCATTACCCTGGTGAGATTCCACCAGCTGGTACCAGAGCTACTGCCTGCTGCCTTCCTTCACTTTCTGTAAGCGTCCCCACAGACCTCAGGATGGGGAGAGAATGAGGAGGTGTGCTACAGGCTGTGGGCCCCACTGGAAGGTTTAGAATGAGGTCACCTGCCTGGGGCCAACACCCTTGTTCTTTGCTTATAAGTTGTAGGCTGAGCCTCCTGCCCAGAGAGTAGATGGTTTTCTAGAGCCCTGGTCTATCTGCCTGGAGAGTCAGGTTCTTTTCAATGAGTCACTGTTGTCATTGTCTTTGTGAACAGGGACATTGTGAGCTCCTTAAGGGCTGGGACTAGGTCTCTGTCATGCTCTTAGTGCCTGACATATAGTAGGAAGGCAAGGACATACTTCCCAGTGGGAACCTCAACTCTAGGAGTGGACAGCATGTTATCTGGGAATGATTTTCTTCACATCCTCTGTATTCCTCCGTGTGGGCTCATGTGTGGGAGCCATACTTCCCATCTTTATTCCTCTTTGCCCTTATTTTCCTTAGAAAGTGGCTTTCTCTGGCCTATGAGACCAACCTAGGCCCTGACCACATCCCTCCTCTCCTTGCTGTCTGATAGGAGGTGCTGAAAGCCTTTTCTTGGTTCGACTTCTATTTAGTGGATCAGCGGAGCTTGCCTGTATCTCGGGAGCTTCTCCCACGAGGACTACACAGTCTAGACAGCATGGCTCACCTGGAGCCAGGGATGATGAGGGCTGACCTCTTGGTAGGTCCCCAGGCAGATACTGGTAAAAGGATGTCCTTTAAGGAAGAGGAAAAAAGAAAATCTACCCACATGGAATGATGAAAGGAATGATATCACAGTTGGCATGGCAACGGCAGGACCATCATAATCTCCCCACAAGGTGGTCAGAACCCAAGGGAGGGCTGAGATTCTCTGCTTACCTTCTCACTTTGGACAGGCAGGAGTGGTGTGGGATGGAGGATGGGCTGCTTGCCCAAGGGCCACAACAGGCCTGGGGCCTGGATTTTGTCTCCAGATCTGACTCCCTGATCTGACAATCTCCCAGGGGTGTGTGTGATTGCCACCCCCTAGCCTCTGTGTTCTGTCCATCTCCTATCCTGCGTGGGACTGGAGGTGTGGCCAGAGATGGGGTGGAGCAAGAGAGCAGGGATCCGTTGCTGTGGATGGAGTAGAAGACAGTTGTATGGAGTTCTATAAGAGTTCCTGAGCTAGCTGTGTCTTCAGCTCCTCCTTCCCAGGGGCTCCAACCTCCTCTGAGGAATGCACCACTGGCCTCCTGCTCCTCGCCTGCGCTCTGTGGAGTTCTGCCAAAAAGGTGGTGTTGAGCTGGGTCCAAACCACGTAAGTTGTATTAATCTCAAAGCCACTTCTTTCCCATACCATGAGAGATGAAGGTCCAAGTGACTCCTTAGTCATGAGGATGCCATAGCGAATGCTGTCTCGGGCAGGTGCTTCTCCAGCACACAGCAAAGACGTAGGAGTTGAAGAGTTGAATAAGGAGCGTGGACTGCAGGGGTTGTAATCGAGTGGCTGTTCTCACCTCTGTCCATGGCATGAGTGTGCCCAGGTCAGGCCTGTTGGTGACAATCAAACCTGCTTGTTTAGGTTTCTGAACTCTGGCATTTTGGGGTTTTGGAGGTAGGGGTGGTCATGAGTCTGTTTGTTCCAGCTCCTTTTCTTTTGTGGAGCCTTCCGCCTTGACTTTGGGATTGGAAAGCCATTTCAGGGTCTCCCTAGCAGCCGGCTCTAGTTTTTACACAGTGGGGTCTCAGCTGCCCCCCTCAACCCCGCCCCATTTCCTTTAGCTTATGGGTAACTTTGTAAAGTGAACTTATTATTTAACTGTTTGATTGATGTTAAAATTCACAATAGAGCTCAGGGTTCTAAAATGATCATGGCATTGTGGAGCCTCCATTCACTTCCTCATTCTCCAGCCCCTGGACCCCTAGCGGCCACCAACTGACTGTCACTGTGAGTCCCTCTATTCTGGATATTTCATGTAAATGAAATCTCCCAACACGCGTGGCCTTTTATGTCTGTCTTCTTCCCCTTAGCATGATACTTTCAGTGTTCAACCATATTGTAGCATGTACAAATGATCCATGTTTTATGGTGGGATAATATCCTATGTATGGAATCATGTTTTACATATCTATTCATTGGTTGGTGGAGATTTGGAGCATTTCTACCTGTTGGCTATTGTGAATGATGCTAAAATGAACATTTGTGGATACATCTCTTCTGTGGGCATGCTCCCTTCCTCTTGTCCTTCCGTGTGTGTGTGTGTGTGTGTGTGTGTGTGTGTGTGTATACCATGTACATACAGGAGCCTGTAAGGGCCAGAAGGGGCCATTGAATCCCCAGGAGCTGGAGTTACAGGCAGTTGTAAGCCACCATGTGGGTCTTTCCTCTGGGTCATTTGTCCAACCCCATATTTTCCTTTTGGGTTGAGGTCATCTTTGATTGGTTTAGAATTCAATATATAGTCCAGACTGGCCTCGAACTCAATCCTCCTGTGATAGCCCCTGAGTGCTAGGATTATATAGGCTTGTGCCATCACATGTGGCTAAAAACATATGCTGTCAATTCTACTGATTAACATCCAGGTGAAGAACTGCTGAGTCACACAATAACTCCTTGTGTAACTTTTTGAGGGACTGCTTGGTTCCTGTGGTATCTGTTTCACTTCTCATTATATATGAAGGTCTAGTTCCCCTAAGCCCTTACTGACATTTATGATCGTCTGCCCTTCCTTGTGACATAGTGAGATATATATATATATATATATACACAACACACACATATATACATATACATATATATGTATATACATAAAATCAACCTCAAGTGTGTATATGTGTGTTATATATACATATTCATATATGTGATACATATATAAAAGTATATAATATATATGTATACACACACACACACACACACACACACACACATATATATGCATGTATGTGTGCACGTGTGTTGCATGTATAGGTGTCCATACTCACGCACATGGGAAGGTCAGAGGAGCATACTGGTATCTTTTCTCCATTGCTTTCCTCCCCACCTTGTTCCCTTCAGTCAGGGTCTTTCTCTTGCTTTTACTGCATACAGATCTTGCCATTTCTTTTTTCAGCTACACTGGTAGCCACGAAGGCCTGCCAATCCTCCTGGCTCTATCCCCTCCAGGCTGGAGTTACAGGTGCTTGTGACTGTGCCCAGCCTGTTATCCTTGAAATTATAATATAATTACATTTCTCTCCTCCTTTTCCTCTCTCTAAGCCCTTCTATAAACTCTTCCTTGCTCTCTTTCAAATTCATGGCCTCTTTTTCCATTAACTGTATTATATGCATATATGTATATACAAAAGTATATTTCTAAATCTAACCCCCTTGGTTTATGCAACATTACTTGTATGCTGTTTTCAGAGATGACCATTGGCATTGGACATCCACCTTGTTCACGCTTTGTTATGGAAGACCACCTTTCTCAGTCCCAGCTCTCCTCAGTTCCTACAGTTCGTCGTGTAGGGTTGAGGCCTTGTGAGCTTTTCCCATCCACTGTGGCATGTCCATTGGTGTCCTCCTTGTTGAGCTCATGTTGGGACAGCCATGTTGGTGAGACTCTATGGGTTTAGCTTCTGACATTACTAGGAGACACAATCTCACACCAAAATCCCTGATTCTTTGGCTCTTACAATCTTTCTGCCGCCTCCTCTTCCAAAATTGTTCCCTGAGCCTTAGGTGGGGAAGTATTTTAAAGATGTATCCATTGTAACTGGGCTCCACAACTCTACATTTTGATTTGATTTTTTTTTGTAGTGGTCTCCATTTGTTGCAGAGGAGTTTCCTTGATGAGGGGTGAAGACTATACTTATCTGTAGGCATAAGGACAGATGTTTATAGATTGTCGTTGGGGATTATGTTCATTTAGTAAATTAGTGGTTGTAGATTTTCCTCCTGTAACCATGACTTCATGCTCTGAGAAGTCATGTAGGTTTTCAGCACCAGGCCTTGGTCTCCCTCTTGCTGTGCATGGCTTAAGTCCCATAGAGAACTGCTGGCATGCCAAGGTATGTGTACCACCACTGTCTCCTTGCAATCACTGTGCGATGCTGGGTATTGATTCCCCATCAACATCTACCTCAGTGGTTCTCAACCGTCCTAATGCCATGACCTTTAATATAGTTCCTCATGCCGTGGTGACTCCCAACCAAAAAATATTTTTGCTGTTACTTTATAACTATAGGTTTGCTACTGTTATGAGTTGTAATATAAGTATATGTTTTCTGATGGTCTTGGGTGACCCATGTGAAAGTGTTATTGGACCCTTAAAGGGGTCTTGACCCCAGGTTGAGAGCCACTGATCTACCTGATCAGCCAGCCGAAGTCCTCATGGCTTTCTTCCTCTGAGCCACGTCTACCCACCATGTCCTGGCTGTGTGCTCTTTCTTCTTGTCTGCAGCTCAGTCCTCATTCTCTGACTAATGTGGGCCGGGCCTTTGTCATTCTAACTTAATTCTCTAAGTTTGAGCTTCTTCCACCGAGCCGAGCCACCTTTCTCTGCTTGATCTGTTCACTGTCACCATCAACCTCTGCCAGGACTCCATTGCCTGAGGGCGACCTTGTGGCCCCTTTGATAACCATGCTGTCAATGTGGCTCCCATCCTCCTCTGAAAACATATTTCTCTAAAATTTCTCTTTGTCCCTCTTGAAACTTGGAGGAGTCCCATGGGACCTCTTGAATGGTTGTCCCTCAGCCGCTGTCCATGAACTGCTGGGAGCGGCATGAGTTTCACGGCTGTGGCGGCTGGGGATAGATGACCAGGGTTGGCTTTTTAGGCCCTCTGTGGCCCAAGCTAAGCGCTACTTTGGACAGAGAACCTGATGACTGTGGATTGGGTTTGGATTTGTTTCAACAGTTTCCTTATGTGAGAAACATTTCCAAATGGAAGCAAAGTCAAACTGCATTTTATTGGTATTACATGACTCATGAAGCTTATGTGGAGTCTGGGAGCTGATGAGTAAAACATACCTGAAATGAGAGTTGAACCTCCAGGTTGCCACAGCTACTGACTTCTGAGAATACCAACATCACATACTTGTTTAGGATCACCCGGTCTCTGGGATGTCTTTTAACCTTTTCAGAGTATGGTAGGACCTAGATCAGGTGTTCTCAACCTGTGGGTCACTACTCCTTTGGGGTTCAAACAACCGTTTCACAGGGGTTGCATATTAGATGTCCTGTGTGTCAGATACTTACATTATGATTCATAGAAGTAGAAAAATTAGAGTTATGAAGTTTCAACAAAACAGTTTTATGGTTGGGGATCACCACAACGTGAGGAACCAGTATTAGAGGGTCTCAACATTCGGAAGGCTGAGAACCGCTGCACTAGATAGAGATAAATCTAATTTAAGGAGTGAATCTTAGCCATTTTCCATGTAGTTTTTCTCTTTTAGATTAATTTACCTTAAATTGTCATATAGTTCTTTTCTCTCTCTCTCTCTTATTTTTATTTAGAAACTTGCAGACCTTTTGAGAAGTAGTGAGACTTCTATAATGAATGCCCTGCCCCACCCTCAGTCTTACTAGCTGTCAGCTCATTGCCTCTCTCCCCTCTCCTGCTTAGGAAATTACATGAGCTAGCACACACACTTGTAAACACACAGACACACACACAGACACATGCACACATGCAGACACATGCACACACATAGACTCATGCACACACACATAGATACATGCACACACAAAGACACATGCACACACATGTAAACACTCAGACACATGCACACATGCAGACATACTCAAAGCTCCCAGAATGCTCTTTGTTTTTTTTTTTGTGTGTGTTTTGCTCATATTTTATTTTATTTATTTTATTTTTTTTTTGTGTTTTGCTCATTGTACCACACAGCCTGCAGAAGATAGCTAAAATGACACAGGACAGACAAGACAGGTGACCTGGGATGCAGAGAGAAGAGGCTGCTGTGGGAAGGCTTACCGTTTCCTGCTGTGTAGGTGACAAGGCCCCTCAGTGGGGCTAATCCTACCCCCCTGGGAAGCTTTAGGTGTGATCACACCCCTTTGCAGGAAGAGTGCGATTAGCATACAGCACCCCTTCTGGGTTTGGGCATGTTTTCAGCCATCACACAGAACCCCAAGGCTTGACTTCTTGGCTCAATACTGCCCAACTGCAGCACACTTGGCAACACCTTAGTTTCTCCACTTAAACACTAAGTGCTAAGTCACCTGCTCTCGAAGGCTTCTCCCTGTATTCAACGTCCTGTGGCCTCATGATGGCCCAAAAAACTACCTCACTCCTTTGGGAAAGTGTCAGCGGACACTTAATGTGCTTGTGAGATGAACCTGGGAAATTTATTGCTGGTTGGGCTGTGGCCAGGACCACATCTGGTTAGTAACAAGATGAATTTTTTCCCCTTCAAGAGCTAAGGTGGGGCCTGGGAGCTGGAGGGGGACAGGCCATGCAGCAGGAACTCTGACCTCTTCGTGTCCCAGTAACAGCTCCGAGGGCTCCCTAACCTCTCCCCCCACGGTTCTTTGAGGTCACTATTTCTTTTTTTTTTTTTTTTTTTTCCATTTGTTGTTTGTCTTGCTTTCCCCCACACCCTTTTATAGCTACTTTGTTCAAGGCTCTTGCCACCTCCACATGCCGTCCCTGGCTGACCTCCAGGTTTCATATCTCAGGACAACAGCAACCAGAAGATGTTGATGGTACAAGTGACTGCCTCACTTAGACTTTCACCAAGGCTTCACCATCATGGACGGGGATGAGAATTATTTACAGGGGGTTGGGTATTGGTACCGTTTCCAAGAAGCCTCTGACAGGGTTCCGACCTAAACTGGACAGACTCTTTTTGTGGTTTTAATTCCCATAAGTAGAACTGGAGAGTGTTCTGGTAAAAGAGAAGAGAACTTAGGTGTGTCAGGCTTGAGGAAAGGGACCGGTGAGAACAGGGGGGATTGGATATTCATTTATTCATCCCATCAATGTTTACGGGATGCCTGCTGTATTATGTGCAAGGTCCTTCTGCCCAACAAGTCTGTCTCACTTTCCTGGCTTGTTTTTTTTTTTTTTCAGACAGTCTTTGCTGTGTGGCTCTGGCTAGCCTTGAACTCACTGTGTAGTTTAGGCTAGCCTCAGACTTGGGTGATCTTCCTATCTCAGCCTCCAAAGCTGTTGGCATTATGACTGTGCATCAACACATCTAGCGTAGACACGTCTTGAATTTGGGAAGCTACGATTACTAGGTACCCTGCACCAAGCTCTGTGAGATAGGAGTTGTAGAAATGGGACAACTGTGTCTCCTATCTGTATCATTTATTCCTTCCTAGAAGATATAACACACTCCTTAGTCACCTGGTGGGGAAGGGTGACTGACAGCCCCTGTTCAAGGTCAGCTAATGACAAGTTTGAGTTCAAATCTTATATCCCTAGCCTCTGGGTCTGTCCCCACAGGTGGTGGGCTGATCCCACTTAATGAGGCTTTCTAATAAGGCTTATGTTGTGTTGTTGAGTGAGCCCCAGCTGGCACACCTTTCCTCACAGGGATATTTGGGAATGCCTAAGGTAGTGTTTTGGTTGTTACAGCTGGGACGTGACATTGGTGGGTAAGTGGCAGGAGCCAGAGATGCAGCTCACCCTCTTCCAGTGCACAGAGCAGCTGACTCTTTCCCCCAGCGGGGAGCTGACTTAATTAGGATTATCACTAATCTTAAAATTATATTATTCTGATTTGGGAGAAATATAGCATCATGTGTCCTCTCCTGTGTGTGTGTGTCTGTGTGTGCATATGTATATACATGTGCACTCTTATGTGTATGTACATGTTTATATGAGTGTACATGAATTCCTACATGCACATAAGGCAGAACTTGATATCAGTTGCTCTCTATATGTGAAGGTTTGAATGAGAATGCCCCCTCCCCCATAGGTCCATATATTAACATGCTTAGTGAATGGTGTGGAAAGATCAGGAGATATCGTCTTGTTAAAGGGGGTGTGTTGCTAGGGGTGGACTCTGAGGTCAACAGAAATGTTGTTTCATCAACAGATATTTTTGTTGACTTGATGATTGTATATATTTGCTAAGTTCTGGGTAATAATGCAATATATGTGCATAGTGTGTAGTTATCAAATGTTGGCAATTAGCCTCTCTACCTCCTTAAAGAGCGTTTATTGTTTCTTTGCATTGATAAACAGACCCAAGTGATGTTATGTGACCTTGCCCCCCAGATATCTGATTGGTAAATAAAGATGCTGACAGCCAATAGCTAGACAGAAGAGACATAGGCAGGTTTTAGGGTTCCTGGGTCTGGGGGTGTGGGGGAGGATGCAGTCAAGAGGAGAACATGAGCTGAGAAGGTGAAGGGAGAGGGAGAGATGCCATGGGTTAGGTGAGTCATAAAAACGTGGCCCTGAGGGCTGGCCAATTGGAATTAAGAGCAGCCCAGATGAAACATAGTAAGTAATATGGGGGAAAGTGGAGTCTAATAAGCTTAGAGGGTAGACATCTGCCCAGCTCTTGTGCTATTTAAAGCCTGTTGTAAATATAAAGGTTGTATGTCTTTTACCCAGGAACTGAATGATCAAAGGCGGGGTAGAAACCCCGGTTGGGGATTAAAAATTTCTGTAACACTTGAACTCTTCTAGTTGTTTAGAAAATTATAGTTAAGTCTGAGTTGGAGAGATGGCTCATTGGTAAGAGCAGTTGCTGATCATGCAGAGGGTCTAGGTTGCATTCCCAGCACACACATGATGGCTCACAGTAACTCTGGTTTTAAGGGATCTTCTGACCCTTGTAGGCATCAGGCACATACAAGGTGTACATACATACATACAGGCAAATACTTATACATATTAAAAAAAAAAACTCAATGAATCTTAGCATGTGAGTTAAGACCCCTTTCCTGTCTTAACTTCCAGGGGTCACAGTTCTACTCAATGGTGATTTCAACTTTTCTAGCTGTCACATATGAGCAAGGATACATGGTGTGTGCCTTTCTGAGTCTGGCTTATTTCACTTAGCAATATATCCCTCAAATCTATTGCTTGCTGCGGATGCAGACAGCCTCTTATTTAAGGAACAATGGTGTTAAGAAGAAAAGCTGGCAAGACTATTGTTTTATCCTTGATCTCTCCACTTTTGCCTGTTGCTAAAATCTTCCTGGACTGTGCAGTCCAAGCATCTAGGAACTCTTCGTCCTGGAAATTCTATAAAAACTGCTTAGTGAGGATTAAAGAAGGGGAGCGCCTCATAGGCAAATGAGGCGATGACTAAAGTGACAAGTTCTCTAGGCCTCTGGAGTCCCAGTTAATAACAAGCATTTGCTGGCTACTTATTGCCTAGGACTGGCCAAGGCTTAGGAGAGACTAAAGGGGGATTGTGACAGTCTTCAACATTGTCATCAATGGACCAGTGTCAAGGAAGTGGCAGGAAAGCCAGGCAAAGGAAGGATGATAGGTTTAGCCACTGCTTGAAGAGTGCACGGCAGGTCGAGGGGTCGCCTCCCTTCTTTCTTTCTCCCCATCCCTCCCTCCCCTTCCCTCTCTCTCTACTTTCTTTGTTTCTCCCTCCCTTCCCTCCCTCCCTCCCTCCCTTTCCTCCCTTCCCTCCTTTCCCTCCCTCCCTTCCCTCCCTCCCTTTCCTCCCTCTCCTCCCTCCCTCCCCTCCCTCCCTCCCTCCCTCCCTCCCTTCCTTCCTTCCTTCCTTCCTTTCTCTTTCTTTTCTCCTCCTCTCCCTTCATGCCCTTTTTGGAAACAGTCTTATAAAGCCCAGGCCGACTTGTGAACTTGCTATAGAGTTGGGGTGACTTTGACTTTCTGGTTCTCCATCAGAAGTGCTTTTATATTTTATAGGTGTGTACCACTGTGCTAGGTTTGTGTAGTGTATGACACAGGCTGTCCTTATGCTAGGCGGACACTCTCCCTACTGACAGAGTTTTCTACTTTCCTTTCTTCCCTTTCTCTCTTCTTCCCTTCCTCCTTCCCTTCCCATTTTCCTCTTGCCTCGCTGTAAAAAAAAAAAAAATTTTTTTTGACATAAAGTTTTAAGTAGGCCAGACTAGCTTTGAATTTATGTTCCAGTTGAGGTTGGTCTTGAACTCCTGGAGTTCATTTCCCTAGGAGCTTACATGATCCTGAGCGTGACATACACGTTTTTTTTGTTGTTGGTTTTTTTTTTTTTGCCATTTACTTTCTCACTGGTTTCTATCTTGGATGAGGGTCCTCAGGCTGGAGTGTGGCTGCCATCTTTGATACCTCCTCTCCCTCTTCCCTCTGGTGAGCCCCAGTCCTGTTGATTTGGAAAGCTTTGTGGAGTTGGCCTAGTTTCCCCTCATTCCAGAGCAGGCTCCACCCCAGCAGCAGGGACAGTCTTGTTATCATACAAATCTGAGCGCAGCCTACCGCTGCTTATAGCCGCTCATGGTTTCCTCATTGCACAGCGAGTGAAGTCCAAGTTCTGCACCAAGGCCTTGTCCTGTGGTCTGGCCCGCCTGTCTCTCAGGTGCTTCCCAGCTCTTGCCCTTCAGTGGCATTCACCCCAAAGTCTGCACACATAGATGGCTCACTCCTTTCAAAGCATGAACTGTGGACTGACCTGGTGTCTCCATTTTTTTTTCCACCTGGCAAAATCAAGTTAATTTATTCTTACTCTTGTGACTTATCTCTGGGAGTTGCCCCAGGCTCTGGTGACAGAGGCCTTTTTCAAGCTCTTTTCTTCCCAGCTTGTCAGGAGCCTGGTGGAGAGGCAGAGCCTACACTTACCTGGTTCTGCCTTGGAGACCCCAGGCTCAGCTGGGTGCTTGGTGCATGGCAGATGCCCAGTTGTGGTTTGTTGAGTAGAAAACAAATGGACAAAGAGCTGGAATAGCTAAGTGGAGAATGCCTGTACTCCTAACCCTGGCTTTCATCCCCAATACCATGGAAAACCTCAGGGTGGGGCTGGCAGTGTAGTTCAGTGGGTAGAGATGCCTTCTGTGAAACCTGATGACTTGGGTTCAACTAATTTTATTTTTCCCTTTTTGGAGACAGGATCTCTCTTATGTAGCTCTGGCTATCCTGGAATTTGCTAGGTAGACCATGCGTGCCTCAAACTCATGGAGGTCCACTTGCCTCTGCCTCTTGAGTACTGTGATAAAAGGTGTGTGCCACCCTACATGGCTGAGAATTGAATCTTAAAAGCTGTCTTCTGGTTTCTATAGCTCTCTGTCTCTCTCTCTGTCTGTCTCTGTCTCTCTCTCACACACACACACACACACATACACATACACACAAACCCACACACCACCATCAAAATTTCTCCAAAAAATTAGTAGGTTGTAAACCTTACCATCCCAGCACTCTGGAAGCAGAAGCAGAAATCAGAAGTCTCAGGCCACACTCAGCTACTCAGCGAGTTTGGGAGCAGCCTGGGTTATTTGAGACCCTATCTCAAAAACTAAAACATACGGGGTCTGGAGAGATGGTTCAGTGCGTGCCGCTCTTACAGAAAACTGGAGTTTGGTTCCCAGCAGCCACCTACATTGAAAAGCTTCTGATTGCCTGTAACTCCGGCTCCAGAGGATCCGACGACGACTTTCTCTGGAGTCCATGGTCACCTGCACATCCTTACACACAGACACACACATATGCACATACTTCAAAATCATAGACATGAAAACATGTGACTCAAGGTTACCTCAGTGCAATGTTGTTTTGTACTATTTTGGACAATCAAAAAAGACTTAAACAAACAGAATAAAACCAAAGAAGAAAATGTTGCCTCAAGGGTGCAGGAAGCAACAGGATTGTCTCGTGGGAGTGGTGGACCCACCAGAGGCTCTGGCGATAACATGTCCGTTTGTTCTCCAGAATTTGGGGTGCAGGTAGGGAGAGCAGTGGTGTGCCGGAGGGACTTGGCTTTTCTCTCTGCTGTGTTCCATCTTCTGGCTCCGTCTTCTTTATTTTTTATTTTCTGACTCCTATTGGCCCCAGTCATCCCAAATGGTACAGAGTATACTTGAGAAAGAGGAAGCAAAAAGAGAGGGATGCTAGGATTCTGGTCCTTTGCAAATGCTATTTATACATAACTTTTATGACCAGTAGTGTGACTATGTCTTCTTAGTGTGTGTGTGTGCTTTTATGTGCATGTGTGATAGGTCAGAGCAACATTAGGTGGTGGTCTACTGCAGAAGCAGCTAGCTACCTTGTCTTGTCTTGTGAAACAGGCTCTCACTTGGCCTAGGGCGCTCAGATAATGTTAGGAATCCTGGCTAGCACACCTGCCTGTTTTTGCTTCCCCAGCTCTGAGCTTACAGGCACAACGCCATGCATTTTTCTTAAATTCTGTGGACTGAATGAGGCGAAGATTTTTACAGTCTGATATAGTCTGCTCTGTTTCCCCGGGCCTCTTTTTTTTTTTTTGGTGGGGCTGGTGGTGGGATGTGTCTCCTTACATACACCAAGCATGTGCTCCACCACTGGGCCACATTGTCCGGTTCCCAGGAAGAATGGAGTCTCCCAGTGCACTCCCAGTGCGCACCCAGGCTGTGATTCCAGGGAGGACAGGTGCTTTCCTGGTCTACTTCTGCCTTTGCATGTGTCTTGCACATGTGCCGACCGAAAGAATGCGCTCATTGAGTCAGAGTGACGTTTGCCTCTGGTTCCTCGGGGCCCCATGTTTTCCTGTTTTCCTGGACCCTTTCTCTGGACAGCTTCACAGTCACCCCACATTCTCTGTATACCGACTCAGAGACTTTGAGTCTTTGAACTAACTCCCTTGTTGTTTAGACCCCGTGCCCTGTCCCCCTCCCCCACCCCATGCCTCCTAGGTTACCCCACTGCCTTTATAAAGTGTTGGGCCAGCAGAAGGCAGAGAGGAAGCCTAAAGGATTAATTGGTTAAATTTTATTACATAGGCCGGTGCTGTTGTTTACAGGCCATTAAAAACCATTATCATCTTCCCAGGCTGGGCAGACAGCTCTGAGCCGCTTTGATGCATGTCTTAGAGAGATAAGGAAAATTTATCCCTTGTTTTGACTTCAGAATTTCTTCTTGGTTTATTATCTGACAGTACGATTCAACTTTCTCTCCAAATGTCCCTGAGCTCCGGCAACTTTTTCAAGTTGTTGGCAGGGGAGGTTCAGATTAGAGACCTACAATTTTGGTGTGGGAAGAGACCTCTGAGATAAATGACTGTCCCTAGCCTGCCCCCTCCCTCTCACTCCCACCACCATCTGTATTTGTCTTTCATAGCGGAGCTGCTGCTGGACACCCCAGATTCTCAAGTAATTTGCACTTATTGATCTCCAGGCAGAGCAGACATTTCTCACGACCTCCGGCTAATCCTCCCCCTGCCATGACCACGTCTTCTGCCTAGAAGAGATGACTTCTTGGAACACACACACACACACACTCACACAGAGTTATCGGCTTCCTAGTGTCCCTTGGGTACCATGCACAGGTACCCTCCTGGGTGGGGTGGGCCTGGTTATATTCCAACCAATCTGTCTCTTCCGTGTGCCTTTAAAAAATTTTAGTTATTTATTTTATGTTTATGAGTACACTGTAGCTGTATAGATGGTTATGAGCCTTCATATGGTTGTTGGGAGTTGAATTTAGGACCTCTGCTATCTCCAGTCGGCCCTGCCTGCTCTGGCCGGACTCCGTTCGCTCCAGTCAATCCTGCTCACTCAGTCCCTGCTCTCTCTGGCACAAAGATTTATTTATTATTATAACTAAGTACACAGTAGCTGCCTTTAGATGCACCAGAAGAAGAGCATCAGATCTCATTATGGGTGGTTTCTGGGATTTGAACTCAGGACCTTTGGAAGAGCAGTCAGTTCTCTTAACCACTGAGCCATCTCATCAGCCCCATGTGCCTTTTTTTTTTTAAAGTTTTATTTCTATTTTTATTTGTGTGTGTGCCTGTGTGTGTGTGTGTGTGTGTGTGTGTGTATGTGTATGTGTGTGTCTGCCATGTATAGGTGCCTGAGGAGGCCAGAAGAAGGCCCTGGATTCCCTGGAGCTGGAAATTGCAGGCACTTGTGAATCACCCCATGTGGTTGCTGGGAACTGAACTTGTACCCTCTGGAAGAGCATCAGTGATCTTAACCAGTGGACCATCTCTTCAGCCCTAGTCCCCACATGCCTTCTTGAGGGTGTGGCTTTCCAGGGGATTATGACTATACTACTCTGTAGGGGTCTGCTTCTTACCTACAGAGCCTATGAGGTTTTCTGTTTCTCAGCTGGGAAGAGAAGTGCTGGAGAGACGCTGTTTACTTTTTCCAATCAATTAAATCGGTGTGAGAGAGAATGCCCAGGCTTGGCCGGTATCAGACACCTCCCAAGCTTGAAGAACAAATGACTGAATTGGAAGCAGACCTCAGGAGTGCCTGCAGACCCCAGGCTGCTGCTCCTGAATCTGTGTAATCAGGTCAACGGGTGTCTTATTTGAGTGAAGGTTGATGCCGGCAGGGGGTTGGCCAAAAAATTATGTACAGGGCCTGGGGTTAAAGTGCTTTCTGAGCAAGCACGAGGAACTCCATTTGGATCCTCAGAACCTATGTACAATGCTGCAGTTCCAGCCTCCGAAGGTGGACACACGGGATCCTAAGAGCAAGCTAGCTACTGAGACTACTGAGAGTGGCGAGCTTTGGAATTGATTGAGTCTGCCTCGATGAATCAGGGAGAAGAGCTCTTGAGGACTGCCTCCCTGACAGTAACCTCAGGCTTCCGTACATGTGAGCATACACAAGCATGTGCCCCCACTCATAAGCAACGCTGAGCACAAATACATATGCCCCCCCCCCCCCAAAAAAAATTGAAAAGGAGAAAGGCCAAGTGTGTATGACCTGGTTGTCGGTCATTGAGTGTTGACGTCTCCAGGGGACTGACACTAATGCCGGGGCGAGGGCATGCATGCATGAGGAGCCTTGGGAACATGGCAAGTCAGTTCAGAATGAGGTCACCAGGACTGCCTCATGGAGGGCAAGGATCTCAAGGGTTTTCCCCAAACAAGAAGATCCAGTCTAGGCTAGCAGGTGGTGAGGGCAGAAATACTGAGACCTGAAAGTGTCCCTAAGTCGCCAAGACTGGTCCTGGCAGCCTTTGTTCAAAACCACATTTCTCTTCCAGCCTGGATGGCTCCAGAGCCATCCCAGACTACACCAAATCATCCCAGGAATTTTTCCAGGCGTCGAGCCTCGGGCAAGGCTGAGGGGGAAGACATTCCTTTCTTCCAGACCTTGGGAGAGTCACTTTGTGCTGGAGTTTACTGTCCTCGGAGGGTTCACAGGACAAAGTTAGGGATGCCTGGAGTTGGTCAGAGGAGATAAGCATCGACCCGCTAGGCACCTGGGCTCCTGAAAGTCACGTCACTGTCCTTTCTTCAGCCTTCTTTGATGTACTGGGGTCACCTCTCCTCCTTTCTGTTCAGGTGCATCACGTTGCTGCTTCCCCGAGGGCTCAGTTTCCCCCTTGCTGGAAGGAGGCAGAACATTTTCTGGGCTCCCAAAGCATGTTTCCAACCGGGGGGGGCCTGGACTAGATTTAGACCTTTTGTAGCTTTTGAAATATGTGCCACTAGGTGGCTGTCCCATAGACAAAGGGAAAATGGTGTTTCTTAGTCTGTTTTACTATAAATGAGTACACAGGTCCACAGGATTTTATCATGTATGTTACAACCAAAACCAGAACCAAACAGACAAAGCCTCACTTTTCTGCTATTCACAAGGCAACTGCTTAGTGGTGGTCCAGGGGGAGGGAGGAAGCAAGAGAGGATTCTTAATCCTGGGAGCAGGAATGAGTGCAGAAAATGCCCTGGGAACTTAAGATTCCCCCGGTTCATGTCAGCGCACAGCAGCCCATATATAACCCTGGGCAAGCTTAATCCTCGCTTCCCCGGCTTATCTCAGCCTCACATTCGTGGGCTCACCAGCCCGGAGTCTCTTTGGATGTTGGCCAGGCCTGCTGGGAATGGTAAGAGCTGAGACAGGGACAGAAACTCACGTCCTTGCATGTTGGAATGAGGCCTCCTTCCTCTCCCACTTTCCTGGCCTTTAGATTTTCCTCCTGGCATTGGCACGTAGGCTTCCTGGCCTCACATCTCTAATCTTTTGAAGAAGGGAGACTCTGATCTCAGGTTTGCAGGAGGCTGTGTCAGCGATGCAGATGATTCGAGGTGAGCAGAGGCAGAATGGTAGTAGTTGTACTTTCTCTTTTGGTTGTTTGGTGACGGGGTTTCACAATCCCTAACTCAGGCTGGCCTTGAACTCTTTATGTAGCTTGGGCTGGGTCTGAGCTTGGCAACCCTCCTGCTGCCGCTTTTGGACTCGGTTCCAAATCCTGACATTTCAGGCTTATGCCAACAAGGCTGGCTTAGGTGTCACTTTGAAATCCCGGCTGCAGTCTTGTGAGTTTAAAACCTTCCCCGAGTTTCTCTTTTCCTAGCTAACTTGGATTTTTATGAGGAATGGGAAGGTCTCATGAGAGCAAACGATTCTGGGAAGCTGACAGAGGCCATGTTGGGGATCTTGGGCTTGTACTGGATGTGTGGGCAGGCAGGTGGCGCCTCTATCCTTCTCCTCTCTCGCCTTTTCTCTGGGTTGGGTTTACAGCTATGACCCGCCCTCCCCTGACCCCTAGGTTTCCCCTTTAGAACAGCTGTAAAGGTCACAGCTTGCTTTTGAAGATACGTGGTATTTCTAGAATGGCTTCCATTCTTTGGACAAGAAGCTGAGTTGTACCTAACCTTAACTCCCTTCCTCTTCCTCTCACATTCTTTCTGCCCCTTCCTCTGCCATGTTCCCTGACCGTGGAGGAAGTGATAGAGAGACCATCTATGACTGGTCACTCAACAGGAACCTATTCTTAGTACGTTTGACTGAGTTACAGTTAAGCATCTCTATAGCCATCTGTGACCATCACAAAGACAAGCTTCTCTGGCCAACAGGGACAGCAGCGCTCACCTATGGGCATCAACGGTTAGTTAGAGGGTGATCTGATGGGCACATCAGTTTAGCCAAAACAGCAGAAGTAGCTTTTCCACTCCACCCCATGACCTCCCCAGCCTCAGGCTTTTGGCTTGATTTGTGACCCAGACATGAATTTTGTCCTGTAAATTAGGTATCAAATATAATCAGGCGGGAAACAGTTGTTCAACCCCCCATAACAGGCTTGTCACTGATGCACCATTGACTCGTCAGGCTTGGCCAGGCAGTATTATTACACACAGAGACCATAGCTGAGTATGACTCCTCCTCTTGGGAATTCTCCCCTAGGAGCCTTGCATACCTCCGAGGGCTAGCCAGTAAGAAGGAAGCTTCCAGCCCAGGTCTAGCCTGAATTCTTCATGTCCTGTAATCAAGGCCCATTGGTGTCTTTGGTGATAGGTAAT
The DNA here is from genome assembly GCF_000001635.26 of Mus musculus. NCBI lineage: Eukaryota > Metazoa > Chordata > Mammalia > Rodentia > Muridae > Mus > Mus musculus. The sequence continues at coordinate 83,423,449 of NC_000078.6, read as the reverse complement.
TAGGTAATAAAGTCTAGTGCTACTAGTTCTGGTGCAGAGCTAATAGCAGTGACAACTTCCTGTAGTGTTCTGGGGGCCTCAGGGACCTCCCTGACCAAGTGGTGAGGCAGTATCCCACCCCTGGTACGGGACTATTTCTTTAATAACCTATGGCTCTTGGGAGCATCTTTATCTACCTCATTGAAACACATAAAAATGAAAAGCAACACAACACACTTTTTTATTAGTATTTCAAATATCAGATTCCTTTATGGCACCCCCCCTCCCCACCAGCTTCCCCCTTCCTCTTGTCTCCTTGTCCAGAGTTGTGTGACTTCTTTTCTACTTTTTTTTTTTTTCTGATAATATCCTAGGGTTATACATTTTCACTTAGTTTATTTCTTTTCTCCACCCAAAAGTTGCTTTTCCAAGTGTCCTGGGCTATATCTTTTATATTTTAGTTTTATTATAAAGGGTGATATAAAGCCATTTTTACCGAAGCACACATTATACTTTGAGGCTACTGCCACCCCCATACGGCCTCTCTCTTTCTCTCCCTCCCATAATGCACTTTGTTTTCTTTTTATTTGACAATATACCCACAGCCCAATCCCTTTTTATTCACAGTACCAGGGGGTCGAATCCAAGGCTTTGAATATGCTGGGTAGATAAGAGCTGTATGAGCTATAATCCCAACCTGTAATCCTACTTTAAATAAGGTATTTCAAGTGTGGATATGTAATTTATTTAATTTCACCTCTCTTGATAGGAATTTAGATGATTTTCAATTCTTACCTCAATGGGAAAAATCGAATATGCTTTCCCCATAAGTCACGTGTGCCCATTTTTAGCATGTATAGTCATCAGGACTTCTCAGTTATTTCTGAAGTTTGTATGTAATATGAAGTGAGTGAATTGAAAGATATCTGTTATGTTCTTACCTTGGACAAATATGGATCTCTGACTGTTTTCCTGATGGTTTGTTTTAGATCATTTTTTTTTCTTTCTTTCTTTCTTTCTTTCTTTCTTTCTTTCTTTTTTTTTTTTTTTTTTTTTTTGGTTTTTCGAGACAGGGTTTCTCTTTATAGCTCTGTCTGTCCTGGAGCTCACTTTGTAGACCAGGCTGGCCTCGAACTCAGAAATGCCTCTGCCTCCCAAGTGCTGGGATTAAAGGCGTGCGCCACTATGCCCGGCAGATCATTTATTTTTTTAATTGAAAAATAAAAATAAAATTTAAGTGTATAAGTATTTTGTCTTCATGTATGTCTGTATACCACATGGGTGCCTGGTGACCATGAGGCCCAAAGAGTGGCATCTGATCCTCTGGGACAGAAGGTTGTGAGCCTCTATGTTGGTGCTGGGAATTGAACCTGTGTCCTCTCAAAGAGCAGCCAGAACTCTTAAATGCTTAGCCATCTTTCCAGCCCTCTAAATGATTTCTTGTTGGTATAAATGAGTCAGTAACAAAAGTTGTATGTACATTTCTGCTACATGTCTCTGCACATAGAGGCCAGAAGGCAACATTAGGTGTCTTCTTCAGTCTTTCTCTACTTTGAGAAAGAGTCTCTCACTAAACTGGAGCTGGCTGATTTGGCTAGAGTAGCTGACCAGTGAGCCCCAGGGATCTACCTGCTTATCTCCTCTTCTCCAGCTCTGGGATTGCAAGTGTTCCCGATCATATCTGGCTTTTGCAGGGGTGCTGGAGAAAGGAACACAGGTCTTCATGCTTGGACAGGAAATATTCACTGACCAGGACATTCTGCTGGTCCCTAAATATCCTCTTTGGACTGGCTCGTTTTTTAAATCATTCCTTAGCACAGTTTCCTAAAATTGGCTTAACTATTCTGAAAATTGCTGTATTATTAATTTCCTGTTAATGGGATAAAGTACTGTGACGAAGATAACTTGTAGAAGAGAGAGTTTGCATTTGGGCTTATGGTTCCAGAGTGGTGAGCCCATCACCACAGGGAGGCACGGCAGCAAGCCTCCCTCATGGCCACAGAAGCAGGAAGCTGAGGGATCGATCACAGCTCAACTGCAAGCATAAAGCAGAGAGAGCTGCAAATCACGTGAGGCTAACGATTGTGAAGCTCAGTTCCAGTGCCACTTCCTTCAGCAAGGTCACACTTCCCAAGCCTTCCCAAACAGTGCCACCTACTGTACACCTGGTGTTCATGTATCTGAGCCTGTGAGGGACATGTCTCATTTAAATCACCACAGTCTTTAAGGCTCTGGACCTTTATTGCTGATTCATAGTCAGAATATAAAATTTCCATTCTTATACTGCACCTGAGTGCCCATCTGTCCGCATGCTGCTAACATTTTTACCAAGACAGAAACAAAGAGGTGCTGAGATGGTATGTGAAACAGTGACTTATTGTACTAATTCTTTTAGTTAGCTATTATACTTGTTTCTTTACCTCGTGAATTTCACATCACCCATTCCAAAAAAAATTTCCCCATCCCTTTGTTTCTGCTCTCTACCCTTGCACTTCCCCCGCCCCCCTCCCCCCAGTAAGAAAAAAACCTCAAACTTGTCATGGAAGCTGTAGTGTGTCATATACCCTTTGGTCCACATATCTTTACTTGCAGATGTTCACCGCAGTGACATTGGTCTGTTTTGAGGCCTCTGGTTTTTGCTACTTTATCGATACTGGATCCTCACTGGGATTCCTCTCAGATATCCTGTTGTTGCCCTGTGTCATGGAGATCCTGCAGCTTTGGATAGCAAGACTGGCCCTTTCATGCACTCCAGCAGAGGGTAGAATAGGTAGATGTCGGGGTGGGCCAACTGAAAGCCCTGGATCTGGGCCTGGGAGGTAGCTGAGTTGGTCAGCCTCTTAGCTCTCCTGCGCATGCACCACCAAGGTGGAGCTCTCCAGCATTGCCCCAGCTAGGCCACTCAATGTAGCTGGCAAGCGGCAGGGTCAGCTCTTCTGCTCCCATGTCCTTGGGGATGGCTCACCCATGTCTTAGCTACCAGGGCCAGCTCTACTGTGCAGCCCAGATGAGGAACAAGGCCCTCTCTCCAGAGTGCTACAGCTGGTGAGGGGGACAGGGCTAGTTCTCCAGTCTCGTGACCAGCGATCCTGTCTGCTGCAGGTGGTTTGGGGGAAGGGGTGGTGGAGGACATCTCTCCTGTACTCATGGCGCCTCAGGGGAGATGAGTGGCGGGGCCAGACTCCCTCTCCCACCACCTGGGTTAGCTCTACTGTGCTGCTCAGGCAAGGTGAAGGGCCCACTTTCTGAAAAGTTTTTATTCTTTTATTTGTTCATCTTCTCTGTGTATGAGTGTGCACACATATGTATTAACGTCAAGGACAACCTGCAGGAGTCTGTTTGGCTCTAACAGTGCGGGCTCCAAAGCTAAAACTCAGGTTGTCGGGCCTGGTAGAAAATGCTTTTACCTGTGGATACCTTCACCTGCTCAGCGTCTCACGGGTCCTGTCTCTCTCGTTTATCATTACTTTAGTTCTTGTGGTTTGGCTATCTAGTTCTGCATTGTTTAGTTATTTATTTAGTAAAGTCTTTATGCTCTTTATAGCAACTTCCAAAGACCTTTATAAATTGAAGATATGGACACCTGTCAGACACATGACAAACGTTTTTACTTTGTTCAAGGCCATTCTAATCTCTGTATTGTTCCAATTTTAGTTTATGTGTTGCCAAAGTGAGGACTTTTTTTCCCCCTAGAGATGGCCTCACAAAGTGTAGGCTAATCTTTACCACTACGTAGGCAAGAATAGCCAAGTTATGGGATTCTATATGTGCATTGCTGTGCCTCACAGAAGGTTTTAAACCAATATTACACTGTTACAGTTTACATCCAGTAGACTGTACTTTACCCACATCTTCTAGGAGTTTGAAAGATGTATTTATCTGTGTTTCCTGTGTAACCACAACAGAATACTTTAGCATCCTAAAAAGTTATCTGGTGTCTCTCTGTACATCTATCCTTGGGCAACCATTGATTTCTTTATGTCACCATAGATGAGTTTTTCTGGGTCCAAAATTATACATAAACAGAATTGTATAACATGTATGCTTTTGAATCTAGTTCATTTCAGCTAGCCTCCTCTTCTCTAAGACTTGCATCTCTTGATGTATATTGGTAACTTATTTTTATTGCTGGGAGCATCTCATTAATTAGTGTAACACACTGACGCTTTTTAATCCACTCACCACAAGTTTTGTAAGTTCTACAGGTGATCTGTTTCCAGCTTTGGAATAGTATGGTGTAAGTTGGGACAGCATCTATACGTGAGCCTTTTTCTTTTTTTCTTTCTTTCATTTTTTTTTTTAAGATTTATTTTATTTATATGAGTAGTTCTCATCCCCCCTCCGCCTTCCATGAGACAGGGTCTCTCTGCATAGCCCCTGCTGTCCTGGAACTTGCTCTGTATATCTGACTGACCTCAACCCCAGAGATCCACCTGCCTCTGCCTCCTGAGTAATGGGATTAAAGGTGTGAGCTATCATGCCTGGGCTCACAGTTCTTTATATATTGTGGGTATATAGATCTTCAGTTTGTATGTGTGTTCATATCTATAAGACATACATGTATTATATATAAATAAACTTCCTAAGTATATGAGTATCCTGTATATAATACATACTCAGAGACTACTTTCTTTTAGGTGGCCTGATTTTTAAAAAAATTTATTTACAGTGTCTTTTAAAAGTTATAGTAAAAAGAACAGTGGAGGTGAATCTCAGTGGTGGAGCACTTGCCCTAGGTTCTATTCCAACTTCCTTACCAATGAAAAACAGAGTAAAGGTATTTTAATTTTGTTAATTACATAATTTATTATAATTAATTATATTTGTACTGTTGTGTAACCACACCCCTATCTGTAACTATGTCTTTGCAAAAGCAGAATTCTAAAATTTCGATGAATTCAAAATTAGACCTTTTTTCATTTATAGTTTTGTGTGTGTGTGTGTTTGTGTGACCCACAACTCTTGACTGCATGATGTTCTGAAGACGTCCCACAATGTTTTCTTCTGGAAGTCTTATAATCTTAGTGTTTGCTGTGATGCTAGAATCCATTTTGACTTTGTTGGGTGGCATGAAATACAGGTCCAGCTCTACTCCTTATTACAAGTCTATTTATTTATTTTGTGTGTGTCTCTACACAAGCTTGGGTGCTGTCAGAGGACAGCGAGCTCAGGTTAGGCTTTGGGGAAAGGGCCTTTACTTCCTGCGCTGTCTTGCCAGTCCTAAGTTTATATTTTACTATAGAGATCTGGTTAAAAGAAATAAGGTCCAACAGCTTGGCTCATTGGATATTAAGGTTGCTGCTAAGTCTGACGACCTGGCTTTGATCCCAGGTCCCTCAGTGGAAGGAGAGAACTGACTCCTGAAAGTTGTGCTCTGACCTCTACCTGCATGAGTCCCTGGACTATATGTACCCTCGCCTCCCAAACAAACAACAGTGTTAAATAAAAATAAGTAGAATAGGTATACATTAGCTATTAGTCATCATTGTTAACTTCTAGTTATAATGTCTGTCAGCAACCAGGTAGACATTTATTTGTACAATCCATTGGCTATTTTCCCCCAGGGGTTGGGTATGGAACCTAGCTAGAGCTACGGTAAGCACCTACTACCAAGCTAGATCCTCACCTCTATCTATGAGACTTTTAAAATTGATATAAGAAAGAAGCAGTGTGACTTCTTGATTCACCCAGCATCTGCTTGGGCTTATATAATAGTTGCTCTTGCCACGTCATATAACTGAATAGGAGGAAGTATGCAGGTGTGGTTGTGGTGCATAAGACGTGAAAAGGGGCTGGAGCTGGGTGCCTAGCTCAGTTAGAGACAGGTTCAAGCAAGAGGATGACCTGAGTTCAAGCCCAGCACCTAAGTAAAAAGGTGACGTGTGCTTGTGATCCAAGCTCCTTGGAAGCCAAAGACTGTGGGGACCCTGGGGACTCAATGGGCGGCCAGACGGGCTTAAATGGTGGACCCCAGGTCTCAGTGAGAGAACTCAGCTCAGAAAGCAAGGTGGGTTTCTTCCAGGAAAGGACACTGAGAGTGGATTTACAGCCTCTACATCTACATGTTCACACATCTAGGCATTCGTGCGCACACAGGAACATGGGCACCCGCACCCCTTCAAAAGGAAACGAGGGGCACTTAGCTTGTGTGGGATGGAGCCAAAGAGCTCGGCTGCACAGCTCGGAGGATCCCTGCATCTATCCAGCAGGTGTTGTGAGGCTCGAGAGGGGGCCGGGATGCCCCATAGCATCACATGTTAGCATCATGGCCGGTCTGATTGGAGAGACACCAATTGGATGAGGGCAGACGGGTGGTGCTAGCACTCTGTCGCCTTGAAGAGGGACTGATTGCTGAAGGGTTGAGGCGGGGGTGATGTGGGTAATTGTCTGATTTCAGAATAGGTAAAGTTGGGGAGGGGCATTAATGGTTCGACCTTGTGATTCCTGTTGGGATGTTCGGAGGCTATCTCTGCTTTAACTAGAGCTAAAGACAGCAGGAGGAGAAACTTCAGAGGTGAAGCATAAAGTAAGTGAAGGTTATTCATTTCTAGTGGATGTTAGCCACACTGCTTGAGAGGATAGTCAGAAGCGCCTCTCCTTTTTTGATAAAACATTTTAAAGTCTGAAAAGTGCTTGTATGTGCTACTTATTCTCCTTTTAAAATTTGCTTTTATTGCCTTTATTTATGTGGATGTTGCATAAGTGTAGGATCTCATGGAGTCGAAGAGGACGTCAGATCAGCTTGGAACTGGGGTTCACAGGTGGCTGTGAGCTGCTGATGTGGGTTCTGGGATCTGAACTTGGGTCCTCCGGAAGAGTAACAAGTGTTCTTTGTTGTTCTGAGACAGGCTCTCTCTGTTGTCCTGAAGCTCACTATGGCTGGCCTCGAACTCAGAGATCTGTCCACCTCTGCTTCCTGAGTGCTGGGATTAAGGTGTATGCTGGTACACTGAGTGATCTAAACCACTGAACCACCTCTCCAGCCCCAGTTTTCTTTACTTTTTTTCTTGCTTTTTTTCATTTATAGGTGGTGTAGTAGGCAGGGCAGGGTCCCATGTTTTCCATCTTGCAGATGAGAGGCTCTGCCCTGGCTAGGAGGTGGCCTAGGGTCTGTTCTCTTGTGGTATCAGTGGGGTGGGGTGGGGTTGGGTAAGATTCTGATCTAGGCTTCCACCTGAGTATCTTTTTGACAGGTTGTTAATATCTGCACCATTAGCCTCAATGTCAGGGAAGGCCAAATAAAACAACCTAAGTGAATGATGCCAGGAGGTATAAAGCAGGGTGCAGACCCCAGCCCTTTGGAAGCTATACTTTCTTTGTACTGTGACTGGGGATCAGCTGGTTGCAGGGTGGAGATGGAGAGATGGAGAAATCCAGGATCATGCTGATCTGGATTTATGCTGGTGCTGATGCGGTACACAAAAGCGAAAGCACGCGGGAGTGGGGTGGAGTGCCAGCCTCTGGGACTTTATGGTGCTGCCCATGCAGCTTGAGGCTCCCTAGTTAAGTCAGGGAAGAGGAAGAACTCACATGTCTCAGAAAAACTTTGTGTTTGGATTCAGAGACCTTGTTTGTGATTTATTACATCCTGGACATACTGTGTAATACTTGATTCCCTTGAATCTTATTTTGCTCTTCTTTTTTGGTTGTTGTGTTTTCTCTCTGGGTGTGTGTTTGTGTATGCGTGTGTGTGCATTCATGTACAGAAGCAAACCTATAAATGGAAGCTATCAGTTGATGTCCAGTGTTTTGCATTATTATTATTATTATTAAGACAAGATCTCTCCTTGAGGCCAGAGCTCACCACTTTGGCTAGCCTGCTTAGTCAGAGTCCCCTGCCTCTGTCTCCCAAGCATAGGGTTTACAGACATGCTGTGCCATGCCTGGCTTTTTATGTAGCTGCTAGGGATGCAAACTCCCATGCAAATGTTTGTTCAGCAGGTTCCTTAGCCACCCAGCCATCTCTGTAGGCCTGCTTTTGTTTTCAACAGTTCTGGGATTCAAACCCAGGCCCTTGGGCATGCTAGACAAGCACGCTGCCAATCAACTATGTCCCCAGGCTTCAGTATACTCATCTCGGAAATATGAAATGACTTGTGAGTTTCCCCAACTTGCTACTCCTGTACTTTTGACCCGGCATCTGTTCCTCCTAGCATAAATTAAGAGAGTGGAGGATGGGAAGGCACAGCATCACTGTTTGGAGAGCGGGGCCATGAGCCTCTAGGAGTTGTATAAGATAAGGAGACAGATTTTTCTCAATCCCTCTAACACCCTGATCCTGGTCAAATGAGGCTGACGTTGGCTATGTGGCCTTACAGATAAAATCTTGGTCTTGTTTTAAGTCATAAGTTTGTGGCCGTTTGTTATAGTAGCAAAAAAAGAAACAGAGTAGACTTAGGATTCCCCAAGCGTATCACGTGAATGGATACCATTTTGGGCGTGGCTGTACCCATAGCACGTGTACCCATTCATCAGCTGATGAGGATTTGGATTGCTTCCAAGTTTGAGCAGTTAAGAATGATGCTGTTACCAACACTCATAGGCAGGTCTCTGGGTAGACATGTTTTTATACTTCTTGAAAGTTTGCCCAAATGCCTAGGCATGGGGTTGCTGGCCTCCAAGTGCTTATTTAACTTTATAAGGCACCGCCAGATTGCTTTCCAAAGAGGCAATCGCATCTAGTGTTTCCACCAGCGGTGCTCGAGAATTAGTTACAATGTCCTAGCCAGTACTCCGCACTGTCAGTCTTTTATAATAGAAGTTTAATGCTATCTTACTGTGCTTTTAATTGCATTTTCCTGATGACTAATGACGTTGAACATTTTTTCCCATGCTTTTTGGCCATCTGTTGCTCATTCTTTATGCAACGTCTGTTCAGTTCTTTTTGTTTATTAAAAATATTAGGTCATTTGTCTTATTATTAAATTTTAGGAGTTCTTTATATATTCTGACTAGACATCCCTTATTGGATATGCTTTCTGCAAGTATTTCCTTGGAGTCTGTGGCTTGTGTTTTATTTTGATGCTAGTTCCTTCCAGAGAGCAGATGTTTTAAATTTTGATGAAATCCGACATTGCGGGGGGTGCCCTAGTTAAGGAATTTTTGTTTAACCTAAGACAAACAGGATTTTCTTCCAATTTTTCTTCTAGAACTTTTATAGTTTTAGCTCTTACACTTAGCTCTCCGACCCAGTTTGAGTTAATTCTTCTGCAGAGGACGAGGTAAGGGATGAGGTTTATGAAATCAAAAATGTTGAGATGTCTATCTGGTTTGGCATCAGGGTAATACTGGCTTCATAGCGGGTGCTCTGTATTGTGGGGATAGAAAAGTAAAATCAAATCAGCACTGGGAATGTTTTTCCTCTCCTTTCCTCTTTTCTTTTTTATTCTTGCTTTGAGACAGGCTCTCATGTAGCCCAGGCTGGTCTTGAACTCACTACTCCTGCCTCCATCTCCCAAGTGCTGGGATTATAGGTGTGTCTTACATCCCTGGCCCCTCCACATGTGACAAAGACAGATTTTGATGAGCGTATGTGACAAATACAGATGAACTGCTTTGGGCTTCCGAAAAAAGGGGCAAGCCATGTGAAGTCTGAATGAAAGAGGAGACACTGAAGAAAGGCTTTTGTGGGGCTACAAGAACACAGGACCAGGTCACCACCATTTAAATAGTAGGCTCCGGAACGTTGTTCCCTCCTGGGAAGAACGCACAGTTTGTGTCTTCATGGGATTGGAAAACAGAGTGGTCTTACTAAAAAGAGGTTTCCAGGGAAGTAATTTCAAGCAGGCGTAGGAGGGAGATGAGTTGGGTGGTCAGCTATGGATGTACTAGGTTAGAGGCGGCTTCATGAACTCATTGCTGGTGGTTGGTTGTACATGCATAGGCCTTTGTTTTCCCAAACTCATAAATCCCGACTGAGTTGTATTGTGCCTGCAATGAATGTGGTGCTTAGAGGGAGGGAGGGAGGGAGGGAGGAAGAAGAAGAGGGACCAGCTTACACGGGGCCTCTTCCCCCACCATGCTTTGTGCCCAGAATCCAGCCTTCATCATCTCATCCAGTTCTCCCCGGCTTCCCAAGAGCAGCTTCATCTTTTCCATGTCTGCAGATTAAAACAGGAGACTCAGAAGGCTAAGCACCCGTTGCCACGTTGAGGCTGAGGTCTCTGCTCCTGGCTCCTCGTGGCCCTGATAAACTCTACCATCTCCAGCTGCATTGAGGACCCTTTCTTTAGGCACAGAGGCTGGGGTGGATTGCAGGCAGAGGAGGAGGGTTAGGTCTGGCTGGATGTTTGTGGGTTTGCTCCGACTCAGCAGAAGCACTCGTGCTGCTGGCCCGGAGGTGGCTGGCTGGCTGTGTGGTTGGGGTTTGCAAAAGACTCTGAAGAGCCTTTTGCCAGAGGGGCTTTAAAAGTTGCAGCTCTCAGCAGCCACTATCAGCCGGGATTTTTTTCCCCCTTTTCTCCTTCAGATTGAATCCAGTCAAGGTTTTATTGGCTTATCTGTTCTCAGGTTGACCCTTCTTCTTCCTTACCTGTGCAGCCTCCCCTGTCACTCACTACACTTCCGGGCACACAGTGGCCCAGGGAAGGAATTCTCTCTTTAGCAGGGCTACCACTTGGTCCTGGTCTCTGCTTCCTCACTCGAAAATTCCTTTGGTTTCCCCTAAGAGGTGTGAGTTCACTCAGGATGAAGACATACCAGGATCTTGTATGGGTTCAGATTCAGGGGTGAGGGGACTGCTCCCCTCTCTGTGTCATGTTTGAGCCATTCTCAAAAGGCTTCCAGAAAATGGATAGTGCAGTGTGTCTGGAGAACCCAGTATCCTGGATGGTGGGAGTTGCTATTGTCACCTCTCCTCTCCAGGACTCATATCCTTAGGCCCTCTGAAGGGTCAGGGCTCTTGCCTGCCTGCCTCTGAGTATCTGTCATCTTTTGCTTTGTTTGGTCATCGTGGCCCTGCCCCTGCCCCTAACTTAGAAAAGATGAGCCAGGGCCAAGCCTGGCTGCCTTGTCTCCTGGCCAGCAGTGCATGCTGCTTTGCGTCAGCAGAAAAAGTGTCCCCTGCCAGCCACATTCTAGAGCACACTGTCCCTTGCAGCCCTAGCCTGAGAGGACTCTGTGCCGCGTCCCTGCTTGCTGGCCTGAGTTTGGTCTCTCTCTGCCCATATACCTGGTGACTCGGGAACCTCAAAATACGGCTTGGTGGCCCAGTGACTTCAGGGGATGTGCTCGGGGTTTGCCTTCCATGCCTGTTCCTCCTTCCCAGGGTTACAAGGGGTGTCTCCTCCAAGCTCCTCCCAGCTCCCAAAATACCAGCCCTACCTCCCAGCACTGCCAGAAAATGCTTAGCACATTAGCGGGTTTAGCTACAACCACAGTGACAGACACTTAGGAGGCTGCAGAAGCACATAGATTTCATTTTGAATTCCTCCTGGCATCTCACTATTTTGACAACACAGGGCGGCACCACCGTTACTAGGAACCTGTGTGGTAGAAGGGTGGGGGTGGGAGTGTGGGGAGCCACAGCGAGCATGGAATCCTGAAGAGCCTGCGACCGCACCTGCCTCCCATTCTGCTGTGACTGCATCTGTCGTTGGCAGGCCTGTCTGGCGCGGACCTCCCTTTGGCCTTCTGGAGCACACTTGGAGAAGGTTTTGGATCCTAACAACTCCCTCCTCCCCGTCCCCCAGTTGCCTCAGCTCAGTGGCTTCTCTTGCAGGGGAGATGAGAGGCTCCTGGTCCTGCCAGGGAGGCAGCCAGGCGGGCTGAGAGAAGCAGTCTCAGGGAACAGCCTTGCTCTCTGGGGCCTCTGCTCCTTCTCTGCCATTTCATGCTGCAGGCTCCGAAGCTGTCTCCAACTCTCTAGAACCCAGTCTTCTCATATGAAAGCTAGACAAATGTGGCTGGCTTTCCCTACCTCCACGTAAGGCTTGTCATATGCAAGAGACAAATAAATGCAGAGGCGTTTTTTTTTTTTTTTTGAAAGTGTCAGGTGAGGCACACGTTCCCCTGCAGAGAACATGTTATGTCTTGTTTACTGTGAGTTCCTCCACAACGTCTAGTTTAGTGAATAGAAAGGAAAATCTGAGGACTTTCTAGAAATTGCCAGCATGCTCCCTTGAGTCATGGTGTGGTGAAGAACGGCAAGGCTCTGGAGGTATTAGTGAGCAAGGGCTGCTGGAACAGGTAGCATAGACTGAATAGTGTGAGCACCAGGAGTGTAGTCTGTGACACCAGGGAGGCTGGAAATCCAGGGTCAAGGTATGAGCTGTGTGGGCCCCTCCTGTGGCCGCTGAAGACGACGATGAGTCTGCTCTGTGGCCTCTCCCAGCTTCTGCTGCCTCCCTGTATGCCCTCCTCTGTTTGAACCTTCACAGGGTAGTGGTGTCCCTATGTGAAGCTCTGTGTCCAAACACTATTTTAGTTTTAAAGGAAGACACCAATTGTTCCTGAATTTTTGGAGATTTTATGTCCCAGAAATAGTTTTATTTTATTTCCCAAATGGCTTATAAAACATAAAATTGTCTTTTAGAATCAAATGTAGTATCAGTTTATACTTTTCACTTATTTCCTCCCTCCCCGCTCCTTTCCTGCTTGCTTGCTCTCTCTCTCTCTCTCTCTCTCTCTCTCTCTCTCTCTCTCTCTCTCTCTCTTTCTTTTTTTCTTTCTTACTTATGTTTTTGGTTTTTTGAGACAGGGTTTCTCTGTGTAGTCCTAGCTGTCCTGGAACTCACTCTGTAGACCAGGCTGGCCTCGTACTCAGAAATCTGCCTGCCTCTGCCTCCCAAGTGGTGGGATTAAAGGTGTGTGCCACCACTGCCTGGCTATTTATTTATTTTTAAGACATGGTTTTTGACTATCTCAGGCTGGCCTTGAATTCACCCTGTCTCGAGGAGAACTTGAATCAGCGCCCCCCACCCCCACCCCCCAACCCCCCCGTCAGCTTCTCCAGTACTGGAATTATAGGCATATCCCAGTATGCTCTGTTTCCTACTTCTTTTCTGTGCCGTCCTTTCCCTGTGCATGTCTGCATCATGGCTGATGCCAGGTTCACGTTCTTTTCCTCTTCTTGGGCCATACATGTCCTGTTCCCCAGTGGGTCATTTTAGTGTATATCTCTGGCAGAGGAGCCCCCACCCTGAAATCTATGTGTGTCCCCACTTGACTTAGGTACTGGCATGTTGTGGAATGTTTGTGGTTGGAGCATTCCAGCCCTGGTGTGTCGCTGGACCATCATGCTGGCCGATGATCTTTTCAGGACCTGGTACCATCTTGTCTGCCGGCCCTTTGTTTTCAAGGCTCCATGGCTGTTCATCTCTCTGCATTGTGTCTTCCTGTGACCTTTCCAGTTTAGGAAACTGGATGGAGATGGAGGAATACTTTTATTTATACACTACCCTGGAAGAAGAGGAGGCCTAAGGGTTCCTTCCTGTGAGCCACAGGGATCCGTTTCCCAGTTCTCTTTCTTGATAATACCAAGAATCAGGTATTCTCACTAGCCTTGTCTTACAGATGGCCATTTGGGGTTTTGAATGGAAATGTGAGCTTTCCTAAGCTATTCCATGAGGGAGGGACTCATACAGTCATTTCTAACATCTCCCTTTTCTCCTGTGTATGAGGAATGTAGGCAGTGGCCACTCCTGTTAGTCGCCTACAGAGCTCTATAAGAAGTTGTATTTCAGGGTTCCTCCAATCTGCTGAACCACAAAAGAGTTGGATAAGCTCAAGGATAGTCTCCAGAGACCCAGGTTACACACATAGGGAGACCCACCCACGTCCTGCTGGGTCCCTCCTCCTCCCTGCTCCACCCAGCTTGGGGAACCTTCAGTCTGTCACACAGGGCTCTGAGTGGAATGGCACATGCGACCTGCCTTTCACCTTCTCCAGGCCTCTTCTCTTCTGTAGAGTAGCCCTGGGGGTCTGGTGGGGGTCAAGTGCTTAGACCTGGCCTGAAATGAGGGAGTGGCACTTGTGGCTACGTTGGCATCCTTACTTTTTACCGTTCCCCAGAACCTGTGCTTGCTCTGTGGTCCCTCGGAAGGCACCTAGCCGGGAGCCAGCAGGCAGTGTGCAGGGCAGATATGGTATTGGGGGACAGCCTGCACTCTGGATGATGGTGGTGGTGATGGTGATGATGATAAATTGTTCCCATGGTATTTACATAATGTGCTAATATACCTTAATGTTGAAATTTGCAAAACAAACTAATAAATCATTTTTTTAATTACAATACTAAAAGTGGGGGCTAGAGAGATGGGTCAGAGGTTAAGAGCACTGACTGTTCTTCCAGCCAAGAGTGAGTATTCCAGGGTGAGACTGTGGGTGAATCAGGGCTTTGCTGAGAACCCTCCCACCTCTTCCCTGCTGTGGCATCCTCTGCCCTTTGACCTTCCTTAGTCACTCTTTTCTGCTTCCCCTTACCCCAGTTCCATTTGGAATCCCAGCACAGGCCAAAAAAAAAAAACTCATGTCTAAACCAATAACCCTTCTCAAAAACTAGTACCTTAGCAACTCAACAGACAAGAACAGCCGTCACCACCAAAGGAGAAAGCACTATGGACCTGTGCATTGACTAGTCAGTGGTGACTTGCTCACCCATAGGCTCAGTTCTCTCCTATGGAAACCCTGCCCTGTCTCTTTCTGAGTCACATAAACATCATGTAGGGCTTAGCTGGCCCAGGCTCTCGGCAATCGTAGGATTCTGAAGCTAATTTGTCAACCCAGGAAGGCAGAAGCCTTCTATATTCCACGTGGTGAACATGTCTGTCTGGAGTGGATGCTCACTAGATGTCTCTTGACTGAACTGAAGGCCACCGTCAAGTTAATCTTGGGTAGCAGGAGCAGAGGAGCCTGCAGAGGTGCACAGACATGAACTGACTTACCTGAGCAGTTTCATTTGTTGCTCTTGCTAAGAAGATGATACCGAATACTGGGTGGTACTGATACTGGGTGAATTATATCCAACAAGGACTTAGCTCATGGTTCTGGTCCAAAGTTAAGGGTTGTATATATGGTGACTTTCTTGCAGGCGGAAGCATGAGGTGAAGCCAGACATTGCCATTGCACAGTGAGAGAGATCTCTCTCTCTCTCCCTCCCTCCACCTCCCTCTCTCTTATTCATCCCCTTTCCTATAAAGACACCAATGCTCACTCAGGAGTGCTCAACTCTTGTCCCTCTTTCTATTTCTCCCAAGGGTGCTGCCTCTAAACACCAAAGTCGGATTAAGTTTCTACCATTTTAACACCTCACAATAGTGATTAAATTCTACTATAAATTTCAGAGGGGCTACACCATATTCATAATGTTGGTCATATAACAGGTAGCGGTTGGGACCAGAACCCAAATCAACAAAAATGTTTTTGGCTTCTTAATTTAACTAAAATCTAACCTATGTTGTTTTTTGTTTTTGCTTTGTTTTGTTTTTGCTTTGTTTTGACACAGGGTCTTATTATGAAGACCAGGCTAAGCTCCAATTCATGATCCTCCTGTCTCAGCCTCTAGAGTGAGGGACGCAGGCATGGACCACAATGCCTGCTTAAGCTGGCTTCTAAAAGTTATCATCATTACAATTTATATCTTTACAAAGCTAAGAGAACCCTGGCTGGTGCCATGGCAGGAAGAGATCTGCATAGTTAACAGCAAGTTTTTAAAAAGTTATTTTTATTAATATTGTTATTAAAATTGGCATCACTGAAGATGTTGGCTTGGGATTCTAGGCCAACATTTAAATACTACCTTGTCCAAGGAGTAAATAGTGTCTATTTTCACACATTACTAAAATTTTAACTTGGAAGAATGTCCTTAGAGTGTGCTGTGTGTCCAGAGTGAAGAGGCCCTGTGGTGAGCCTCTAGCCTGCAGAACTGCTTGCAAAGCATGCTGGGACTTGCTCAGCATCCTGCCTTTCCTGTTGGAGTTCAAAATGCCCTGTTTTAAAATACCCAGAGAAGCAGCTTTCTTCCTCTCCCCTTCTGTCTCTTCCCCAGCTCCTTCACAAAGCAGGACCTTTTGATGTTTTGGGGTTGTGGAAAAAATTCTCAGGGTAACTCACAGTCAGATATTCCTGAAATGTCTCCCTCAACCCTGATTCTTCCCCCACTTCTGAGCTCCCCCTCCAGGCCTCCAATCCCACTTTGGTCTTCCCTGTTCCTGAGTATCAGCCTGTCCCTGGCCTTTGTCCTGTTCCTAACCCTTAGCCCATCTCTTCTCTTATCTCTTTCCCTTGATTAGATCAGGGTTCGGGTGGCCTTTAGCCAGTGACCCAAACCATTTTCTCCTCACTTTTCTTGGTAGGTTCTAGAAGCTGCTGCGTCTAGTGGCCTCTAGGTGTTATTGAAAGGCTCTTCTGTCAGCACTAGCAAGTCAGAAGGGCAGTGTCAAGAGTGTGAAATATCACATGGCACCTTTAGAAAAGGATATTCATGATGATGATCATCATTTTGTGTGTGTGAGTGTGTGTGAAATGTTTTCTCTCCTTCCATGTAGGTCCCAGGGATCAAACTCAAGCTGTCAGTCTTGGCAGCTGGTCTATTTCACTGTCTCTCTTCCTTTCAATCCTGTGGACAACAATCGCAATAGTAAAGATAATTATAGCAGTATAATAACAATATCGATAGTGCATCTACTGAGCTGTGTGTCCTGCTGCGCACTGCCCTCGGCACAGTCTCTCATGTCCATCCGTGAGATCCTCACAGTACCCCCAATAAACACTGATTTCAGTCTCTATTTTATGGATGGGAAAACAGGAACGGATTTGTCAAGGAGTTTGCCTAAGGCATTCAGTTGGCGAGTTAGGACAATTACAGAATGACCAACTGACACACATTCCATTTAGATTGTGTCCTGAATAGGTGAAGAAGGGTTTGTTTCTAGGTTGCTGGCTATTTACCTTGTGGGTCTCCTGCGAGGATTTAGTGTGGTCCAATGGGGGCCCCTGAGATGTACTAGATGGGAGAAAACTCATTTCCTTGACCTTGAGGGTAGGCCAGTCTTGCCTTGGGCCATGTGAGAGACAAAGGTGAGACTGTCCTGAGATGCAGAGGGGTAGAGGTGAGGTTCCAGGTGAACAATGGTGCTGAAAGACTCCCCAGTTTTTCTGCATGTCAACAAATCTTTACAGGCTGGGCAGTATGGCCACAGGAAAGGGAGTGGTCTATTGTAAGCTCTCAGGATGGACCAGATGATTGTGGCTTTTATGTGGCTTAGCAAAGTGCCAATGGCGAGTGGGGCAGTGAGGGGGGACCTACAGGTGGGGGGACCCAAGCTCATCATCTGTTACTTGTGCTTGGCTGTATTTCCGTTAGATTCCTCCCACACTTCTAGAACAGTGCCGGTTTCAAGAATAGGCTTTGTGCCCAGTGAAGAAAATTATTACTATGTAGCATTTCCTCAAAGTTTGCAGGACTGAATGTTTTTATTATTATAGAGGTAGCAAAGGGGTGGGGGAGATGGCTCAGAGGGTGAAGGTGCTTGTTGCCAATCCTGATGACCTAAATTTGATATCAGCGATTCACGTGGTATGAGGATAGAGAGCTCAATTCTGGCAACCTGCCCTCTGCCCTCTGCACCCAGGCTGTGCAAAACACGTACTGCATGCAAAACACATCCACACAATACACATCTACACACAAAACACATCCACATAATAAAGAGGTAGTGAGCACGAGGGGCTTTGAGTTGTTGAAAGACCTTTGCTCTTATGATTTGGAGCCATTGTGGTGGGTTTGGAGGGAGGGAAGAGGGGCAGGGACTAGACCTTGTTTACTGCCCACATGGGCTTGGGGAAACATCCTTGAGGCGGCTCAATATATGAGTCCTGGCCCATGGATGATCCAGTCATGTGCGGTCAAGATGGTTGGAGGTCAGTAGGGTAACATCATGGCCTGGAAGTGGCTGCTGGGTGTGGCAAGGACAAGGAAATGAGTAACTAAGAGGAGGCGACAAGGGGAGAATGGTTAAGCTGAGAGGGATGGGCAGATGGAAGACAAGCAAGAGTGTGTGCACGTGTGTGCGTGCAAGCATTCATGAGTGTGTATGTGTGTGTGTGTGTGCACGTGTGCGCTCGCATGAGTGTGCATGTGAGATGAGCTTTCAGTAACCCACACCAGCCTCAGGGTAGCTGAAGATGACCTTGAACTTCTGAGCTCCCAGGCCTGCTGCTCCTAGGATTGTAGGATAACAGGCATGTGCCACCAGGTCTGGTTTACTTAGTGCTGGGATTGAACCCAAGCGTTCATGCATGCTAGGCAGGCTACCCTGGCAACTGAAGACCTTCCACGGGAGGAGGCTTTAGTAGTTGATGTGATGAGGGAGGTTGACTGTCTCTACATAGGACCTCAGTGACTTATGGGGCTGGCTGCTGTCATGAAGCCTCCTGAGTGTGTGGGGCCAGGAGAAAGGGAGGCAGAAGACTCCCAGAAGGAAGGAAAGAGGACAGTCCCTGTGGAGAGATGAGAACTATTTTCCTCAAAAATAACAGAGGTGTACTGCAAAGCACAGTCCTGTTTTCAGATTTTTGCCATTGCCTGGTCAGGTGAAACGGCCCCACGTGGGGCTGGCTGCCTTTCTCTTTGGAGTGCTGATGTAACATTAATATTTGTCTCCTGGCCGCCACCATGCCAGGGGAGACAGGTCCTAGGTAAGGCTGGAACTGTACATGGAGTCTAGAAGAAATGTCAGTGTACACGTGTCTCCAGTAGCAAACCCCCATTTTGCCGTGAGACAGCCAAGGCTCTGAGAAGAAAGTGGGTCTTGCTTTATGTCCCTCAGTTGCCAGCTGGTTGCCTGTCCTGTGGCAGATACAGGACACGCATGCATTGAGTCAGGCTAGGAGATCGCTAGGTAGTACCTGAGAATTCAGATATTCTGGTTTCTTGTCACTCAACGGCACCACCCAGAGCTGTGTGTATTTTATTACATGTTCCCCAGAGCCTCCTTTCACTGAAGTACCCAAAGGGAATCTCCCTCTCTACCTTTTTAAAAAAGATCCATTTATCTTTATGTGTCTGAGTGTTTTACCTGCATGGATGTATGTGCATCATATGTGTGCCCGATGCTACCAATGTCAGAAAAGGGTGTCACATTCCCAAGTTCTGGAGTTATGGGTGGCTGTGAGCTGCCATATGGGTACTGGGAACAAGTCCTCTAAACCACTGAGTCACCTGTCCAGCCCTCAAAGGGAATAGTCATGGAATAGGGTTGCCCAGTAGAATCAGGTTCTGCTACAATTGAAGGCTTTCTATGTGTCCTGGCTTGGCCTTGTCATCTCTTTGCCTGCTATACCTTCCCCTGCTCTCTATCATATTGAGAAAATGAACACAACCCTCCTAACCCCTCCCCACAATCTTCAACCCAGTCTCACTGAAAGAAATTCTTGTCTGTAAAGAAGTATCGACTCTCCAGTTGACAGGAGAGAGGACTGGCTTCAGCAGCTGGCTGGTGTAGGCATCCTGTGGCTTACTGTTGTTTTTGTTGTTGTTGTTGTTTCTCGTAGGGTGGCCTCCAGTACGCAGATGTTCACTAATGTCTTGACTTTGCTGTCTGTTCTTCTAGGGCAATTATAGCTCGGCACAATGGACCTGCTGTTCTGTTCTGCAGTGAAGCACTGTGTAGGCTGATGAGCTGGGCTAGAGGGGGCCTGCAGAGAGGATCAGGAAGGGAATCATTGTCTGTGGTGTGTGAGTGTGTCATCCGCTGCATCTTGAGTTATGTTGCTTCCTCTCACCCGTCTTCTTCTAGTTGTTTGTCCCTCCCTGCGTCCTTTCCTTCTAGGGTCACACCAATGGCAGGCCATGGCAACTTCGATCTTAAATGCTAGGCTAAGGTGTTGAAAGAACTGTTTAAAATTCTTTCAGGGACTCTGTCAACCTGTTTCACTGGGTATGTTGTGTTTCCTGTTTGAGTTGTTCTGAGTCTTTTTGCTTGTGATGGTTTCTGAGAAATGGGCAACCTCGCCATCCATATATACATCTATCCATCCACCCTCCCTCCCATCCATCCATCCATCCATCCATCCATCCATCCATCCATCCATCCCTCTGCCTCATGTCATTGAGAGTCCCCCAGGAGGCAAGGATCTGGGCTATTTGGTGAGTCTACAGTTTTTTTTTTTTTAAAGATTTATTTATTCATTATATGTAAGTACACTGTAGCTGTCCTCAGACACTCCAGAAGAGGGCATCAGATCTCATTACGGGTGGTTGTGAGCCACCATGTGGTTGCTGGGATTTGAACTTCGGACCTTTGGAAGAGCAGTCGGGTGCTCTTACCCACTGAGCCATCTCACCAGCCCCGAGTCTACAGTTTTGAGGAAAGCAAGAGAGGCCAACACTGTTCCTGCCTGTGTGGGTCTTCTGTTGCCTACTCTGGCAGGTCAAAGATGCATAGGTGCTAAGTTCAGCTTTGTCCCTGTGGACTGCAAGGTCAGGAGGTATACAGAGCTTGCCTCTAACAGCTAGAAATTAGAAACGGACCTTCATGCCCATGGGCCAACCATCACCAGGCAACACATTTATTTTGTTATTTTGTGTTTTGTTTTTTATACAAGGCATCTTAGACTGGGATATCTGTAAGAAGCCTCTATGGTTATATCTGTCCCTTATTCCCTTCTATCCTCAGATCCCACAGCTGGCTGTCACATTTAGCAGTGTTTATGACTTAGCTGTAGTGGCCTTTCTGACCAGAACCATTGCTATCCAAATGCAAGAGATCTTCTGTGACCATCAGCCTCAGAAGCTGTGGCTTTCACTTCTTTCCCTGAGAGGTGGTGGCAGGCTTCACTGACAGAGCACAAGGGACAGAAAGGCTGAGACGCTATGAGCCTACTCTGTGAAGAAAGGGACACTTCTGTCTGGGAGAAGTCTGCCTCAGGAGGCAAAGGCTCTGCCGAAAGCTGTTTGCTCCTTTAGCTGGGAGTCCTGTAGATTGTCAGCCTTGCTGGGTGGAGTGGGTGAGAGAGGTGGATGGTGGACTGGGGTGATGAGACAAGATGAGTGTTAAAGTCCTGGGGTGTGATTTGAGACCCCGCCCCCATGGCTGGGGTAACAAACTAAAGCTGGCTGGAAGCCAACAGGTGAAAGTGCTCGACCCCTTGTGGTCTTTGGAGAACTCTCTGTGGTGTAACGCAGTTCACAGGAGCAAGGGAAAGAGACTGGTGTTTGCTTCTTGTGTGTGTGTGTGTGTATATGTGTCTCCTCTGTGTGTGTGTGTCACTGTGTGTGTGCGTTGATACTTTTATTGTCCCCTGCCTTCTTACTGGATTGTCCTGGTGATCTCCTGTTTCTGCCTCCCACCCACATTTGCCTGACATTTCCATGGGTGCCGCAGATCTGAACTCTGGTCCTCTTTTGGGAATCAAGCTTTAGCCATTGAACAGTCTTCCTGGCCCCAAGACTGGTCTACAGCCTTTGCCTTGCTTCTCATTCGGATTGCATCTGAGAACATATCATAAAGTAAATGAGGGCATCCCCTTTGTATATTATTTTAAAAGAAATCCAAATTCTTCTTCCCTGTTAAGTTAAAACCAATCCTCAGGGCAGAAAATCCACATACTTAGGGATGACCAGAGTGTGTCTTGGCTCCCGAGAGGCAGTGTGTGTGTCTGTGTGTGTCTCTCTGTGTGTGTCTGAGTGTGTGTGTATCTGTGTCTGTGTGTCTGTCTGTATGTTTGTGTGTCTCTGTGTGTATATCTGTGTTTGTGTGTGTATCTGTGTCTGTGTGTGTGTTTGTGTGACTGTGTGTGTGGTGTGGTGTCTGAGGTATGTGCTGACATGACACGTTGGGTTCTTCCCCTTTCTAACTCTGATCAGACATGCTTGTCAAAAGCACAGGAGACAGCCTGGGGATCTGGCGATACAGCTCAGTTGCTAGAGAGTTTGCCTAACACACTGGGTTCAACCCCTAGCACTGCAGAAACCAAGCACTTTGGTGGAAGAAGTGGGAGGATCAGAAGTTCAAGGGTATCCTTGACCTCATAGCGAATTTGAGGGCCTGGCTTGGTCTACACAGGGGCCTGTCTCAAAACAAACAAACAAACAAACAAACAAACAACAAATCAAAACCTCAGTCCCACAAACAACAACAACAACAACAACATCAACAACAACTGTAACAACAGTAGCAGCAGCAGCAACAGCAGCAGCAGCACCTACCACAGGGCAAGGATGCTGTGTTAGCAATAAGCTACTCTGAGGACTACACACTCATAGGACTGTGAACTACTATAGGTTTCACGTTATGGCTGAAGAAACAAGCCTAGGAAACGCAGTGGTGGGCGGCTATGCCTCAGAGCGGCAGAGCAGGATGAGAACCTCAGCCCTGGTTCTCACATGGTGTGCACTCTGACTCCTTACTCCTGCATCTTACTGTCTCTCCAACAGAAGTGTGCTAAGGGCAGAACCTTAAGTGCCAAGCTCTCTGTGGTGTCCCGGGGGCTGGTGACAAGCCCTGCATACCCGGCTGTGCCTTTATTGGCATTTGGACTTCGGTGCTGTCTGGCTGACATTTTGTTAGAATCATTTTCCCCCCGCTATCCAGTTGGAGATCATTTTCATGGCTCCCCCTGTGCTGGGTTTTCTTGGCTCTGAGATTGAGCCACCCCAAAGGTGGATGCCTTGCGGGAGTGACATTACCATGAACCGTTGCCATCTGTGAGTTTCTCAACTGTGCAGTTAAACTGGGGATCGAAAACACAGAGAAGAAAACAACTGCTTTTGTATTGAACACTGAGAGTTTTTTTTCTTATTGATTCCTAAAAAGCACAGTGGAATATCCATTTCCATAGCATGTATGCTGTATTATAACCCAAGAGATGACTTAAGCACACAGGAGGAGGAACACAGGTTCTACCCCATTGTTTGTGAGGGACTAGATTATCTGCAGAGTGGTATCTGGGAGAGGCTCCTGGGAGCAGTTCCCTGTGGGAACTTAGGGTGGCTGTACTTCCTACAGGGCCTCGGCGACCACTCTTCTTTGATATCCTTGGAAAACGTGGGCACAGGCGTTCATTTTCTCCCACCGTCATATGCCTTCAGTCCCTGGCTGTGAGGAGCCATTCGATGAACTCTTTTTTTTTTTTTTTTGTGACACCTGTGTCTGGTTTCCAGGGTGCTGTGTGCAAAGCATGAAGGGATATGGCCAGGTTTCGCTCACTCTAGGGCTCGCTTTTCTGATTTGTCACCACTGGAAACCGTGTTCTGAGCAGATGAGGTTGGAGTGGCCAAGCTGTGAGCATTCCTCCTTGTCAGTCCCCGGATAGACCCAGGGCTTCATGGAGAGAGCAAGGGGAGTATGATTCATGGTGGAGTGGATAATACATAGTCCTCTAAGCAACTGCCTGGACTCTGGGCTGATGGAGCCTCTCTGAGTAATAGTCCACAGGTGCTTCTATGTAAATCACCAGTTTCTTTTGAGGTTCTGGTGATGCCCTTGGCCAGGTGACTGAGGGACAGGCCTTCATCTTGGACTGGTCTCTTTTGTTCCTATGTTCTTGAGGTACTGTGTGTCCCTGATGACCACCCTGGGTTCTTTGATTTGTAGCTTGAACCTCTTTGGTATATTTGCAGATATCTTCCTGCATTATTTCAAGTCCAGACACCTACACAGTGCACGTGTCTTCTGTAGCCTTTTGATTTCTGGGACTGTTACCAAGATTCAAGTAGCTATTAAGAATGGAGGAAAGAGAATTTGCATGTAGGGTCAGCTCCATTCCAGTGGGACAGCCTGGGGAAAGGCCGAATGTTTTTTTTGGGCTAGAGTGTGTTTAGATTGTGTTAGCTACTTTGGTTTGGTTTGAGGGTGGGGGTGGGGAGAAGCTCCCAGGTGAGTTCAACCAAGAGGGCCAACTAGCTGGTCTGTGGTTAACTGTTTTCCTATGCGATCAAATGTTCCCTGATGGTAGTGGTTAAAGGTTTCACTTCTGAGTGTGTCATTCCTATTTGTGTGTTGGTTCAATTTGCAAATGCAAAATCAGTTGTCCGTTTGGCCATCCATCCATCCATCCATCCATCCGTGCATTAGCTCATCCAGTCATCTATTGCTTCATCTATCCACCCATTCTTCCATTCATGTATGCAGTAAAGGGACTATGCAGGTAAAGTCAATGAGGAAAATGAGCTTACAAAAGATGGCAGGGTGACAGGGACCCGGTGACCCAGGATTCTGAGCAGGGCCAGCGTTGCCTCTGCTTTCAGCCCATTCTACATCCTAGTGTGAGTCGAGGCTACCCTGACATCTGTTTAGCCCATCATCCCCCAGGATGAAGCTAACACAGCACTTCCTGTGAGTCTGGTTACCTTGTCCTTCTTTCTGTATGCTCTTGAGATTCTTGGGTCTGATACTCATAGCCACTCTAGACCCGTGGCTTACAAATGTCTTAGGATCTTCCAGAGAAGTGGTAAGGCAAGAGAGACCTGGTACATTCAGAGCACATGGAGAGTGTTCAGCAGCAGAAGGGCCTGGGTGAAGGGCTGTCTCTAGTATTGTCAGATGTGGGATAAGTAAAGTACTCAGGCTCCCCTGAACCTGTGACTTGTCAAGGCGGGACATAGGCCGGGAAGAGACACACTTCCTGTGGCTCCTGTGATTTAGAGCCTGTGATTTCCCAAGCTGAGCAGAAGCTGCTAAAAGGGAAAGGGGGCCAAGCTATTCAGTTTTTCATGGGAATTCTGGTCTCAAGAGAGTCCTGCAGGTTTCAGCATTGACCTTGGTCTGTAGGATCTTTTGCCAGAAACCCATTTTCTTAGGATTTCTCTTCCCTTTTTCAGGATCATCTTAACTAACAGTTTCTTAATGTTTACTTGTACCATTTTATTTGTTGAAAATATGGATGCCAGATTCAGAATCTTACAATGAACCTAGCCAAAGGCATAAATGGAGCTTGTGAGCTCATCTTATGAAAAACCATCAGCAGGTAAAACTGTTTACTGAGGAAGTAGATTTATTGATGGACAGTTTCCAAGAGCCTTCTTGGTTTGCCTTATTTACTATAGCCACCCAGCGAGGTTGAGAGAGGGCAGCATAAATTACTATCTCACAGAAGTAAAGATGTTAATTAAGAAAGCAGTAAGGTTCCGGTTGTTGCTGAATTTAGAACCCAACTCTGCACACGCGTAACCACTTAATCACTATCACTAACATTACAGGTATGTGTGAAACTTCCTTTTTTGTTAGATGAAACTCAGTAGGCAGGGATGTCAACTAGGGAGAATAAGTCGGTTTTTTCTTTTTTGATTTTGTCATATCTATCAATCAATCAATCTACCTACCTACCTACCTATTATCACCATATCTATCAATCTATCTATCTAATCTATATCATCTAATCTATATCATCTATCTATCTATCTATCTATCTATCTATCTATCTATCCATCCATCCATCCATCCATCCATCCATCCATCCTCTGTCTCCCCTAGCTCTATTTTGATGGCCTTGAACTCAGTGTGTAACTGAGGATGATCGTCCTGTTGGGGGCTTTAGTCGTGTACTACCACACCCAGTTTATGTAGTACTGAGGAGCCCAGGGTTGTATGTATGCCAGGCATGGACTATACCCACTGACCTATACCACCAGACCAAAAAGTAGACTTTAACATTAAGTATTAGTAACCTAATCTAAAAGTGTTCCTTAGTATTAACAAAGTATCTCAGGGCTAGCAAGATGGCTCAGTGGGTAAAGGCGCTTGCTGCCAACCTGAGTTGGCTCCCTAGAATTCATGGTGGATGGAGAGAAGCCACTTAGGCATGTTGTCTTCTGACTTCCATGTGCATAAACATAAAAAAAAAGTAAAAAAAAAAAAAAGACCTATAAACAACCAAAGTGTCTCAATAGAATTTTGCAATGTAGCCTAATTCCTGCCTTCCAAAGTACACGCTATTCTTTAATTTACATCATTATTGATGCCATGAAGATTCATGAGATACTTATGTAACTATCACACGGGAAGCCTTTTCTTGGCAGTTGAGTATATAAAGATGAAGGGAAACTGATCCCTGCCTGTATCTGTTTTGCAACTTACCAAAATACCCCAAGAAGAGTGGCTTCAGTTGGAGGCTAATCAACCATTTACCTTGCTAACTGTTCCGTGGGCTAGTGATTGGACTGGGCTCAGCCGGGTGGTTCTTCCCGTCTAGTCTAGGCACGCTTAGGTCTGTAGGCAGCTGGTCTTGGGCAGATTGTGGGCTGCTTGGTCTAGGACAGTTTTAATCTGGACAGCCTGCCTCTCCTCCTCATGCTCCCATGCTAAGCAGCGCGTGAGGAGATGCAGAGCATCTTCATCCTGGGCTCGCTACTGGCATAAGCCAGAGATTTCTCTCAACAGTTCTCTCACTGTTGGTCAGGGTGTCCAGAAAAGGTAGTCCTTTTCCTTGGGCCTCCGTCTTTTTGTTACTTTGTTTCATCCCACCTTACCCTCCTGGAACACTTGTCCTCATGTATCTAACTCTCTCAGGTCTACCTTTGTTAACCTTCTGGCGTGATTACAGACTTAACCGAGGTTTCCAACAGGGAATGCCATGTTTAGGTTGCATTTTCCAGTCACTGGGAATGATGGTGCAGGACTTCCTGATCTCAACAGTGCAGCTTTTTTAGGAAAACGGGAATAATGAAGAGGCCTGAGGAGGCTACCAGGCATCTTCCAGGGATTATGGAGTTCACTAGACTGGCTGGCCAGCAAGCTCCTAAGATCTACCTGTCTGTCTCTGCTCCCATTCCATTTTGTTGGGCTTTTGAGACCGACTCTCACGTTGTAGCCTTGACTGGTCCTGAACTCCGATTCTCCTGCTCCAGCATCCTTGTGTGCTTGGATTACAGGCACCTACCACCATGGCTAGTTCTGATATTTTTAACATCATCTGAGATACTTCAGTGGTAGAATAAAAAAGGCCTGTAATGCTGCCCCATTAAGATAAAAAGTCCTTGTTCCTTTGCTCGTTGCCTCATTTTTTTTTTTCATTTACAAAATGGGAGGACAGAAATATTTGTGCTGGGGATTTTTGACTATAATCTGCAGCCCAAATTTATTGCACTATAATTAAAAATAAAAAAGAGATGGTTCATAAGAGAATAACACCCAGGACAATGGAGTCTGAATCTGTGGAAGAGAAAGACCTGGGCCTTTTTTCCTACAATGTAAACAAATCTCTGTTTCTGGACCATGTCTGAGTTAAGGTGACATCACTCTGATCCCGTTGGTAAATCTTTGGGTGTCTCTTCTGGGACCCTCAGATCTCAGCCTGGCAAAGTTCATCGGCGTTGGGTGAAGCAGGCTTTTTGGTTCCTGGGGCTTGACAGGGTCTGGCGTATTT
This sequence comes from Mus musculus, assembly GCF_000001635.26. Taxonomy (NCBI): domain Eukaryota; kingdom Metazoa; phylum Chordata; class Mammalia; order Rodentia; family Muridae; genus Mus; species Mus musculus. The sequence continues at coordinate 83,396,167 of NC_000078.6, read as the reverse complement.
GCTGACAGCCAAATGGTTCATGTCAAGCAGATTGATTTAGTGACTGGGCCTGACAGAACCAAAGTGGTAGACAAACAGGAGCATGCCCAGTTCATGAGCTGCCCTTTGCTAAGCATTTACTGGCTCCTAGGCATGGAGTGAAGGATTCGGGGCATGCTTTGTTCTTCATTCTTGTGGTTAGTATTTCCAGTCGAGCAAATGGCAGCTCAGACTTTATTAAATGAGTGTATTGACTAATTTTTGTCAAATTGATACAGATTATGTATGGCCACCTGGGGAGAGGGAATCTCAACTGAAAAAAAAAACCCTATATTAGATTTTCCTACAGTAAAATCTGTGGGAGATAAACATATACATAGACACATCTATACATAAAATTTGTTTTTTGAGACAGAACCTAGAACTTGCTCTGTAGACCAGGCTGGCCTCGAACTCAGAGATCTGACTGCCTCTGCCTCCAGAGTGCTGGAACTAAAGGCATACTCTGCAAGTCAAGGTGCACTGTTGGCAGTGCCACCCCTGGGCATGTGGTCCTGGGTTGTATAAGCAAACTGTGCAAACCACAGAGAGCAAGCCAGTAAGCAGCACCCCTCCATGGCCTCGGATTCAGTTCGGTTTCTAGGTTCCTGCCTTGAGTTCCTGTCTTGACTTCCCTGTAAGTCAATAAACCCGCCCCTCCCTAGCTCCCTTTGGTCCTACTGATTATTACAACAGAAAACCTGTGTCAGAGGAGGAGCTGAGGTTTGGTCCACGGTTCCCAGACAGCATTTGCCTTTGTTGTTGTTTGAGAGACAGTCTCACAGGCTGCTCTTGAACTCCCTGTGTAGTCAAAGATGACCTTGAATTTCTGATCCGCCTGTCCACATGGACTTGCTGAGTGCTGCATGCTACCATACCTGGTATCTACAGTGCTGGGGATTGAACCTAGGGCCTTGTGTTTGTTAGACAAGCAGTCAATCAACCTGGATTAACTTCCAGCCCACAACAAATATCTTTGTACTTGAATATTTCTCAAAAAGTAAGACTATTTCTGCATTCTTCTTATTTAAAAAAATCATGTGTACATGTGTGTATCTATATATGGGTTTGTACATGTGGGTATGGTGGCTTAGGAAGTAGGAGGAGGCTCTCGATTTCCTTGGAACTGGAGTTAGAGACACTTGTAAACCACATGAATTGGGTGCTGAGAATCAAACTTGGGTCTTCTGGAAGAGCTATGTGCACCCTAACCACTGAGCCATCTCTCCGGCCCCAGCTTCAGTATTCTTGAACTCAGTGCTAAACAATACTCATTCTATTTCTTCTCCATGACTTTAATGGTGTCCACGTGCGCATGCCATAGACCCCCACCTTGGCAGACAGAAGAAGCCATGGCTCTTCAAAGATGCCCACACCCAAATCCTAATCCACAACCCACAAACACCTAATCTACATGGCAAAAAGGACTTTGAAGATGCCATGAAGGGTTTTGACATGGGGAAGAGAGGCTGGACTTGGAGGTGGCCTGACATCACCAGAGGGTCTTGGTAAGAGGGATGAGCTGACAGCCTGGCAGGTAACAGAGACTTGAGATATACAGTGAAGGATCCCCAGGCTGGAAAAGGCAAAGTAGCAGGTTCTCCCTTAAAGCTTCCAGCAGGAACACAGACATCCCGATGCTAGCCCTGGAAGACTTGTTCTGGACTGCTGCTATCCAGAAGGCTATGCTAGGCAGCTAGTGTTGTGCTGGTTACTTAGACTGCAGTCGTTTGCTTCCATGGCAATAGGAAGCAGACACACCACCTCTCCATTCAGTGTTCCAAACCATCAGCCTGGGGAAGCTCTGGTTGGGTTTGGGAACGCAGCTCAGTGACATAGTCCTTGCCTATACAAGAAGCCCTGAGTTCCACCTGCCTCCCCCAAAATCCTTTATGAGCTATTCCATCACCAACTTGTTGAAGGTCTTCTTCTTCTGTGACCCATTGCCCTTTAACAAAGGCAGCCAATCAGCAGACTCTGGGAGGATCCGAGTTGGGGCTTAGGCTTCTGCTGCTGGAAGGTTTTGTCCTGAATCATCCACACACCTGACTGTATGTACTTCTAGACAGCTGACTGGTCACTGGAACAATGATGTTGCTCTTTTCATAAGTTTCCTCCATTTCTTAATATATTCTGCTCTGTTTATCCAGTGGGCAGAGTCTCCTGGAGCAGACAGTAGTATCTGGTAACTGACTCGTGACCTACTGTTTTCTGTCATGAGTGTTGACAGTAAGTGGAAGACAGAGCCCCCACACCACAGTATCAAGAGCTAATATTTGTTGGTCATATATTACCATATAATGTGGACTCAGGGTGCTACATTGCTTTCCCTGGGTGGGGGATGTCTTTCTGCTGACGCCACATAGAAAGGGCAATGACAGGTAGTACAAATGATTCCATCAAAGACTCTATGGAGAGCCAGGTTGAGTACCTGCATCATTGAGAAGCCACCCCAGCATGAGTGATAACTAAGAAAGCTATGCCACTGGAATTCCACGACTACTTCCATTTTATAGATGAGAAGTGAGGAGGTGAGCAGACAAGTGCAAAGGAGCTAGGACTCCTGACTGAAGAGCTTCTCTGGAGAGGCTTGCACAGCTGAGTGCCGATAGTCACTGCTTACCCACTCCCTGGCTGCATGGAGGAATGAATGATGTGGAGACTAGACTTCTCCAGGAACTCATTCAGAGACAGCAAAGGCAACAGTGGAGAGCTTACTCTTATGGGCATGAAGAGGCCCTGGTGCTGCCTTCGTTACTCCTTTCTACCCAACCTGTTCTGAAAGGCATGTCCATATATATATATATATATATATACACACACACACACACACACATATATATATATATACACACACATATATATATACACATATACACATACATATATACACACACATATGTGCACATTCATAAACGTATATTATGTACATATATACACATGCATACACAACCATTATAATATACATATATGCACACATATATACAAACATGCATGCACACAATTTATTATATATACATATATACATACATGCCCACACACATTATACATGCATATATATACATGTACACATGCACATACAGCCATTATGTACCCATATAATATATACACATGTACAAGTACATACAACCAATATATATATATACATACTATATACACACATGTGCCCTCACACACATTATATATACATATAAACATACACATATACAATACAGACACACATATATTATGTATAATACATATATAAACATGCACACACATATACATTTTATATACATATGTATATACAAATTTGTATGCACACACTATATGCATACATATATACTTGTGCACATGCACACATATATTACACACACACACACACCCCACACACCCCTTGTCATATATATTATATAAGGTCTCACATAGCCCCAGCTGGTCTTGAGCTCTCTATATAGCTGAAGAGAACTTTGGACTCCTGATCTTCACCCCTTTGTGGGTTCTGGGATTATAGTTGTATGCTGACATTCCTGGCTAAGCCCGCGTGTATTCTTGTTGAATTTACCAGGCCCCTTTGCGCTGTATATCTATCTGCAGACAGCAAGTGTGGGTGGTGGGGATAGTCATCTCTTAGTGTGTTCTTTCCATTGGAGCGCCTTTCTGGATACTTTGAAGGGCCCAGCTGGGGATCTGGGGCTGTTGCTTGTTTATTTCCCTCCTTCCTCCCTGGATATGGAAGAGAGATGTACGTGTTGGGAGTGGAGATGGAGATAAAATTAGTGTGAAGCTGCAGCAGCAGCCCGTGTGGCCTTTGCCTACGTGGAAATTGCGAGTGTCCTTAACGCACTGGCTGCGAGTGCGCCTGTTCCCTGCATTTCACTTTCCTGTATGTCTCACTTCTGCGCCAGATGAGAATTTACCGCCAATGAGCCTCATGGCAGATGATGAATAGGAAGCAAGTGACCTCGGCCGTCTCTTCCCTTCCTCCGTCCCTCTGTCCCCAAGAGTGCCTTGTCAGCTTCAGTGATCTTCACCCAGCCAGTCCATATGCGCCGATGCCGCCTTATTAAATTGCCTTACGGCTGCTGGGTGACACTTTCGGCTGCTTTTCTCCCAAAATCACCATCAAGTTATGACTTCATTTGCAGCAGTGGTCAGAGCAGGGCAATTCTATTGATTTTCCTTCTTTTCTTGGTTTCTCTATAAATTAATTGGGTCTAATCGTGTTTGCCATCCCATCTTCAGAGAGGATTACGCTTGTAGTGTTTAAACGGGGCCGAGAGTGTTTTTGATCTCAGTGAGCGTGTTTGAATTCTAGTAGCCCTGAAACTTTTTTTTTTTTTTTGAGACAGTGTTTCTTGTGATCTAAGTTGGCCTTGAGCTCTCATGCAGCTGAGAAGAACCTTGAACTTCTGATGAACTTGCCTCTACCTCCCAATGCTGGCATTATATTATAGGTGCACACCCCCCTTCTTGGTTTTATGCAGTACTGGGGATTGGATCCATGGCTTTGTGCATGCTGGGCAAGCATTCTACAAGCTGATCTACATTCCTAGCCCTGATACCTGGTTCTGTGTTTCAACAGTAATTTTTTATTCTGAAGGGTTTGGACAGAAGAGAGGGAGGAAGGTGCCCCTTCATACTCTCATGCCCCCATCATAGCTCTGGGGATATGACACCATCTTGCCAGGAATCACTGCAAACAGCCATTCCCACTTGGCCTTGTTCTGTCAGACTCACAGATAGGGACATAATGGGAGGGTGGGGTAGTCTGCTAGAGCAGGCTGCTGGGTCCTGAGAGTGCTGGGATGCCCAGGGGAATAAGCTAACCAGCATTCTTGTGGACCAAGGTCAGATGGCTGTGCTGTGCTGGTTCTCTAGGAGCCAATGAGAGAGCCAAGGCTGAGACAGGGACTGTTTTGGTCTATGGGGAAACAGTGCATTCTCTCTGTATGTTGTACACATGCTCACAAGTGCTTCCAATAATGACTCCCAATGCTAGAAATGTCGTATTTTTGCTATTGCTCCCAAAGATAGACAAAGTTAACTGGAGTTAACTGTGGGTTGGGGGTAGGGTGGTGGTTGTGTAGGAGGGACTTGGGTAGATACTTAGACTTGGGTCAGGTCAGTTGGTCTTCAGTGCCTGCTGCATGAAGCCTCCTTCTGTTGCTGTGTCACTGTGTCTCTTACTCCTGGGAGTTTCCTTGTGACTATCCTGGACACAAGGTAGAGGGTTTTGTGTCTACATAGTGTTGTACCGTGGGACCTGTATGTCTGGGATGAGCACATGACTCCTGGATGCCTCTAGAGGGAGGAGCAGTGGGACATATTAGCTGATCAGGACCTACTAGGATCAGACAGTATGTGGACAGTGTGACTTTGCCAGCCTGGACCTAACTACACCCATCTTTCTTGACTTTCATCCTGCTTTAGCTGGTCTCGTGGTCATGGGTGAGGACCTAGGAGCAGTACTCATGTGCAGGCCAGCATGCATGCCCAGGCCTCAAGCCCTTAGCTCCCTTGGATGGAGGTGGCACTGTGGACCCTGAGGTCTGTTGGCTTGACTGACAGGTGATCTTCTAGTTCTGCTTTGGTTCAGTTTCTTCACCTCTCTGAGCCTCAGTGTTCTTATCTATAAAGGGGAGTGAGTGGAAGAGAGCGACAGGCCAAGGCCCAACTTCCAATGTGGTAGCTACTCAGTACATCAAGGTACTGTGATTGTTGAAAAGTTGTTTGTATGTAAGGTGCCCTAGCACCTTACATAGAAGAAGCCTGATTCTGGTGTAGGGGGAATCCCTGTGCTGTATCCCGAAGTCTATGCTTTCATTTCAGTAATTGACAGACAGGTTGATGCAGTCTCCACGGGGCTATATGGAGTTCCATTCTTCCTATCCCATACTGCCTCAAGTCTTAACAAGGGGGTGTGGTTAGAGCCCAGGCAAAGGCTGCTGGGCAAACCTTCCAACCATCAAATAAACATTTATATATAGGTATTAGAGGGACATGCCAATGCTAAGCAGGGAAGAAGCACTCAGTAGAGGTAGCTGCAGTGAGCAGTGGGTGGGAAAGAGGCCATAGCTGTGCTGGGGGCACTGTAGGAGCTCAGGAGGCTGGGTGACATCAGTGTGTTGGAGAGTCATGGTGCCAGCAGAAAGTGGAAGGTTTAGACAGAGCAAACCGAGGCATATCTAATAGCAGGACAGTTATAAAACACGGGCAAGGAACCAACATAGGGGATGATACAGAACCCAAGGGCTAGGGCAAGGGGAATGGGAAGCTGACGGGAGCAGCAGCCTGTAGATGCAGAGCTATGGCCTGCAGGAAACATACACCCACCCCACAGTGACCAGGAAGGAGGGGACTGGGAACAAATACCCTAGTACTTCTCACTCTGTGCACTCTTGGTGGGCCAGGTCCCCGAAGCAGCAGGAGGTAGGCAAGTGGCTGATCTCCGCTGTGACACTGTTCAGGGGGAGAAAGGGTCACAGAGAATCCAGAATCCAGAGGGGCCCAAGGAATAGAGCCAGGGCAGAGAGGAGAGGAGAGGAGAGGAGAGGAGAGGAGAGGAGAGGAGAGGAGAGGAGAGGTGATGGGGTCAGAGGGGACAGAGCCAGGGCAGAGAGGACAGGCGAGGTAATGGGGTCAGAGGGGAGTCCAAGGCTGCAGACAGTTTAGGGACATATGCGTGAGGAGAGTCGAGGTACTAGGGCATTCTGCTGGGGGGCAGTACAGGTCAGATATGGCTCCCGAGGATCTGGAGGCAGAATGGGAGAGTGATCATGAGCTAGAAGCACATGCTCTCTGAGCTCCAGTTTCCTCATCTGTAGAAAGGGCATGAGAAAGACAATGTTCTGCACCTCACAGTGAGGAGCATCGGACATCCCCCCAGCACCCCCACCTTCAGTCCTTGGCAGAAAGTGAAGGTACAAAGGCCCGAAGATAAAGAAGGAGCAGATAAAGGGGTGTGCGTGAAAGAGAGTAGCCAGCGCGGCTTGTGGAAGACTCAGCGGAGACATTAAACAATTTATCCAGCGAATACTTATTGATTGCGCACTGTCGGCTGGGAACCAGTCTTGGCTACTGGGAGCACAAGAGTGAATAAATTAGGCCAATCTTTCTCCCAGAGAGCTTATGTGTTTACAGGGGAAGAAGGACGGTAGGTAAACAAGACGAATACAACTGAACTTGACTAGTTGGCACGGTACTTGTCTGCAGACCTCTACCCTGAGTGATGGGAAAGAATGGGAAAGGTCCTGAGATGGAGATGCAGCCCCGAGGAAGCAGCAGCAGCCTGGTAAAGAGGCTGAGTTGGTGCAGGTTCAGAGGTCCTGAGAGAGGACTAGGCTCATGTTTATGGAGTCAAGGGATGCATGGTGGGGATGACTATGCTCAACTTCCCCCCCAGGATGTAATTCCTATGTGGAAAGGTCGGAGAAGCTGTACAAGTCTAGTGATCGGTAGCTATTGGTAACCACTATGATGGCAGCTGTATGTGGATAGAAACAGCATCAGCTCTTGCCATCAGCCAGCAAAACCCAACTGTGGAGTTAACCTGGTATTCGGTGGTAAAGACTCCAGAATTTGAGATAAGATCACTTGGTTCAAATCCTGACCTGGCCATGTACTAAATGATCTTTGCTAATGGCTCCGGCCCTCTCCATCCCCGTGTCGTCTGTGTGTGGGGCACAGTGGCAGCATCTCTCCTGCAGTTGATATAAAGATGACGTGCCCTGTTTCCAAGACATAGGACAGTACCTGGGCCACAGTGAGCTGATGTCTTCTTTATTATCAAGGGCCATGCTCCTGTATGCAAGGAGTTTGATTTCAGTGGTTCACAGTTAGCTGTGAGACACACTTCTAAAGAGATACCCGTCACATGTGTAGCTCATTTATGGGAGGAGTCGTGAGAGTTATTCTTAGAGGGCTTAAGGGAGGAAGACTTGGACGAATGAAGAAGATGAGAGAATTATATACTGTCCGGGGTTGGGATGTAACTCAGGAGGTCGAGTTCTTGCCTGGCACTTGAAAAGCCTTCGATTCTGTCCCTAATACCACAAAATCCTGGGTGTGGCGGTGCACACCTGTAACCCCAACACTTGGAAGGTAGAGGCATGGGGATTAGAAATTCAAGGTCATCCTTGGTTACGTGACAGGGCTACATTGTATCCTGTCAAGAAAGAAAAAAAGAAAGAAGAAAGAAAATCAACCAGACCTAATAGCATTAGGTAAAGAAACAAGAACACAATCAGAGCTGGACCCAAAGCTTTGCTTCTGCCTGTCCCACAGTGCCTTAGGGATCCTCTGTATTTTTCAGGCCTTGCCTCAGCCTTTCATTTGTATCAGTTGGTGACGTCCCCTCCCTATCACATTCCTTTGTCAGCACATGCGAAGCCCTTAAACCTGCTAGAGGTTATTGAGACTCTTCCACCCTTAATGTCCTCCTGGGCCAGAGATGCAAATGCAGATTTGAGGTCAGGGGAAGTGGGAGGTTAGAAGTGAGTGGCAGCTAAGGGGAAGGGAGCCAGGAGCTGGCGGCAGACAGGGGTGGAGGGCAGTGGAGATGGAATTAACTAGAACCTTGTGTGTCTGGCAACTGGCAGATTCTTTGGATAAGATAAGTGGAACCTCTGCAAGGTAATTATCAGAGAGTGTAAATTCCAGAGATAACCTGTCCTGGGAGATATTGATGGTGGTGGGGCAGTGCTGGAGGCCAGGCTCTTTGAGGTCCTCAGGCCTCCTCCTTTAGTTCTTCCTTTAGTGTCATGGCCCTCCCCCTCCCCCTCCACAGCTTGCATGGTTTCCCACTCATATCAGTTCTTCTGGGACCTTCTTTTCACTTGTCTCTTGGATGTTGGGGGTGACAGATCTGCCATTGGAGGGACCTAATTATCAATCAGCCAAGCAAGAGTACTTTTGAGAGGGAAAGAATAATTACTGAGCTGGGACCTTGTGGTGAACTGGGACTCTTTTGTGCAAACCATTTTCTTTACATACGTATTAGTCAGGGTATTTGGAAAGAATAGGATTGAGAGAATATCTATCTATAGTATATTCACACACACATATATACATATACACACATACATACATACATACATACATACACACAGACATATATACATACATGTATATACACATTATATATATGTGTGTGTGTGTATATATATATATATGTATATATATGCACATGCATATGTATAAGTATGTGTATGTATGTGTATATGTATATTCAGGGGAGGCTGAGAATTCCACATTTGCTCAGTCTGTGAGGTTGGATGTCTCAGCAGTCCCAACCTGTCTCTAGAACCCTGGAGGGCTCCTGGAGGGCTGCTGGTCTTCAGTCTGTATTGCGATCCCGAAAGTGTTGGTTCTGATGTCGTGAAGGAGTGCCTCAGTGACAGCTTGCATGAACTTGCCAGTGACAGAGAGGGCAAGCAGGCAAAACCAAGGCTTCCTTCTTCAGTGATCTTTGATCTTGGCCACCAGAAGCTGACACCCAGATTCAGGGTGGGTCTTCTTGCTTCAAATATCTGAACTGAGGAAGATACCTCACAGGAGCGCCCTCTCACCGTGCTTTGTGTGGTTCCAGATGTAGTTGGGTTGAGAGACGACATTAGCCATTACACCATGGAGTTGCCATGATTCTGAGAACCACCAGACTCCCAGCGTTCCTAGTGATGGAACATATGGCTTACGGACTGGCCTGCATTACCCCACCTGCCTCCCAGCACCCCATGTCACCAGTGTGGCTTGCAAACATCCTTTCCTTTGGAATATGTGTAACTAAATCCTTCCACTTGACAGGGGCCCCGAGGTTGAGAGCTTTGTTGAAGACCCAGAGTGACTAAATTTGCCTCACCTTGTTACCGATCTAGGCCCTTCAGGAACAGGCCTCTTTCCACAGAGTGAAGGAAGGGAGGGAGCCATGCATACCTCCTGGGCACTTCTGTAGAGGAGGGCATAGCTATGCAGGGTGGGGAGGAGTCAATACCAGAAACCACCCCCACCCCCAAGCCATGCCCTGCTCTTCCTAGGCACTCTTCTTCATATCACTATCACAGTGAGGGACAAGGGGCTTTAGGCAGTATCTCTGACAATCCTGAATACTAGGAGGGCACCCCAGGGGAAGGGTAATGCCCACTTTCCAGCTACCCCGGAGCCAGTCCTCCACTCATCAGGAGAAAATGAGGGTCTCGGAGCTGTGGCCAGCATCCTCTCACCCACTGGCCACCAGCACTTCTGAAATGACAAAAGGCTTTCTGGGGAGCCTAGGGGGAAAAATTAATTTTCAGTGATGTTTTGCTTGCTGTAGTTAACAATGATTATTAAATAGGCAGGGTGAGCTACTGCATGTTTTCCTTGTTATTAGCTGTGTTTATGGGTTTTTATTAAGTTGTACCAAGCTGAGATAATTGTAAAACTATCTGTTTAAGCTGTATGACTCTTAGACTTCCTTTTTTTTTCATTGTGACGATGAAGAGTCTGCCTTATTCAAGGTTTATGCTGGAAGTCAGGAGCCAGTGAGCTTTGCTTGTAAAGATCCACATGGGAAATATTTTGAAGTTTTTATGCCTTGTGGTCTCTGTCGAAACTATAATAGACTCCCTTGTGGACGCCTGAAACCTTAGATAGAGGGTATCTGTACTGTGGTCCCCTCTTAACACACATGTACCTGTTCTGGTTAATATTGGGTATGATGCTGAGAGCCTGCCTGTGTGATGCTCCCGGGTGGGAAGGTGGGGTGGGAAGATGCACTGTGGTGTGGGTGGTGCTGTTCCATGTGCTGCGGTCTGCAACCAAATAAATCGGGGAATGTGAGTGGAGGTCCAGCACCCATTGCCCCCGTTTCTTGATTGTGAAGGTGTGTGGCCAGTCATCTCCTGCCCCTGCCTCCAGGTCTTCCCCACAGTTAGAGACCACACCCCTTCAAACCGCACACTCAGATACACCCTCCTCCTTTTAACTTTCTTCTGGTTGAATATTTGATAATATTGAAAAAGGAAGTGATTAAAAGCCACGATAAAATCTAATTTACATGTTAGGCCACGCAGGACCTATAAGTTCTAGTAAATTAGAACAATAACTAGATACGGACCGTGTGACAGCTGATGTGATAACTGGGGTGGCAATAAATAAATGGTGGCCTGACAGTGACCCATTGACAAGCTGGTGGCATGTAGGTGAGGGATGCTAGTGACAGGGATGGTCCATGCCCTGGATTGGCTGAAATTTCACCACACACTTCTGAATGGCCTATAAATGAAAATTTATTGCCTGTTTTGAGAATTTTTATTGAGTATTTTTGGGTTGTGAAAAATAAAACCATGGATCAGGGAACTCTATACACGGCTCTGTTAATAAAACCTTTTTTAAAATGAAAATTTAAAAACATTATAATATAGTGGGTTGGACTTTGGTTCAGGGTCTACAGTTTTCAGACACCTGCTATAAATGGTGTGAGGGGCTAATGATATGGTGATCTAATGTTAGTTCCACCTCCATGTGCCAGGGACACACTGACAAATACACACAGAGACAGATACACATACACACTCACGAGTGCAAAAGCCCTCATATGTGTGTGTGTGTGTGTATATACACACAGAAACACACAAAGACACACAGACACAGATACATAGACACAGACACACATACACACTTACGAGTGCAAATGTCCTCATATGTGTGTGTGTGTGTGTATACATATATATATATACACACACACAGACACATAGACACATACACAGACACAGACACACACACACAATTAAAAATAAAACATAATCAGGGCACAAGTGAGTCACTCTCTAGAACTCTGGCATGTTTGAGCCCCCTCTTTAGCTCAGGCTGGGATTCGTTTGACTCATAGGAAGAGATGTGGGGACCACAGGTGCTTTAGAGTCCTTGCTCACCCTTGGGACGAATACCTCAGTAGGTAGTTCTCTGATGGCCTATGAGAATCCCCTCTATCAACCATCCTCTTGAGTTACTGAGTGGTAGCTCTGGGATTTGGGGTGGTGTGCGAAACTGAGGCACAAAGGAATTAAAAACGCTAGAATTACTCAGCAAATCTGTGATGCTCATAAAGAAAAACGTAATACTTCCAAGATAGAGTGGGTTCTTGTGGCTATTGTGGTTCTGTCTCCGGGATTTGTATCTTTCTAGGGCCAACTGCATCCCTAGACAAATTGCTTAGGATTCTGTGGACCTCAGTTTGCAAATCTGTATAGTGGGATGATGATGGTGGTGGTGGTGGTGGTGGCTGAATGAGAGTAAATGAAATAACAAATATGTCATGTAGAGCACTGTCAGCCTCACATAGTATGTACTCAGCATCAGCTATGCCACTGTTATTATTGTCACCATCCATCCATCCATCCATCCATCCTAAAAGCATGCTGGGTGTGTAGCTTTCCTTCATGTTTGTGTGTGCAATTGTGCATGGAGGCGTAAGCATGTGAACGTGGGGCCGTAGGGTGATGCTGAGGATTTTTCTTGAGCAGCTCCACCTTATTTGTTAGGACGGGATGTCTCAAAGATCCTGGGGTTTGGGTTCAGGCTAACCTGGCAGGCTGGCGAGCTCCAGGGAAACCCTGTTTCTGCTTGCCCCACACTGGGGTGACAGCGTGTGTGCTATCATACTGGCTTTTAAACCAAGGGTGTTGTTCACTGAACACACACCTACAGAGAGCTATTTCCTCCGCCATCCCTTTTTATTTTTACTCTGGACTCACGTTCAGCTTTTGGAGCCATGGGCTGAGGACTCTGTCCCTACCCTGTATGTTAAGTGACTCTATGAGATGGAAGGGTTGAGAGAGAGATGGTGTCAGGAAGAGACAATGAGGATAGGGGTGCAGGGGATGCAGGAGATGCAGGGGTTGGGGAAACTAGGTCTACAAAGAAGGGATAGCCCGCCTTTACATCTAGCCAAGCTTCAGAATAGGTTTTGAAATTTATAAGTATGCTCTTGGAAAGATGGCTGGAGATGATTTTCTTAGGCACCTATGAAGAGAATGTGGAATACTGCTGAACCTGGCAGCAGGCAGAAGGAGACACTGGACCTCTTCGTCTGGGCATCCTGAAGATGTCTTGGTGCACGGGGCCTTGCTTCTGCAGTTGATCTTAACTAACTCTGACAGGAGGGCAGAGGCCCCCAAGCGAGGTCAGGACCACAGATCCTATCCCAGCAGGTGCCTGGTGGGGCTAGTGTGCCCTCCAGATAACCTTCAAGCTCCCATTGATTTCCTGTCAAGCCTTCCCCAACCCCCGGCCTGCAGTGCTCCTGGTACTACCCATGGGCTAGGGGCTCTGAAGACGGACATGGATCACTAAGCTAGCACAGGACCCCAGGGGGCGTTACTTTGGAGGAAGGCCCTTGAGAAGAGACAGAATGGGCACAGTGGACACTGTCTTCTGAATTTGCTGGTTTGCAGCACTGACTGGTTTTGGGCATGGACTGTCCCTTTGGGCATATAAAGCAGTGACCAATAACACAGACCGGCACTATTTATTTATTAGCACTTACTCCAAGTTTGGGGTGCGAAGGTAGCATTGTAGGACCACAGGCAAAATGCATGTCGACATGGTGGAGTTGGAGATAGGCCCTCTGTCCTGGGTGTATTGGGTGGGTTGTATGGGAGAGAATCAGAAGTGAGAAGGCATCTTGGCAGTTCTCATCTGTAGTCCTTGGGGCCTCTCTTCTGACTCAGTTTACCCAGATCTTTTCATTATTTGTTCAGTGGTCCCACCTGAACATTTCCTAGGGTCCAAATCCTGTACTGGGTGCAGGGGATATGAAGAGACTGGGTCCCTGTCTGCAGAGGTTAACGTTTAGTTGCACAGAGACAATCAGGAGACTAAGATGCTTTTATTTTATTAATTAAAAAACAATTGATCTATACAGGGTCTCACTGTGTAGTTCTAACTGTCCTGGGACTTTCTATGTAGACCAGGGTAGCTTTGAACTCACAGAGATCCACCTGCCTCCGCCTCTTGAGGGCTGCGACTGAAGGCATGCACCAAAATGTCTGGCTAAGCAAAGAGAATTTCGATGCTGGAAAATGTTATAAAAACTGAAATAGGATATGAGGTAGCGAGGGATCAGGAAGGAATGGGTGGGTGGGTTACTCTAGAAAGACTGATTTAAAGGCTTCTTGGGGATCACCCAGCCAGAAGATCTGGGAGGAGTCTGTGAGGCTAGTGGAGGTGGCTTATGCAAAGGTCCTGAGGTCCGAGGTCACCTTGGAAAAGGTACGGAGATGCTGGAACCCGGTGCATGAGGAGGGTGGGGACAAGAGGAAACAGGGAAGGTAAGTAGAACCAGACAACAACAGTCTGCTCTATAGCCATGGGAGAGGGTTTGGATTTATTCTGCGTGCAGTGGGAAGATAGATACCAGAGGGATTTAAAGAGGGGAGAATGTCACGGTCTGATTTCTGTTTTGAAAAGGTCGCTTGGGCAGCCGTGTAGAGGACTGACTGTGGAGGAACATGTTCGTCGTGGCTGTGTTAAATGCCAGACCATATTCCCTCTGCTGGGGAGGGCAGCACTGAAGCTCAGGGTCCTCCAGCAGCAAAGATGGGGATGGTCTAATTGATGGTCTACTCCTATGGCAGGCACACTAGAGGCAACATCTCCGTGCCCGGCTGGGGTTTCAGCAGAGAAGCAGGGACTCTAGGCATCTTTCCTTTTCCTCTTTCCTCTCCTCTTGTCTCTTCTCCTTTTCCTTCCCTTCTCTGTATAGTTCCCATCCTTCCCTCCCCCTCCTCTCCCTCCTCCCCTCCCTCCTTTTCTTTTGGCTGGCTTCATGAACTGCGGCTGCTCCTGCTCCACCTCCTGAATTCTAGGATCGCAGGTGCATGACCACGCCTAAGCGTGGAACTCCACCAAGTTTCTTTTGCGGTGTGTTTTCTCTCCAGGTATGCGTCACCCTATATGAAGTGGCTGTTGCTGCTGCTGTGTGACTTTTGAAAGTTGGTGACTGTCTTAGTCAGGGTTTCTATTCCTGCACAAACATCATGATCAAGAAGCAAGTTGGGGAGGAAAGGGTTTATTCGGCTTACACTTCCATACTGCTGTTCATCACCAAGGAAGTCAGGACTGGAACTCAAGCAGGTCAGGAAGCAGGAGCTGATGCAGAGGCCATGGAGGGATGTTCTTTACTGGCTTGCCTCCCCTGGCTTGCTTAGCCTGCTCTCTTGTAGAACCAAGACTACCAGCCCAGAGATGGTCCCACCCACAAGGGGCCTTTCCCCCTTGAACACTAATTGAGAAAATGCCTGACAGTTGTATCTCATGGAGGCATTTCCTTCACTGAAGCTCCTTTCTCTGTGATAACTCCAGCTGTGTCAAGTTGACACAAAAGTAGCCAGTACAGTGACCTTCTATACATTCCTTAACCCTCCAAGGAGAGATGTATTTTGTCACATCTAGGTAGACCTTGGGTACCAGTGAAGAAGTTTCCTTCCTTCCCAGAGTACCTCCCCCCCCCCATTATTTCCTGGAAGGAATCAGACTGCCTCCTGTCTCCTGTCCTTGGCAGCCCCTTGACTTCCACCCCGAGATGCGTATGTCATCAGAACATCTAGTGGCGGCTCAGAAATCATGGCCAGGTTCAATATAAATTCCGTCTTGCTTAGGCAGCTTTGCATAATAACTCCCTGGAAAGTCCCCACCACAGGAGGAGGGATTTATTAGGTCTAGTGGGCCCGAGCCTCCGCTGAATGGCATTGAAATCACAATGAGTTTTAGGGTCAAATTCTTCGTCTAATATGGCTTTCAATAAGGGTCACCCTTGTCCCCAAGTGTGCCTGTGTCTGGGCCATTATGAAGACCAGAGACACAGGTCAAATGAATGAGAATGTCAGTGTTTATATCATACATAGGCCTTGAGTAGGCCTCTTGGACATTTGTGAGGGACGAGGACTTCTGGGGGATTGGCCTGTGGCAGGTCAGGGCTGTCATTTTAATTGATGTAGCTTCCTGAGGTTTTCCAATGGGAACTAAGCCAGCTGAGTTGGAGCCTCTCAGCTCTGCCTTTAAAACACAGCGTCCAAAGAGTTCTTGTCCCTTTCTTTCTTTTTTTATTTAAAGATTTACTTATTGTTATATGTGAGTACACTGTAGCTGTCTTCAGACACACCAGAAGAGGGTGTCAGATCTCATTACAGATGGTTGTGAGCCACCATGTGGCTGCTGGGATTTGATCTCAGGACCTTCGGAAGAGCAGTCAGTGCTCTTCACTGCTGAGCCATCTCCCCAGCCCCCTCTTACCCTTTTCTTAGAGACATGGGGGGTGCACTTTTCAGCACTGAGTGCCTGGGAGTGACGACTGGGCTGACCTGGGTGGACCACATTCCTAACCTCCAGTCAGTCAGAACTAGTCTTCTAGCCTTGAACTACCCATCAGTCTCTTGACTAGTTTGAGAGTCATTGCTTAGAGCAGAGGTTCTCGACCTTCCTAGGGCTGTGACCCTTTCATACAGTTCCTCACGTTGTGGTGACACCCCCCCCCCCAATAAAATACTGTTCATTGTTACTTAGTAACAAATTTTGCCATGGTTATGAATCATAATGTAAATATCTGTGTTTCCCGATGCTCTTAGGGGACCCCTGTGAAAGGGACATGTCCTGTCAGGTGGAGGTGATCCATGTCTTCTGGGCTGGTCTGATGTCTGCGTAAGGTACAGTCAGCTTCCAAGGCTTGGAGAAAGAAAGGGAGTTTTAATGAGGAACAACACTGTCTGACGACTTGACGGGATCTAGAAGTGGCCTAGGAGACAAGCCTCTGGGCGTGTCTGTGGGCGAGTGTACCCATTAGGTAGGTTAGTAGTAGAGAAGCCTTTTTTCTATATGGGTAGCACCATTCTGTGGGCAAGGATCCAGGCATCCAAAGGATGGGGCAGCTCAGCTGGGATGTTCATCCCTCTCTGCTTCCTTACTGTGTGTTCAATATGAGCAGCAGCCATACACACCTGCCTCCAGGCCTTCCCTGCCACGGAGGGACTTCTTAAACTGTAAGCCAGAGCAAGCCTCACCTGTCCCCTTCCTTTCCTGCTTTGGTCTTTTTTTTGCAATGACACCTGAGGATGTCAGTAGCTCTGTGACTTCCTGCGGGGCAGCTTGGACTCTGGTGAACAAATGAACTTGCAGAGCTGAGGTGAGCCCACACCTCCCTTTTGGGACAGGGAAGAAAACCAAAAACAAAACCATAGTGGGCTGTGATCTTGTAGGATTTTTGTTTTCAGATGTCTGCTCCTGCGTCTGGAGAAGCCAGGTATCATCTGGCCCACCCCATGCTCAGACTTCTGCACACCTCACAACTGTGACACTGTGTTGGGAGGCATTAATTAGACTTTAGATTAGGTATACATGAACAGAGACACATGAATGGAAACAAGGATCTTGGCAAGGTAATTTACTTTGGCAAAGGAGCATGCAACAGCCCAAACTGGGCAAGCAAGGGTACCAGGGTGTGGACTTCACTTAACTTTTATCCTAACACAGCGCAGCAAGCGTGTCTCATTCCATTGGCGGGAGCTCGACCGCACGGTGTACTGCTGTTGGCTAGTGTATAGTTGGGGAAGGGTATTGTAGTCAAGTTTTAAGAATGTTTGGTATCTAGGGGCTAAGCAGGTGAGGCATGTGCAAAGGTTTCACAAGATGAGGAAGAGAGGGCTAGAAATACTAGCCTTCCGTGGGTTAGCTTTTTATTCTTTTATTTTTATTTTTTATTTTTTGGTTTCTTTTCTTTTTCCTTTCTTCTTTTCTTCCTTTTTTTTTTTTTTTTTTTGAGACAGGGTTTCTCTGTGTAGTCCTGGCTGTCCTGGAACTCACTTTGTAGACCAGGCTGGCCTCGAACTCAGAGATCTGCCTGCCTCCTCCCCCTACTGAGTGCTGGGATTAAAGGTGTGCACTATTACCACCTGGCTGAGTCAGCCATCTCTGATAGAGTTTTGATAGGCATTCCGACCAGACACTCACACTGATTTAATGTGCGTGGTTTGGGAACAGGCAAGAATACAACACTCTGGCCCCATCTTCAAGATACTCACGGTCTGAGTGCGAATGGAGTAAGGAAGACAGCAAAGAGCAGGAAAACAAAGTAGACTCAAAGATGTGGAACCGAAGTGCTTTGGGCAGGATAACCTGGGACCCTTCCTAGAAGAGTGAGGATTTCTGCTAGCCTCGAATCCGTTCAGATTAGCCAAACTATGTGTGGAAGGACATGAGTATTTTTGTTGGCCATGTGGACCAGGCTCTCTGCTGCTTGTGTGCAGAAAAAGCGTCAGATGAAGATTAACATCGATTGATTGCTTCTTCTGTTTACCCACTTACTCATCTATCAACTTGATGTGGCAGATTCTCTGTCCTGGGCTTCAGGACAGGCCAACAGATGCGTCAGGTGTGGCCTCTGGTTCTTAGAGTAGACTCTGCGAGGGAGGGGTCCTGCTGCATCATGTCCCAACTGCCTTGCTCTCTAAGAGAGCTCTAAGCTTGCTCTCAAAGCTTGGGTCAGAAGTTTGAGCGGGTGTCTGACCATGTCAAATCCACTGCCAAAGTGAAGATTCCATGCGGGATGTCACATGCAGAGGACTAACTAGCCAGCCTGCTCAGGCAGAGTTATTGCCGCAAAGTGGCAGAAAGCAGATTGTGCTTCAAGGAGAGGTGGCAGGAGAGACTGGATTGTAGGTATTCCTGCCTCTGTGTCCTGGATTCTAGCATATTAAGTCCTTCTGCTGGCCTACAGAACACTGAGTGTGAACCGCAGGGAAGGCACAGGGCCGGGGAGCCTGTGAGTGGTGTGGGGCTGAACAGGCTTGCCTGGTACCCAGCCTTTTATATACCTGCTCTCTTAGTCCCCGCAGCCTGGCAGAGGCAGAGCATCACTAGAAGCCACTTTGAATTCTGTGCCAAGGGGTAAAAGGCTAAAAGAAGGTTTGAGGAAGACTTCTTTTTGCCAGGATGGAATGAAAGGAGAGCGATGATGATTTCGGTTAGGGATGGCTGCCATTAAGCCAGTCATTGGGTGATGAGCACTAACAGAGAGATTGTAGACTTTCGTACTTTCCCTGCTAAAGCTGCAAGTGGACAGGCCTCTAAACTGCAGACTTCCATGTGCATCTAACACTGAGGACTAAGTGTACATATGGGGTATATGGGTTGTAGTTCAAGTGGAAATGCCTCCTCCCCTGGGCCAGTGGGAACAGGGTGGTCAGAGCACAGCACAACTTCCTGGATACCAACTGTGTACCAGGTTCTGTGCTGGATGTAGGGAATGCCTCAGGCTCAAGGCCAGAATGTAGGGGATGCTGGCCTCCCTGATTCAGGTCACCTCCTTCACCCTGGAGCTGCTGGTCCCTGGGAGGCGGTCATGGCTCAACGTGAGCAGCTGTGTGCTGTGGCCCCCCTCAATCAATACAGTCTCTGTTCTCTTGGGGGTTCACAGTCCAGTGAACCCCAAACATCAACCATCAGGGAAGACATGCTAGACATTGAATTAGGTTTCAGTTGGTACAGCAATAGTATTGATGTTTTAGATGTAAGAAAATGATTGGGGAGAAAGGATTTTAGAACCTCTCCCTCTCCCTCTCCCTCTCCCTCTCCCTCTCCCTCTCCCTCTCCCTCTCCCTCTCCCTCTCCCTCTCCCTCTCCCTCTCCCTCTCCCTCTCCCTCTCCCTCTCCCTCTCCCTCTCCCTCTCCCTCTCCCTCTCCCTCTCCCTCTCCCTCTCCCTCTCCCTCTCCCTCTCCCTCTGTGGGGACTTCTTGCATGTGTCTTCAAGTGTATATGTATGGGGACAAATATTTAATTTTTCATTTTTTGAGGTTGAATCTCATGCATCCTAGGCTGGCCTCAGGCTTACCCTGTGACCAAGCACGACTTTGAATTTCTGCTCTGCCTGCCTTAATTTGGGATTAGAATCATGTGCCACAGTGCCCAGCATTTTTTTTTTTTAATGCAGGTTCTGGGGATCAAACTCGGGTCCTTATGCTTATAAGACAAGCATTTACCAGGCTGAGCTATCCCGCCGTCACCCCTCCTATGTTTATTCTTTCCTTAATCTTCATCCGATTCTTCAGGTACCACCCTCACGACCTAATTACTTCTAAAGGCCCCATGGCTCTATATCCAGATACCATAATCTGGTGGGTCAGGACATTAGCTTTTTTTTTTGCATGTGGGGTGACATAATTCAGTCTGACCTAGTGGTTAGCTCTTCTTTCAAGGGCCGATTCTGTGAGCAGTACAACATCAAGGGGCTTAAAATGGTTCCCTTCCCCTGTCAAAAACTGTCCGTTAGCTTTCGAGGGTTTATTGAAAGCTAAGTGAGAGCAGAGCTTCCTGTGTCAGTTACACATGCTGACATGCAAAAAGCAGGGTGTTAGTGCTCTGGAGGTGAGTTTCATGTGTGTTTGCAGGTGGCTGGGAAAGGCGGGTGGGTGAGGCTGTGGGCAGGCAGGAGGGGAGCAGGGGGGCAGACAGAGGCACCGCAGAGGGTGGAAGCTGGAGAGGAGGAGGGATCAAAAGTATCTCTGGCCAGGGTTGCTCAAGTCCTGCTTATCTCTGTTTACAGGCACAAACAGTAGGCCAAGGTTGTCCTGTAACAGCAAAAGGGGACCTGAGGCCACATGATATGAGAGAATAGACAAGAACTCTGGAAAGTGACACAGCTCAGTGCCAGACGGGGTGAGGGCGGCTTCATGGGTGGGGAGCAGTGACCCCCTCTTTGCTCCCCCACCCCAGAAGAATGAGAGCTGGGGAGGAAAGAAGCTCTTGGTAGAAGATGAGGAGTTTGCTTTTTGAACATCCCTCATCTCCCTCTACTGAAGACAGAGATGGGCTATGTAGCCCAGGGTGGCCTTGAACTCGTAACCCTTTTGTTTCCATTGCATAGATACTGAGATTGTAGGCATGCTCCGTCACGCCTGGATGGGCATGTGTTTGAAGTACGGCGCGGCACATGTCCTTAGTTGTGAGCACAGGACCTGTGGGACAATCAGGACGAGTGTCTGCTTAGAGGGCTGGACCTGAGCATGATCTCACGGCAGTGACAGGAAGTTGAGCCAGTGACCAGGTTCTCTGGAACAGGTTGAATGAGGAGCAGAGGGCCCTCCTGGCCCTGGACTTCATCTCCCTATAGACATGCTCAAAAAAAGTCCCTGGATATCCAGTTTTTAGAGCTGGACTGGACCCCTCTGTCCATTTGTGACCAAAAAGGGACCTCTCGACCCTCACGAAGCCCTCTAGAGCCTAGCAGCTGGTGTTCCAGACTAGAAGGCTTTTCCCGAGCCCAGCAACGTCTCTCCTTTCTGTTTCTGATTGCAGGCTTTAGTGGCCTGGGGTCAGCGCTTGATGAGGACATCGCTCTAACCTGTCTGGTGCCAGCTTCCTCCGGCCCAAGACATCAATCATGCCTTGGTAATCTAGCTCCCGTGGTCTGGTAAAGACAGGTGATGGCTGAGGCTGGTCCATGCCTGCTCCAGCCTGGGGCACACTGGTCGCAACTCCACAAAATGAGTCATTTGCTGCCAGCCTGTCCCTATTCCTTCTGCTCCCCCCCCCGCCCCCCATGGCTTTAATGCAAATGTCACCCATGGGGTGGAATCTTTTCCTTCTGGGACTTTATTTATTTATTCATTTATGAATTCCACATCGGAAAGGACATTTGTAAGGAAAGGACCCGAGTAAGGGTGGAAGGCGAGAACTCTGACACCACTCAGTATTTGATATTTATCACAAGTTTCACTCATACAAAGATTTCACTTTTGAAAATACACACGTCCCCCCACCCCCTCACAGCGTGCCTCTTAGTACTGACCTGCATGCTCACAGAGTGGAAAGGACTTAAGATCAAGCCCATTTGCACTGGGTCATGGCTTTCTTCCCCTGTCTCCTCCTTTCGATGTAAGGCACAGACATTGGCCAACTTCTCTATTTGTTCTTAGTAAGTTTGCTTTCTTGTTCCTTTCGTGTGGACCAAAGCTGTTGGAAGTGAAGAACATGGCAGGGAAGTTCACCTGGAAGTCTTACCATGTGTTTCTTTGCTTCCAGAAGTCCATCTGGAAGAAGGAAAAGCCCATTTCCTCTAGGAGATGAGTGGTGTTTTGTTTTGTTTTGTTTTGTTTTTTTGTTTTTTTCTGAGATAGGGTTTCTCTGTATAGCCCTGGCTGTCCTGGAACTCACTCTGTAGACAGGGTGGTCTCAAACTCAGAGATCCGCCTGCCTCTGCCTCCCGAGTGCTGGGATTAAAGGTGTGTGCCACCATGCCCGGCTTTAGGAGATGAATTTTACTGCACTTTGTGGACTTCATTTTATGTCCCCCCCCCAGAATTCCTTAGATTGAACTAGTTAATATATATATATATATATTTAAAAGATCATGGGATGAGCCTGGACTAGTGGTGAGGTACACCTGTAGTCTTGGCCCTTGGGAGGCTGAGGTAGGAACATGAACTACATGGTGAGATCCTGTCTAAAACAAACAATGGACAATGGGCAACCTCGCTCTCTTGTATTCTGACCAGTTCCCATCACTATGGTGGTGGCCCCTGGCCAGGCTGTATCGTCTTGTGTGGGTTGAACTGCCCATGAAAGCTCTCATTCCTCTAGGATGCTTTGCCTTAGCTGGGGGGTGGGGGGTGGGGGTGGCGTGGGGGAGCCATCCAGGCTGGTGTGACACAGGCAACCCTCCGTCGGAAATGTTCATTTTTGATCAATCTCATGGTCCTTGTTAGTATCTTTGATTACACTGGATTACGTGCCATTCCGTTTTATAGCATTTTAATGGGCTTTCAGCTCCCCTCCCCAGGTCATTTCCAGCTGTGTGGTTATTAGGATTTGACAGCAGTTTGGTTCTGTCACTGCCAGGACACCTTCTGTGCAGGCTGGCCCTTCTGCGTGAGTGCCAGGCTCTTCAGAGGTGACAAGCGAGAGGAGCCTTGTTTGTTTCCCAGGGGCTTGCCAACGATTAAATGACAACAAATGAAACCTCCCATGGCTGTATCCCCCAATTGTAAGATGTTTGTTTTAAATCCTTTGGTTGGGGGCTGGTGAGATGACCCAGTGGGTAGAGGCTATTGCTGAGCAAGCCTGCCCACCTCAATTCCATCCTTATTGGAGGGCCAGAGCTGCTTCTGCAAAGTTGACCTCTGACCTCCACACAGTGCCCTGCCCCCACACTCACACACTAGTAATGGTAATGATAAATCTTTAATAGGATCTGACCCATTGACTTAAAAAAAAAAACCAAAAATCCTGGTTTCTAACAAACAGTATGGAATGTGCTGTGATTAGAAACCCGTGTATTGCTGTTGGGATTGTGAAATGGCCCAGGAACTGTGAATAACAGAAAGATACTTTAAAAAAAAAATTTCCAGATGGTCCACCAAATCTACTCTTGGGCCTGAACTCAAAATAATTGAAAGTATAGGCTCGATATTTGTACCTGTATGTCTGATTTCTCTAGAGAGTATAGCTATATTCATAGTGACTTAAGCATGAAAGCAATCCACGTCTTCATTGACCACTGAGCTGATAAGCAGAGTATGGGATATAGAAATAGTCTAAAACAGATGGGTATTCTGACATACGTTACAGCATGGACGAATCTAGAATGCTGTAATATGCTAAGTGCAATATGCTGTCCTCAAAAGATCCAAATCCTACGAAGTACTTGGCTAGTCAAAATGACAGAGGCAGACAGTGGCGGGGGACTGGGGGAAGGGGGAAGAATGACTGTTTAATGCTTGTTTAGTTCTGCTTTTAGGAATGAAGAGTTCTGGAAATGGACGCTGCTGTCAGTTGTACAACATAAGAACTCTTGATACCTGTTATGATTTGAGTGTAGCTATTCGCCATGGGCCCTGAGTTTGGCACTTGGTCCCCAGGTGGTGGTATATTTTGGTAGCTGTACAACCTCTGGGAGGGAGGGACTGGCCAGAGGAAATGGGGCAGACATTTATAACAGTGCTTCAAATGACTTACTCAGTTCTCCAGTTTGCCCTCACAATCTTTGTGGCCCCTCCTCTTCCTGCCTTCATGTCCCTCCCCTTCCTGCCTCCACGCCTCTCTATCCACAAGGCTCGGGTTCTCCTGCCAGAGGTTATGCTGTTGTATTTGGGTTTCTCTCTTAGCTCTTGCCCTAGATGCGCCTGTGTTTTATATGTTAGGTTTTTGCTTTCACTGTTTTTTTTTTATCTGCACAATTATATCATTGTCATGGGTTGTGTTTTTTGTTTTGCCTTGACATTATGTTTACTGAGTAAGATCATCACTTGTCCAAGACTATCAAAGATTCACAGATATAAAATTGACTGTTTAGTCAGATCACCACCCTACAAATCAGGATAGATTTTTATTTGTGGGTTCAACTTTGGGCATTGACTTGCTTTGAGTTCAATTATT
Source organism: Mus musculus (assembly GCF_000001635.26). Classification (NCBI taxonomy): domain Eukaryota; kingdom Metazoa; phylum Chordata; class Mammalia; order Rodentia; family Muridae; genus Mus; species Mus musculus. The sequence goes on along the minus strand of NC_000078.6, from coordinate 83,371,767 downwards.
ATTATTATTTTTTTTTAGTTAAAAGTTTGTGTATGTGTGTGTGTGTGTGTGTTTATGCCACATACATGGTGCATGCCTGTGGAGACCTGAAGAGGACATTAAATTTCCTGGAGCTGGCATTACAGGTGGTTTTGAGCTGTCTGAACTGGATACTAGGAACCAAACTCAGGTCTCCTGGAAGAGCAGTGAGTGCTCGTAACATCTGAGCCTTCTTTGTGGCCTCACTATTATTCTCTGACAGTTTTATACACCCGATGCATTCTCATCTCTCTTACCCACTACCACCTGTCTTGTAGCTTGCTTACCTCATCAGCCTTCCATATACAAGTTCCTGTCTCACAATCTTGTCTCTTGGTTTTGTGACCTACTATGTTTAACCAGGGCTATGTGGCCATGGGTGTGGGGCTCTGCACTGGGGCCTAGTGGACTCACTTTAGTAGGCATACAATTAAAGACAGTGACTCACCCTTCCATAGCATCCCTCAGCAATTTCCAGGGGAGGGGAGTCCCACATTAGTTTAAATGCCTCTCTTGCTTGTTTTTTGAGCAGAGAAAGTTAATTATCTTAATCTTTGGGCTTAGAAGATCTACACGTGCCCTTCCTCATATGCTTTTTACAGTGAATGGCTGTACCTCCATGGGACATCTCTGCTCGTGTAGTCTTTATCCTAAATGCTTTATTCTAAATTCTCTGTCATAATGGGAGTCTGGGTGTGCTTTGCAACTAATGAGAACAAAGTGTGGGGAATGCTAAAAGAGAGGGCTCTGGCAGCTGGATGTTCTAAGTCCTAAGCAGAACATTGCTATAGAATGTCCCACCTCCAGGGACATCTTAGTACAGGGTTGGTCACGTTTACTGGTGGTTTGCTCTTTGGGGCCCATTTTAAAGAAGTCTCTAAGTGACCTGGTAGATTTGGGACAGGAAATGGAATCTGGTAGAGATTTGTTGACAATTTGTATTTTGTCCCTTAATAGGGCTCTTGGTGCTCATTGGCTGATTGCCATAAATGCAGCTCTTCTGGAGCGACGGTAGGGGACCGCTTCCCTCCGGTTGTGTTTCTACTTCCTCTGGTCTCACCCCATTGCTCTCTTGTTTCCTGAAGGCTTGGGGACCAGTTCTACAAGGAAGCCATTGAGCACTGCCGGAGCTACAACTCGAGGCTGTGCGCAGAGCGGAGCGTGCGTCTCCCCTTCCTGGACTCGCAGACTGGGGTGGCTCAGAACAACTGCTACATCTGGATGGAGAAGAGGCACCGCGGCCCAGGTAAGTCATGCCACTCCCAGCATGCACAGCGGCTCCAGCTTGGAGGAAGGAATACTATGGTGTCTAGGAGTTCACACAGCTGGGCCGGGTTGGGAGTTAGATAAGCTAGACTCACAGTGAAGAAATTTAGCTGTGTATACAGTTTATCCAAGGGACCAGACAAAGATGATGTGAGGTGTTTATCTCAAAGAAGTCCAAAGAAAGCAGTCTTCATTTTCCACCCTCGGGTGTTGGCTAAAATCTGTAAATGTGTTTAGCTGTGGGTGAGGCTTAGTTTTGTCATCAGAACTCTGTCCCCGAGGCTTGTCGTCTGTGGAGTGTGGATAATCTCATTATTTACTACACGGAGTTTATCAGGATTAAATGGAGATATCTATAAACAACTCAACATACTATATGCTCTAAAATGTTGAATATTATCATTGTTATGACTGTGATTCTAAACTTCTGGGCTTCTAAGAATAGAATAAAACCCACTGGTGTAGATTAGGGAGATAACTAGTTCTAGAGATGCATTTTTCTGTGGTCATATTTACTTATGTTAAAATATGTGTGTGTGTGCTCACATGCATGTGTCTATACCTGTTTCCATGTGTGCATAGGGTGCACGCATGCATGCATGTGTGGTGTGTTACATGTGTGCATGCAAGTACCTTCCTTCCTTAGTTGTTCTTCATCCTGGTTTTTGAAACAGGGTTTATCACTTTTGCCGGGAGCTTGCTGATTCAGCTTGGCTGTCTGGCCAGTGAGCCCCAGGGATCTGCCTGTTCTCCCACCCTCCCCAGCTCTGGGATTAAAAGTGTGTGCATTTATATGGTTTCTAGGGATTGAACTAGGTTCCATACTTTCATGGTAAGCACATTGCTGACCGAGCCATCTTTGTAAACCCCCTCTCTTTCGGTAAGGTCTCACATAGGCCAGGCTGATCTAACTTTCTACGGAGCCAGTGACGACCAGGAACTCTTCCTGATCCTCTACCTCTCAGGCTGGGGTTTGTAGGCCTCTGCTGCCACTCCTTCATGAGTATAGTCAACAAACCTTTTCTGTTGTTTTGAAAAGTTTTATATATATGTAAAATTCAGATAATGGCAAAATAAAATCAGAATCCGCACGGCCAAGCTCCACAACAGGCAGCTCATGGCCGACTGTCTCATCTATGCTTAGCTTTCACCTTTCTCCCTGACTCCGGATGACTTTGAAGTAGATCTGGGACAGCACATCATGTCACGTATAAATACTCTGGACTTAAAATGTCAAACTAGTTGGGTGCCGTGGGACATGCCTGAAATCACGGTGGTTAGGAAGCTGAGACAAGAGGATTGCTAGTGTGCCTGGGATGCAGGACAAGCCTCTGCCTGAGAGGACAAAGGAGAAGATCAAGCCAGCCCAGGACCACTACCTAATCAAATGGTCAACATTCATTTCTCCTGCTACCTCTACTGTAAGCTAGGGTCCAGACAGGATTCCTGCATTGCAACTGTGACACTGCCCTTAGACATCTGCAGGCTTCGCTGAGACTCTTTCTCCCTTGTATGTTATTTGTTGAAGAAACTGGGTTGTTTGCACTGTAGGGTTTCCCAGAGCTCAGATTTGCTGATTGCATCCCCATGGTGTTATTGCTGTGAATTGGTAATTAGGTCTGGAGACTTATTCAGGCTCTCTCTCTCTCTCTCTCTCTCTCTCTCTCTCTCTCTCTCTCTCTCTCTCTCTCTCTCCTCTCTCTCTCTCTCTGGCAAAAGCAGGTGGTAGTTTGGGCTTTCACCAGGAGGCTCATGCAGCCTGATTATCCCCTTTCACTCACGTTACCAGCCCTTCGTGATAACTATCCAGATTCTTATTCCATTAAAGAGTTGCAAAGAACCCCCCCCCAAAACCAACCAACCAAAAACCCAGTGTGGCATTTGATTAGAGGCCATGGTGGTTTTTCATTTATTAGCTCTACAGCCTCTGTAAAGAAAAACATCCCCTCATTAAAACGTTTGGTTATTATGAGGTACAGCTGACAGGAGATAAAGGATGTTTCCCTTGTATTTATTTACCAGTTTTCAGAATAATGAGTTGGTTCCTTGGTCTTGTCCAAAGTTGATCAATGTGGTTATTTTAAGTGCTATCATGAACTCGGATTTAAGCCCGTTTGATGCACTTTAACCCACTGCAGCCGTTATTCTGATTGATGCCTATGCTGTCCCATCTTTGTCCGGAAGGGCTTTGGAAACGGCCTCAGTTCCTTCTGATGGCTTCCTTGCCCTCCTGATATTGAGACAAATCGATGTTAGCTCACCTTATGCACTTCCTGCCTTAGACCTAGATGGACGTGCTTCTCCTAGAAGCCCTGGTTTCTTCTTGTCTTCATAGATGCTCTGAAATGAGCATCTATGCTCCCTAGGTTGATCATGGTTTCTCAGACGTTTTAGCCAGCATCCCATGAAGTATGATATTTTTAAGTGAATGCTATTGAATTATACTATTTCCTAGCCAATTCAGTTTTAAATAGTTTGTTTTTAACTATATTTATCCCATATCCCTTTTCTCAGATACCCACCACACACACACACACACACCAGAGTGCATGCATGAGGATATCTACCACACATGTACATACACATGTATGCAAATGCATGCATAAATACACACATATGCATATACCCCTGAACCTGGATTTAATGATGTGGACACCCTTGCTTTATCACATACAGAGTGCACAATAGGCACATTGGTAGTTCAGTAACAGCAGGGCTATTTGTAGTAAGATTACCGGACAGGACTTGACAGTTTTTCTTTTTGCACTTTGTATCTCTTGCCCTCTTGTGGTGTCAAGCCACTGTGCCTCAAAGTCACTTCAGATAGTCTTCTGTGTTAGTTGTGACAGTAAGTCTTCTACATAGTTGGATTTATAGGTTTCATTTTGGTTTTACTTGTTAAGGGTTGATCTGTTTAGAGGATTCATAGAATTTCTTTTCTTTTCTTTTTTGTTTTTGTTTTGTTTTTGTTTTTGTTTTTGTTTTTCAAGATAGGGTTTCTCTGTAGCCCTGGCTGTCCTGGAACTCACTTTGTAGACCAGGCTGGCCTTGAACTCAGAAATCTGCCTGCCTCTGCTTCCCAAGTGCTGGGATTAAAGGCGTGCACCACCACACCCAGCGAATTTCCTTTCTTAAAATTAGCTTCTCATGTTAAGTTGCCATATACCTCCTGGGAATTGCACACGGCACCTAGAACACCTTTCTGGTTTTCGTTCGCTTTCCCCAAAGATCACACCAGAAGTTGATAATGGTAAAATGTGTGTGAGAAGTGTGAGAAGCTTTTGCCTTTCTTTCTTTCTTTCTTTCTTTCTTTCTTTCTTTCTTTCTTTCTTTCTTTCTTTCTTTCTTTCTTTCTTTCTTTCTTTCTTTCTTTCTTTCTTTCCTTCCTTCCTTCCTTCCTTCCTTCCTTTCTTATTATTTAAAACAATTTTAAAATGAAAATATATCTCCATCATGTTCTTCCCTCCCCCAAATCCTTCCAGATCCCTTCCCCCTTCCTGGCCTGCCATCTTTAAGTTCTTTTTCAAAAAATGGACGAAACTCTAAGACAGAAACAAATCCCCCAAACCAAGAAAACAAAATAATAATAAAAAACCCACCACACTATAACCAAATAAAGACACACGTGCATACACATACACACAACATACATACACACAACATACATACATACACACACGCATATACACACACACACACACAACTGAGGAGTCTATTATATGTTGTCCAACTGCTCCTTAACATGAGGTTTGCTCTGGAGTGGTTGATATTCCCAGTGTCACTCTACTGGAGAAAACTTGATTTTCCTGCTCTCAGCAGGTGTAAGTGACAGTTGTTAACTTTTACCCCAGTGTATAGGTTTTCATTCATTCACTCACTCATTCATTCAAAAAATATAAAAATAGTATATAATAAGAAAAGACAAAAACTATACCATTGAAGTTGGACAAGACAAACCAAGAGAAGGAAAAGAGCCCAAAAGAAGACACAAGAAACAGAGATCCACTCATTCACACACACACACAAGAGTCCTATAAAAACACTAAGCTGGAAGCCGTAATATAAGTGCAGAAGACCTGGTGTAGACCTGAGCAGGTCCTATGCATGCCGCTTCAGTCTCTGTGAGTTCACATGAACTTTGCTCATTGATTTAGAGGGTCTTAGTTTTTCTTTGTGTCCTCTATTGTCGCGCCCGCTCTCGACCAGCAAGAACTACGCGACCACCAGTCCTTCTAACAGCAGTTTATTCAGTCCTGATTCTTCTTGTTTATATCTCCCCCGAACCCTGGGCCTCTCACTCCTTTTTTACTCTCTCTCATCCACGCACCGCAGGCCACGCCCCCTCGCCAGTCACGAGGCTTCAGCTAATCAGGGCAGCAGGGGCAAATCTCCACCAAATTGGATTCACCTGTATCCTGGTACACCTGCGCAGCACTCAAGATGTTTGTGTCTTATATGAGGAAGTCAGGTGCAAGTCATATGACTTAGCTGCAGTCCCTGGCGCCTTTGGGACTGCCGCCACACCCGCTCCCCACACTCTATCACCCCTGGCTCATACACCCTACCTCCTCTTCCATGGGGTTTCCTGGAGATCCTGTCATTTTATCCCATGTAACCAATACTATAATCAAGACAGGAAACTCCTCAGTGCAAAGATCTCTTTCATATAACTACTTCATATCCACACCCAACCTTTCATCTCATCAGGTCCCCTTACCAAATTCATTTATAAGATAGCTGTCCTACAGACCAGTTAACTCAGTTGGATAGATGGTGGCACTAATAAAAGAACCATTTTTAAAATAAACATTTTCTCTCTACTGATGAGCACATCAAATCATCAAACACAATTTTCAGTGCTTGAAGAATGCTTATCGAATTTACTTAAAGATGTGTGATAAGGGTTAGATTGCCTTTGTTGGAGAACATGTTTATTTTTCCTTTATTCCCAATGAATACTTGTGCTAGGTATAAAATTACAAATCGATTGTCTTTTCTGAGTAGCATTTGAAAGACTTGCCATGTCTTAAGGCGGCTAGTGATGAGAAATCTGCCGCCAGTCATGTGGCGTCTCCCTTGTATGAGAATCGTCGTTTCTTTTCACTGTTGTCAAGGGTTTTCTTTGCTTTTATTTTCAAAAGTCTAATGTTGATGTGCCTTGGAATAGATTTATTCAAATCTATTCTGTTTGAAGCTTACTTGGAGTTTTGGGCCTGTTTTTTTCCTGTTTGTTTTTGTTTTCTCTCCAAGTTTGAGAGATTTGTTGGCAATATCTTCAGCCCCATTCACTTTTCTTTTGGGATGCCAAGAGCACACTTGCTAGGTCTCTTGTTACAGCCCCAGATCTGCCCTCTTTGTTCCCTAGGTTCTATTTTTGGTTTAAAAATTTAAACCTTTGTTGTTATGTGTATGTATGGGTGTTCTGCCTGAATGAATGTAGCCTGAATGAATGTAAGCATACTACATGTGTGTAGTGCTTGCAGATGCCAGTAGGGGGCGCTGGATTCCCCCCAGAATTGGAATTAGACACTTGTGTGCTGCCATGTGGGTGCTGGGAGTCAATTCGGTTCTTCTAGAGAGCAATTGTGTTCTTAACTGCTGACCCATCTCTGTAGCACCCCCCCCCCCCATCTCTGCAGCCCCCGAGATTCTATTCATTTTTGTTTCTCAGTTCCTCAGATAGAACAATTTCTATAATTTCTCTTTTATTTTCCTCCTTTGGATTCTGCTAATGAGCTTCATTCATGGGAAAGTTTTTTGCTTCTTTGATTACAATTGTTCATCTCGATTTCCTGTTTGGTTTCTTGTATCTTTTGCTTTTTATTCTTTTTTCTATTTTTCTTTTATTAAAAATAGAACGTTTTCATACAGTATATTTTGATTTTAGTTTTCCCTCTTGGAACTCCTCTGAGATCCTTTCCGACCCCCTCTCTCATCTGAATCCACATCCTTTCTGTCTCTGGTTAGAAAACAAACAGGCATCTAAAAATTAATAAAATAAAGTAAGATAAAACAACAAATAAACTAGAATAGGAACAAACAAATAAACAAACAAACAAACCCAAACTGAAACAAAGGAAAGGCACAAGAAACACATACAAATGCCAAGACAGACAGACATACATGCAGGATTCCCACAGAACCTCAAAACTGGAAGCCATCCTATGCATGCAAAGGATCTATAAGGTTAAAAAAGAAAGCCTTCTGGGCGATGATAGCACACGCCTTTAATCCCAGCACACAGGAGGCAGAGGCAGGTGCATCTCTCAGTTGAGGCCAGCCTGGTCTACAGAGTTAATTCCAGGACAGCCAAGACTGTACAGAGAAACCCTCTGTGTGTGTGTGTGTGCACACATAAGACCATCAGCACAATCCAAATAATGAGCATACACACAACCCTACAAAGTTTCTAAAGCCCCTTTAGCCCAGTTCTTTTTTATCTTCCTATTCTCCCCTTTTTTGGGGGTGAACCATTGATCTCGTCCTATACTGGAATCTACAGCTATGTACTCCATTCTAGAGGTGGCGCTGTCTACATTTTTTCACTTGCTGTAATTACTTCAGCATCATCCATGTGCTAACACGAGTCTGTAACAGCCAGGTAGTGTCCTGACGTATGGCTGTCACCCTCTTTATGCCCATTCTCCTGCTGATGAAGGTCTCGGTGTCTTTCTAGTTTCTGCCTATTATTAAGGAGGCATTTTATGAACTTTTGTGTTCAAGTCTTTGCATGGACGTGTGCTTTAATTTTTCTGGGGCAAACGGCTCAAACACTGAATGGCTAGATCATGAAGAAGGTGAATGCTTAACTTTTTAGGAACTTGCCAGGCGGTTTTCCAAGGTGAAGTAGAGATTATTCCCTCCCGCTCTGTGCGAAGGCCCCATCGTTTTCTCTCTTGGCTAATACTACACACCGTCAGTCAAGAAGGTCATTCTGGAGGATGTTTAGTGATGCTTACTATAGTTTTAACTTGTGTTCCTCTAATTGATGGTGTAACTGATCATCTTTATATGTGCTTTTTTGCCATTGAAAACAAGCTGTTCTTTCCATATCCATGCACAACACATCTGTTCAAGAACGGGTAGGTTGTTCTCTTCACACCGGCAATCTTTTGATTCCCCGTAGTTACTCCCTGCATATCCACAGTTTTAGTCTTTGACATTCTCTTTACCTGGAGCGTCATCAGACCCTTCAGATGGAGGGTCCAGTTTTCCAAGACTGCTCATTTCATGGGCCAACTACAAGTCCAGGCTGTCAACTGTGGTTCTGACCTCTAAATACAAAGTAGGAGCTCCCATGATGCCCTTCAGATTTGGTCATTTGCTAAGAGTGGCTCACAGAGGTCCAAGAAACAGTTTCTCTATCTGGACCTGCAGCTAGTTACAAAGGAGCCACCTCAGCCATTTCCACCCCCCCTGGGTCCCCCCACCACACATGTCCTCCTTGGCTCTTCTCCATTCCTTTGTAATTGTCTGACACTAAGGATCCCACAGTGACATGGTTGGTAAGGGACCCAACCATGATCGGTGCATAGCTCAACCCTCACCGGAGAAGCCTCCTCTTGCAGTAGGCGAGTAAGCAACATAGAGATGCACACATGAACCCACAGAGGCTGTGATAGCGTGCATCAGACCTGCACGAGCTCAAGCCAGACATGAGGGAGGGAGGGTAGGCATGAAGCCTCACCTACAGCCAAGAAGTTATTTGATGCATGATAGCTGCTGGAAGAAAGAAAACTAGTCTTTTGCAATGGACTGAATGGGTCTGTCAGCCACACCCAGAACAGGCCCCACGCCCAGAAGGGGAAGATGACCAACACAAGACTCCACGGGTTTTCAGTGGCTTATTTCTTTTTCCTTTTTCTCTTTCTTTATTTTTCCTTTTTCTCTTTCATTCTTTATTTTTTCTTTTTCCTTTTGAGACAGGGTTTTCTCTGTCTATCCCTGCCTGTCCTTGAATGCACTCTATAGAACAGGCTGGCCTCAGACTCAGAGCCGCACCTGCCTCTGCCTCCTGAGTTCGGGCATTAAAGGTGTGAGCCTCCACTGCCTATCTTTTCTTTTTCTTCTTCCTTTCTGGAGAGAGAAAGAACATGATGTTGAGTGGGTAGAGAAGGTGGGGGAGGATCTGGGAAGAGTCAGGGGATGGGAAATAAAATTATAAAACCACACTGTATAACATTCTCAAAGAATAAATAAACAATTAAAGGGAAAACCGTTTAAATGAGCAATGTGGGAGAGGTGCCAGGGCAAGGGGCGAGGAGGGGGCTTGGTATGCCATCTCCAGTTGTGACAGTCCTAGCTCCTCTGTGTGCGAACCAGCAGAGTGCCCTGGACGTCATCCCTGTGGGCTTCTGTGGCCCCTTCATTAGGTGTACATGGGTGATCAGGACACTGATTGTTAGTGATCTGCTCAGACCCCAGTGCCTTTTCTTGCCATGAAGATCAGAGGTCAGAGGTCAGAGGTCAGAGGCTGAAGGTCTGGAGGAGACTGGAAGCTTGAGCCTGATAATTGTGTGTTTGGTATCCCTGGCGACACTCCCAGTCTGAGGCTAGACAGAAGCCTCCAGTCAGTGGTGATCTTATTAGTGCACAGAAGGACCCTTGGGGAATCAGAAAAAGGGGGCTAAGGATACTGCATTTCTTATTATATTCCCACTCATCTGCTCACTGCTAAGGTGTTCAACAATTTTGCCCAATTGAAAGATTGTTGGATTTGGGTACTTATATAGTAAGCACCTTTATCACACACACACACACACACACACACACACACACGCACTCTCAATCTCTGATTTGTATTTTTGTTGCCTTAATAGCCTCTTTCAACAAGCAAAAGGGTTAAATTTTTTTGTGAAATCCAGTTTATCACTTTGTCCGTCTATGAATTGGGCTTTTGGCAGTGTACCTGGGAAATTACTGCCTACTAAATGGTACAGGTTTTTTTTTTCCCTAGACTTTATAATTTTAGATTTTTATTTTGGTGCTATGATTTGTACAGTGCAAAATATGAACTAGTTTATTTTTTGCAGATGTTTTCTTCAGTATAATTTGTTGAAAAGAGTAGCCTTTCTTGAATTTCCTTTGTATTTTTATCAAAGAATAGATGTCCACACATCTGTAGCTCTCCCTCTGGACTTTTAAGTTTTGCTCCATTGCTCTTTGGCAGTCTTTACTCATTTATGTAGCTTCACAATACACCTTAAAACGAGGTGATATTAAACTGAATATGGTTTGCACACTTTATAATCCCAGTACTCAGAGATGGATGCATATACATACCTCTCTTTGTGTTTGAGGTCATCTTTGTCTAAGTATCAAGTTCTAGGCCAGCAAGGGCTACATAGAAAGATTCTGTCTTTACAACAACAACAACAACAACAAAGACGATGTATTTCTCTAATTTTTTTTCTCAAAGTTATCTTTACTATCCTAGGTCCTTTGCACCCCTGTATGGATTTTCTGTCTATTAATTTCTAGAAATCTACAGTTACACCTGGGGAAATGGACAGTTTTCTAAGCATATCTTCCCACTTATTGTTTAAGTTTACATTTGGTGATTATAGTTTTTTTCATAGAAATGTTTTGGACAGACTAAGGAGCAATCTCTGCAGCCCCTGAGAGTTTTTAAAAATGTCAATGGATTTTGCTTTTTAAAAATGTCTATTGACATTTTGGGAAAGATCTACCATCTTTCCCATCTTATGAGACCCATTAGAACTTGCGGTTTCTCCAGGCCATGTGCTTCTGCTCAGCTTTTCTTCTTCTTCCTCCTCCTCCTCTTTCCCTCTTCCATTTTCCCCTTCTCTCCCTTCCTTTCCTCTTAGTTCTAAGGGGCCTCATAAGCTGTGGAAGATGGTAGTGTAGCAGTAGATCTGCTCAATCTAGGTACACAGTATGTATTCATATTAACTGAGTTGTGTTGTCATTGCTGGGGCACATTTGGGTTGGAGATTTACCGCAACACTTCATGTCACCAAGGTTTTATTTGTATTTTCTCTATTTGAAGAGATACTGGTGGTCTATAGCTGCTGTTGTGTGACGCTGTGTCTTGGTTGAGTACTAAAGGATGCTTCATGTAAGAATTTGGGGAAGTTTTTTTTTTTCCCCTTTCAAATTTTTGGAAGATTCTATCTATAGGATTGGTATTGTTTTCCATAAATGTTTTATAGCATTTACTGGTGAACCCATTTGGACCTGGTAATTTCTTGGGCATGTTTTTGAACTATTAATTTAATCTCATAAGCAGACATAGGGCTATTCAGGTTGTCAGTTTCATCTTGGGTAAGCTTCATAGTGTGTCCATTTGAATAAGCTACTTAAATTAGTTGTACATCATTGCTCATAGGGCCCTGTGGGATGGCTCAGCATGTCAGGACATGTGCTGCTGTGTCAGACAGGCTATCCCGGAGTTCTATCCTGGAACCATGTGGTGGAAGGAAAGAAATAACTCCTGCAAGTTGTCCTCTGACCTCCATACATGAGCCATGCCACAAATATGCACACACACTTGTGTGTGTACACACACACATTATCTAGAAACAAACAGCCAGAAAATGTTGCTCAGAATATTTTTGGATTTTTTTTTAATACCTGTAGAAGTTGTAGCAGTATTTTTATATTGGTAATTTTATTTTCCTTTTTACTTCTGACTAGAGGCTTTTTATTTTATTTTTTATTTTTTTTAAAATAGCTTTTGGTAGAATTAACTCTCTCTTCCTTTTTTTTTTTTTTTTTTTTTTACCTCACAACAATCTCATGTAACCTAAGCTGGCTTTGAACTCATTATCTAGCCAAGGATAATCTTGTATTTTGGATCCTCCTGCCTTGCTTTCCCAAGGGCTAGGATTATAGGCATGCCCTACCATGCCTGGATTTATGCTTTACTGAGAGCTGAATCCAGGGTTTCATATACAGCAGGCAAGCACTCTACCAAATGAACCACATCCCTAGTGCCCCCTTACTCTCTGCTTTGAAGATAGGGTTTTATTTATTCTGTAGTTGAGTCTGGCCCTGAACTCCGAAGCCTCTGGGCCTCTCCATCCCTGGGCTTGATTTAGTGCTGGGCTTCTAACAGAACCACCATACCCATTTTAACAAGTCCTTTGCATGTGTATTTTGTTGTTTGTGACTATACATTTTTACATTTTGGGATTCTTGGAAATGGGATCGGTAGGTTAAAGGGGGGGGGGGATAATTAGTTTTTTTTTTTTTTTTTTTTTTTTTTTTTGCTAGAGATACCAACTTCTTCATGATGTTGTATATCCCTGCATCCTATTTCAGCAGTGTAGAAGGCTGATTCATGCCAGAGAGAGAACAAGGGATACTGAAGCAAAGTCTGTGGTTTGGGGCACACTTGTCAGGGACATTGTAGACATTCTTGTTCCAGATAGTGGTCAGACCTGTGATTTTTAAGGTTACATTGTTTTCTTCTTCCTTTTTTTTTTTAAAAATTCATTTTTTTATTAGATATTTTCTTTATATACATTTCAAATGCTATCCAGAAAGTTCCCTATACCCTCCCTCTGCCCTGCTCCCCTACCCACCTACTCCCACTTCTTGGCCCTGGCTTTCCCCTGTACTGGGGCATATAAAGTTTGCAATACCAAGGAGCCTCTCTTCCCAGTGATGGCCGACTAGGCTATCTTCTGCTACATATGCAGCTAGAGATACGAGCTCTGGGGGTACTGGTTACTTCATATTGTTGTTTCACCTATAGGGTTGCAGACCCCTTTAGCTCCTTGGGTGCTTTCTCTAGCTTCTCCATTGGGGGCCCTGTGTTCCATCTTATAGATGACTGTGAGCATCCACTTCTGTATTTGCCAGGCACTGGCATAGCCTCAAATGAGACAGCTATTACAGGGTCCCTTCAGCAAAATCTTTCTGGCATATGCAATAGTGTCTGGGTTTGGTGGCTGATTATGGGATGGATCCCCTGGTGGGGTAGTCTCTGGATAGTCCATCCTTTCATCTTAGCTCTAAACTTTGTCTCTGTAACTCCTTTCATGGGTATTTTGTTCCCTATTCTAAAGAGGAGTGAAGTATCCACCCATTGGTCTTCCCTCTTCTTGATTTTCTTGTGTTTTGCAAATTGTATCTTGGGTGTTCTATGTTTCTGGGCTAATATCCACTTATCAGTGAGTGCATATCTAATGACTTCTTTTGTGATTGGGTTGCCTCACTAAGGATAATATCCTCCAGATACATCTATTTGTCCAAGAATTTCATCTATTGTTTTTTAATAGCTGAGTAGTACTCCATTGTGTAAATGTGGCACATTTTCTGTATCCATTCTTCTGTTGAGGGACATCTGGGTTCTTTCCAGATTCTGGCTATTATGAATAAGGCTGCTATGAACATAGTGGAGCATGTGTTCTTATTACCAGCTGGAATTTCTTCTGGGTATATGCCCAGGAGAGGTATTGCTGGATCTGCTGGTAGTACTATGTCCAGTTTTCTGAGGAACCACCAGACTGATTTCCAGAGTGGTTGTACAAGCTTGCAATCCCACCAGCTGTGGAGGAGTGTTCCTCTTTCTCCACATCCTCGCCAGCATCTGCTGTCACCTGAATTTTTGATCTTAGCCATTCTGACTGGTGTGAGGTGGAATTTCAGGGTTGTTTTGATTTGCATTTCCCTGATGATTAAGGATGTTGAACATTTTTTTAGGTGCTTCTCAGTCATTCAGTATTCCTCAGTTGAGAATTCTTTGTTTAACTCTGAGCCCTATTTTTTAATGGGGTTATTTGAATTTCTGGAGTCCAGTTTCTTGAGCTCTTTGTATATATTGGATATTAGTCCCCTATCAGATTTAGGATTGGTAAAAATCCTTTCCCAATCTGTTGGTGGCCTTTTTGTCTTATTGACAGTGTCTTTTGCCTTACAGAAGCTTTGCAATTTTATGAGATTCCCGTTTGTCAATTCTTGATCTTACAGCGCAAGCCATTGCTGTTCTGTTTAGGAATTTTCCCCCTGTGCCCATATCTTCCAGGGTTTTCCCTACTTTCTCTTCTATTAATTTCAGTGTCTCTGGTCTTATGTGGAGGTCTTTGATCCACTTAGTCTTGAGCTTTGTACAAGGAGATAAGAATGGATTAATTCACATTCTTCTACATAATAACCACCAGTTGTGCCAGCACCATTAGTTGAAAATGCTGTCTTTTTTTCCACTGGATGGTTTTAGCTTCCTTGTCAAAGATCAAGAGACCATAGGTGTGTGGATTCATTTCTGGGTCTTCAATTCTATTCCATTGATCTACCTGCCTGTCATTGTACCAGTACCATGCAGTTTTTTATCACAATTGCTCTGTAGTACAGCTTAATGTCAGGCATGGTGATTCCACCAGAGGTTCTTTTATTGTTGAGAATAGTTTTTGCTCTCCTAAGTTTTTTATTTTTCCAGATGAATTTGCAAATTGCCCTTTCTATCTCAGTGAAGAATTGAGTTGGAATTTTGATGGGGATTGCATTGAATCATTATCTTCTTTTTCTTTTTTCCTTTCCTTTCCTTCCTTCGTCTTTCCTTCCTTCTTTCCTCCTCCCTTCCTCCTTCCCTCTTCCTTCCTTCCTTCCTTCCTTCCTTCCTTCCTTCCTTCCTTTCTCCTCCTCTTCCTCCTCCTCCTTCTCTTCCTCCTCCTCCTCCTGGTAGGGTCTCACTCTGTGACCTTGTTTGGCCTAGAACTCACTATGCAGAACAGGCTGGCCTGGTTTGAACCCATAGACATCTACCTATCTCTGCCTCCCAAGTGCAGGAACTAAAGGTGTGCACTAGCCCCTACTCCTGGCACAATATTATTCTAAACACATTCTTTTGATGAGTGTTCTTAGTGGGTCCTGATGGATTTCTGCTTCTTCATATATCTCACATGCCTTGTTACAATGTGTCTATGTTGCTGGAGGCCAGTCTCTCTGAGCAGCTGGCAGTGCTGATGGATGTGATGTGACAGACAAATGGATTCCACAGGAAGTGGATGGGTGGGCATGGGCAGAAGGACTGGGGCTCTTTTCCTCATGGTCTTGGTGTTGGGTTCTGTTTTCCCAGCTTTAATCCTCCTGTTTCTGGGCAATGGGTGACCCATTGAGATTTGGGTAGGGTGGAGTGGATAGGTTTTATGCCTCTGCTATGAGCAGACTTCATTAGGAGCTAAGTCAACTAGGGCTGGTTACAAAGTCACCCTTAGCCTCCTGATTCAGCCTTCAAATGTCTTGTGGAGTTTCTGCCCCAACGGGAAAGCTTGGTGAATGTCAGCATCTATTGCTTTGCCTGCTTTAAGGGTGATAGAGCTGAGAGTTGGAAACCCTTGGAGAGAAGAAGCAGGCCACATTTCCATGTTGACAAAGTCAGGGTAGTCAAGGCACAAGTGACACCAGGATAGGATCTTAGAGAGGGCAGGCAGGAGGGATGTCCATAGTGATGTGAACTAAGCCCTGAAGTGCAGTGCCCATTGCCCAGACTCTCATCATTTAGGAAAGGGTCAGGAATGTTTAATGCATGACCCTGGAAATGGCAGATTTGAGCTAAGCTAAGCGGGTGGGTGGGGCTCCAGGGACACATCCCTGGTGTGCTTAGGAAGCACTCTTGTTCACCCTTTATGCCCTGCCTGGGGCTTGTGCTCATCACTCCAGCCCTGTAAGGATGGTCCAAATGAATGTTTCTTTCAAGCAGAGATATGGACAGAGCCTAGGCAACATTAGGAAGAGTTATCTGTGCAAAATTTCTTATGCATTCATTTTCCTCACTATAACTGCCTTGGCATGTCTCTGATTCTAGTTCAGATTTAATAGTTCAAGAACTACTCAATGCCCAGTCTTGGTGCAGAATTTCCAGTGCTTGTCATTATCTGTCTGTCAACGTGAAGGCCATTAATCACCCATTGTGGTGACATACAATGGGAGCGAGGTGCAGAGGAGCTCTTTCAATGGGACTGATAGCTCTGATTAGAGCCTCCTGAGTGCCCGTCCCATTTTGTCTGGCTTGGGTGGGGCTGTGGACAGGTGATGAGTGGCCAGCAGCATTTGGGTCCTTCATTTATGGTCTCTGATCCTGTTACCTGGATCGAAGCAGATGTTCCTGTCTCCCTATGCTCCCTCCCATTCCTCTGGTTCCCCCAGCTTCTTAGATGATTCAACATGAGTTGGTATAAGGGACGGAAGTTCAGAATGGAGATGATTCCTGGTGAGTGGGTTATGACTACTCAATGCCTAGTCTTGGTGACAAATTCCCAACTCTTATTATTATCTGCCTATCAATGTGAAGGCTATTAATGACCATGGTGGTGACATGGTCTTTACTTTCTACCTCCGGGATGCTTCGGGGGAACTTTCCCCTCAATAGACTTGAACTTCCACCATTTGAATCTGGCTGGAGCAAGAGGGAATCTCTTAGCCCTTTTCTGCTGCACTTTCTTCTGTTTCCATACCATTTCTATGTCACTTTGTCTTCCCAGTTCTTCCTGGCTCAGGCATTGTCAGAGATATTCAGACTTACCTGCAAACTAGAACCATGTTCAAAGCGAGGTGTTTGTGTGTAAGCTGCTGGCCACCTAAACATCAGGCGCATTATGGGAGCAGTTTACCCAGCAAGCTTGCAAATTTCTATATGATTGAGCCAGTCACCCCTGTGCTTTCATATAGGCAGTGTGTAGGAACTGGAACTGCAGATCTAGACCACAGTGTTGTAGTTTTCACAGGGGCTCTGTGACGGGGGGTTGCGGGGTAGCTGTGGACATTGGTTGCCAGGGATGATTGGTCCCCATCTTGTTTCCTACCTCCTATTTCCTCTTCTTTAAACCCACCATACACTCAGTCTTCAAGGTTGGTTTCCTTGACAGTGGCTGCGGCTCCATCCTTTTCTTCCTCCTCCTCCCTCTGTCTTTCCCACACACAGGCCTTTGAGTTATGTGCCTCCTGTTCTAATGAGATAAACAACACCAGTCTCACGGGGATCTGCTCTTTCCTCTATAACTGCAACTTGCAGGGAGAGATGTGTTGGTCCTATAAAGGGGACCTGGTGCCTGTCAGCTTGTCAGACAGTACGAGGAACCAGGGGTAAAGAGCCCCAGGGGAATGCTGTGGGGTTCGTTTACTTGTTGAGACAAGGTGGATTCAAAGAGAAATTAAAAGGGAAGTATGTTTCCATTCCTGGTGGCTGAAGAGTGGAGCAACGGTATGGGCAAGGTTGTCACATGGGTACTAGGTCCAAGACTCATTTGTGTCAACTAGCTTGTGATGGTCAGCAGCTGCC
This sequence comes from Mus musculus, assembly GCF_000001635.26. Lineage (NCBI taxonomy): Eukaryota > Metazoa > Chordata > Mammalia > Rodentia > Muridae > Mus > Mus musculus. The sequence goes on along the minus strand of NC_000078.6, from coordinate 83,354,240 downwards.
ACATGTCCAGTCTTCATAGTGTCACAGAGAATCTTCCCGAACATCTGTTAACTTCCTCCATATTCCCCCCGAGGCAGGTATTTCTGGTGACCTGCTCTTACAGGAGGGAGGCAAGCTCTGACGGGGGTTGTGGTGTTTTCTAACACTCATGCATGTGAGGTTCTTCTGTGCATATCAGGACGTCTCCAAGCTAGAAAGTAAAGCCAACCTGTCTTCTGGACATCCCAACCATTGTCAAGCTTAGCTCCCCAGGAGAGTGGACGTACAGCTAATGGCCTCGGTGCCATTAACCCGCAAGGCAGTGGCTAGAGAGTAGGGAGCACATAGCACCATGACATGTGTGGGCATTTTCAAATTTTGCCTCCTTAAATCCTTTGAGAGTGCCAGTCAGGAGCCACTTCTTCTCATTTATAAACTTTGGTGCAGGTTGGAAATTTCAGGGGTCAGCAGGGGACAGAATAAGAAGAGACTCTCATGGCACAGAGATGGCCACACAGATGTTGGTGGCCTCAACACTGAGTCCAGAGCCGACCTTCCAGAGTCTTTTCTAGATGGCTTGCCAAACAAGAACTTTTCTTTCCTTGTGGTTCTGGGAACTGAAGCCAGGATCCTGTATGTGCCTGGTATGACTCTACCACTGAGCCACATCTCAGCCCTTCTTGAGTGGTTTGTGTCTGGGTGATTTGAGTACCCTGGAGCCAGAACCATCAGGGCCAGTGGTTATTTCCTTCTTGTATTTCTGAGTCTTGTTTAATTCTGGTTGAGTTTATGTGATGCTTCCTAAATGTGCTTGTCAAATATGGTGTGCTAGGTACGAGGACGCCATCGAGGGCGTGATTCTTGCCATGCTAGCTCTTTCAAAACCAGTGGGGGAGACACTAATATGCAGGCAATTGGTTATATTACCTTGGGGGAAATACAAGGAATTAGGATCCTACAGGAAAGGCCATTAAATCAGTCTTGGTACATCAGAGAACACAGGCAAGCAGCTAGTAGATGCTGCTCAGGCCTCCAGAGGGTCTCACTCAGCATTAAAACAATCCCTAAAGCTCCTAAAACACAGCTGTTGCATTTTCTTAAAGGCCTACTCTCTTCAGAGCAAAGGTCTGGTATGAATTTTGGGCTCTGGAATTTCTGAGTTCTCCAGGTATTTGCTGTTTCACTGGATTGCAGAGTCACTAGCACATAATGAGTGGTGGCCATTGGGGCTTGTTCTGTGAATCAGAGGAGTGAGCCAGTATCTGGGTCCTTGCTGAGATCCCCAGAGACCTTCCCCAGAAGTAGCTTGAGCGTCTGGATGGGATCCAGGGTGAATGCATCTCTTCAGGAATGACAGGGCCAGAGATAACATCTTCCTCAAGTGGGTCACGAGGGGAACATGGAGCTATTTCTGGGGATGCTTTCTCTCAGAGAGAGGCCACAGCTGCCCCGCTTCTCCACGGCCAGGGAGCTCAAGGTTACTTATTTGGTTCATGGAGCCTTCCAGCCACCGGGCACAGGCTGATCCTTAGGCCTTCCAACTCCAACCTGAATATAGCCTGCGACTGGATAGGGCAGAGATATGAATCTCCAATATATTACCACCCTGCAAACCATGGGAGCAGGTGTGTCACTCAAATGGTACTTAGCTTGCAAAGTTACATGAGAATTTTGGACCCTTTACTAAATGGCTGCCTCTGCTTTGGACCCAACCCAGCAAATGAGTAAAGATGACATATGAGTCTATTGGAAACTGTTCTCCCACTTAACTTTAATTTTATGGTGGTGGTGGTAGTAGTGTGTATACGTGTGTGTGTGTGTGTGTGTATGTATGCATGCATGCATGTGTATGTGTACAAGTGTGCTTACTCATGCATGCATGTGTAAGTCAGAGATTGACTTTGGTGATCTTTCCTATCCCTGCCTCTTCACCTTATTTTTTGAGACAGAGTTGCTTAGTGAACGTAGAACTTGATATTTTAGCTCTACTGGCTGCCAGCAAGTCCCTGGGATCCATCTGTCTTCACTTCTCCTCCCTAGCACTTGGGGTTAGAGACATGTGCCTTCTAGTGCTGGGAATCGAGCTCAGGTCCTCATGCTAGTGTAGCAAGTGTCCTACCCACTGAGCCACTTTCCTTCCCGAACCACCCCCCTCTCGTGTGTGTGTGTGTGTGTGTGTGTGTGTGTGTGTGTGTCTGTGTCTGTGTGTGTGTGTGTGGTGTTTTATGTGCTCATGTATATGCAGGTGCTTGGCATTGCAATGGAACTGGTGGTGTTAGAAGCCAAATGTAGATAGGAACTGCTTTTGGGATGCTTACCCATCCCAAGGACTTCTAAACAGAAGTTCACCCTACAGACTTCTGGATTTCTCTGTATGAGGCCTGGCATGTGGGCCAGGAAGTTTAGGAACACAGAGCATGTAAGTGGGTGTCCAGGGCTGGCCATGCCTCCATGAGTTGCCCAGGTCATCTTCTGGCCTCTGTGAATGGCCTGATGCCGACAGTACTGGGAGACCACTATAAGGAGATCTGGCTCTTTTGATTGTTGTATCTCTGAAGTGCTTTTAGCCGAGGCTATCTCTCAGGTAGGCTCACTGACTTCTACCGTCCCTCTTCGAAGGGAGCCTGCCTAATCAGGCGCTGGTCAGAGGGACAGTCACTGCAGGGCCACTGGTGGTAAGGTAGACTCTCGACAAGCTCCTTTTGGGTCTGAAGGTCCTCAGGCATTCTTTGCAGGCCAGGTGGTATGGTTTTGCTCAGGCTGGTGGTTGTAGGGGTGTTTACTGTAAGCTGCACCCCTATTCCCAGAAGTAACCACTCTGATGCTTTATTGTATAAATAAATTCGGAGGCAAATAGCTTTGGCTTGTTTTCCAACTAGCTCATATCTTAATATCCCATTTATTCTAATTTAAGTTCTGTGGTGTGGCTGGTTACCTCCGCTCAGCTCTCATGGACTCCTTCTTGTGCCAGGGCAAAATCCTCGTGGGTTTGGCTCTATCCCAGAATCCTTTTTGCCTACCGGATGTCCCACATTCTACTCTACCCTTTCATATAGGCCATAGGGCTTTGTTGTTGTTGTTGTTTTTTATTGACAGACAATGTACCCATATAGTCCACAAGAGATTCTCTATAGGTGATGGCTCTGCCTGGCAATGAGCCTGCTGAAAAGTGCGGTGGTGTAGGTACTAGAGGTCACAATAGATATGCCTTGGCTCTCCTGTGGCCCAGCGGTGTGACACTAACAAGCTCCTTCAACTCTCTGTGCTCTAGTTGTCTCTCACTGTGGATGACAAAGCTGGGCAGAGGAAGCTGTGATGTCCCTTCTGGGGTGTAATCTTTCATCTTTACATTGTGTCTGTCCGCAGGCCTCGCTCCGGGCCAGTTGTACACATACCCTGCCCGCTGCTGGCGCAAGAAGCGACGATTGCACCCACCAGAGGACCCAAAACTACGACTCCTGGAAATCAAACCCGGTGAGTGCCCTGTGAGTGCAGTGTTCACACAGTGAGTTCCTTGGCCCGAGGCTGCAGCTCTATAGATAGAAGAATGTTTGTCAAGTATGTGCAAGGTCTTGAGTCCAACCCCTATACTCTAAGAAAAAGTAAAACAAAATAATAAAACAAACAGAAATCCCTCAAAAGGGCAAGGTTCTGGCAGAAGAGCAGTGCCCATGTGGTACACAGAAATGAGAGGGTACTCACTCTGTGTGCAAATATTTCCAAACTTCTCTAGGCTTTGGAATCTTGTGCCACCTCATCTCCCTTGTTACCCTTGAGAAACAAAGCTAGCAGTAGCAGGGGCCAGGCCTCAGTGATCTCCCTCCGTACCAGAGCCCAATACAAAGTTTGGTTCAGGTCTTCCCTCCCTTGTAACATCAACAAAAACACTTTGACCCAGGAATGCTTTCTCAAAGAGTCAGGAATCCTTTGGGGACTACCTCATATACCTCCATATTGCTTTTTGGAATGAAAAGGCTATCTCATTAAATCTAGACCTTGCTTTGGGGCTGTGTGAGTCAGGTTGTCAAACACACCCCTGGGGTGTAGGCATCTTTACCTTGATTCATCTGTAACTTCAGATACTCGGGCTGTCTGTCTTCATATCCATGTCTGGGTTGCAGAGTGGAGGCAAATTGTCATCTCACCGCAGACCCCTGCTCAGTACGTGGGGTCCTTAGTTCTTGTGGGCCCCCTTAATGTTCGGATGCTCTCTTCTGCTTTGGACTTCACCCAGTGCATGGGTAAAGGTGACCAGTGAAATGTCAAATGAGTGACTGGCTTTTTAGCCACAGAACTGTCCTCAGTGTGATCAGGGCTGGAGGCCAGCACAAGTACTGTCATCCCAGCATGCAGCAGTTCAGGGTTGTTGGGAGCTCTTTGGCATTTTTGTTCCGTGCTTGTATTTTCTGTTTGAACTGCAGTGTGTGTTTGGCACTTTTCCATGTCTCTCTTTTTTCTAGGTACGTTTCAGGTACCTAATAGATACCTGTGGCTAATGGAGGGGTATCTGTCAGTGTGGTTCTAGGACCACACAGAAGGTGCGACCCCAAGACAGCAACAGTAGTGGTGGCATCTGGAGTCAACATGGGCTTGGGGCCAGCTGGCTGGGTAATGTAGTAAGTTCTAGGTCTGGCTGGGCTATATGGAACCCTATCTAAACAGACAGACAAACCAAGCAACCCAGACCAACAACAAAAATGAGAGATGGCATTGGATGAGTGACACACACCCTTAATTTCAGCACTCTGGATACAGTCAGGCAGATCTCTGTGAGTTCGAGGTTGACCTGATCCACATAGCAAGTTCTAGGACAGTCAGGGATACACAGTGAGACCCTCTCTAAGAAGAAAGAAAAGAAAGATAATAATAGTCTGTTGATGTCATAAAATCAAATACATCTAGCATAAAAGAACCTAAGGCATCATTAACCCCAGGTCCTTATTTTATCACAGTCCAGCAAGGTTAAGAAACTAGTTCAAAACCACACAGGAATTCCTATGGACCCAGCCTGGAATCCAAATTATTGAGCTCCTACTCAGGAACTTTTTCTGCTGCTACATGCTGCAGATAGGTCTCTTTAGACATTTACTTAATGAGTATAAAATTAATATATGTTTCGAATATTCAAATACACCAAGAGATAGTTTCAATTCCTTCAGTTGTGTTACAAGCTCAAACCTAATTAGCTTAGACAAAAAATGGGGAGTTGGATACACAGAACAGTAAATCCTGGGTGCCCAGAACTGTCCTGGGGGCTGGATGTCTTCCGGTGTGTGCGACATGCTCTTTTAATGGAGAACTCCCAGATTCAGCACCTAGCAGGACAGTCCCCTTCTCCAGCTGTGGCAGAGAAGCCCTAGGGAGGACTGAATGGCTGGCTGGGTTCATGTCTGCCCCACAAATTCTTGTCATCCAGGGGCCTGAGTCACCACCTTCCTCAGCAGTGGCTTCGATTAGCACAGTGCTTGGCATAGCCCTTTCCAAAGTTTTTCCCCCACTCAGCAGATGCCTGCTCCTACCTGGAGCTGGGGCTTGGGGCTGGGGCTGGGGCTGGGGCTGGGGCTGGAAAGGAACAATGCTTTAACCTTATTTCATAGGTGAGAGTGGTCAGCCTGTGGATAGAGTCAAGGGTGTTTACTGTGTGGATCAGGTGTTCAAGGAGCCCTGGACCGCTGCTCGTGGGACTAAGGCAGAAGTGATTTTTAAGGGTTTGATCTGTCTGTCTGCTGTGGCTGAGTGGGAGCAGCTGTGTTTCTAGGTGCTGGAGACCTGCCTCCATCCTTGGCTTGCTGGGATGGCTAAGGGAGAAGGCAGGGCTGGTGGGTTTTGGTAGCAGTTCCCTCCAGCACTCAGTGGCTGTATCTGAGACTCCTGAAAAGACTCCTAGAGTCTCTGCTTCAATCATGAGGCAGAGGTGACTGTACCAACTTCAGGGAGAAAAGCCCAGACCAAAGATGCTCAGGGTCTATTCTGGAGAGAACAGTCGTGGCTCTGTGGGTGAGTGTGGACTCTTACAGATGTCCTTGTCCCCCAGTGGCTGCAGCAGCAATGTCTTGGGAGGCCTGTTCTTTCAGTCAGAGCTCAGGTGCTGAGACACAGAAAAACAGCCGAGGTTGGCAATCAGGAACATTAGAGCTATACATGCTTCTCAGAGACACTTGGTCCTTCTTTGGAAAATCAGACCTACTATGAAACCCATGAAACCAGACACCCAAACCCCTAAGCCTTTGGTCAAGGGCTGGTTATTTCCCAGCCTTTTCTGAGTCTGTACTGCCTGGTATTCAGAATACCTCTGCAAGTGGTGAGAAAAGATGCCCAGGGATAGCCTTGGCCCCAGATCTCTAGCCTTACCCTGGCACCTGGAAGCAGCCAGGATGAAATACCATCCAAGCAGCATGCCACGGTCATCCTGGAGATGACACAGGATGGCACTGGGACTTATGTGTGTGTTGTATGTGTATGAGTGTACATGTGAGTCTGTGTTCGTGTGGTTGTCCATCTATGCAGAAGCCAGAGGTCAAGCCTGAGTGCCAATCCTCAGGAATCATCCCCCTTGTTTTATAAGACAGGGTCTCCCTTGGCCTTGATTCGGCTGGTCTGGCTGTCCAGTGAGCCTCAAGAATTCTTTCTCTGCCTTGTCAGTATTGGGATTACATGGATATGAAATGGTGCCTAGATTTTAGATTTTTCTTCTTTCTTAAAAAAAAAAATTAGATATTTTCTTTATTTACATTTCAAATGTTATCCCCTTTCCTGGTTTCCCCTCTGAAAACCCCCTATCCCATCTTCCCTCCCCCTGCTCACCGACCAACCCACTCCTGCTTCTCTGTCCTGGCATTCCCCTACACTGGGACATCGAGCCTTTTCAGGACCAAGGGCCTCTCTTTTCATTGATGTCCAACAAGGCCATCCTCTGCTACATATGCAGCTGGAATCATGGGTCCCTCCATGTGTGTACTCTTTGGTTGGTGGCTTAGTCCCTGGGAGCTCTGGGGGTACTGGTTGGTTCATATTGTTGTCCTCCTAAGCTCCTTCGGCTCCTTCAGTCCTTTCTCTAACTCCTCCATTGGGAACTTTGTGCTCAGTCCAATGGTTGGCTGAGAGCATCCACCTCTGTATTTGTCAGGCACCTGGGGATCCATTCCATCTACAGTCACCAAACCCAGACACTATTGTGGATGCCAACAAGTGCTTGCTGACAGGAGCCTCTCAGAAGACAGCTATATCAGGCTCCTGTCAGCAAGCACTTGTTGGCATCCACAATAGTGTCTGGGTTTGGTGACTGTAGATGGAATGGATCCCCAGGTGGGGCAGTCTCTGGATGGTCACTTCTTCAGTCTCTGCTCCACACTTTGTCTCTGTATCTCCTTCCATGGGTATTTTGCTCCCCCTTCTAAGAAGGACTGAAGCACCCACACTTTGGTCTTCCTTCTTCTTGAGCTTCATTTCTGAGCTTCTGGGCTAATATCCACTTGTCAATGAGTGCATACCATGTGTGTTCTTTTGTGATTGGGTTACCTCACTCAGGATGATATTTTCTAGTTCTATCCATTTGCCTAAGAATTTCATGAATTCATTGTTTTTAATAGCGGAGTAGTACTCTATTGTATAAATGTACCACATTTTCTGTATCCATTCCTCTGTTGAGGGGCATCTGGGTTCTTTCCAGCTTCTGGCTATTACAAATAAGGCTGCTATGAACATAGTGGAGCATATGTCCTCAGATTTTACTTAGTTCTAAATATAGATTCTGTGAATTGAACTCAGGACCTCATGCTTGCATGAAAGTGCTTTAATGACTGAGCTATCTCCCCATTCTAACACATGAGCCAGTTTCAAGAATATACCTTCAACCTCAGTGAGCACACAGGCACCTTTGGGCAAAAGTCATAGGTGACCGTCTCTGGCTGGGTTCTCACAAAAGGATGCCATTTCTGGTGGGTTGGGGAATGCAGCCCCTCTCCAGTGCCCACATGAGGGTGGTGCAGCCTGCTTATCTCTTAGTGTCTCTGCCTTCATCATTTATAAGATACAGTTTCGACTTAAGATATCTCTTCTCTTTTCTGGGAGTATGTCCTCTCTAAACAGATTTGGACAATATTTTTAAATGGTAATTAATTTTATTCCATTTGATTTGGGCTCTAAGAGAGCTCAGAGTTTTGACTGATACCACTGAGTGTTTGACTCAGGAGAATCACTGAAGGAGTCTCTGGAGAACTTGTTATAAATTCCTATTAGGTCAGCTTTGTGTATATGTATGTATGTATGTATGTGTATATGTGTGTGTGTATGTATATGTTGGTGCACATGTGTGCATGCATGTGTGTGTGAATGCGTGTATGTGTATGTTTGTGTATGTATACATGTATGTGTGTGCGTGTGTGTATGTATACATATACATGTGTGTTTGTATTATGTTTATATGTGGGTGTATATATGTGTGAGCATGTGTGTGTATAAATGTGTGTATGTGTGTAAATGTGTGTAAATGTATGTATATGTGTGTATGTATACATGTATGTGTGTGCACATGTGTGTGTACATGTGCATGGGCCTGCCACAGTGAGGAAAACAGAGAGAGACAAGGAGGGATATGGACCCTTCTGTCTATGACAGTGGAGAGTAGTCTTAGTAGCCCCTTTAGTATTTAAAAAGTACTGACTGGCTCAGACCTGAGAAGACAACTCAACCTAAAGAAATAGATGCCCATGAACATACAAGAAGCCTACAGAATTCCAAATAGTTTGGGCCAGAAAAGAAATTCCTCTCGTCACATAATAATCAAAACACCAAATGCACAAAACAAAAAAAATATTAAAAGCAGTAAGGGAAAAAGGTCAAGTAACATATAAAGGCAGACCTGTCAGAATTACACCAGACTTCTCACCAGAGACTATGAAAGCTAGAAGATCCTGGGCAGATGTCATACAGACCCTAAGAGAACACCAATGCCAGCCCAGGCTACTATACCCAGCAAAACTCTCAATTACCACAGATGGAGAAACCAAGGTATTCACAGTGAATTTATGTTGGAGACAACCAACCCACCTTTTCACACTTCTGGGGTGGGCGTTCCTGGACATGTCCTAAGAATTTGGTGATGTTCAAGCTTCTTAGGCTCACTGTTGACAGCATCCTGGAGTGTCTTGTCTGTCCGTGGGAGAAGGGACCCTGGTCTGTGTGAACTCAGTGTTGCTGCTTGGGGCTTAATTGCCCATGTCATGAGTAGCCTCCATGTCAGATCTTCCAGAGAAGAGCATGATGCCCACCTGCAGTTCATCTTCCAGTCTTCCTTGAGCTCCCCAGAGACCCTCATGGGCTAGGTGCATAATAGCTCTTCCTGTGTCTGGACTGAGTTTGGTAGGTTGTCAGGGAACTAGGTCTGGGCACAGGGAGAGAGGCTGTGTTTGGCAGTCTAGAGATCCCCTGAAGAATGTTCTGGCATGACTTCCTTGCACTTCTGGAAGGACAGAGGTCATCTTCTATGAGGAGACTCCCAGGGTGGGGAGAAAACGAGCCTCATCCTCGTCTGGCTGCCACTAAGTCCTTTGCTCCTGGACAGAGTTATGGCTGGATGGAGGGGCTCCTCGGTCCGGTTGTTTCATTCTACCTCTGTCACTGTGACCATGTCATCCCTTCTATATTTATTTCTTGTTGGGAAGACAAATGTGTGTTGTGGGAAGAATTCTTTGGAGTCTCAGAGTATCCATATTGTCCCTGGAACTCTGTGTTTCTCAAGCCCCCACCCCCACCTCCAATTTATCATGAGTAAAGGTCTCATAGTCTCCCACCTGCCTGGTGTCTGAAGGACAACCCACACCACACTGTTTCTCTCAGTTGAGTTACAGCTGAGGACAGTAGTCTCTGTAGCTTGCACTTCCTACAGCAGGAAATCTGGGGCTAGTGAGGGGCCTTCTCCTGGTCACTCCTCCAAGAAGAGATCTCTATGCTTCAGAGGGAGGGTGTCAGCAGATGAGAAAGCTGTGAAGCAGGGCAGGTAGTAGGCAAAAGCTATTTCATTCAAGAAGGAACCTCTAACCTTTCCTCCCTCCCTCCCTCCCTCCCTCCCTCCCTCCCTTCCTCCTTTCCTTTCTTCCCTCTCTCCTTCCTCTACCTCTTCCTCCTTCCCTTTCTTTCTTTCTTTCTTTCTTTCTTTCTTTCTTTCTTTCTTTCTTTCTTTCTTTCTTTCTTTCTTTCTTTCTTCCTTCCTTCCTTCCTTCCTTCCTTCCTTCCTTCCTTCTTTCTTTTTTCCTTCAAGACAAGGTGTCTTAGCCAGGGTTTCTGTTCCTGCACAAAACATCATGACCAAGCAGCAAGTTGGGGAGGAAAGGGTTTATTCAGCTTACACTTCCATACTGCTGTTCATCACCAAAGGAAGTCAGGACTGGAACTCAAGCAGGTCAGGAAGCAGGAGCTGATGCAAAGGCCATGGAAGGATGTCACTTACTGGCTTGCTTCCCCTGGCTTGCTCAGCTTGCTTTCTTATAGAACCCAAGACTACCAGCCCAGGTATAGCACCACTCACAAGGGGCCCTCCCTCCTTGATCACTAATTGAGAAAATGCCTTACAGCTGGATCTCATGGAGGCATTTCCCCAACTGAAACTCCTTTCTGTGTGATAACTCCAGCCTGTGTCAAGTTGACACACAAAACCAGCCAGCACACAAGGTCTCACTATGAAGCTCTGGCTGTCTTGGAACTCACTATGTAGACCAGGCTGGACTCAAACTTATACAGATCCACCTGCTCTGCCTCCAGAGTGCTGGGACTTATGGTGCACAACACTAAACTTTTTTTTTTTTGGTGGGTGGGGGGAATTATTCCTTAATATCTCTGTGGATTAAATGCTTGACTAGTTGAGCATCTTTCAACTCCAGACCTTTGGTCCCTGTGGCCCTGGGAAGATACAGAGATATATCTTCATATTAGAGAATGGGAAACTGTGGTGCAGATGAGGAAGTTAATTTCTCAAGGGTGTCGGTGGTGAAGCCAAGGGTTACTACAGGGAGCAGGTCAGGACTGGCACTGTTCTCTCTAGGACCTGACGCACACACTTATCCAGGTGCTTGAAAATGGAGAGCTTTAGACGTCGGAATCTTTCCTGCTCCCCTCGAACCTGAGGCCTTGCCAGCACCCCTGGCCTGAATCACTCAGGCAGCATCAGGCTCTTTGCCCTTCCTGCAGAATCCCAAGGGTAGCAGGAGGGAAGGCTGCCAGAAATGGCTTCTAGTTCCTTCTCCTCGTTTTCTTGTTCTGGGCAGCCTTTCAATGACTAGAGATGAATGACCAGGCAGGGTGTACTTCCTTCCTTCCTCTGGCTGCTGGGGGGACTGACAGGAGGGTGGGAGACTGTAGCTCAGGATGCCCCAAAGCAGAGAAAGTCATAAGGTAGCCAACAAACCAGGGACAAAGACCCTCAGAGGGGCACCTCCAAGGGAAAGGTTCAGGAGGAGGTCTGAGCCTGCCCAGGGTGCTGTCCCTGCTGCATGGAACTGCCAGAACTCCACAGATGGGAGCAGGCAGTGGCCAACTTCCTCAGCTCCTGCAAATCCTGCATCTTAATTAGTTCCCTACTGTTTTTGTCCATGGCCCACATTTTAATAGTCTCTAGGCTTCTTCCACCATTTGCTCTCTGATGCTTGATGTGATTTCTCTTCTCCCCAAGACAGCCCCCCCCCCCACACCCTCCCGTCCAGGAACAGCTTAAGGAACGCTGATGTGCCAGGCATGTAGGTTGAGATTGATGGGGCTGTCGGCGGCGGGCTCCTGTGCCCCCCAGCCATCCCCCTCTGCCAGGCGCACTCCTTAGATGGATGAGTCGGGTGGGGGTGGGCACAAGGGAGGGCAGTGGAGAAGTAAAGCCCTTAGCTAGGTGTGAGCCAGTGGCCAGCGTGACCTTCTGCTGGGCCTGCTATGGATGCCGCTGTGTCCTTCCAAGAGAGAAGGATGCCGGCTCCCACCCCCCATCTGTCAGTGTTTATCTGTCTCTGTGTGTGTGGGGGTTTCTGGGCTTGGTATGGCCAGGAGAATGGATGCCTTCAAGTGCATCCAGGGAAATGACCTGTCATTTATCTCTTTCCTGCAATGTCAGAGCCTGCAGCCATCTATCCTAGATGCCCGCATTGGCCGCCTCTTCTGCTCCTGGTGGCTCCCGGGAGGAAGGTAGCTAGCTGGGCAGGCCTTCAGCCTTCTTCATGCTGCAACTGCCGGTGCCCCGGCACCTGCTCCCTGGCTTCCTGAAGTCTCGGGTGGCAGAACTGGAGTCAATAGAACTTAGGGGCTGTTTTGGCACTGCTTGTGTTCCTGACAAGGGACCAAGGCCTGGAGCTAGAAGAGGGCAGAGTAGCCGCATGGCTGCTGCAGCTTCCAAGGCTTCATTTTGTAGATGGGCCAGAGGGTCCCATGTTTAGAGCAGGGGCCCGAAGCCTGAGAATCACTTAAGTCTGCTCTTGCATACTTTCCTCCCACCTCGGTCTTCTCATGGACAGGCACAGTGCAGGGACCCATCTTCTTCATCTGCATCCCTAGAAGCCGGCATAAGGCCTGGGACATGGTACATGAATGATAACGATTTGTTAAATGAAGCTGGGAGAACACACTGAGTTCTCCTATATACTTTCCCGGATGAGGGAAGTTGAGAGACGGAGATGCCTTGGCCTAGAGCTGGGCTTCCTGTCCAGCTCTGTCATTGTCCTGGGCCTATATTTAGTCATAGGTTATAGACTCCTTTCCTATTCTCATAATCTACTGGAGAAAGAAAACACTGAATAGATACCACAAGGCCTGGATCCAAGTTCAGATCCCTCAATCACTAGCTTTGGAAGCTTGGGCGGTTACCTGGGAGACCAGACCCTGATTCTTCACATATGAAACGTGGGTAATGGTAGACTTTTTTTCTTTTTTAGGTCTGTTCTAAAGGCCATGTGGAGTGGAGGCAGGGTGAGGAGGCATAGAGATGTTGCCTCCCCAGACACTGTGGAATGGGCTCAGGGGACCTCCACAAAGACTGTGTGCGACACTCCTCAGTATCAGCGAGAAAATTATTACAGACAGCTTGCTGCACTGCAGGGAAATTGTGTGCTGTCTGGTCTGGAGCCAGGAACACATTATATCTCTGAGTTTCCCCCCCAAAGCCTCATTCTAGCATCTTCTATGTTGAGGAGAGTTCTTGGAACCTGGTTGTGGGATCCACTGTCCGCTTTTACTATAGCTGTTGTCCTGTGATACACAGGGGCGTAGAGCTGCAATGTGCTGTGCTAGGCAGGCCCATATGCCTGAAGCTCATCTTCTGCCCTTGGTGGAAGCTGCTCTTCTTTCTTTTGGAGAACCATGCCTCTGTGGACTTGCCCAGATAAGAATTCACACCTTGGTGCCCCTAGCATTGGGCATCTGTCCTTGGCTAGATTTGTCACATATAGAAAGAAGCCCCCTTGCTTGGGGACCGGGGCACTCATTCCTGCCCAGTGTACTCTTGGGTCTGACAAGGAGAGGCTAAGCTCTCTGAGGAAAGAGCTTTGCCCCTATTCTGCCAGCTTCCTCCCAGCACAGGCTTATCCTGGGGTTCTGTAAGTAGTGCAACACCTCCTCTGTGGTCTCCCCATTTCTGTGTTTACTGTCCTTCAGAGTGACCCTGTTACTCTATAGGCAACGCTCTGCCTCTCTCTGCTCAAAGCCTCCTGTGGCTTGTCATCACACCCAGGTTGGAAGCTGGTATTCTTGCTGCCACCTACACAGCACTTCAATGTTCCTGCAACTCTGTGAGCTGACCTCCTGGGAGCCCCCAACTCACTGTGTGTGTTCCAGGCAAATGGCAGCTTCAGGGCAGATGTACTAAGCTCGCTGGTGCCTGTGACATTTTTGCATGGCTACCCAAACAGGCCTCTTCTCACTACTCTTCCAGGCTCTTGCTTTCCTGGCCATATTTAAAAGTACCTAACACCTTCCTAATGCCCCCATATGGCAGCTTCCCTGCCATGTTCTTGTCCTTTCTCCAAAGCATCAATTACAAAATGCCAGATCGTAGACCTCAGTACAGTCATTTCTTATATCCCTTCCCAACGGTGTCATTTCTTATGAACTTGAATGTAAGTTCTATGAAGGCAGGTATTTTTGTCATCCACAGCTGTGTCCCCAGCATCTGTTACAGCCTCCTCCATACTTGGCTACTAGCTGTTGAATAAATGAACAAAGCTGGGTGCTTTCCATTGTGTGGCTGCTGTTTCTCCTCCAAAGCTGCAGGGGGCTCTACCCACCCTTGGGAGTGGGGCGGGGCCCGTCTCTCTCTTGGAGCTGTGTTCATGCTCCGACTCTTCTGTCCTTTAACTGCTCCAGATTCTGCCTGGTGGCTTCTTTTCTCCCTGGGCCATACCCATTCTTGGGAAAGTTGGGCCTCATCATGTCCAGTAGCCTGAGAGTGTTGGGAGGCAGGGGTTTGGGTTGAGGTGCACAAGAACAGGGAGAATGGAGGAGGAGGAGGAAGGAAGGGGGAGCCTGGCTCTGGACCATCTACTGGGCTCAGACCCTTTATAGTTGATCTCTCATTTGCTCTTTAGCAACAGTGGGAGGTGGGCTTTGCTCTCTGTTTTACAGCTGAGGTAGTCAAAGCCAACTGTGAGATTTAGGGTGGTGGGACTGAGGTTTTATCCCTAAACATCCAGTTGCCTCAGCCCCCTTGAACTACTTTTTACTTAATTACTTATAAACAGGATATCATGTAGTGCAAGCTGGTCTTGAACTTGCTGTGCAGCCAAGAATGGTCTTGGCATCCTGATCTTTATTAGGGTGTGCCACCACATTCCATTTTATACAGGGCTGGGTGTAGAACTCAGGGCTGCATGCATGCTAGGCAAGTGCTCTGCCAACTGAGCTATAACTCCAGTCTTTAGCTATTCTAATGTTTTCAAGCTTTATAAAGGTATACTGGAGTGTGTGTGTGTGTGTACTCAGTAAGATACATATAGATGTATCTATGCATATGTATCATACATATGTGATACTATAGGATTGTTTTTTGTGTGTGTACTCACAAATACATATAGATCTGTGAATATGTATGAATGTTTCATATACACACACACACACATATATATACATATATATACACACATATATACATATTCGTACATATTCATGGAAGTGTGTGTATGACCGTGGAGGTTGAACGTAGGATCTTGGGCATGGTAGGCAAGTGCTCTAGCAGTGAGCCACATTTCTACCCACCCTGATGTTTGATACACGTGGACACTGTAAAATGATTAGCTAAGACTAATGAATGTGTCTAACACCTCACATAGTTGGTCATTTCTATATGTATGTATGTGTGTGTTGAGAACACTCAGATGGACTCTGTCAGCAATTTTAAGTACAACAACATGTTATGACTAACCAGTCACCATTCTGTGCCATGGATCTCCTGGATGCAGTCATCCTCCCTACCTGAAGCCTTATAACCTCCTCCAGTGGGTCTCACACGCCTTGGAAGTGTCTCCTCCACTCAGCCCATTTCTACCATAACATTTCTCTCTGTCCTTCTTGGAAAACTCTACTTGTCCTGCAGGCTGGCCTAGTGGTAGCTTAACTTTGATATCATAGGTGTTTCTTTGGGCTGAAAGTTGGTAGAACTGCTCCTTTGTAGCACTAACCTCAGATTCTAGAACTTATCTTACTGTGTCTATTCAGAGGAATGTGGGCAGGTTCAGCAGGGGCCACCAGGGGGACTGATGGCTCTCCTGTGGTGTGGGCTAGCCTGGGATTCTAACACAAGCTGTCACAGGGACCGAGAGCTGGGTGACAGGTCCTTAACATGAACTTCATTTATTGTGAGCTTATTGAGTCAAATGCAGCCAAGAAAAGGCCTTCCTAGGGAACAAGGAGATGGAGCCCTGCTCCTGCCACCATTGTAGGAAACCAGGTCTCTGCTATCTTTTCCCTTTCTCTCCTCGAGTCCAAGCGTCTGCCGGGATAAATGACAGCCTGATCCTTAAGCTTCTTGCTCCTTGGTGTAAGTTGATGTACAAATCCAAGGACATATGATGAGCTTAACTCCTCAAAATAATAAGCACACAGAAGAGAAAACGGCACATTTGTATTTTAAAAGAAAACCTAGAGACAGTTATTTTAAAAACAACCATGACAACAACAGAACCCCTGTGCACTCACAGGCTAGCAGGAGATTTTTTTTTTTGCTATTGTCTGTGGGCTTCCCCCCTCCCTCTGTACTATGACTCTATCTCTAGGCCCCTGCGTCAGAGGGAGCCCATGATGGATGGACGGATGGATGCGCCTTGTCGGGGTGTTTCACCACAATTTCCCTTGGGGCAGCCTGTCTGTTGGCAGAGCCCATCCTCCCGAAAGATGGTATCTCTCGCAAACTCGACAGCTAACAGACAGCTTCTCTCTTTGTATATTTCCCCAAAGAAGACCTGTCTTAATCTGTTTTTTTATACAGCATATTTTATTATAATCCATATATGACTTGCAGGTTCCCAGCCCTCCATCCTTAGCCTAGTAATGAAGGAGAAGGAGTCAGAGGCTCCGGGAGCCTGTGACATCCAAGGCGTTTGCATTTTTAAATGACCTGGGATTTAATTACTCACTCTGCTCCCACGTCGTATTCTCAGACTCATCCTGCCTGCATCCTGTTAATGAGCTCAGTGGCTCCAACAACCCAGTGGAAGCTTTTCTTTCGGTGCATTGGGTGGCAGGCTTAGGGCACCTGTGTCAAAAGCTTATGGCTTTGATCTGTACCCGAGAGGATGGCTGCCCTGTCCAGAGCCTGGGGAGAATCCATGGTGCTTCACTGGCAATTTTTTCTCTTCCTTTGCTTTTATTTATGGCGTTTTTTTTTCTCTCTCTATGCTTCAATCCTTATTTGTCTAAGAGTTGTTTTTTTTTTTTTTCCTCCCTCTCTCTTATTTGGAAACCGATTTGCTTCGGTTTGCACAGAAGCTGTCTCTGGTGTGATGGATCGTGCTGGAAGTCACCCAAGGAGTATCTCTGTTCCCAATTAGAAGTGGAGGCAGAGCTGCCTCCGGGTCCCAAGGAGGTGGCTGGCTTTGGGTGACAGCTGCTGCCACTCTGGAAAGAGTAACGATCCATAGGTTCATATCCATGTGTATAAAATCAGACTAATTTAAAGATGAATTATGTGTGTGCGTTTGGTCCATTTTCCTTTGATGTTAAATGTTTGATGGCTCCTGTTGGGTTATGTGATCTCCAACTTTGTGTGAGGTTAAACAAGAGAAGCCTTTTAAAGAGTCACTGGATCCTATATCTGGATGAGCCATATTAAAATAAAATTAAATCAGTGACATCCCCAGGGGTTCCCAGGAATGCTTGTCATATGTACATTGTGGGGGGAGCTTGGACCTGTCACCTTTCTCCTTGATGTGCACTGGGACCCCCTGGGGTTAAGACGCAGAGAGATTGTACCCTCTGCTGGGTTGTCTTGGGGGTGGGGTTAGCCTTTCATTCTGACTAGTCAAAGCTTTACCCCGAATGCTTTGCAGACAGGGTTTGCCAGAGGTCAGCCTGAATGCCGCTCCCGGAATGGTACTCCATTGGGCATTAAGCAGGCAACATTAAGAACCATGTTTGAATTCCATCCACTTACTGAAAGCAAAATCTTTCTAAGCATTTCTTTTAATGCTGTAAAGCTGCTCTGTCCAGTGGGGTAGCCACTGGCCCCTTGTGGCTTTGGAGCCCTCCTCTGAATTTAGATGTGTTATAGGGGGAAACACACGTACCAGTGAGGTCTAAAAGAATGTAAAATATATATATATATATATAAAAAGAATGTAAAATATCACACCAGTTTTTAGATATTAATTTCATATTAAAATGGTAGCGTTTATGATAGAGAAAATATAAAACTTAATTGCACCTCTTTTTTGCTTTTTCAAACAGTAACTAGAGAATTTAGGACGACACGAGCAGCTTTTATTGGATTTCTATTGGAACATTACCATGAGCGATTAACATCATGGTAATAATAACTTAGCAGCATTTGTGAGATACTCAAGCTGTCTTAGGTTCTCTGCGTGTATCACCCAAGTTTTAAAGAGGATGAAACATAAAAATCACCCTGCTTCATTGCCCGTGATGTTTCACACACTAAGTTCTGGGGTGGGTCCTTTTTGAAGTTTCTTTATACAACATCCTATCTTGTTTGAGCCTTACACGAATGCTATGAGATACAGGCCTGTATCATCATCCCAGGTAACTTATCAACGGAGACTTATATTAAGAATCCGCCCCAAGGCAAGCCTGACTAGGCCAGTTTGAAAATGAAACTATATGAGCCAATAAAATATTTCAGCAATTTAGGGGAAAATGATTCCACTCCGTCTCTGTGATATAACACCCACACCCCTCCCTCCCTACTTTCGCCAACCCACCCTTCCCCTTTGCTTTTATCCTGAAGGGATGGACCCTGGATGTCACTGGCTATCCCTTGGAGCCTTTCACATGCCAGGGAGCCCACCGCATCTCCACCACTATGGTTCCATTTTCGCTCTTGAGTCTTACCTCGTCGTGCATGCCAGCCAGTCCAGTTAAAGAGGATCGAATATAGACTGAGTGATAGAAGACAAGATCGAGGCATATTTAGCAGGGGGACAAAAATGAGCAGCCGGCAGGAGGAGGAAGTTCAGTTCATAGTCTACCGGAAATCCCTCATAGGTTGCGGGATTTGGTTTCCTGAGGGCAGAGAGCTCCAGTGATGCTCTCTCGGAGCAGAGCTCAGCGTCGTGGTGAACTGCCCACAGCCTTAGCAGAGTTGAGCCTTTAATCCTGAAATCTTTTGAGGACCACTGGGAAAATCTAAGAATGCAGTGGATGCACAAAGCTCTGGAAGGAGAGCTTTCCTCTTTCTAGGAAGAGAGAAGGGGCTGGCGGAAGAGCCGTCCCGTTAGAGTGATTAGGAGGAAGGGCCCGGAAGTCAAGACTGGACTTTGCCCCTTTCCAGTCCTGTAGTATTAAACAGGCTCTAACCCTCCGTAAACTGAGCTGCTTCATCTGTAAAATGGGATAAATCTCCACTCTGTGGTGTGATGGGGATTAGTGGGTATCTGGTGGTAGTAGCTTCTGCACGTTCGGTGTTCTTGCTTTACCATACCACGGTCCTCTGCGTGTGCATGACAGTGCCACCAAAGCAGCGCCCAGGCTTCATCCAGGCTTGCTATTCACTGATAAGATTATATGGAGTCCTGATCTTTACAGTGTCTTGAAAGGTCATGATTGCTTTCTTGCCTGCTGGATAGCTCTTGCTGAAGTTGCTTAACTTTTCTGAGCTAGAGTGGCTCCCTTATAATTGGATTCAATGACCGAAACTTCCCTGCTGTAAAACACTGGCATTCTGGAAATCGGACACACTTACTGTTCAAGGCTAAAGAATACACGTCAAATATACACATAAGATTATTAGAAGTTTGAAGGATGGTGACCAGCTGTTTGAGGACAGGGCACAAGGCGATACACTTTAATTATTTGAGATTAGACATTTGGAAGACTTTTCTGGAGAGAGAGAGAGAGAGAGAGAGAGAGAGAGAGAGAGAATGAATGAATATATATCATCAGAGAGGGCTCATTAGAGCACACAGTTGATTCTAACTGACACTCAACTTAATTGTAACTTCATCACACATGCCTTACAGTTAACATTTATATCTGTATTTTAAAATCATCCCTAAATGGAGTTCTCTCATTATTTGGCCACCTCATGTGTGTCTGGTTCCAGCACAATGGTTGCCACATGACAGGTGCCCAATAGATATTTATTGGTCAAATAGATGATAGGTAAACTTTCATTGGTGGTTGATACACTGGTTTATGGGTTTTTTTAGTGTGTGTGTGTGTGTGTGTGCACTCGAGTGTGAGTATATGTGAGACGTGACATACATGTGGATGTCAGAAGACAACCTAGGAGAGTCAGCTTTTTTCTCCCACCATGTGGGCTCTGGGGATTGGACTCAAGTTATCATGTTTGGCAGCGAGGACTTTTATCCAGAGAGCTATCTTGCTGACCCTGGTTGTAGTTTATATTGGGTATAGATCTCTTCTCTTCTCTTCTCTTCCTCTCCCTCTCCCTCTCCCTCTCCCTCTCCCTCTCCCTCTCCCTCTCCCTCTCCCTCTCCCTCTCCCTCTCCCTCTCCCTCTCCCTCTCCCTCTCCCTCTCCCTCTCCCTCTCCCTCTCCCCTCCCCTCCCCTCCCCTCCCTCTCGTTCTGTCTGAAAGTTCTCAAAAGAGACTCCAGATACGCCTTTCTCCCACTTTTCTGCGGGCTATCCACTCCCAGACCTATCTCTTCAGTTTTAAGGATGCTGGAATGGCTTCCTGTCTCATGTGTGTTTTGGTGAAGGAGATGGCAGGTAGACTTCAATGGAGTCTGGCGAGCCTGTTAGAGCCTGGCAAGTGGGCTGTGATTGGTGCCACCTGTTTCCATTCGCCCTTGCTGAGATCTGTGTCCTGGAAAAGCTGACCTTGGTGAGCCACAACATCCCAGCCCCTCCCCTACAGGCTCTGGCTTGGAACTGGTCAATGAGAGTGGAGATAGAAGACAAGAGGAGGCAGCCCTTGCATGGTTGGGTCTTGGTTTCTCAGGCTCTGATCTCCTATGCATCTAGCCCCAGTCCTGTGTGGGATTTCAGCAAGGACTCTCCTTCTGTGTCTCTAGGAGTGGCAGGGGGACGGCTCCCCTGCCTCTGTCACCAGTCTTCACTGACTCCCTTTGGCCTATGTCAATAATCTCTGCTTTAAATGAGAGATTGGTTTCACTTGGTTGTTCTTAGGGCCATTTGGCTGGCATGGACCACACACCTGTGTGTGTTTGTGTGTGTGTGTGTGTGTGTGTGTGTGTATGAATAGAGGGACAGGATCAAGGAGAGGTTGGAGGAAAATTTTATAGAAAACCAAACTACAATCCCTTGTACCTTTGTTTTCTTTTTTAAAAAGATTTTATTTATTATTATAAGTACAATGTAGCTGTCTTCAGATACACCAGAAGAGGGCATGAGATCTCATTATGGGTGGTTGTGAGGCACCATGTGTTTGCTGGGATATGAACTCAGGACCTTCCGAAAAGCAGTCAGTGCTCTTAACCGCTGAGCTATCTCGCCAGCCCCCTTGTTTTTTTTCCTTAAATTAAAATCCCTTACCAATTGTGGATACCTTGTCGAAGAGTCAAACTCTCTTTGGTCTCTCTCAGGGGCAGGGTTCCTCCACCTCTCTTGACTATAAAAGCCTTCTGTGACTATAGTAGAATATAGTAGACTGTAGTCACCTTGTGAGACTTTGAAGAGAACTGTTTATTTTGGCTTACTGTTTTCAAGATTCTAGTCCACGGGTAGGCAGGCCCATTTTAGGGGCTTCTCTTGATGCCAGTGGTGGAGAAGGCATGTCTGGAGCAAGCTGCTTGCCTCATGACTGGAAAGAGAGAGGGGAGGAAGAGACTGGGGTTGTAAATCTCTCTCGTGGATATACCCTAATAATCTAAGGACATTTCCCAGTAGTACCTATCTCCTGAAAGGTCCCCCCATCTCTCAGTGGTGCCACTTCAGGAACCAGACTCACAGGCCCAGCAAAATAACTCCTGATGTCTGTAGAAAAATGCCCTACTTTACTGATTTCTCTAGGTTTGGGAACACTGAAACTCTTGCCACACTTTTCTCTGAGCACGACAATGACCTCCTACTCTGCTGCTCTGGAGCCCGTTGGGCGTTACTAGTACTCTTTCTTCATTGGTCTGGGGCCCCTGCTTTCCTGTGAGAGCTACTTCTCTGAGGCCAATAGCTTTTTATGGAACAAAGCAGAGGAGACAGCCAGCATATCCAAGGGGAGATTTTGAAGACAATAGTAACTAGTCATTTGGTGTGTTTGAATGTTTTCAAGAACTGTGGTCATGGGCACTGTTGCTCCTCTTTAGAGATAAGGAAATGGGCTCCAGGCTTCTTGAGAATCATGCTCAAAGTCAAACCCCAAGACTGGCAGAAGCAACTCTGAGTCTCAGGCAGTCTGCTCCTACATCTAGAGGGTACCCTCTCTATTCTGCCTCAGCTTGCTCCAGGGAGTGAGCAGGAGTGAGAGCCATCCCTGGGACTGTGTACTGGCAGAGAAGCTAAACCCAACTCTAGTGTTCCACGACCCTGCTTGTCAGGAGGTAATAGCATAGGCTGTTGAAGTTTTACCTAAGAACTCTGGACTCTTCATCCTGGTTCCCAAGGATTACCCTTCCTTACCTGCTTCTGGGTACCTGACCTGTCTGTGTTTGTTTTCCAGAAGTAGAACTGCCCCTGAAGAAAGATGGATTTACCTCTGAGAGTACCACACTGGAAGCCTTGCTTCGCGGCGAGGGAGTAGAGAAGAAGGTGGATGCCAGAGAAGAGGAAAGCATCCAGGAGATACAGGTACCCTCATCTGCCGAGGGAGCTCCTGGGTACCGCCACCTGCTGCCTCTGTGCCATGGGGTCCTTAGTGACACTGTTGCCAGGAAGCTTAGAGCTTCTGAATTAAAAGCATCCCTCTACCTCAGGAGCAATCATTGTCTCCTCACATCTGTTCCTCTCCCTGGTTTCCTGGTATCTGTACTCAGAACACATCTGCTAAGCACCAGGTTGTGCTGAGTCCTAAAGATATAATGAGAACAGGGTAGACTGACTTGAGTCCTTGCCTTTGTGGCCATTGGGGCCTCTGCCTCACCTCTGCCCCTTTCCTCACACCCCAGTCTGAGCTCTACCTCACCATATTATCTTGCATCCTTTCCCAGCACTCCCTACCCATCCTTCAAAGCCAGCCTGGACACCCCTCCTCCAGGCAGGGACAGTTGCTTTGATCCTCATGTGTCCACTACCCTCTGTGTCCACCACCTGTAAAGTTCTCAGACATCACTGTGAGGACGCACACCTATCATTTATCACCCTCAGTGTGTCTCAGACCCCTCCTGTCTAAAATTATGGGGGGTGGTGGTGCAGCGTGTTACGATAATACCAGTTAATTCTGATATAATATTAATAATTAAGCATAATTAAATTATATTTTGATTACATTTGTATATTAAGTCTTTATATTTTGTCATACATCTCATGGTATTTTTATATCCAATTTAACATTTGATTTAATTGGTTCACTAATTTATTAAAATCTTCATTAACACCACCACCACCACCACCACCACCACCACCACCACCAAATTCTGTTGTGGTGCTTTGTAAAGATCTGTGTGTCAGGGACTGTGGTTCACTGTCTGTGTGTCAGGGAGTGTGGTTCATTGTCTGTCATGGATGGAGCTGGATTTCCTTAGAGATGCTGGGTGAATCTGAGGCTGGCTGCCTCTGCCCTTCCAGGGTTAAGATGAAAAGTCAAATCCTTTTCACTTAGTTGCCGCCACCCGATGTAGTTGTCTCTCCTCTCTATCTACAAGCTATAAAAGCCCTCACTGAGATTGCTGCTGCTTTGAACATAGGCATCGCCAGGTCTTCTTACGCACACTTGTCTGTCTCCCACCAGCATCCCCTGTGCCTTCCATCCTGTCTGCAGTGTCTTCAGCAGGAATCGGAGTAGCCCCTGCTCTGATACCTCCCCTGGACCTCTCCTGCTGCCCTGATCACCTTGCCCTTTCCCCTGGCTTGAGTTACTTAGTTGCCATCTCAATAGTTTCTCCACCCATGCCCAGAAAGACAAAGATCACTCTTAAAAATCTGTGATTTTTAGGTTCATAGCAAAACGGAGAGGAACAAAGAGAGATTTCTCACCTCCCTTAGCCCTCCAGTTTAGCCTCGTCCATTAGCAACACCCCACACGTGTTCCGTCAGTGAGTGCCCTTGACAGGCTTTCCTCCCCCAGAATCCACAGTTTATGTTACTGTTCACTGCTGGCGTGCTCTATGCTGTGTGCTTGGACAAATGTATAATGATCGGGGTCCACCCTGCGTAGTGTTAAGACAAGACAATTTCACTGCCCTACACCGGCTGTGGCCTGATATTCATCCCTTCTGTTCCTATCCTGGGCTGCAGCCTTCTGTCTCTCCTCCCACACCCCTAGTCTTGGCTACACTGTAGCCTTTTCCGATTGGCTTCTGCCACAGGACACACACAGACGCTTCTTCCATGACTTCGTGGTGACTTAGCTCATTTCCTTCCAGTGCTGAGCTCTGTTCCTTTGAGAGGAGAGCTTGCTGGAGGGAAAGGAACTCTTTCTATGGCAGCCCATGCCTGAGTGAAAGCTCTTGCCTCTCTCAGATGGGATGGGCTTTGATTGTTTTGTTCTACTTGGGAAGTCCTTCCCCAGACATTTGGGGCTTTCATCTCACCTTTGGGTGCCCTGACCACTGTGATTAATACTATTCCCTACTAGTATTCTTTGAATTTTAGGTTTTTTTTGTGATTGTTTATTCCCCTGGTGTAAATGTAACCATTTCCCGGGCCCCTTGACTCCCTTGCTCGCTAGAACAGCTTAAGCACACACACCCAGCTGGACACATAGTAGGTACACAATAAATGCCTGCTTGAAGAGACTGGGGGCCTTGTTTCTGACTACCCTCTCCCTATCTTCCATGCTCGGCCTTGTTACTTTAGTCCTAAGCACAGATCTATTTGTGCCAACTCCTTCCTAATATATCTTTTGTTTCCACTAAATAGATCCAGCCTGGTAGACATGGCCTCCTTCGGCCTCTCTTCTCTGCTTTAGGCTAGTGTTCATCCGCAGTCTCTTTCTCTTCCTCAGCTTTCTTCCTCTTGGCCTCTGGTCTGCTGGAGTGTGTATTCTTCCACGTACACTGAATGCATTTAGTGGTTAGGCCCGGCCCTAGCACCACCTTCCCCATTAAACCTTTCTTGGTCCCCGACAACTGGAGTGGCCTCTTTTTTAGCTCAGGTGTTTGAGCCACTTCTCGCTTTCTTTCTTGCATTGTGTGTTTAGCTAGTCATGCGTTAGCCTCTGTGCGTGGACCTGTAGCGTTGGGAGCAAGGTGCGTCGTCTCTGTATTACCCACGGCCCTGTTAGTGTTTTTACCTCATTCGTGTACATGGACAGGATCTGTGATTGATACAGAGTCAGTGCTCAGAAGCCTGGATACACGTGGACACAGCCGCTCTTCTGTAATCCTGGGAGCAAGTCTGAGTCACCTTCACATGGCCCAGGGCCAGGATCCATGCTGTCATTGTATCGCCATTATTGCATCAGCCCTGGTGTTGGCAGTGTGGCGGCCCGTGCACAGCATGCGACTGCGCTGTCCGTGCTGTAGGATGCTGAAACGAGACCGCAAGCCCCTTGAGTTTAAGTTCTTACTGACTTTCCATTGCAGGACTACATATATAAGAAGTTGGCTGTGTGCCTTTCCCTTAACTTTTAATGCATTAATTGGTGTGTGCTCTCGTCTGATAGGCACCCTGTTTTGAACATGGAGTGGTAGGTACTGAGGGCTGCTCTGCTTCTAGTGTGACGCCCAGTTAAAGCAAGTGAACACATAAGAGAGTTGGAGTTTTGGATTAATGAAAGCCAGCAGGAGGAAGCAGTGTTGAAGGAGGGGCTGAGCTTAGGCAAACGAATGTCCTAAGGGACGTGGGTTTAACCACAGTCCTGTGGGATGACAGGAGCCAGCGATGTGAGATCCCCAGAGTGACAGCTTTGAGACAGGTCAGTGCCCATCTTGTCCAGTGAGCAGATAGAAGGCCCTGTGGTCTGAGTACAGTACTGGGGGTGGGGAGGTGGGACAGGTGGGCAGGAGTCAGACCCTTCAGGCCTCTGGAGACCTAGTTGTTGTGGCTTTTTGGCCTTGTGTGAGATGGAAAGAAGCCAGTCAGAGGGTTTTGATCAGGGCAGTGAATTTAGATTTCATAAAGATTCCTCCCCTTCCTCCTCTGCGTGGGGGAGCAGACAGTGCAGGAGAGCAGGAGAGGATAAGTTAAGAGATCCCTCCCTCCCTCCCTCCCTCCCCGTCCTTTACTGTTGAAAACAAGCACAAATCATTGTTACCAGCTCACTAAAGGCTATTTAGAGTAACAGTAGGGAATGCTATTTTCAAGTGTGTTTATTCTTCAGATGTCTATGGACAGGGGCTGCCTGTGTGTAACAGGGTGGTAGGTAGCGAGGCTGTCGGTTCTGTTGGATGCCGCCTGTCCTTCACTCCTCCCTCCTAACTCTCCCCACTCAGGCTCCCGAGTCCTGGCTCAGGCTTTGTTTGTTAGGAGCTCCTATGCTCTCATGGAGTGAGTTGGGTAGAGAGGCTCTGGAATCAGGGCTGCATGGCAGGAAACGAAGACAATGGGCTGTGTATCTGAGGCCAGTGTTTTAGACTCAGGCTTCTAGAGTTACGCACTGATGGCAAGCGGGATGGAAACTCAAGGGAGAAATCAGCTTGCCAAGAGACTATAAGACTTAGGGGACCAGTCCAGCGGCGGTCACCTTTTTATTTTATTTTTTTATTAACCTTCCAGTCTAGAATTCATGTTGTGTGTAACAAATTCCTCATCATGAAATATGTCAGGGGCATCAGAACTGTACTGAGAAGCCAGAGGCAATGACCTTTAGATATCAGCACTTGGAACTTGCCATGATTAAGTGACTTCAAGCCCTGGAAAGTATGCAAGATACGATCAACAGCAGTAGCCACAGGGCTACCTCATATTCATTCTATGATTTTTTTTTTTTAACCCAAGGTGGTAGAGTGTCTGATTTGGCCTTGCCTGGCTTGACTAGTAACCCCATTTTAAGGTCAGGAAGCCAAGGAATGTGCTCTGGACCCTAGTCCACATCTCCTATTGATGGGCCAGAGGCCATGTTCAGCAGACAAGGACATTTCTCTTTGATGTTGAAGGTTGGCTGAGCTGTCTGTAAGTACTGTGTCTTAGTAAGGGCTACTAATTCTGTGATGAAACACCATGACCAAGGCTACTTATAGAAGAAAGCATTTAACTGGGGACATACTTACAGTTTAAGAGGGCTAGCCTATGATTATAATGATGAGGAACATGGTGGCAGGCAGGCAGGCAGGCAGATAGAGGAGTAGTGAGAGCTTACATCCTGATCACAAGCAGGGAGGAACTGGAGGCGTGCAGGAACTGGAGTCGTGCACTTTTGAAACCTCAAGACCCAACCCCAACGACACACTTCCTCCGACAAAGCTATCCCTCCTAAACCCCTTTTAAACAATCTAATGAATTGGGAACCAAATATATGAGCCCATGGGGGGAATGCTCGTGGCTTCCTCAAGACAAGCAGAGAAGATAGAGAAGTCACGGGGAATGTTTTGTGTCCTTTGGAAGGATCATGTGACCAGCAGCAACCTAGAAGATGTGTCTGGAGTGGGATGTTCTGGTAACTTCCTCTTGGGCTTCCCACTTTGAAGACAAAATTACAGAGGCATTGGTGTCTTGGAGACCATTTGAGCAGTAATGGTGACGTCAGACTGCGTGGGCAGTGCATACCACCTTCTAAGCCTTTTCATAGTTGGTGTGACTTCCTCACCACTAACCCAAGCTGCAGCCCTGTGTCACGTGATAATGCCGCCTCTCTAGCCTTGCCTTCATCATCTTTCCCCAAGCCACTGAGCGCTGGTCACACCACAGTCTTTCTCCCCATTGAATAAGCCACCGTCCGCTAACTGCTCCACCAGCTCTTGCTGACCTAGATCCTGCCTAAGCCCAGCCATTCACACACATAACCCTTTTCCTGGGAAGCTGGAAGCGTCTAAGTTGCTCTCATCCATCCTTTTTGCTCACGTCCCACATCTCCTCGTTCTTTTGTCCCAGCCTCAGGAAAGCCTCCCTTGACCTTCAGATCAGGTCAAGTTCCCTCGGAGCACCCTTTCACAGAACCTTGAACTGACCTCTCACAATCATTACAACAATGCCTGTTAAACGGTTATATGAGTTATTTCAACCATTTAGTACACTTTAAGGTCTACTTGAGGCCAGGACATTTGTTTGTAGCTTGGCTTAGTGCCTGCATGTAATCAGCACTGGACAAATAGAGAGCTGAAGAATTGCTAGTTTTTAATGGATAAGAAGAGGCATAAAACATTGTATCGCTCAGAGTTACATCAGTGAGCCCATGAAAGGCTTCTTCTACCATGCTGGTCCCTTAGCTCTCCTGGGCTCCAAGTCTATTTCTTCATGTAGTGTTCCCTGGTAGCAACTGGGTCTTCTATGGCCTTTTACTCTATCATAGACCTGGGGGCTCATCCCCTGCCTCTGTCCTTTCCTTCGTTACAGGGAATAAACCGCTCAGGTCTGCCTGAAGCATCTGTTGCAGTGCACTTGGGGAGTCTCGGCAGCACGGGAGGGCCGATGAGTGTGGAGCTGATAAGCTCACCAATCCGTCCTTGCTCTGGCCGTGGCTTTGCTGGGTGATTGTGAACAGACAAAACTGTTTGCGGCCTCAGTTTATGCACCTTTAAAATGGAAATTGACGCTTGTATTGCCATGTTCTGAGGGATATTAGAGAGGACTCATTTGAATTTATGAACTTAAAGCTTGATTAGTTCTGAAACTTAAAGTCATGTGCTGTGATGAAATAATTTTATTCTTCTGTCTATCTATCTATCTGTGTGTCCATCTATCTGTGTGTGTGTGCATGCTGGTGTGCGTACGTGCATGCATCTGTCTGTCTGTCTGCTTCTTTTTCTCACCCATAACCCTGGCTGGCCTTAGATTTACTATGTAACTGAGAGTGGCCTTGAACTCCTGCTCCTCCTATTCTGGGATTATGTGTGCCACTAACACCTTGCTGGACATTTATTTTTCTTAAAAATAACCTCACAGTGGATTATTATGGGCAGCATATTAAGGTTGTATTCCCGCCAGCTGAACAAGGAGTTCCTTGCTTTCGTCAAGCAAGGCAGAGCTCCACAGTGGCAGAGAAGGAGAGATGGCTTTTTATGTTCTGAGGTAGCTCTTTAGAAACAAAAGAACACACTGTATTAAAGACAGTAAGTTTTGAGTAAGTAACCTGGCCCCATGTAGGAAAGCATCCTTTTGCTCTTGCAAAAAGCCTCTGCTTTGGGGCTGGGGGTGGTGAAAGAGTTGAGAAAGGTCAGCATGTTAGGACAATTTGGCTAGAAGGGAACTGAGGGCTTGAAAGACTGCTGGTTCCACCGAGACTTCAAACTCTTAGGCAGCGGCTGCACCCTTGCTTTGCTGAAGAACAAAACCCCTAGAATATCCCCAACCTGCCCTTTGATGGTCCTCACGGTTGCCTTTCATCTCTCAACTCATGTATCGGACTCTCTTGTCATTTCAGAGGGTTTTGGAAAATGATGAAAACGTAGAAGAAGGGAATGAAGAGGAGGATTTGGAAGAAGATGTTCCCAAGCGCAAGAACAGGACCAGAGGACGGGTGAGTGGGGTGAGGTTACGAGGGAGGAGCTCATGTTGAGTCTAGTCCCCTCCGTACCTGGATAGACACACTTCATGGGCTCACTTGGAGACTGCTCTGAGGAAGAAGATGCTGGGGGTGGCCCTGGCCGGGCATGCCTGCAATGTCCAGTGCTGACAAGAGGAAGGCGAGGAAGCAGAGGGTGCTCTGAGAGGTTTGGTGTTGGGAGAGAGGAGGGCAAGGATAATTTTTCAAGACTCCATCATGAAAGTTCTTGCCTTGTCATTCCTGCTTTGGGCCATGCTTGGGTCATGCTTCTGTGGGCAGGCAGAGAGAGTGGAAGCCTGCTAGAAGCCGACAGGCTGTGACTGACAGTTCCCTCAAGGGATCTTGCATGAACTTTAGAGGCACGTGGCCCCTGAGATGAACTAGGAAGGGGTCAGAGGTGGGAAGAAAGAAAACACTGGCTGGTTCCTAAGGGGGAAGGGAGCTGACCAGGAACATGTTTTTGGACATTCTATTTGGTTCTCTAGGGTCTTCTTTTCAACAAAGTGTTCTGTGCTCACCCTCAGTGATAACTAGGTGGAGAGGGACCTCCAGGGGAGGACTATACCTCTTCACAGGGAAACCCACTTTTGAGGGCTTTTGAGGGTCTAGCGCCTATCAGCTCTAGGTAGGATGCTCTCCTTGCTGTGGGAGAGAGGTCGGTCCTGTGAGCCCCGTGGGTTTGGGCTGTGTTTGATTGTAAGCCTGTGTTTTGCACACAGTAGTACCACAGAGAGTAATTACTCAAATTAGATGCCCAGGACTTGTGCTCAGTTATTAGGCTTGGGACCACACCTTTACACGATATTATAAGCAACTTCCCAGGCAATTGCATGAACTCTGGTGCTGGCTACACTGTGATCCAAGATGCTCCTACTGTAGACAAGAGCCAGAGTTGTCAGTGTGGGTAGGGCAGCTGTCTGATGGTACGGGTTTATTGGGCTGCTACCATCTTTATCAGTGACCAACATTTCCACAGTTTTGTCTTGTGCACTCCTTTCTCCTACTTATTATTGGCTTATGTTTGTGTTTCCCCATTGGAGTATTTAAAAGTAGATTCTATACATTTTATTATATATTCCAGTGTATCTCTCTTAGGCATTTTTATATGCAGCACAAATATGCCTTGTTCTAATACCTACTACCCATGCCCACTGTATCCACTCTGTATTTGCTACCTTCCTGTTAATTATCTATTAGTTGTCATATCAGATAGACTGCTATACTTATGTTCAAATAACCCTTATTCTACTTATCAGCCTAGAAGTGCCATAGTAACGATACCAACAGTTCAGATATACCCCAAAGACCCACTAATAGTTTCCTTGAAGTGAAAAAGCAGATGTTCTCCTTTAGTTTTAAGGAAATGCTATATGTTAAGCTTGATGAACTCTATAGTAAGAACAAACCTTCACTTTGTGAAATTGTGAAGGAGCAAGGGATTTGTGCTTTTTTTACTGTTTCACTCCAGAAGGTCAAAAGTTATGACCACAGTGCATGGTAAGCGCTTAGTTAAAATGGACAAGGCATCATTTAGGGGCTCAGTACTCTTTGGGGTTCAGGCATCCACTGAGTATCTTGGATCACATTCTCCATGGGTTAAATAGCACTTCCATTGCTTGGAGATTCGAATAAGTTCAGAATCTCTGTGTGTGCATGCGTGTGTCTATTTTGAGGGGTGCGCATCCTTCCTGGGTGGGGAAGTGTGCTGATTATCACTTCAGGGGTGTACAGTGCTGGGCTGTTCTGCCTTTAATGCTGTTCACACTGATCAGGGTTTGCTGCCACTGGCCCGGTCTCTCTGTCTCTCTCTCTCTCTGTCTCTCTCTCTCACTTGCTTGGCCATATTATTTCACTGTGGTGTGTGTGTGTGTGTGTGTGTGTGTGTGTGTGTGTGTGTGTGTGTGTGTGAGTGAGAGAGAGAGAGAGAGAGAGAGAGAGAGAGAGAGAGAGAGAGAGATTCCATCACTGAAGGATCACAGGGGTGTGGAGTTTCCATGCCTGTTGTGAACGCCAAGTACCTCTCATCCTGCTTCCGCCATCCCCCTGCCCCTGCTGGACTTTGTAGAGTACACCAAGGAAGACAGCCCAGGTACTTCTGGCATGAGTATGGAAGATGGAACCCCCTTTAGTGATAGGGATGTCGTTTTTGTTGAGGTGTCAGGAGCAACAGCGCCCACTGGCCCCTATACTCATTCAAAAGCAGGCAGAGTGAAGGGCTCCGGAGTGAGCCCATTACAGAGAGCCAGGACTCCATGCTTGGGTGCTTTATGTTTTCTATTCTCCATTTCCAACAGCTCATTGTAGCAGTGGCTAACAACACATGCTAGTCCAGACTGTAGGGTGCTATAAATATAACATATGCACCACATTCTCATAGCTTAGAATAAAAAAAAAAAAAGAATGTACAATACCTCGTTGTTAGCTTTAACAGTAACGTGTTTTGTTATATTTGGTTAAAATGGTACTGAAATTAAAATGTACCTATCTCATTCGATTTTAATTTCTATTTTTATCGTTTTTGGAGTACCTGGCCTGAACCCGGGTTTAAACGTGCTAGCTAGTTGCTAAGTACTGAGCTATACTCCCAGCTAGCCTATCTCATTCAAAAAACAAAACAAAACAAAACAAAACGAACAAACCAAAACAGCGAATGGAAAAAGTAGCCATATAAGAGTGGCTTGGCATTCTGGAAAGTTTAAGCAACCTGCTCACACTTCCTCAATCAGGTCAGAAAGAGAGAAGGATTCGAACCGTGCCTTTTCCCACTGAGTCCTGCCTGGCCCAGGACCCCGCCAGTCTAGGTTGAATGATGAGTTGAACAAAGGAAGTAGGAAGAAAAGTCATATTTGAACATCATGATTGGATGACAGCTAATGGCTCCAGGTTGTATGGTGTGGCCACGCCACCATGCTGAGAGCCATGGAGGAAGCAGAGGGGTATACGAGTGAGTCTCTGAGCTGAACAAGTGTGGGAAGCCACCTCGTTCACAGCTCTAAGTTTTTATAGGGCTTTCCAGCTGCTGGTGGAACTTTCTGGCCACTGGAGAGCAAGCACACGGGGTCTGACATCTCTCTGTATGGTCTGGTCTTGGTCTCACCTGAGAGCTTGTTGGAAATGTAGGAGGACCCCAATCTCTATCCCACAGGCCACTGACAAGATCTCAGCTACTCTGAAACATGAAGGGTGCCAGGGCTTTGGTAGTGAGTCTCCAGTGGGTTTCCTTTATTTTATCTTCTACCCCAGGAGTACCAATCTTAGCTCTACCACCTCCTGCATGATTCCTTGGGTGGATCATGTAACTTCTGTGATCTGGGCCTCAGTTTGTTCATCAATAAGTTGGGAATAACAACACACAGCCAAATTTGTGCGCCTAATAAAGGGCAGATAAAGAAGGATATTGCAAGCGAAGTGGATGACTTTCTGAGTTTTAATATTATTTATTATCTGGGAGGGGGTGAGGACAGCTCATCCCCAACAATTAAAAAGGAGCCTTTGGTAACTTTAACATAAGAAATTAATGAAATTCCTGTGACTTTGTATCATCAACCAACCAATCATCAATAAATCAAATAACCAATAAATCAAATTAGTAATTACTCGTACACTTGTAGTACAGCCCAGTGGTTGTGTACTTGTATGCGCACAGGAAGATGCCAGGGGTCTTGCTAAAGAGCGAATTCTGATTGATAGTTCTGGGATATGGGGGGATATGAGGTCTTACTTTAATGGTAAACTCCTGGGTGTTGCTGGTTCGAAGATCAGGCTTTTGATGGAAGCTAGTAGAGCCCCCTTCCTTTCTCTCTCTGCTTCTCAAATTCTTTACACCGTTATCAAATACTGACAGCCCTCTAAAAGCTTTTGTTCTGGGTCTAGCAGGTGACAGCAATTTCACTAATGATTTGCTATATTAGAAATTAAGACAGAATTCAGCTCATGAATATACAAGTGCACACCGGAAGCCCCGTCAAATGTCATGCATCCTCTTGGAAGCCCCCACTGTACACTCAGGAGGAAGTGAGAATGAACAAGGCAGATGATCCTTTAATGACACCAGGAGAGTGGCTTTTGTTAAAAAAAATACTCATTTTTAGTTATGTGTATGTGGTTATATGCAGATGAGTTCAGGTGTCCTCAGCAGCCAGAAGAGGGTGCCAGATCCCCTGGCTGTAAGCCTGCTTGTTGGTGGTGGGTATTGAACCTGGGCCCTCTGGAACAGCAGCAAGTGCTCTTAACTGCTAAGCTATGTCTCTAGCCTGTCGAAGTGATCTGGTGCACATCTTAGACACACCATTCAAGAACAGCTTTTGTTAGAAGAACTACCCTTGACCAGAGTCTCTTTTGTCCTCATTTCCAGCCTTTTTTGTTGTAGGGAACCCAATAGCAAAAGAATGGAGAAAGACTTGAAACCTTGGGGTCATTGTCCACAATATGAGTGATCTTTGAAGATATAGACCATAGAAAGGCAGGAAGGTGACAGGGTATCAGAACTGAGGAGAATCAGGACCCCGCCCATGGCCTCTGCTTCCTCTTTCTTCTCCCAGGTGCCTGGGTTTCCTGTTCCGTGGGGCATGAGACCCTGGAGCTCCTGGATTTAAGGGTCTTTGCAACTGCGGTTACCAACAGGGGTCACTGTTTTCAGGTTCCAAGTCCCTTGAAGGTGGAATGTGAGTGGCCCCAGTTAGAGTTAAAATAGGTTTGGCCAAGTCATTAGTTGAGCCCTCCTGAGCCTACTGTATGGCCAGTAAGATGGGACCCTGTGGTATATAGTCATGGCTGCCATGGCTTCATGTGTGAATGGGAAGTGAGTATCCTCAGGGAGGAGGGTGGGTCTCTTTTGGAGAATAAAGTCCAAAGTGTTCTGTATCCGAGTCTAGAAAGCTGTCCTTCTGTTTCCAGGGCTCTGGGACCTGGAAAGGTATGGAACCTACTCAGAGCCAGCACTGACTGACAGACAGGGATAGCAACATGACTGGTCCTATTCACAGGATGATGACAGGAATCATCTGAGCTAATGTATGTGGAAGAGCCCAGGAGACTGTTAGGGGTTCAGAGTAACGTATAAAATGCCATCTTTCCCCTCAGGACCCAAGACTCAAATTGGGGAGGTGCTAAGTGAGATTCATGATACAGTAAGATGTCTGCTGGCTTCTCATTGTGTGCCAACCAAACACAATGAGAGCCTAGAGGATCCACATGGCCATGGAGGGGTTAATAACTTCCTGTGGGCTTAACTATATCCTGTGGCTTTCATTCCTAATCCCAGCTACCTCAACTATGCTGCAGAGATATGCCCAATGTATTTATTCATTTACTTACAAATATATTGTTTGAGGCATAGTCTTTTAAGTAGCTTTGGGTGGTCTAGAACTTTCTGTGTAAACCAGGTTGGCTTAAACTTTCAGTTTTCATTCTGCCTCTGTCTCTGTTTCCTGAGTGCTGGGGTGACAGATGTACACCACCACATCTGGCCTGCTGTTGCCCATTTTATAAATGAATAAGTTGAGGATTAGAGGGAGGGGGCCAGAGAGATGGCTCAGTGGCTAAGAGCACCGACTGCTCTTCCAGAGGTCCTGAGTTCAATTCCCAGCAACCACATGGTAGCTTACAGCTATCTATAATGGGATCTGATGCCCTCTTCTGGTGTGTCTAAAGACAGCTACAGTGCACTTATATACATAAAATAAATAAATCTTTAAAAAACAAAAGACTTAGAGGGATAGCTTGTTCTGTGACAGCCAGCTGGTGCTATCTGTGGTTTGGATGTGGCTTGAGCGCCCCTGAGACTTCATGTGATGAAATTTAAAGGTCAGTTGAGATGCAGAGAGGTCAGAAACTGGATGACCGTTGTATTCAGAATGGGCCTTTGGAAAGTCACCAGGATTATTAGGTAAGGCCAGGGTAGGGCTTCTCCCGAGGACCTAAAAAAAGAGACAGAAGGACTGAAAGAGACACAAATGAGGGCTCTCTGTTTCTTGCCATGGGATGCTCCGTGTTGCCTATGGATTTTGGTAGCAAGGAGAATATCACCAGATGTGTCCCCTACACGTTGCACCTCCAGATCCATGAGCCAGATTTCCCCTCTTTTCCTTTTGGGTATACTAACCTCAGGCCTTTTGTTATAGTAATGAATATCTGCCTGTTAGAGCTGGAATTTAAATGTAGACTCGTCAGACCTTTAAGACAACATTGTTTTAGTCTGAAGCGTTGCAAGAAGATTTTTGGAGGGCGAACACTAGCAGGACTAAAATGTAGATTGTCTGTGCATGGCAGAGGAGAGGCAATCATACAGAAAAACGGGACAGCAAAGATATAGACGCAGCCTGAGCCTGGATGAGATGGTTGGGTTGGCGGTAGGCTGCCATTGGCTATAGAAGCCTACCATAGGTGGCAATGGAGGCCTGTGAGGGAGCGAATGGCCTCAGAGCTCCCACTCTCATCTCTGTTGTCTGTGTGGCCGGGTAGTCATGTAGGACGGGCTAGGCTGGGCTGTGGGGAGGTAGAGTTGCAGCCGGGGGCTTTCCTAGGGAGTTCAGGATCAGCTGATGGCCTTGGAGGAAAAGCATTGGGATGCCAATAAAGAACAGCCACAGTCAGCTCACTGCCTGGTGGCCCACTGTCATGACAGTGGTGGCCCATACAGGACTCGACCTCCTGTGAGAGACTGATAGAAAATCAACAAGTCAACTCAATTCATGTACAATGCAGTACCCGATAACAGCAAGTGCCCTGGCTAAACATAAAGCAGAGAAGAAGGAAAAAAAGAAAGAAAGAAAAAAAAAAGAATAAGAAAGGATTCAGGTGGACATCAGTGGGCTAGGAAGGGCTTCTTGGAGGAAGTGGCATTTGAACAGGACACATGGGATTCAACCTTCCGTCTTCCAGGAAATCAAGCATTCTATGGCCTCCAGAGAGTTCTACACATATCACCTCAGATGCCCTTATGGTCTTTATCTCTGTTTGCCAAACCAAGGCCTTGGGAGTGTGGGAGCATTCGGCCTCCCTGCTGGGCAGCCCAGCACCAAGGGGAGGGAGCCGGCTCTCAGCAGGGCTGTTCTTTCTCTCCTGCTGACTCCCTCAGAGGCCCTTCCCCTCCCCTGCTCTGTTCTGCCTGTCCCCTCATCTCCTGCCTTGACAACTGGCCAGCCTTGCAGAGGCCCCTCCAGCATTTGCTGTGGCCTCATCATTCTGCCTGACTTGCTTTTACCTGCTCCAAGGGGCTGTGACCGGGCTGCCAGCTGTGCATGTCAAGCAGTCTTGGCTTCACTGAAGAGGGGTGGGGAGGGCCGGGGCCATAAGGTAACCACCCTTAGCATCCTGAGCCCAATATCTGTCAGTGCCTCAGAGTGATGGGGGTGCTCACTGGGTATTGAGTGTGTCTGAAGGAGGAAGAGGAGGAGGAGGAGGAGGAGGAGGAGGAGGAGGAGGAGGGGAGGAAGGGGAAGAGATGGATGAAGGGGTAAGGAGGAGGAGAAGGAGAAAGAGAAAGAAGGGAAGAAGAGAGTGGCTTTTACTGATTATCTCTGGTAGGGATGAGGGGCAGGGAAGTAGGAAAGCAGTGACAAGGAGGGAGGTGGAATTCCTCCTCCTCCTCCTCTTCTTCCTCTGCCTCCCCCCTTCTTCTCCTCCTCCTCCCCCCTCTTCTCCTCCTCCTCCTCTCCCCTTCTCCTCCTCCCCCCTCCTCCTCCCCCCTCCTCCTCCTATTCCTCTTCTTCCTCTTCCTCCTCCTCCTCTTCCTTCTTTTTTCTCTTCCTTGTCATCATCATTTTGAAAAAGACAGGGTTTTGGCAAGGTGGAGTTGCTTGTGAAGTGTGTGTATTTTGAGAGTGAGTGCCACAGGCTTGGAGAGTGGGTCCGTCTATAGTGAAGCCCCCGGTAGTATATATGCGCCTGCATTTGTGAGTGTGTGCATGTGGGAAAATCCATCTCAGACTTTCCCACTGTGATCCTTGGGACCACTTCTTTAGAGCAGGTCCTGGGCCTGCACCCCAGACTTCTGTCCTGCCATGGCCCTCTCCTGCTGACCCTTCCTCTCTGTCTCTGAAGACTGCAGCCAGCTCTTTTCAATGGCTGGGAGTTTACCACTCCTCATTAGCAATGAATGACCAGGAGAAGGCTAAGGGACCGCAGGAAGGCCAGCATGGGGCTTACAATGACTTATTAATAAGTCTTCCTGCTTTCTGGTGTCT
Source organism: Mus musculus (assembly GCF_000001635.26). Classification (NCBI taxonomy): domain Eukaryota; kingdom Metazoa; phylum Chordata; class Mammalia; order Rodentia; family Muridae; genus Mus; species Mus musculus. The sequence continues at coordinate 83,316,724 of NC_000078.6, read as the reverse complement.
GCTGTGGAGTGCAGAGCTGCTGCCTGCCTTTCAGGCTAGTCTCTGTTACTACTGAAGTTTAGCTCCTTCTGCCCTGCCCCTCCTCTAGTCATGTGACCCACCCAGGGAGACATCCAGGGTTCTGGTGTAGGTAGGTATCAGGAATCCAGCTCCAGTTGACCTAAAGGCCAGGGTCTGATGGGAGGCCTGAGGTAGACTACATACAGGAGCCCTGCCTGAAGCCCAGCCCTACTGTGAAGGCCAAACATGGAGGAGGAGACTGGACTCCTGAGGCCTTTAGGGTAGGTAGTGAGGGCACAGGAACCTGGCACCCCAGCACAGCTGTTATACTTCCTGTTCCTTCACCCCCAGGGTGCTCATCAGCTGACCAGCATACAGAGTATCCTGACATCTTATGTCATGTTGTAGGAGAGTGTCTGTCAGTAGAGTTCACTGTCCGTGAGGTAGAGAATGCTGTATGGTAAAGAGGCCCCATATTTGATAGATACGGGACTGTGTTAGACTTCTGTCGCTCTGTGTGGCAAGGCACTCGTGAAAGCCTCTTAAGGGAATAAGGATTTATGTTGTCTCATGGCTTCAGAAGGGTCAGCCGCAGTTGGCTCTCTCCATTGCTATGGGTCTGTGGGGAGGCAGAACGTCACACTGGCAAAGAGTGTACAGCTGCATACAGTAGTTTGCTTCTCTGTAACCAGGAAACAATGAGGGAAAGAAAGAAGACTTGCCCAGGACAGTTAGTTATAAGCTTTAAAGACATACCCCCATACTGTCCTACGTACTCCAGTTTGGCTCATCTCCTACAGTTCCCATCCTTCCCACCTCCCATCCCTCCATCCCCCCCCCCCCCCCATTCCCCATCCTCCAATTGAAACCACTAGCCAGGGATTTTCATATTCAGCCGTGACACTGCCTTTCAGCCACACTTTGTTTATATCCTGATTCTGCATTTGGTAGATGAACGACATTGGGAAGGTTACTTCACCTCTCTGCCACCTCAGTCCCCTCCCTATACAAACGGACCACTATTATATTTCCTCCCTGGAAACAATGAGATGAGCCAGGTGAGTAGCTGCAGAATGTCAGGACAACTTACCTAATCCTCTCTGTCTCAAGTTTTCCTGCTGGGAAAGCAGGGCTGGCTTGAGAACAAAGGCTGTGTGGTGCAGGTGGATCCACTGCGGCCCTAAAGTGTGTGTGCCCGTGAGCCTAGTGGCCAGCATAGTTGTAACAACTGTCTCGTCCTCAATGTCTCCTCAGGCTCGCGGCTCTGCAGGCGGAAGGAGGAGGCATGATGCCGCCTCTCAGGAAGACCACGACAAACCCTACGTCTGCGACAGTAAGTATCTCCTTGTACTGTCATAGCCCAGGCTTTCTGTGCCACTTTGGCAGTCACGCAAACGCACCAGCTCTGGTCCACGCCGGGCTTTGCTGTTTCCAGCTCCCGGTGGTCACATTCCCTCCTGCTGTGGCGAGGCTCTGGGCATAGTAGTTTGGCAGGGGATCCCACCTCTCAGACTGCGCTCCTGGGTGTTAGCTCTCTCCCTGGCTTGCCAGTTTCCTTTCTCTCTCCCTCTCTCCTATCTTAGGCAAGCCTGGTTATGAGTCTTTCTACGATGGTGGCTTGCTTTTAACAAATAGCCCTCAAGTCATCTCCACTGTTCCTTCCCCGGCTCAGGAACCACTTTTGGAAGAATGGTTGCCTGGTTCCTGGCTTAGAGGCCGAGGATGGAGTGAGGGCAGAGGCCAAGGGAAAGACACGAGGAAGGACTGTGCTCATTGAGAGGACAGTCTCGATATCTTTTCTCTCATATGCCTGGGTATGGTGTCGTGGGTTCCACAGCCTTGCCCTGTTATCTGTCACTCTCCTGGGCACTTCCTGCTCACTCCACGGCAGGGCCACCCATCTATATCACATGCTCATGGCTGGGGCAGGGAAGTCTTTCTTTCCATTCTCATCTGCTCTCAAAACCCAGAGCTCAGCCCCAGGGACCAGGTTGCTCTGAGAACGGCAGAAAGCTAGACAAGGCAGGACCTGGCATGGTGGTCCCTCTGGGTGCTCATCCATCCTGTTAGGTCCTGCAGCCTCTGTGGAGGCAAAGAGAGTTTGATAGGGGATAGGATGGAAGGGGCACAGTGGGCGGGACATTTCCCTACCTTTCCACTGGCCTGGTGATATCAAAATGTTGTTCTGAGCCCTGTGGGGACATCGTCTGGTGGGACAACATTCCCCAGAGCTTATACTCCATGACCCTCATTTGTCTGCTTCATATGCCCTGTAGATGGCATTCCTGAGCCCTCTGCAGGTCTCGCCATCCTCAGGGAACTATGTTCCAGGAAGAGAAGGAAGCAGGGCATGGGGTCTGGCGTACTTTTTGCTCCTTGTCAGTAGGTACCTGCTTTTGGTCTGGGCCTTATTTCCCGGATGTCATTTAGTTGTGTTCCTGCTTTGTGAATAGTCCAAGCGTGCTAGTCCTTGGGAGATTGGTTCTGGGCAGTGGGTAGAGTTTCCAACTGTGTGTGACACACCATTAAGAGAGTCAACAGCTGCTTGGGAGCTGAGACATAACTGCTCCATTCCTCTTTATAAAAGCTGTGTTTCCCTGTTATGTGACTTTCTGCTGTTCTAGACAGTGGACTTAGCTTTTCGCTCTACTTCTGTAACTTTGGAAGAGTTACACTGACTGATGATTAAGTGTGTGTGAGCGGGGTGGCTGCATGCAATGGCGTGTGTGGAGGGCAGAGGGTAACTTGTAGGAGTTGGTTCTTTCCTTCCGTCTGTGGGTTCTGGGGATTGAACTCAGGTCACTGGGCTTGGTGGCAAGTGTGCGGAGCCATCTCACTGGTCCTATTTCCAGAGCTTGCTTGGAATTCTGAGGTGTAATAATCTCTTCATATTTCCAGACATACTCTTGGTGCTCCTTTTTCTTGCTTCAACTTCCTATTTCTTTCTTCTCTCTTCTTTCTGTGACAGCTACATCTGGCAGGATTATCTCCACGAAGTATTCTTTATGCATGCCCTCTTGCCTGGCTCCTGGTCCTCTTCAGGCACAGAGGGTTTGTAAGCCAAGCCCTTCCTCCTAGCTCCCATCCCGTGCTTTCAGCAGACCCTCTCCTCCAAACCTCCCACCATCACCTATAGGCCCTAGGTGTCCTTTGCTGCTTTCTGCTCCCCGCCCCATAGAGTGACTCCCCCATTCCCATTTCCCCTGCAGAGTTTGGGGGGGGGGGGACTCGTCACAGGGCAACACAGACTTTCCCTAAAGTCTCAGCAGCTGTTTTCTTGGCTCTGCCCTTACACACGCTGCCTCCCTCTTCTTCCCTCTGAAAAGCAAGGTCCACTGCAGTTTGCCCTTCTTTATTCTGGCTCTCTCAGGACATTATGTGACAGCTTGGTGATTAATAGACTTTATTTTTATCTGGTGCCCTTCAGACATGGGATCCCTAGGGGTAGAAGTGACCTTTGGAGAGGTCATGAAGCCCACCCCCCCACCCCCCCAGCCCTGAGGTGGACAAGGAGTGCTTTTAATAATCTCTAATGCATCCTAACTAGAGAGGTGTCCTGTCACCCTTCCTCAGCATCCCAAGGGATGTCCTTACTACCGCTGCCTTTTCTCCCCGATTCCAGCTGTGCTTTCCATGATTATTTTTTCCTTAGTGGGCGCTGGAACCACTCTTTCCTCCATAGCGCTTTGTCTTTTCTGTCTCTTTCCCCAGCAGAACGCACAGTCAGCATTTTGGTCTAGCATCCCTTGTATTCTTGGGTGGACTAGGGTCTTACCCCATAATCTTAGCGTTATCCTACTCCCGATTTCCCTCCGGGTCTACATTTAAGCAGGTCTACAGGAAGCAGCATCAAGAACAAGTAGCTCAGAGAACGGCAGGCATCTGCTCCTTTGATTTACACATCAGCTTTTGGTACAAATCCCCCATTTTCTGAGAACATGCAACCGCTCTGTGCACCACTTCACAGCCGGATCCTATCTGTCCAGTGCCAGGGTCTCCCCAGGTGTAGAATCTTTTTTCTCCTGAGCCATTTGATTAACTTTCTTTCCATAAATCACACTGCCTTTGGCCCCCATTGAGTCTCAATAAACAGATACAATAATGTGTGACTTCAATATACAAGATTCAATAAAGGCAAATTTAAAGACATTGCCCAGTAGTTAAATTCCATTCTCCACAGACTTGCAACCCCTGCCATTTTTGTATCTGAGGTTTGATTTGCATAATCCCCACTCCACTTTGGAGTTATTTATGAAAATATTCAGTCACCTTGGACCCCAAGCACCTCTCTCTGGATTTATGGAGGTTGGTCATAGCCATTTTTTTCAGGGGCAGTTGTATTTAACCCTTCCTGGTATGTGTTCCTGAATATAGCCGACATCTTGTTGGTCTAGGTGTCCTTTTCACAACAGGTGGCCGAGATATTATTTCAGTGGATAACTTCAGGTGACAGAGGTTTACTTCTTGCCTTTCACTCAGCCATTGAATTTATTTTGTGTCAGAAATATTAAATCATCTAAATGTAATTTATTTGTTTCCGCCTGATCTATGCTATGCACACGAATACTTCATTTTCTACCAAGTAACTGATCTCGATTAGTTATCTTGAAATTTGACTGAATTGAAGGCTTAAAGTTCTGTTTCTTCACTGTCTGTCTGTCGGTCTTTTGACTCAGGAAAGGTAGTCATTACCTTAAAACGAAGCAACAGAAATGGACTTTGTCAGTGAGCCTGTTAGTGTTTTTGGATCTTGACCAGTGGTACTGAAATAACCTAGACGTTCATGAAAATGCACTCCTACAGATTCCAGGGTCTCCCTCCAGACTTCTTCCATCAGAACCCCAGGGGCCAGGCCTGGAGCCTGCATGTTCCTACCACTTCTCAGAACATTCATACGTATGATGATGTTTGAGGATGGCAGATTCTCCTCATTCCAACCTGAGGGCTCTGACCTTGACCATTCAGCTCTTTTAATGTTCCCTGCCTGAATATCTCTGTCTCTTTGTGTCTGCGTCTGCCTGTCTATTTATCTGACTCTTTCAGAGATGTATGTGTTTTACATGAGCATAGGTGTACGCACATGCCAGAGGAGGACATCCAATATTCTGTTTTATTCCTTTTTGGCAGGGTCTGTTTCTCACTGGACCTGGAGCTAGGCTGGCAGCCGGCAACCCTCTTGTCTAAAAAATAATTCCAAAATTTCCTCCCAGCTCCTGCTCCTGGAAACGGTGACTCTGAGACTAATTATTTATTAATAATTGCCTGGGCCTTAAGCGTTGGCTTGTTTTCTGACCTATTCATTATCCCTTTTATTCTATCTTGAGTTCATCTACCTCCTGGTTAGTTACCCTTCCTTCAGGCCTGGTCTGTTTCTTCCTCAGCGTCTTCCTCAGCGACTCCCTTGAATCTCTTGCCCTCTATTTCCCAGAATTCTCTCTATCCCTGCTGGATGTCCCACCTCCTCTTTTCTGCCTCAGCTCATTGGCCAAAAGCATTGGTTATTGACAGGTGATGCTTATTAAGTGAGTCTCTCTACACTCTTGTTTTCAACACCTTACAGTGCTGGCATCTCAGGTGCTCATCCTGCCTCAGTATTTTACATGGGTGCTGGGTTCCGGGCTCAGCTCCTTAATGGTTGTGCTGCGCTTACCCACTAAGCCACCTCCCCAGCCATGTCCAGAAATCGCATGGCCTCGGGATTCTCTAGGCAGTCCGCCACCGGCTTGCCTCACTGTTTTACTTGGCTCCCTTCGACTCTTTCCTTGGTAGTTCTTTCAGCAATGATAAAGCTCAGTCATCCAATCTAAAACACAACAACCCTGCACCTGACTTTAATTTACTCAGGATCGCGAAGCCCTAATAGTACCATTATCCACGTTACAGCCGGGGTGTTAAGTGAGGACAGACATGAAAGGAATCCTCGGGTATGGGCTCCTGGGATGCGTTCAGTGTCATTACCTGAGCTGCTCAACCTTGCCCTAAGTGCTTCCAGCTCTGGGTTGCTCGGCAGCGCCCTTGTCATCAGGGCAGACTCCCAAGGAGAGGCCGACTTCCATGTTTTCTTTGTTCAGGGAACACGATAGAGAGGGAGATGGTGATGCCCGGTGGTGATTGAGAAATTCAGTCTCTATGTGGTAGGCATTCTGAGAGGAACAAGAGAGCTCCCGTGCTTTTGCTACACACGGGGAACTTTTCTGAATAGTAGTAACAATCCTGTTAGTGTGCGCCTACCATGCACAGGGTAGTGTGATTAGCATTTTGTCTGCACAAACCCCCATGGTAAGCTTGAGCCACTGGGACAGCCGAGCTCGCTTTTCTGTGAAAAAAAAAAAAAAAACCAACAACAAACAAACAAACACCACCAAAAAACAGGGCTCAGAGAGGTGAAGGGACTTCCCCAGGTCCAACAGCTAGTTGACTGTGACACCAAGATCCCATGACTTAGAAATGGCATATTCTAGGTCTGGTCTCCTACTATGGGGCTCTCCTAAGAGCTGAGGGAAAATCGTTTTAGAAATCAGTTAATAAACCTGCATTCTTTATTTATGAGGCAGTATCCTGTGTGCTACACTAATGGGTTGCTTCTAGTATCGGATCGGCAAGCCGGAGTCAGGTAGTAATTGCAATTGAATGGATTACATGATTTCTAGGCTTTTCTGTTTAAATTTATTAAAATCACTGCACACTAGGGCATTAGCGCAGGCTAGTGATACATCTGAGTGTGACCTACCTCTGAGTCATGGGTGGTGTTGACACTTCAAGAAGTTCCACTCAGTGCCAATTCTGTCAGTAGGATCTTTGATCCCCAGGATCCTAGCCCTGCAGATATGGCTGTGACTTCTTAGTAACCGTGCTACAGGGTGAGTTCTCTCTTCGAAATCTAGCTGGAGGTATCTATTACCTAGTTTTTCCTCCTTACTGTGAGGAAAATACAGAACTGAAGCTTCTTAGGGGGCTTCAGCGTACTGATTCAGCTCCTGATTTGAAAGTGTATGGTCAGGCCATCATGGCAGGCAAGGCATGCCGACGTTCATGTTGTCTTGCTAATACGGCAGTTGGGCACAGGAGCCTGCTTGCCTATATCTTAGCAGTTCAGGGAACAGAGGGTGTGGGTGGAAACAGGACCAAGCTATAATTTATCCCATCTGCTGCCCCAGTGACCTGCTTTATTGTAAAGGCTCTACATTTCCCCCAAGCAGTGCCATTGGCTTGGCGGTGGGCCTTTCTCATTCAAACCATAATGGGGCGCAACCGAGTCCAATAGGAGCCATGCTAGAGTAAAGTCTGAGCTCTCTTCCCACTCTAAAAATCTGCTTTCTGCCATGTTTATTCCAGAGGGAGAAGGGGAGAGAGCGAAGTGTGGGTCTCAGGTTAGGTCTGCTTGACAGTGGCTCTGCTGTGTGTGTCCTCTTTGTGGTCCCTCAGAGCTCCAGACCTCCCTCATCACACCCAGCCCTGCACCGTGGGCTCCCTCCCACATAGCAGCTTTGGGGTGAGGCTATCTCCCTAGACCAGATGTCTCGGAATAGAAAGGAGAAGTGCATTGTGGGATATCAGGAGATTATGCTGTGAGTTGGAGGAGCTATGGCTGGATGACTGGTTGGGTGGGCAGCCATGGAGGTCCTGGAAAACCTGCTTTCTCCTCAGCCCCTTTCAGATCAACCTGCCTTCACTAAAATCAGAGCGTGGCAGGTAGATTCAGATAACTCTTTCTATCTTATGAAAATTTTCTTTGGAGGGCACAGAGGCCGGCATTCTCCAGGGCTCTTGTGTTTTGTGCTTCAGACCGTGGCAGGGAAAGAAAAAAAAAGCCAATAACTTGGCCTTCAGGCTTGCCGCCTTGTGCAGTGGCTGGGCCATCACTCAATTGTCTCTGGCTGTTGTCTTGCAGATCCTTGGCTCTGTGTGGGTGAGGGAGTGGCAGAGGAGGCTCTGTGCCCCAGAAACTTGATTTGTGGAGCAGGGCCTGTGGGAGGGATGGAGCACTGGAGATAGCCCCTGTTTGTCCTCACAGAGCTGGGCCTGTTTAAATATGTAAATGCCACTGTATCTCGGCCATAGGTGGCCCTGTCCCTGCAGGGCTGGCTTGAGGGGTGTTGGGAAGTTCCTCAGATGCACATCCTGGACTTGCTTGCCTCTGTTTCCTTTGCCCTGCTGCCTGTCCCTGTCCTCTTTGTCCTCAGAGGTCCTTGCCATACCCATTGTCCTCTCTAGAGTGCCACCATAGCCACCTGTGCCCTCTGAGATGACTTTCTTACCCACAGGAACCCTTTTAGCCATGATGCTAAGAGGTTCTTTTTATTTTTGAAAATAATTTTTCCCCTGTGGAAACAACATTTGTTCATGGAAAGCAGAGCTGTAGGAATGTCTGAAGGGGGGAAATAGCTCCTCTGTTGTCTTAGGCCTCAGAGGGAACTCAGTTTTTGCAGGCTTCGCTGGGATTCATTCCCTCCCCGCAACTCTCCCCGGGCCTTCCACTCACCAGTATGAGAGGAATATCTCTCCAGGTCAACAAACGTGTTTCCATGGCAGCAGTTTAGGGTTGCATACTATTTCACGGCGTGGACATGCCACAGCATACGGTTGTTCCGGGTGTGCGGTCAGTACTCAGCTTGCTCGATGTTCAGTTTAGAATTTGTTCTCTATTAACACCCTTGCAGCTATTTCTTCACAGTTCTTTTTTTTTCTTAGCATCTATTGTCTGTAATAGTTTCATTATGGCATTTTCCCGAAGTGAATATAACTCATTATTTTGACTGTGGTACTCTCCCATTACCCTCTCCATTTTCTCTTTCCAGCCAGACCCCCTTCTCTTTCCTATTATTTATTCATTTTTATTTATATTTGGTAACCCAATGAGGAGTTTAATTAGGGTTGCCTATGTGACCCCTTGGTAAGGAGTCACTCACAGGAACATGAGCATCTTCCAGTGACTATACCCCTGAAGAAAACGTCTCCTCCTTTCTCACTAACTGCCCCTTGGGAGGGATAGGTTCCCATGAGCCCCTCCTCTACCCAGGACAAAATGTTAACCCAGCCTTTTATAATGCCTTATTATTTCCTGGGAGCAGAACTGTGAGGTCATAGAGCCTGATGCTAGTCACAGTAGGGACGTGGCCTGTGCCAGATGAGAGAGCTGGGGAAGGGGACTGCCCTGAGTGCCAAGCTGTGGCTCTGCCACTTGCTGTCTGGGGCTTGGAGAAGGTGGCTTGTTCCAGGTATCATGTTCTCTGTGTGCAGCGGGAAGTGCACCTGACTGGGCAGGCCAATAGTGAGGACATAGATAAAGGGTTTGCATACGATATGGTTGAAGAAACATTCTTCCACCATAGCTCTTTCTTCTTTCTAAGTATACCTGGAGATATCAGGCTAGTCATACAAGGAAGAATAGTGTATGTGTGTGTGTGTGTGTGTGGGGGGGGATGGTCAGAGGATATATCTCAAGGCCAGTCAGATTTAAATGAGTACAGAGTGAATGGATTCCTGTCTCCATGGATACAGAAGAATTTCTGTAGAGGTGTGTAGAGAAGTCATAATAGCAATGGTTCCTGGCGTAGGTTATGGATCTGGAATGCTCTATGAGTTTCCTCTATGTGAGCTATTTCAATCTCACAGAAGGGTCATGAGATAGAAACTACGGTCATTGCCATCTTCAAGACGAGGACTGGGAAGAAGAGGGGTCAATAACTCTCCCAGGGTCATGCAGGGAGTAAGTGGAGAGGGGGGATGTGATTGCAGCTGTGAATCTCCTCCCACCCCTTCCATCCTTGGTAAACGATGCGATGTGTTCCATGTGGACCTTGAGAGTGCTCCACAAAGCTCCCTCTCGTACTATGTGCTAGCAGTCTGCCTGTGTGTATGTCTTCTCAGGCTACACAGCGTACCATCTCAGGCAAGGACCATGTCCTAGGCCATCGGTACCAAATCCATAGCACAGGGCTATCCCAAACCCTTGATGAATGGCTGGAGAAGGAGCTTGCCAGGACAAGAGACAGGTCACCTTGTCCAGAACAGAGTGTGCGGTAGTGTGTATCAGGTGTCTACGGCAGGAGGGATTACAGGACACCAGGCTGGGCTCATCCGAAGAGTGACTATACTGTCAAACTGGGGGCATGTTTAGAAAAGTTAATCTATAGGATGATTCAGGTGAGATGCCTGGAGCCCAGTCATGTATAAGAAAACGAGGAGAAGCCTGGATAGTACCAAGAGCAGGAACAAATGAATTAAGAAAACAAAGCAGGCCCTGTGACAGGAACCCCACAGCATGGTGGGGATGGCTCACCTGGTAAAGCATTTGCCTTGAAACTGTGAGGACCCGAGTTTGATTCCCAGAGCCCACATGGAAAAGGCTGGATATGGTACCCAAGCTTGAAATCCTAGTGCTGGAGAGGCAGAGACAGGTAGATCTCTGGGGCTTGCTAGGTAGCAAGCCTAGCTTGTTTAGCAAGTTCCAGGCCAGTGAGAGACCCTGTCCACTTCAAATAAGTGGAAGGTGCTTGAGAAGTGATGGTGGATGCTGTCTTCTGGCCTCCGGAGAGGGAGAGGGAGGGGGAAGAAGAGATACAGAGACAGAGAGTCAGAGAGATAGACAGAGGTAGAGATAGAGGAGGGGGGAAAAGAAAGGAGAGAGAGAAAGATAGAGATAGATAGATAGATAGAGAGAGAGAGAGAGAGAGACCCTGCAGACTTGACTATGGTTGAGAGCAAGAGGCAAGAGGGTTGCCTGTGAGCGGGGGAGAGAGAAGCATCAATGATTCCTGGTACCTGGAGCTCGATACGCTGAGACGTGAAGGGAGGCTTGAGTGGAACATTTGGAAAGAAGGACATTTGGAGAGTGATGGGACTTTGCCAGGAAAGCCGGGAAGTATCAGGAGGCCCAGGCAGAAAGTCTAACAGAAGCAATGGACTTTTGTTTCCCTAAAGGTGCTAGGGGTCACAAAAAGGTCACACGGGGTGACTTAGGAGTCATGAAAAGTCTGCTCTGTACTGGTACAGCATTCCTCAGGTCATCATCCAGACCTAGCAGGTAGACAGAGGTCCCCAGAGGGGGGACACCCACAAGCTTCCAAGAAGGAGAGAGCTGCCACCATGGTAACTGGCTCTGATTCTTGACTCTTCTCTGTTTATTCCCCCCAGGAATGTTGACCGTTATATTTATTAGTTAAATTATTTTTGTGTAATTGAATTATATTTTATTATTTATTTAAAGAACTAATTAAAGACATGGTAACATGGGCCTCCCTAGAAATGGGGACTCAGACACTGCCTTAGACATAATGGTTAAGCCAGGCAGTGGTGGCACACGCCTTTAAGCCCAGCACTTAGGCAGAGGCAGTCAGATCTCTTAGGCAGAGGCAGTCGGATCTCTTGAGTTTGAGGCCAGCCTGCTCTACAGAGTGAGTTTCAGGACATCCAGGGCTATACAGAGAAACCCTGTTTTGAGAGGATGGTTGAAAGAAGATGGTTCTGAAGTCAAAAGCCCAGGATTTGAAACCTTGCCATGTCATTTCCTAGCTGTGACCTTGGACACATCCAAAACTAATAACGTGGATACAAGTGTTAGAGTTTCTAGGAAGGCTCAGTAAGAGAGTGGGGAAAGGCATCAGTTCATTGCCCTCTTCATGGATATTGCCAATAGATATTTATTTTCTTTATACACACTGACAAGGGCACTTATCACCCCAGGGGAATCCCTGGTTGTGTTCTGTGTACCAGGTTTTGGAGTTGTTAGATCCAGGGATGCAGCCTATAGAACTGAGTGAATTGGCAAAAATGGCTAGGGTTCTGGATGCCATGCTGCGGGCAGGCCCCAAATGTGTCCTTCATGATCTCGGACTGACCCAGGCCTCACCCTGTCTCTGTGGTATACAGACTCATGACCTCCATTTTACAGACAAAGAAACTAAGGCTTAGGTGACGTCACTTCCCCTAGGTCACGGGGCAAATTGCCAGCTTTTTGTTGCCATGTTTCTCAGTAGGGTGGGAAACTTAAAACAGTTTGGTTTGGAGGCTGTCTGCATCTCTCTTCTGGGTGCTCAGATGCAAGTTACATAGCATCTTGAAATGAAAGACTTCCCTCTTCTTCCTGCTACTAACTGGAAGCCATATTCACATATAAGTTCCTAAAGAAGCAGGACAGCTGCCCTTAGTTACAGCTGGGTTCAGTGGTTACTGGGTCCTGGGTCTGGACTCACACAATAAAGGACAATGCCAGGCCTTGAGATGTTTGTTTGTAAAAAGGCAGGATGTCAGCTGTGTGTGGTGGTATATACCTGTGATCTTAGTACTTGGGAGGTGAATGCAAAGAAATCAGGAGTTCAAGGCCAGCTTTAGCTACATAGTGAGTTCAAGGCTAGCCTACATTACATGAGAATTTATTGCAAAAAAGGAAAAAAAAAACCCTACAGAAATGTCAGGATATTTCTACTCCCCCAGCTCCTGACATCACAGGAATGCAGCTGCTGGCCTTGCTGGGCTGGTGGGGAGATGGGAGTCAGCAGACCCTGGGCGTATGTTATGGCTAGGAGCTTATATCATTTTTCTATCATAGCCGAGGGGGTAAGGGATTCAGGGGGCACACAGACCTTTCAAGGCTGAGAGAGAATAACCACGAGGAACTAGAATGGAGAGGACTTAGAAGGAATCTGATCGAGGCTCAATATTTTTACAGTGTGGTTTGTTCAGGGATGTATAGAGGGTTTGTAAAAGAGCTGGAACTGGATCCAAAGGGCTCGCGGAGGCAACCAGCTCATCTGGAGTCCAGCCTTGGAGGCCCACCCTAGTGTGGAAGCCTTGGGCTTGCCAGAAAGGGGCTCCTGCACGAGGCACTTAGGCAACTGCAGATGCAAATGTTGCAGGTGCTGGATGAATCTTTCATTCTTTTCTTTTGGGTCCTGTGGAGCCATTGTTGACTTTTAAAGAAACCCCAGCTGTTTCAAATGGTCCTTAGGGATGAACAAGCCCACCCTGAGATGCATCTCTCCTGGGTTGGTTTGTTTTGTTTTTGTTTTTTGTTTTTTGTTTTTTTTTGCCTCAATCTCAGTTTATCAGCATCACACAGGACTTTTCTCACTTTGTTCCCTACTGGGCAACTGGGTGGGGGCTCTCCTTACCCATAGATGGTACTGCAAAGAGGACAAAGAGGGGCGCTGGCCAGGTGTGTAGAGCTCCAAACGTCTATCAGCCAGCCTGTTAGTGCATGGTTCTTCTGACCAAACGGAACGCGTGAGGCCCTGCAGGCTGTGGGTTCCACTCTGAAGAAGTGAACAGGATGACATCATGCAGAGTGAAGGCCCCTGGGAAAAGCAAGCTATGGAGGTCAGCCCCAGGCACTGAGAGAGCCGGGGACAGGAGTGACAAGCAGAAAACACATGGCAGCTGTATTCTGCAAAGGCAGACAGACAGACAGACCTGGGTTTGAATCCTGGCTTTGCCAATCTGGGGAGCCATTTATCCTTTCCCACCCTTAGGTTCCCCACCTGTAAAATGGGATCCACATCTTGTAAGTGGTAGGGATTGGAGGCTGCCTGACTGCAGTTACGATGCCCTCCGGCCAGCAGCAGATGCCGGGTGCTGTGATTTGCGTCCTAGCTGAAGGAGTTGGGCTGTAGAGGGAAGGGGCTGTGTGTCTGTGCCATGGGCAGACGCTGGGAATGCAATGCGCCTTGTGGCTCCCAAGGCCTCGGCTTTGTCTCTTGGACACTCATCCTGTAATTGCTTTCAGTCGCTGCTTTCAGTCTCTGGGAACCACTGGCTCAGATACCCACTGCGTGCTCCAAGTTGGGCTGATGAAAATGTGCCAGAGTCATTAAGTTATCAGTAGGGAAGGCAGCCGCTTCTCCCCGGCAGGAAGGATTCTGCTGTCTGCTGAAGCCGGCTTTGTTCACAGAAACTGCCACCCCTCCCCTCCAGCCCCCTCCACCCAGCCCCAGACAACGATTGGAGTAGGGTAGGGGGTTAGGGGACATGCTGTCCCTGCTCTGGGACAACACTGATGGCATTCGTAACTCTAGCCTGGAGGTCCCATGTGGAGTACCCAGCTCTGGACTAGGAATGTGGGCAAAGCTATTTCTGCAGCTTGACAGATGGATCTGCCCCAGGGGGAAGGAGAGAGAGGGAGGCAAGCTGGACTTCCCTTGTCACAGCCATTGCTCTTCACACGCGCTGCGCCAGGAACACAAAATCCAGGTGCTTGCTTGCCAAGGTGAAAAGAAGGACCTTAGGCTGAGCGCAGATGGGGCTGACTGGTCCCAGGGGTGATGGCTGCAGAGGCACACATGACGTAGAGCAGTGGGCCCTGGGGAAGGAGGCTATAGCGGGAAGCTGGGGGTTCAGCCCTCTCTGCATGCTTCAGCAGTCTTGGGGTTTAGTCTGATTCCCTGCGACAGCTCCTTCCAGGGCAGGATTGCCGACTTGATGAGAGGGGAGCAGATGGCGACAGTACTTTATTTTCAGAATGTTATTTTTCTCCTTACCTTCTTCCCTACCCTACCCCATTACCCCAGACTTTGGAGGAGAAACACGCCAGCTCCCTCCCTGTTGGGGTTTATTGTGCTCGCCTGAGCCCCTCCGATGGCAGTGGGGGATGGTGACAGCTGATGGTGACTGAGTCTCACCATGGATCCACTTTTAAATGGTTGTCTTACATCTTTCTCCTTGTGGTGAGGTAGGCGTGCTGTTGCAGCGAGCCCCCGTTCCAGAGAGGGTATGCAGGTGCGGGCACACTTAGCGGCTTATGGAGGAGATCATGCCCGTTAGCAGTTTCAGGCAGAGTTTGAACCCACCCAGTTCAGATGTAGACTATTCAGATGCCCGTGCAGTTCCCCCTTCTCCAATGACAAAACCGACCGAGGCCAGCACAGCTGATCACACTGGCATGACGACCAGTGACCTGCCCTAGGCAAACTTCCAGGAATCCACTCTCTGACTCAGCCATGCTTGCTCGGGGCCTAGGTTCACCCTGGTGGATTTAAAGCTTTTCACTGGAGTAATTCCCACATCACCACTCCCTGATTTCCGAGGCAAGATAAGATCCACAGGGGCTGGAGAGAGAGAAGGGGTGGGGGGGGGGAGGTAGCGCTCAGTTGGTGAACTGTTTGCTCTGCAAGTGTAAAGGACCTGGGTTTGGTTCCTGGGACTCATGTAAAAAGCTAGGCATGGTGGATGTGTGCTTAGAATCGGAGCGCTGGAGATAATATAGGCAGGTGTTCCTGGGGCTCACTGGCCTGCTAGTCTACCCTACAGTGAGCTCCAAGACATAGAGAGAATCCTCCATGCATGCACACACAATGCATGCATGGATGCTCATGAACACACACACACACACACACACACACACACACACACACACACACACACAGGAAGTATATTTCAAGATGGTAGCCAAAGAACATGAAACCCAGTGCAAAGCTCATTCTGATTGCCCAGATCAGTTGCCTATGAAGTTGGCCCTTAGTGTTTGGAGTGACTGGAAAGTAGGATTAAACACAGGAGGCCGGCGTCCTCTCCAGCTTGCCTACAGCAGTCAACACAGGCTTTCCAAAGCACATCTTCCCATCAAAACGTGGCACTCTGATTCCGTCGCACTCTGATTGACCTCCTCTCTTACCCTGTGATGATGTCACTTGGAAGACTAGGTCTTAGTATCAGTAGCTTTGTCTGGAGCTCAGTGTCTTCTCCATTAACCCCAGTTCCTCCTAGCTTGCCTTTCAAGCTGCCCTCCCCGGCTGCCTCCCTTCAGCCTGTGCCCTGCTCACAGACCACCCTGGTAACTCATTATATCCCTCTCCTTCCTAGCTATAGTCCCCGTCCTCGCCAGCTGCCCTGTCTTCTGCTGGAAGGAGTAGTCTATTAGCCTTTGGTACATCCTCATTTCCTTGTCTCAGCTTCCAGAAGGCCATGAATTATCTTCTTGCTGTGGTGGCCTTCCAACGGCCATATGCAATGGTCCCCTCTTGGTCTCCATTTCTTGGCCTTTCTTAGTGCCTCTGCCTCTAAGCCTCAGTCTGCTCACTTTTAAGATTTGTGCATTTGTTACTTTTCTGTTGCCGTGATACAACACCGTGACCAAGGAAACCCATGGATGTAGCTTGTCTTTTGCTACTTTGCGGTTCTCCTTTTATCCACCCTTTCAACCCCCTAACACTAGACAAGACAGGGGGGACAGAAGGAGATTCCTGAGTAAAGTCATGAAGCAGAAAGGGGGTAACATCATTGTCAGACAGCTTCCTGCTGATTAGTGTGTGGAGTTCCTTGGTGCAAGTTTGATTTTTGCCGTCAGCATATCTAATTTCTTCTTCATTTTGTTTCTTTGTGCATGATACTTAAACAAACTGTGACCAACACCCCACCCTGCCTCTCAGGTCCCTAGCATTTATATACCCCCAAGAAGTCCCCAGAACATCAAACATCACACAATCATCAAAAACTATCCACAGCCGCCAGACTCCTGCCCCTGCTAGAGCAGTGGGCAAATCCTAGCCAGCTGCTGTGGACATCTGAAGCAGCCCCACATCCCACACCTGGGATTAAAACAAAAACAATCTTATATTTCTGTTTGTTTTTTTAAAAGGAAAGCAAAATTCTAAAACTCTCACTATAGATAGAAGCAAGAATTTATTTGGGCTTTTAGTTTCAGAGGGTTGAGAGCTTAGCACGGCAAGGAATCATGGGAGCAGGAACAGGTGAGACCTCACATCTTGAACCACAAGCAGGAAGCAGAGAGAGTGAACTTGAAATGGCTTGAAGTTTTTAAGCCTCAAAGTCCACCTCCCAGCCCCAGTGACACGTCCTCCAGTAAGTCCACACCTCCTAAGCCTCCCAAACAGCCCTGCCAGCTGGGGTCAAGTGTCTGAATGCCCCAGACCACAATGGGGGGACATTTCTCATTCAAGCCCTCACCATGGGACTGGACTGCCCTGAACATGTTTGCTTGTTGCATTCAAGAGTCCCAGCTGGGGCCTCTGTGCTTCTTCTGTCCTGAAACCTTCCTTCGGTGGAACATGCGTCTGGCCATCATGTGAGTCTTTGTTACCCAATTAAAACAAGGAATCTCAAGTTTCTACCTCTGTGGGTCCTCTCCACGGCTTCCCTTGCTGTATCTTAACACCCGTAACTTCCAGTGCCAGGGTGCCTGTAGCCCAGCCACATCCCTCTCCATAAGAATAAAAGTACCATAGGCCGAACCCATTTTCTTTCTTCCTTAAATCTAATTTTTCTCCTACATTCTAACAGCTCACCCAAATCAGGGATCTGGGTGCCTTATTCACGTCCCCTAGCTGACATCCAAGTGCCTGTGGCAGTCAGATCCCACGCTGACCACTGTGGATATGGTGTGTTAGTGTGTGCGAATGTACAGGGTCTGTCTCACTGGTTGCCTGTAGGAGTGATGTGGATTAGACCTGGGACGGTGAACACCAGGGTCCTGATGATTGGCAGAACCTCCCTGGGGAAGGGCATTAGAACTAAGAGCCGAAGGGTGATTAGATGCTCATCAGGCAAACTGGGGGTGGGGATTAGGCTATGCAGAGGGATGAGCACACTGGAAGGCTCTGTGGTAAGGAGAAAACTGCTTAAGAAATATACAGGAAGGCAAGAAGGAGGCGGAACCCAGTGCCAGATGAAGCCAGGTCTGGGCAGTGCACCCCAGAGACAGCCATGTTAGTTGGTACCATTCTTACTCTGCTTTCTGCCAGATTCTGTCTTGACCCCTCTCTTCATGATTCATTTCCACCCATAAGGTCATTTCCCCCCCACTCACCAGCAAGGCAAATAGTGTCCAGCCATCTTTAAATTCATCCTGTAAGCAGTATGCTAACATATGGACCAGATTAAGTTGATCCTCCAGGTTAACTGCCTCCCTTCATCCCTCACAGTCAGGATGAACTGTGCCTTTCTTGTTAGCTCCCTCCACCCCACCCCTTTCCTTTGCTGCAGCTTTCTCAAATGGCTCTCAGTACCAAGTGGCTAGGCTCTGGAGCCGCAGGTAAATCTTGCTCATCTCATGCTCTCCTGCAAGGGGTTCTTACCCTAGGAATCCATTCTCCCCCAGCTCCAGCTGTCTGCTGCCTGTCTCAGATACCCCTCTCAGCCATCCCTGCTCACACAGCCATGCACTATCTCTCCTTTATACGTTCATCTCTTTGGCTAGACCGAGAGCTGCTTGGAAGAGAGGGATGTGGGTTCCTTGACTTCCTCTTTTCATCAACACTGAGCTGGCGTGTATTAGCATTTAATTAGTACATTGTTGAAGGTCTAGGGACGAATTGACAGACACTGTTCAAATGAGCCACAAAAGACAAGGCACTGTATAAGGGAGTCTGGCTTCCAGGACACTTTCCTGAGCTGCCTGGATCTGAATCTTCTAGTGACCAATCTTGTGCCTCAAGGGAGACTCCACCCTACACCCTACACACACTAGGAAAGTAGGTAGACCAGGTTGATTAGTCAGGCCTAAATCTTCTCAAGCTTTAGAACTAAGAACTTCCAGGACAATGTGGGACCCTGGTATGTTGAACAGGTGGTTGAGTATCCCCCACAATTCCCATTGCTTCCGATTCAGGGGCTGGTGGGGGAGCTCCTGAGAGTTTGTTTCTGCAACAAGTTCCCAGGTAAGGCTGGTAGTGCTTGTCTGGGAAGCACATGTTGAGAATATGTGCTCTAGCAAAAGAATTCATTTTCTAGAGAGCCATTCTCTACAGTGTTAGGGGAGGAGATGGATGAACCACTTGAGTTTAGCTTTATAGGCTTTCAGAGCCATTAGTGTTTGTCTTAGTTTAGGGATTCCAATGTTGTGAAGAGACACCACGAACATGGCGACTCTTATAAAGGAAAACATTTAATTGGGGCTGGCTTACAGTTTCAGATGTTTAGTCCATTATCATCATGGCAGGAAGCCTGGCATTGTGCAGACAGACATGGTACTGGAGAAGGAGCTGAGAGTTCTATATCGATCTGCAGGCAACAGAAGGGGACTGTGTACCACACTTGGGCATAGCTTGAGCATAGGGACCTCAAAGCTCACCTCCACAGTAACACACTTCCTCCAACAATGCCATACCTAATCCAGCAAGGCCACAGCTCCTAATAGTGTCCCTCCCTATAAGGCTAAACATTTGAACACATGAGTCTATAGGGGCCAACTGTATTCAAACCACCACACTGTGGATAGATGGATAAGATACTACAGGCTTGCCTCCACTCTTGGTTCTCGTCTCTTCTACAACTGTTTCTATGTCCTTTCACCAGCCAATGAATAAATATATTTTGTAGAATGTGCATGGCAGCAGATGAGGCTGAGCTGCAGACATCAAATAAGTCAGTAGGGAAGCACCCTGAAGGGAAGACTGCAGGCATAGACAAGATCATTACTCGAGTCCTGGGGGGCACCTGTCCTGAAGGGTGGGGAGTTCTTATCCCTGGAGTCCAAGAACAGGCTTCTGGAGTATTAGTGGGATAATCTTAGTGGATGGTTAGTCCTGGTGACAGTTAAGATCTTGAAATTCTACGATTAAGAAAAAAAAAGTCGGGCGTGGTGGCTCACGCCTTTAATCCCAGCACTCAGGAGGCAGAGGCAGGTGGATCTCTCATTTCAAGGCCAGCCTGGTCTACAAAGTGAGCTCCAGGACAGCCAGGGCTATACAGAGAAACCCTGTCTCGAAAAACCAAAAAAAAAAAAAAAAAAAAAAAAGCACTGGCTGGCCCAGCAATGCACAAACAGCTCACTTAGGATCATGGGTGGATCTGGGGAGGGCCCAGGCTGCCTTGTGCTAACACTGAAAGCATCCTCATCAACGTGTGTTTGGTGACTAAGTAGATTCACATCCAATGGCCCTGTAATTTGTTGCTTATTGAACTCAGATCATTTAAAAGGTTAAATGGAAAAAGCCACAAGCAGGCAGAGAGTGCATCTCAGGGGCCTCTTTAGGTCTTGCCTCCTAAGTCACATGGAACTGAGATGCAAGGCACCATCTTAGTTTGTTTTGAGAGAGGGAGGGAGGGAGGGAGGGAGGGAGGGAGGGAGGGAGGGACCTTAAATTTATAGCTGCTAGGCCCCCATCTTGAATTTTAAACACTCATCAAGGATGTTCAACCAATGCCAGATTCTACAGAACAGGTTGAGAGATCAAAGTTTTTCTTTGGGAGGGTCCAGCCCTTAAGATGTGACAAACAAGGCTGATGTCTCTTGCCCATTAGTTAACATTTATTGAACAGCTATTATGTTAGACTTAGTAAGATTCTTAACAAATCCTATTTACAGTCTTCTAATTAAGATCATAATAATGCTTCAAAATGAGCATTATTATCTTCATTCCCAGAAAAAAGGCACCCAGAAACTGGACATATCTTGTTCAGTTTCACATAGCAAAACTTTCTTACTTCACTTTGGAAGTTGATATAACTATAAAATTGAGCTCTGACAAAGGTAGTTCAAAAATTAAAGCTCTACACATCTGAGTTCAGATGCAATATCAAGTTGAATCCAGCAGTGTATCAGTTGAACAATATACTCTGACCAAATGGAGCATGTTCTAGGGAACGCAGGAATGGTTCGATGATAGGAAATATTAGGAAACCAACCTAACTCACCATATCCATAAACTAAAGAAAGGCTGAGTATTAGCAGATGCTTAAAGGGCAGTCAATAAAAACTTTCCTATAATAAGATTCTAAGTCAGGAGTAATAGGAAATTCTTAAATGTAATAAAAGCTAAAAATTAGCGACCAAGTCATTCAAAGCAGGGAGACACTAGATCCAGGTTCATAAAAGTAGGAGATGCCCAATTCTGCCATTTGAAACTATTGTCCTGGCTATTACTCAGGATGAATTATGCTAATTAGAATTAGTTTATTTAAATAAGGGAGAGAAGAGATGGTGCTATGTAATGTTGCCAACCCCAGGAGAATCTGAGGAAAAGGCAAGCTCTGAAAAGTCCTTATGGTAGTGCCTAACAGCGCTTCTCCTTACAGTGATGGTCACGGCTACTGAACCGGGGCTTGAGCTCAGGTCTGAGTCCCATGAAGCAGTATGGTCTCTGATCTGGGAGACAGTCCCTCAGAGCCAGCTCATTCCCCAGTGCCCCAAGCAAAGTCCACCTTGCTTGGTCGTCTGTGAGCGCAAGTAGGATGAGCATTTGGGACCATGGTTTCACTTTGAAGACCCCAAAAGCTCCTGTACTTGACAATCCCACTCCCAAAGCCTGAGGTCTGGGCTGAGTGTGTGGGAGGCACGTTGGCGGACTGCCCCGAGGTCACTTTGCCTGCCTTTTGCTCTCTCAGTCTGGAGCAGCGGGAGTACCAAGTAACCCCCCTCCCCCTTTCTTCTTGCTTCTAAGATGCCATTTTAGTGTTATCAGTTGCCTTTTGTCTCAAGTTGTCTCATTTGAGAGAGGCCTGGGGTGCCAGAGGCTAATTGGAGCATTGAGGTCACAAGCTCTTGGTTACGACAGCCCCCTGAATGCCTCAGTCTCATTGTGTTGGTGGTGAGGATAGAGCACATTTTTCCTGGCGTAAATCACAGGGTGATACACGGAGAGTCTTACCCAATGGAAACTTTCCTGCTTCCTACAGATGCAACCACGGGGGCAGCAGATGGGTCACTGCCGAGGAATCCAGGAGACCTGGGGTTCTGGTGGCTCTTCCGCTGCTGTGTGTTCCACGCATGTCACTTTGTGTGACTGAGCCTCATTTGTCTCGCTGATGACCTGAAATGTTGGACTGGATAGGCTTCCAGTGATAATTGGATTCAAAAGCTATGTGATAATCCCCATTTCTGTGTGCTCAGCGCCATTTGCAGGGCTCTCTGCAGAGTTGGGAGTATGGCTTACTTAGTAACTGGGTACTTGCCTAGCATCCCTAGCTCCAGAGCAAACACACAGTCCAACAGCGCTTACCTAAGCACTCTGTGCTGTGTAGGGTCAATGAGGTAAGTCCTGTTAACATTCCCATTTCTTCTCTGAAGCAATAGAGGCACTGAACAGTTCTCTGTCTTGCCCAGGGTTTCTGCAGGCAGAATGGTGGCGCTTACACTGACCGCCCTTAGTCCCTGCATTGTTACACCTCTTTTGTGTCCATGAGCCATGTGGTTACAGTGGTATGGGTCTGAGGGTAGGAAGTATTTTTTAAGGGGAAGCCTGGCTCTGGTGTAGACAACTGGGGACCATTGCCCCGGAGTATGAGAGAGTGACCAAAGAAGTTGCTGACATTTTCCTTCTCTTTGCTTATCTAGTCTGTGGCAAGCGCTACAAGAACCGGCCAGGACTCAGCTACCACTACGCTCATACTCACCTGGCCAGCGAGGAGGGAGACGAAGCCCAAGACCAGGAGACCCGATCCCCACCCAACCACAGAAATGAGAACCACAGACGTGAGTTTCCACTTGTAAGGTTAGGGTGTGAGGGCTGGGGCAGGTAGTGTGGGAGACCAGACCATCTTCTTATTTCCACTCTGGCATCTGGCAGTAAAAAAAAAAAATCTATGATGGGTTCCAGCGGTCTGCAGTAAGCTGACCCCTAAGTTCAGCCTGCAACCACACCTATGGCTGAGCTGAGCCGCCAGCTAAGAGTAAGCAAGTCAGAATGCACGTGGTCAGCCTTGTTCCAGAGAGAGGTGGGCTGACTCATGAGTGTCCAGCAGAAGGGGAGTGTCCTCACTGGGCCACCGTCAAAGGCTAGACCTGTCCACCTTTTTCCTTGGCTTCAGAAGGTCTGCTCACAGTGGTTGAGACTGACTGATGTCTGTTGATGGGTTTCTATGGTTTTCCTGAATGGATCACTACTTAGCTCTTGATGGATATGTCACTTGGAATGGCATTTGGCTCTGAAGACTCAAAGTGACCCTGCAGATCTGTGTGTCTATTCTTTCTCTCCTTCCTCAATTTCTAGTTATGAATTAGGAATCAAAGTGGAACTTAGGGTTTACCACTCGACCGGTTCTCCTACCATCTATTATGGTTGCTGGGATGCCAGAAACCTCAAAGCAGGATGTGGCCATGGAATCTGCTAAGCTTGCTTCAAGATCTGGGTCTTACTGAGATCGCTGGAGGGAAGGGCATTCATGGATGGATGGTGTGGGCTTTGCTTTCTTTATGCAGTTTGTTGGTACATATTCTTTTAATTTTTTTAAGATATAGTTTTATTATTTCATGTATATGAACATTTTGCCTGCATGCATGTGTGTGCTCACTACATGCATGGACAGTGCCTACTGATGTCAGAAAAGAGTGTGTTGGATCTCCTGGGACCAAAGTGACAGATGATGGTTGAGCCACCATGTAGGAATTGAACCTGGGTCCTCTGAAAGAGCATTAAGTGCTCTCAACCACTGATCCACCTCTCTAATCCCTGGGGTGTGTGTGTGTGTGTGTGTGTGTGTGTATTAAAGTGAACCAAGAATCTGACTTTTAAAAGTACCCAGACTCTAAATTTAAAGTTGACTCCTATGTGGTTGACTTTGTCAGCTTAACTGACTGACTCCAGATGGGTACTGTCACTAAGTATTTGAAATCACGGACACACCCTTGTCCAAGACCTTTGTTTGGATTTGTGTGTGCTTCTTGGTCTACACCCCATGTTCACTGGTAGTGCTGACTTCTTTATTAGTGTGCTATGGTCAACACAGTCAAATAGCTCAGACCTGGAGTCTTAAAGTACAGAAATTAGTTTTTTCATAGTTCTGGGGGATTGAAAACCCAAGGTTGTTTTCCTGAACTCCTTCCTCTCCTTGGCTTGCAGATTACTGTCCTGTGACACCTCTGCCCTTTCTGTGCACATATGCTCTGGGGTCTTGTAATTTTGTTGATTTTTTTTGGGGGGGGGGGTCGATGCAACCTCTTCTTATAATGTTAACCAGGCAAACTGGATAGGACTTACCCTAGTAGTCTCTCTCTCTCTCTCTCTCTCTCTCTCTCTCTCTCTCTCTCTCTCTCCCTCCCTCCCTCCCTCCCTCCCTCCCTCCCTCCCTCCCTCTCTCCCCGTGCCTCTGTCACACTTGCATGTGCTCTCAGTTGGTTTTCACCTTATTTTTTGAGACCAAGTCTCTCACTGAATGTAAAAGTCACTGATTTGGTGACCCTGGCTGTGGAGAGTGCCAGAGGTC
This sequence comes from Mus musculus, assembly GCF_000001635.26. Lineage (NCBI taxonomy): Eukaryota > Metazoa > Chordata > Mammalia > Rodentia > Muridae > Mus > Mus musculus. Next base: position 83,292,631 of record NC_000078.6, on the reverse strand, counting down.
ACCTGTGTCTGCCTCCCGAGCTCTGGGATTACAGATGTGTGTAACTATTTCCATCTTTTTGCATAGGTTCTGGGGGGGTGTCTACACTCAGGTTGTCACATCCACTTTACCAGCTGTGCTGTCTCCCCAGCTTCAATGGTCTCATTTTACCTTTACTTTGTTTATGTGTATGTGTGTGTGTGTGTGTGTGTGTGTGTGTGTGTGTGTATGAGGAAGGCGTGTGCACATGAGTGGAGTGCATGTAGAGACCAGAAGAGGGTGTCAGATCCCTGAAGCTGGAGTTACAGGTGGTTGAGTCGCCCTATGTAGGCTCTTATCAGAATGGGGCACTCCCTAACCACTGAGCCACCTCTCCAGCACTTTAATTACTTTCTGTCTCTATCTCCACTAGAACCAAATGCCAAAGTACTAGAGGTTAAGCTGCAATATTTGGAGTTGGGGAAAACACATCCCGTGACATTAATTTGTTTCCAACTTCGAGGGTTCAAGCTTTTAATGTGACAGACCCTTGTTTTCTCACCTCCTGGTGCCATCTGGGCAGAATCTGGAAAGCAGGGCTGGAGGAGGAGGAGGATGGCTCCGCTCTTTCTGCACCAGATCCTGAGTCTCTATGACACCCAGCTCTCTGCCTGCCCTTTGGGAGAGCTTTCCTTTTCCATCAGGGAAGAAAGCCTATCGGTACTGAGGCGGCTGGCAGTCTCTCTCCCCCCCACACCCCCCCCCCCCCACACACACACACCAGGAAGAGGCTGTAAATGATCTTTGGTTTTAGGTGTTATCTGGAAAGCGGAGATTAGTGACTCGTCTTCTCTCCAAAGTGTCTCTTAGCCTTCTTTCTCACTCCTGCAGTGCCTGCCTATCTCTTGCATTTCTTCAAGAGCTGGCCGCTCATTCCTGTGTACAGGCATCCTGTTTTATACTGTTCATATGGCTTTTCCTTTGTGTTGTATTTGTCCCGGTTCTCCTGTAAAGTCCTATAGCCAGCAGTGTTTGTGCACACGCGTGCACATATGTGTATGTACATGTGCAAAGCTTTGGCAGCAGCAGTAAGTAGAAGGTGGCAGTCCCCTTCCTGGCTGTTCCTGAGGTCCCCTCTGGGTTGGCTTCTGTGGCCAGCACTGATCTTCTTTGTTCTTTCAATCAGGATCTTTAATACAAAATTATCAGCAGGTGTCTGCATCCTCCTTAGGTGTCCCTGGGTAACCCCATGGGCTTGCTTAGTGTACTGGCTAGTTTTGTGTCAACATGACACAGCTGGAGTTATCACAAAGAAAGGAGTTTCAGTTGAGGAAATGCCTCCATGAGATCCAGTTGTAAGGCAGTTTCTCAATTAGTGATCAAGGGGGAAAGGCCCCTTGTGGGTGGGACCATCTCTGGGCTGGTAGTCTTGGGTTCAGTAAGAGAGCAGGCTTAGCAAGCCAGGGGAAGCAAGCCAGTAAGGAACATCCCTCCATGGCCTCTGCATCAGCTCCTGCTTCCTACCTGCTTGAGTTCCAGTCCTGACTTCCTTTGATGATGAAAAGCAGTATGGAAATGTAAGCCAAATAAACCCTTTCCTTCCCAATTTGCTTCTTGGTCATGATGTTTTGTGCAGGAATAGAAACCCTGACTAAGACAAATTGTTACCAGCAGTGGGGTATTCCTGTGATAACCTGACCATGTTTTGGGGAGGACTGTGGAAGGACTTTGGAACTTTGGGCCAGAAGATCCATTCGGTGTTAAGAACTCTGTGGGTTGTTTTGTAGGAGCTTGGAAGATAATGTTGAGAACAGTGCAGAAAGTGGAGGCCTGGCTTGTGAAATTTCAGAGGGAAAATTAAAGACTCTTTTCAGGGCCATTGCTATTTAGAGTTTGATTATTCTGTGGTTCTGGTTAGCTGGGGCTGAAAAATCAGCTGTGATTAACAAGATACCAGAACTACTAAAGCAAAACCTTTGCATTACTGGGACTATTGATGCTGGTTAGCTGGAGCTAAGAAATTAGCGGTGATTAAGAAGAGACCAGCATCATTGAGGTGACATCTTCTGTGAAGTGTTTTTTGAGAGCACAGAGGCTGTGTTCCAGAGATAGTCAAGGTTATACCTTGTGCTGTGGCTGTACTGGTAATGTGTAAGGTCACCCAGGTGGTACTGGTTTTGAAGGCATGAAGGGGTCATGCAGAGCAGCTGAAGCTCAGCACAGTGAGAGGCCATAGAAGGCCATTGGTGAAGGTGTAGCCTCAGCTGCAATTAATGTCCCAGGACAGAAGGGGTCATGTAAAGAAGTTGAGGTTTGGCACCATGAAGAGAGCCTATGAGAGGCTGTTGGTGAAGCATAGTTACAGTGAAGACAGCAGTGTTTGGAGATGCCAGTGCCATGAAATGACCCCCTAGAACAGCAGCAGCAGTGGAGTACAGGCAGCTGGAGCCTAGAAGACAAGATGTGTGCTACCAAAGGTATGGCTGGAGAAGTGACCCAAACCCTTGGAGGAGCCCAGAAGATCATGAGTTGGATCCCAGACATTGGACAGTTGGAGTTTAATTTTTGCTTTTGATTGTGACTGTGCCCTGATGTTTTTCCCTCTTGAAGGAAGAAACTATTTTAGTGGAGCCCACAGTTAAGAGACTTTTAATTGTAAAAAGACTTTGGGTTTTAAAAGAGATGGATATTTTAAGGAGATTGAAAATTTAAGAATATGTAAAGACTGTGGGACTTTTAAAGTTATTTAGATCTTGGGGATGAATAAGAATGTAAGGGTTGAGGCTTACCAGTGATGTGTTTGTGTGTCAAGTTGACAAGTGGTCAATTGTACTGGCTAGTTTTGTGTCAACATGACACAGCTGGAGTTATCACAGAGAAAGCTTCAGTTGACGAAATGCCTCCATGAGATCCAACTGTAAGGCATTTTCTCAATTAGTGATCAAGGGGGAAAGGCCCCTTGTGGGTGGGACCATCTCTGGGCTGGTAGTCTTGGGTTCAGTAAGAGAGCAGGCTTAGCAAGCCAGGGGAAGCAAGCCAGTAAGGAACATCCCTCCATGGCCTCTGCATCAGCTCCTGCTTCCTACCTGCTTGAGTTCCAGTCCTGACTTCCTTTGATGATGAAAAGCAGTATGGAAATGTAAGCCAAATAAACCCTTTCCTTCCCAATTTGCTTCTTGGTCATGATGTTTTGTGCAGGAATAGAAACCCTGACTAAGACAAATTGTTACCAGCAGTGGGGTATTATTCCTGTGATAACCTGACCATGTTTTGGGGAGGACTGTGGAAGGACTTTGGAACTTTGGGCCAGAAGATCCATTCGGTGTTAAGAACTCTGTGGGTTGTTTTGTAGGAGCTTGGAAGATAATGTTGAGAACAGTGCAGAAAGTGGAGGCCTGGCTTGTGAAATTTCAGAGGGAAAATTAAAGACTCTTTTCAGGGCCATTGCTATTTAGAGTTTGATTATTCTGTGGTTCTGGTTAGCTGGGGCTGAAAAATCAGCTGTGATTAACAAGATACCAGAACTACTAAAGCAAAACCTTTGCATTACTGGGACTATTGATGCTGGTTAGCTGGAGCTAAGAAATTAGCGGTGATTAAGAAGAGACCAGCATCATTGAGGTGACATCTTCTGTGAAGTGTTTTTTGAGAGCACAGAGGCTGTGTTCCAGAGATAGTCAAGGTTATACCTTGTGCTGTGGCTGTACTGGTAATGTGTAAGGTCACCCAGGTGGTACTGGTTTTGAAGGCATGAAGGGGTCATGCAGAGCAGCTGAAGCTCAGCACAGTGAGAGGCCATAGAAGGCCATTGGTGAAGGTGTAGCCTCAGCTGCAATTAATGTCCCAGGACAGAAGGGGTCATGTAAAGAAGTTGAGGTTTGGCACCATGAAGAGAGCCTATGAGAGGCTGTTGGTGAAGCATAGTTACAGTGAAGACAGCAGTGTTTGGAGATGCCAGTGCCATGAAATGACCCCCTAGAACAGCAGCAGCAGTGGAGTACAGGCAGCTGGAGCCTAGAAGACAAGATGTGTGCTACCAAAGGTATGGCTGGAGAAGTGACCCAAACCCTTGGAGGAGCCCAGAAGATCATGAGTTGGATCCCAGACATTGGACAGTTGGAGTTTAATTTTTGCTTTTGATTGTGACTGTGCCCTGATGTTTTTCCCTCTTGAAGGAAGAAACTATTTTAGTGGAGCCCACAGTTAAGAGACTTTTAATTGTAAAAAGACTTTGGGTTTTAAAAGAGATGGATATTTTAAGGAGATTGAAAATTTAAGAATATGTAAAGACTGTGGGACTTTTAAAGTTATTTAGATCTTGGGGATGAATAAGAATGTAAGGGTTGAGGCTTACCAGTGATGTGTTTGTGTGTCAAGTTGACAAGTGGTCAATTGTACTGGCTAGTTTTGTGTCAACATGACACAGCTGGAGTTATCACAGAGAAAGCTTCAGTTGACGAAATGCCTCCATGAGATCCAACTGTAAGGCATTTTCTCAATTAGTGATCAAGGGGGAAAGGCCCCTTGTGGGTGGGACCATCTCTGGGCTGGTAGTCTTGGGTTTTATAAGAAAGCAAGCTGAGCAAGCCAGGGGAGGCAAGTCAGTAAGTAACATCCCTCCATGGCCTCTGCATCAGCTCCTGCTTCCTGACCTGCTTGAGTTCCAGTCCTGACTTCCTTTGGTGATGAACAGCAGTATGGAAGTGTAAGCCAAATAAACCCTTTCCTCCCCAACTTGCTTCTTGGTCATGATGTTTTGTGCAGGAATAGAAACCCTGACTAAGACACTTAGTGAAGAAACTGTGCCTTTTCTTTTCCAATATAGAGACATGTTCCATGCTTATCTCTATCCATCTGTGGGCTTATGGGTAAGCGACACACTCCAGTTCATCTTTGTCTGCTTTCCTCTCTCACCCTGCTGCTGAGACACCAGCGTCTCACAAAGCATCACACGACACTGACCAAAGAAGAACAGCCATATCTGGGCTCAACTAGGTCCTCCTCATATAAAGACGGTTCCAGAATCCTCAGAAACACCCTTTATTTTACTTGATTTTTTTTTTTTTTTTGGTGGTGTCTTCTCACAACTTCACCCCTGAGAACTCCAAGACCAGCCCTAATTTCATGCACAGGGAAGTGTATGCAAGCAGACAAGTTCTTGGTGTCTGGAGAAGCCATCTTCCCCTAGGCCCAGTTTCTCTGAACAAACCCAGTGACAGCTGCTCGCCCTGGCTTCTGTGGGCCACACACATACCACTGATTTGCTCGCTGCTCCAAATGTGCGCTCTGTTTCCTCCCACAGGCCCCTGGTGAGCAGGCCCCCACCATTCTCCTGTAAGCACTAATTGCTGGCATCATTAATACCCAGTTATTAGTCGCTCTCACTGTTTGGGGCTTGGAGTGGGCTCCCATCCATACTGCCCCTCAGTGCCACTGGGGCTGCATGGTGAACTGAACGTGACAGCTCAGCAAGCCTTCGGAGGGCTCAGCGCAGCCCCCCAGCCAGGCTCCCAGACCGAGGGAGGGAGGTAGGAGAGCTTAACCCTGGAGGCTGATGCCACCCCCTGAGAAGGTCTGATGCTGGCAGTGCATTAGTAGAGCCTCAGGGTGACCCAAGCTGGTGTCATCAGAAAAAGAGCCCCACAGATACAGGAGTGTGCAGAGCCACAGGCCACTGGGTCACACCGCCCACAGCCATAGGGCATAGTGACTTTTTGACTTTGATACTGGTGCTGTCGCTTGCTCCACCCCTTCACCTGTGTCCTCAGCAGAGCCCATGGCCCATCCCCATCCCTGCCACTCCTTAACTGAAAGGGTCCAGTGGCCAGCCACTGGCCTTCTTATCCCCAGCCCTTGCTGCCCTGACATGCCAGCTCAGCAGTTAGCTGTCACCCCTGCAGTCCCCCTGCCTCCACCCCCTGCCTCCCACTCCAGAGGATTGATCTCGCCTCTGTTCCTCCCCCACTCTCATTTTTCTCCTGAGTCTTCATTTCCGCGTTCCTTTCCTCCTTTCCTGTATGTTTGCCGCCTTTGCTCTGTGCCTGAGGCTCTCCGCCTCCATGGCAGATGAGGAGCTGGGAATGCTGGGAGCTCAGACCGTCCCCCTGAGGAGAGATGGCATTTCTGACGGGGCTTCTTCCTTTGGGCTGCTGCCCTTCTCCCCAGATGAGGCTGGGTTTTAATTTTTTCCCTTTGTTTCTCCTGCCACCTTCATCTTTACCTATAGCTATGGGCACACCTGAATAGAAGGGGAGGAGTCAGGACTTCGAGCATATCTCTCAGAGGCTCTTTGTTGTGACTCTTTCAGAGCAACTTTAGTTTGCAGGATTAAGGTTCAAAAATCTCAACAACCCAGGTCCACAATTTCAAAAATCTTTTAAAAATCCTTTTAGTTTTCTCTGCACAATTGGAATCTACTATAGACACTATTTTTAGGATACTTTTTGGGGGTAGGAATGAGATCAAAGTCTTGGATTTAAGCATAAAAAAACAGTGTAAGTATCCGGGCAGTGGTGGCACACACCTTTAATCTCAGCACTCAGGAGGCAGAGGCAGGTGGATTTCTGAGTTCGAGGCCAGCCTGGTCTACAGAGTGAGTTCCGGGACAGCCAGGGCTACACAGAGAAACCCTGTCTCGAAAAACAACAACAACAAAACTGTAAATAAATCAGTGCTGTTCATTAATTCAGTCCATCCATCAGTAGCATGCAGTCATCCACCAATCCATCCATCCATCCATCCATCCATCTATCCATCTGCCCACCTACCCACTCATGCATCCACCCACCCACTCATGCATACACCACCTAAGCCACCCACTCATGCAGCCACCCACCCACTCATGCATCTCTTCATCCCCAAGTCTGGTGCCTATGTAGTGAATGTTGCCTAAGGACTAAGACTGAGAGGCAGAGGGGTGCAGGAGTCAGCCTTATCTTTGAGGAGCTCACAGACTCAGGTGGGAGTGTGCAGTGGGTCATGGATGAAGGATGAGCTTGCCTGAGGCTCAGAGTCACTGTGTGTACTCCACGTTGTGAGGCAGGGGTGCTCTTGGTGGAAGGCTGGCCTTGCCTATTGACTCACTAGACATAGACATTCTCGGGCTCCACCAGCAGAGAGTCCAAGGGTAGGAACCAGCATGAAGGGTATTCTGGTATGTGCGAAAGCTTAAGGACCACTGCCCTGTGAGGTTTTGGAACAGTTCACTAAGGAGGTTATGTTCAGGTCTTGGAAAGCAAGGAAGAGTATTGAGGAGGGAGAAGACCTCCCAGGTTTCAAAATAAATACATATGGATGAAGGGAAAGAGGCCGTGATGGCATGGTATATTCATACAGTCGATAGCAGCCGGGTCTCATGGTGGTATTGAAGTTAGGACTGAATGAGACAGGACACCACATTGGAAACACCTTCACTGCAGAGTTTTTATTCTATGGGAACTATCAGAGGCATTCCTTGAAGGAAAGAGAGGCTTTATTTAAAAATTTTTTTTATTTAATAGCATAAATAAATATATGCTTTCAAGCTAAACTTGGAGTTCTTAAGAGGGAATTGATTTAATACTGTTCTATAAAATTCGTCTTGTTTTTCAGGCCCATGTAATTGAGGTTGGGATGTCCTAGGTTCCTAGAGGTCAGACTCCTGTGCAGGGTCACATGTTGGTTCATAGTTAAGCTTCCTTTTCTATCGTTCTTAAGAGGAAAATGCCCAGAGCCAGTGCCGCTGTTGAGGGCAGGGCGTACTTTGTAGAACTGTAAGGGGAAAGCCGAATTGATTAAGGGTAATGCCCGCTGATTAGATAATCTGGAAATTAGTCTGATAATGTGCAAATTATCTAAGAGCAGTGCATGATGTCATTGCCACACTGCTGGGAAAAGTCTAGCAGATGTTTGTCTTCTGGCATGCTTGCTCTCTGTCCTAGACCCAGGGGCAGCTAGCACAGGTCTCGGGAGGTGAAGCACCTCTTAGAAATGTGCTTGGAAATCTTGGGTATCTCTGAAAGGTGTGTGAAAAAGCAGGAAAAAAAACACCCCATCTAGCCCACTACCTAGTGAGTGTGGTACTGGTATGTGAGGCTTGGTTACAGGGGAGACAAGGCAGAGTCAGATTCACAGGTCTTCCCGGGAGGTCACCCACTTCTCCCCCTCTTGCTCTCCCAAACAGCAACTTTGAAAACTAGTAATAGGTGCTCTTACAATGAGTTAGGATCTAAGTGGTTTGCAGGCCACAAAGAGAGAAATTTGAGGGGTTGCTCAGTCCGTGGAGAGGTAGGCACCTGGAGGCAATTTCTCAGCTCTGTGGCTGAGTGGATAGTGATGCGTTGGAAGTGACTGGTCCAGGGTGTGATCGACCTTGTTACCCTGCTCCCCACTGCTCTATGGATGTGGGTCTGCTACTGACACCTCCCTCCCCTTAGTTGCCTCATCTGTAACAGGGAAGCACCCACCCTGGCCTTGTGGACTTGCTGTGTGTTTTCGATGAGGCAAAAGGGTATGGGATTGGCACTAAGCCTGCTCATCGTGAGTGGTCATGTCCCATCCCTGTCCTATTTGGACCAGCAGAGCATGTCTGTGACCACAGATGGCTAATCTGGGTCAGGGACTCCATTTGAGGCAGCGTGTGGGGCCTGTTCTAACACTGATGCTAACTGCCCCTGAGGACTCGTGGGTATCCATGGAAATTATCAGAGCTACCTGACCCCAGCATATCCTTTGCTAAATCTTAGACATGGCACTGATTCTTTTGTCCAAGAGAACCCAAGTATCTATGAAACCCTTGCTTTATGTGTACTCACTTGTGGGGATATATATAACCAGGCCTCCCTTTGGGACAACATATGGTCATTGTCCTGGGAGAACCTCTCAGGTAACCAGGAATAGGATAGATGCATGAAACCTGGGGAGAGAAAGAAGTGGCCTGGACTCCAGCCAAGGGTGCCCTCTCCTATTCACAGAGCCATTTTCCCAGGGCTGACTATCCACATGCTGACTCTGTCTGAGCTTCTCCGATTTCTCGCACACTTCTGCCATAATTGCATAGAATGTTCAGGATTGAGGAGTTCTACAGGCTGACCAGTACTGGTGACAGCCATAGCATTCGCTCTAGCATATCTCGAGTGTCACAGGCGCAGTGTTCAGACCGCTATTCTCAGCTCATCCATTCGTTCCAATAACCCTATAAGGCAGGTGCTGTCTTGCCCAGAGGCACACGAGGACCAGGTGACATTCCTGTGGATGTGGCATGAACGTGGCTTCGTGAGTTTATCTCTGTTTCTTGGGAAAGCTTATTTATTTAGGGCTTTGATTTTCCTCCCGTTTCACTAGGAATGAAGTGGTTTTGCACGCAGGCGAGGCGAGAGGGAAGGGAATGATGGAAAATCTATTAGGTGCCTGGCAGTTTTCACACATCATCTCATGTAATGCTCACAAGTCCAAGTGGCATGTGTGAGAATTCTCATTTTACAGGAGGAAAAAATGGAGGCTCAGAGAGGTCTGAGTAACTTATCTCAATGTACTCAGCAAGCTGGAAGGCTGAGCTGTGCTTAGACACCATTCAGCTCTGTCAGGACGCTGGGATCCCAAGAGATGAGGCCCAGGCCCAGGCTCCTGGGTCTTCTCATGAAGCTACTGCCGACGTCCCTCTTAGCCTGTTAGCTTGCTGTCAATTGCATCTTATTACACAGTGGTTTTTCAGGAGAGACGAATGCATTGACAGACCGTGTCTTTGTTAGCTTCGGCTGCCTATTAGTTTGTGCCTTAGTTAGGTTCCTATTGTAGTGATAAAACACCATGCCAAAAGGAACCTAGGGAGGAGATGGTTTATTTAACCTTACATTTTTAGTTAACGGTCCATTGATGAGGGAAATCAACGCAAGAACTCAGGCAGGGCAGGAACCCAGAGGCAGGAACTGAAGCAGAGGCCATGAAGGAGTGGCTTGTTCCGTTTGGCTTGCTCATCCTTCTTTCTTATAATGCCCAGGACCAACAGCCCAGGGGTGGCACTGCCCGCAGTGATCTAGGCCTTCCCATATCAATCAACAATTAAGAATATGCACCAAAGGCTTGCCCACGGGCCAATCTGGAGGAAGCGTTTTTCTCAATTTAGATCCCCTCTTCCAAAATTACTCTATTTGTGTCAATTAGACACAAAAACTACCCAGCATAGTTTGCTTTCTGTTAATGCAGTGAAACACTAAAACCAACTTGGGGAAGAAAGGGTTTATTTTAGTTTGCAAGTTCAAGACCATCCTCAAGGATGGTGCCAAGGCAGGAACGCAAGGAAACACTTGAAGCAGAAGTTGAAGCAGAGACTATGGAGGAATGCTGCTTACTCGCTTGTGCCCTCTGACTTGCTTGGCAACCTTTCTTGTATAATCCACATATTCCTGTCTAGGGATGGTACAGTCAAAGAAATGCCTTATAGGTATGCCCACAGGTCAATCTCATGGAGGCAATTTCTCAACTAAGGGTTCCTCTTTTCTCAGATGCCAAACTGACAATCAAGATGAACCACCAAAGACTGCCATGCCCAAATTCTAGGCTGAGTGGCTTAAACAGCAGAATTGACTTCTCACCATTCTAGAGATAGAAGTCCAAGATGGAGATGACAGCAGAGTTGGTGGTGTCCTGTTAGGATGTCATCCTTGGCATAGGTCAGCCACCCTCTTGCTGTTCTCATACAACCTTTCCTCTACGTGTACAGACAGAGAGAAAGACAACTCTCTGGTCTCTTATCCCTAGTCCCATCATGTTGGCTCCATTCTCACAGCCTCACCAAACCTATTTACCTTCTAAAGACCCCGGTTTCAAATGACATCACATTGGGCATAGGGCTTCACCATAAGCTCTGGGGGACGTGGGGACACACCTGGATCCACCCCAGACACATTTAGTTCCTAAAGCTCTTTGATGACTTGTTGGTATTTGTGATGGTCTTATGGACCTCACCCTTCACCTTACAAAGTCTCAATGAGTCTGTAATCTATAAGCAAGTATTAGTATAGTAAAAAAAAAAATTCAATATCATACTAGCTAGTGATTTTCCTGAAACATTTCTCACACCATTTTTAAACTTTTTTTTTAAATGCTTTATGCCCATCATGACAATTTTAGATTGCATCTTTGGCTGTTATTTTTATCAACCCTCATATCAGATGATCCTGAAAAATATATACATGCCTGCCTCCTTCCTCCATCTCCTAGTCACCACTGGCTTCTGCACGTGTCACTACAATGCTCTATTCCTGTCCTCCAGCCCTCTTCTTGCCTTGTATGGCTTATTCTCCACAGGGCTGCCAGATTGATCTTTTTACATTTTTATTTATTATTTTTATGTGCATTGGTGTTTTGTCTGCATGTGTGTCTGTGAGGGTGTCAGATTCCCTGGAATTGTTGTGAGCTGCTGTGTGGGTGCTGGGAATTGAACCCAGTCCTCCGGAAGAGCAGTTAGTGCTCTTAACCACTGAGCCATCTCTCCAGCCTTCCCCAGAATGTTCTTGTAAAGGGAAAAGGAGATCACAGCATACTTTGCTCGCATGTGTGCACAGTCTGAACTTCTCATACAAGGCCCTCACTCTGGCTTCTTATAGTGTGGTAAGAAATACCAGCACCACCTGAGACCATGGTGACTGGCTCAACCAGATCCCTCAGGAAACTCCTGGTCATAGGCCAACCTTGAAGGTTGGCTATCTTACTGGCCCTCTTACTGAGGAGCTCATAAGAGATGAGTTTACAGGCCCTTCCCTAGCTCTTTGGATTCCAATTTGAATTTTAAAGAACTCCCAAAGTGATTTTCACTTGTTTTATAATTTTACTTTCTTTGTACATGGGGGTGGCACATGTCAAAGCATGTACGTGTGGAGGTCAGAGGATAATTTGTGGGGGTGAGTTCTCTTTTTCCACCATGTGGGTCCTAGAGTTCAAATTCAGGTTTCAGGTTTGGTGATAGATACCTTTACCTACTGAGCCCTTTGTCAACCTCCCCAGGTGACTTTCATTACAGAATTTGAGAAGCCCTGCTTTATAAAATCATGCTCTGTATATAGGTCTTGATACACACACACACTGCTAGACTTTTGGACTTGGGTTTCCCAAAGTCATGAATGTATGTTGTGGGAAGGTGTATTTGATGGGCTAGCCAAGATAGTTATTAATGTTGCCTTGGAAAGTTGCTTTGCTTGCTTGCACCTCAGGTATTGTCTATGTAAAATCATAACATTGGTGATGCTGCCTTACAGCTATGATGAAGACATAGCAAGTTAAGTCACTAGAAAGCACCATGTCAGCAGAAAATGTGTGTGGCATAAGGCGGTAGAGCTGCATCTTGTCCCATGAGAGCTCTGTGTGCTATTTTAGATCTGAAATGTTCCTTCAAGGCCCATGTGTTGAAGGCCTAGTCCTCAGCCCACAGGGCTTTTGAGGAATGATCAAATCTTTAGAGGAGGGTAGACATAGTGGGAGGAAGGGAGGTCATTGTGTCTGTGGGGGTATGCCTTTAAAGGGGATATTGTGACCCTTGCTACCTCCTGTCTCATTTTGCTTCCTGGCCACCACAGGTTGAATAGGTCTTCTCCATCATAGCCCCCTCTCCCAACCATAATGAATGAACTCCAGGCTAAAGTAACCAGCAGTGAGACCTGGGATCCTCCTGCATCAGGTCAGCTTTTCCCATTAGTGCTGGCCTCTCCATGCTTGTACATAGCTGTTTTACCCACTGTGCCATCTCCCCTAGCCCTCTACTTTGTGTTTTGATGGAGGATCTCTCTCTGTCCCGGAACTCTTGGATTAGGCTGGGCTGGCCGGCTAGTGAGCCCCACAGATCTACCCATGTTTGTCTCCCCAGTGCTGGGATTACAAATATGCATCTCCACATCTGGGCTATTTGATGTGGGATCTGGGAGTCATAAGTCAGGCCCTCATGCTCATTGACTGAGCTGTTTCCCCTGCCCCGATGTTCCTCAGTCCTCTGTTGTATGCGGCAAACACCTCTGGCTCCCATCACCTGCCTCCTTCCCTGCCCTCTGGGTGTATCATCTTACTTGAGACACTGTGCTTTGCTGCCTACTGGTCTCCTAGTCTCTTGGTCTCTCCCTAATCCCTAGGTCTGAAGCATGGGGCTCAGCCTTTTCTTTTTCTTTAAATACTCTATTTTTAGTCAGTTGGACACAGACAAGATGAGTTCTTTTGCAGACCGAGTTCAGAGGTGGTGGTGGTGGGGAGATCATCCTGGCCTGGCAAATCTCCCCCACGAAAAGGCTTCAGCTACTATGCGACTATGCGTGTGTGCTTTCACTAAGTGTTTATTATCAGCTTGGTGACAATCTTATGTGCCAGGTGCTAGGAGCACAGAGAAGAAAGACAGTGCTCCTGCCCTCAGGGAGCTCCTGGCTAATTGGTAGAGAGCCGCAAACATGAAAGAATGAAAGCTGGCATCCCTTTGGGTTGGGATAAATTCTCCCTCCTGCCTTTTCTTCTACCCGAGTCTAATCCTCAGGCAATAGACATAAAAGGACATTAAATAGTCCTCTAACACATTGCTTGCTCCAGACAGGTGTGTGCAGTGGTTCTTAGGGACTTCTCTGTGTGCCGAGGCTGCCTCAGAGATGCCATCCCTCCAACCCTGCCTTTTACTCCTCAGCACCTTGTGTCCAGCTTCCCTGTGGCGTGTGCTGCCTTGCAGCTCACTTTGTCTCCTGTTGTCCTTGACGAGCCAGAGTGTGGCAATTTATCACGCTCGTCCATAAACTTGAAGACTTATTAAATCAGCCCCGACCCTTCCCTTCTCCAGACAGACTGATCTCAGTGCTATATGATTGTTCTATGCTGGCATCCCATCTCTCCCCAGCCTTACCCTCCACTCGCGCTAGGGGAAGAGGACTCTTGGTGGCCCAACAGTCCTGTGGTGAGTGGACCTTGGTGTCCATTTCCTAGAGGAGTGCCTGGATCTTGTCTTTCTGCATCCAGGGTGAAAGGCATTGTTTGCCTTCTTCCTGGAGCCTAGAAGCAGGGCCTGGTTGCTGCGAGGTGGCCACAGAGCAGCCTGAATGGAATCCCAACACTTTTATTCCTTGGATCTGTGGGATTTATTTTTTCATCAATTCTGGGGAAGCAGTGAGAAAGGTGGCAGGCTTTGGGGATAATTTATATGAGTAAACACGTAAGGAGTCGGGTGAGCGCAGGCATGAGAATTAAGGCCATTTATCGAGGCTTTGATGCTCAGCTTGCCCTCTGGTCCAGCCTTCCCCATAGTCTTGATCACACCACTTTTAACCCTCTCCTGGCTCTGTTCCACACTGGGCTGCTTCTGTCTCTGCCCAGCTGCCTTCCCTTCCCTGTCTGCTACTTGCTTCTCTGCCCCTCCCGCAGACCTCATTAAAGGCTGGGAGAAGGTAGTGGATGTGGCATTGGCCTCCAGCTGAGGCCTGCTCACTGATTCTGAAGGGAAGGCACATTGGCTTACACGCTCCCTCCTCACCCTCCCTATCTCCAAAGCTGCTTCCTCCGGCCTGTCTTGCCCACTGTGTCTTCTATGGCCAGCCTAGGGCGGCCTTTCTGCACGTTCTCTCTCCCACTCTCCTTTTCTTTACTCTGTCTTCTAAAGATGAGCCGCACAGCCAAGTGGTAGCAGGCTAACATGCTTTACACTTGAGAGATGGAGTAATAACAGGTGGCAAGAGCAGAGGCTGCTGGAGCCCAGGATTCCGGTTGCCATGGAAACATGACAGACCTGTAGAGGGACACAGGAAGTGTCAGCCATGGAGGGTGGTGGGGAAACAAGCCAGAGGGGTTAGGAGAGGCACATCTTTTCCTGGAGGGCTCTGCTTATGGCTCCCCATTTTTCCCCAGGTACTATACACCCCATCCAAGCAGGCTCTGGACAAACAGCTGCAGGATGGGGGCTGGAGCTCAAGCGAGCTTAGTGGACACTGACCGTGTCCTCGTGCTTGCGCCCAGCAGGTCCTGGCAGGCAGCCTGAGCATCTGCTCAGAATGGGAAGCCATGCCTTTGTGCATATGCCAGGAAGAAGCATCAACTTCTGGCCTGCTTCCTCTTTCCCCAGGACACCTGGGATCTGGTTCTCATCTCTCCAGGAAAGAGGTGACTGATGGTGGCCTGAAGGTCCCACCAGTCACTGTGTTCATGAGTGACAGGTAGCATTGCAGCTGGGATGGCATTAACAGGAGGGAAAGAAGCCCTGTCATGGATTTGGGGCTTTGTTTTCCATAGATAGAAAATGATATTTAACCATTAGGTCCTGTAGCATATGAATAATGTCTTCTAGCATGCTTGCTCTCACTGCTCTGAGCGTGGTGGCTTAGACCCTCGGGACTTTGTTCACCTCATCTTTCAATCTGTACTTCCCACTGGCCCCTAAGAACTGGTGAAGTAGCATATGCTGGAAATGTCAGATAGACACTTGTTTCTCTTCCTTTGTTTTGCTTTGAATTATTTGAGCACCTCCCTCGCTTCCAATCTCCCCCTTGCATCTACTCATGACCTTTGCTCCCCATCTCTATTTGTTTTTTTTCCCCCTTTGGGGTTTTCTTGAATTATCTCCCCTAGGTAAATTTCAGAACTCTCTGAGCTCACCTTCTTTCCTTGGCAGCTTACCTGTAATCTCTTCTATGATCTCAGTCATGAACGTCAATCCACAGTAAACCAAATTCATCCTTGTGGACACTGCCATCAAGACATTGCCAGGGTCTTTGTCCTTCCCGCTGTCTTATTCTACAAAGTGAGACTCAATTTCCCATGTGCAGAAGTAGAAACTATTTAAATGCTACTTGCAAGGTCTGGGCAAGCCCCTTATTTATAGTTAAATCCCTTTATAGCAATCTCATGTATGGTGCCCAGAAATTGCTTGTGACTAGGTCAGGCCTTAGGCCAGTGTAGGCATAGTGTGAGCTATGACTTAATGCTCTTCACCATGAGTCTCTAGGGTTCTCCAGAGAGGCTTCACAGACTCACCCAGGATAGATGTAAGTTCAAAAGGAATCTCTGCTTTTATCAGGCCAATTGAAATAATTTCTATCATCTTGAGCTTTACAATTAAAATATTGGGTGAGTCAAATAGACTCAAAAGAGATTTATGAAATGCTTGCTGTACGCACTATGGCCAGAAAGTGTTTATTTCCAGACCTCCTAGGAGGTTGAGAAGTATGAATTTCTGGGTGTATAGGCACCTGGGGATGAAACCCATCTTCTCTTTTTATAACTGAGACCTTAATCTTTTTGCATTTTGGTTACCTCATCTTCTAAACAACTCCTACTTCACATAGGTGCTGTAGGAACCAACACAACAATGTACACCTGGCATCCAGCAGATAGATCTAGCCTCTGCATAGCTGTGTAGTCGATATCTGTTTCTCTTCCTTCTCAGCAAGCTATTGAGTCACAGGGAGGCTAAGTGGGTAGATATGACCTGGTATCACTTCTCAAGAGGTAATGAGTTCTGGTGTTAGGCTTTTTGGAGCGGTTGTGTTAGCCAGGCTTTCGTTGCTCTGGTGAATACCTCAGGGAAATAATCCAAAGGAGGGAAGATTTATTTTGGTTCAACATTTCAGAGGTTTCAATAAAAAAAGCTGTTAGGTTCTGTGTTTGTAGGGTTATGATGAGGCAAGGCCTTATGGCAGAGGGGGCATAGCGGAGCAGAGCAACCTACTTCAGATGGTCAGGAAGGTGCCAGGGCCGACTGACCCATTTTCTCCATTAATGCTCTACCTCTACAGTTCCATGACCTCCCAAAAACCTATTTGAATTTTGACATATCATTGGAGCAGATCATTGGTTAGGTTAGAACCTGTATGGTCCAGTCACTCCCTTGAAAGTTCTACCTTGGAAAACCGCTGCCTTGGAAACCCAAGTCTTTCAAACACATACTGTTTCATATCAAATGATAGTAATTGTGTGTATTAGTCTTCTAGCAATTCAGGACCTCCAGCCACCCACTCTTGCCTATTATGGGAGCTGTTTGTGAGTCCATCTGTTTGGATATAGACTGTCTCTTTGAGGAGTCACGAAATAAACCAAAAGCAATGAGAGATTGCTCGGTCATCAGGTGCCATGCTCTAGATGCAGGAGGATAATCCCACATGCATTGTATGATACCCACTTAGACCTTTGTCACCTTTTAAAGCCATTCATAGCTGAGTGTGGTGGTGCATGCCTTTAATCCCAGCACTTGGGAGGTAGAGGCAGGCAGATTTCTGAGTTTGAGGCCAGCCTGGCCTACAGAGTGAGTTCCAGGACATCCAGGGCTATATAGAGAAACCCTGTCTCGAACCCCCCCCCAAAAAAAAAGCCAAGGGGAAAGCCATTCATCCCACAATTTGTTGGTCACCATTTCCAGTCCACAAGCCAGTATTGCAGGTGGCCCAGCAGTGATTCTATCTGAAGGAATGGATCATTGTGTGTGACTATATGAGACAGGTGTGCACGTTTACCAAGATACAGAATAGTAATACAAACATAGTATGACTGGTCATTGCTGGTTAGGAGTAGGGAGGGTCCATAGGCACACTTGTGCTCTCCAGCCAATCTTGAATATCAAAAAGCATAAAGAGAACCAATGTACACGCTATTAGCCCATGTCTTGTCATTTTATTGGGATGGAAGGATGCTTTGAGCCTATTGCTGCAAGAAGAGAGACCTCAACCAAAATTAAAACATTGCTCTTACTGCCCCCTCTCCCCTCCCCTGCCTCATGGTGCTCTATTGCTGAGCTATACCCCTCCCTCACTGTCTCTTTCTAAACTGGACCGTTGCTAAAGCAACACTATATATCCCTCACCTCCTCTCATCACAGTTGTACATACCGAGGTCTACCCTCCTCACTCCTCTATATGACATTTTATCTTTCTGTATATACAGGGACACTGCCTTAACATCATGTCATCAGAACCTTCTTTAAAACCATAATCCCACACATGCCAGAAAAGTGTTCTAATAATGAGCTATATACCCAGCCCTCTTATGATTATTTTAGTTTAAATTTTGAGAGAAGATACCATGAGTTGCCCAGGCTGGCTTTTGACTCCCCTTGGCAAGCCTTGAACTTGTGATTCTTCAGTCCCCACCTCCCAAGTATTTGGGTTGACAGGCCTGTATCACCAGGTCTGACTTGGAGGTCTTGATTCAACAGAATATTTTACCTATGGTCCCTTTGGTGAATACTGTAAAGAATAGTCTGGAAGTTATTAGTCTCTGTATTTTTCCCTTTTCATCTTTATATATCATCAGGGGATACAGTGAATTTAAGGCATTTATATATTTTTTTCGGTGGTGGAAGAATGTTGAGAACGGGGAAGAAATCTGATATTACAAGAAGTCTGTGTATGTATAGGAGAAAGCCTGGGACCTGGGGACTCTTTTTGGCATAGTGTGCATGGGATTTTTTTTTTTCCTTGTATGTGGGCAGTTACTCAGACGTAATTATCACTGCACACTTTGTATCTGGTTCACTCAGTTGTGAAACTTGGCATGTCACCTTAATATTATCCACCTCTTGTTTATGTTTACTACTTAATAGAGCTCAGTGTCCCTCTTGAAGAGGAAACCTTAAGCTTCTTTGCTTAAACATACTTAGATTTTTTTTTTCTCTAGAAAGTATTGAAAATGGAGAAGAGGGCAGTTGAAGAGAAAGGCAGAGAGGGCAGAGAGCACTTGGGCAAAGTATACCTCACAGGTAGATAGATGCACAGGCCTTGGGCAAGCATCCATAAAGCCACTCTGCTAGCTGTGGTGCAAAGAGGTTATGGAAGGCAAAGCCCATCCTCAAAAGGACCACAAAGGGTGGCCCATTCCTCTGCATCCCCAAGCAGAGGATTGTCTGCCTCCTTGAAGATAGGAATTAATGGCTTAGAAACTGATTAAACAAGTCAAATATCAACTGATAAACGGATTAACCCTCTGTAATGTAATTCCACTAGCTTTTGTCTTCCGCCTTCCCCAGGTAAGTTTTCTATTCCTGGAGGCAAAGAAAAAGGCATGGAGGAAGCGAAGGCCGGAGGGAATCCTATTAAAGGGGGGGGAATCCGTTTATCACTTACTGTCTGGCTGGTATTTCTGCTCACATATCTGCTTCCTCTTCACAGATTTGTACCCTATGGGACCCTGATTAACGTTAGCCAGTGAATAATGAAAGATAGCAGCAGACACTGAGGATGCTAAGGGGGAGGAGACCTTGTTGGTTAAGGCTGACTTCACAAACAGAGAGACTTTTCTTCTCAGTAGCAATCAGGGAGTGTGAATATCACTGAGAAATGTCTGCATCAGAAAGAGGGGAATAAGAAAATGGAAGCATTCTCCCACACGAGCAATCTGTCCATCTGTCCTAGGCTTTTCAACCAGCCCCTAGTAACTGGGAATGACTTTGGTCTCAAAGGCACATGTGCTATCACAGGGCTCTCTAGTCAAGGTCACACCTGAAGACCTTTCATTGCCTTTGTTTTGATGTTCAGCAGGGGTAGGTTATGGTGTTAGCGTGTTCAGTTACTTATGAAGATCTTATGTTCATTTGCTTACCACCGCATCCGTCTCTGATGTGAGACTGAGCTAAGTGCCCAGTCAGCCTGTGTCCAGTTCCAGTTCTGGGCATTTGAGGTCCTCAGATGAACTTATCCCAGTTGTTTTCCATGCCTGATGAGTCTGTACTTCTGAGAGTTGAGCGTGAGAACAGACACTTGTGTACACTCCGAGTCTCCAGCACGCTGCCTGGAAGCCACTAGGCACAGATACTGAATAAACACATCTTTCACAAAGGCTAGGCCTGAGTGTTGGCTGTTCTCTCCCTCTGGTTCCTCTTCACAATTTCCATCTGACATGTTGGAGTCTGTACAGGATTAACTAAGGTTTACCTGACTAATAGCTAATAACTCATACCATTTCTGAGTAGTTTATTTAGAGATGGAATTGGAGGGGCAATGATGTGTCTATAAAAACATTGAACTGGGAAAGGGTTCAAAGATGAGATTCTGAAGGACTTACAGGACAAATACCATTGGACCAAAAAAGATCAATAAAGCAAAAGCAAATATTAAATCCTAGCCCAATATTGCTGATATCACCAATATCAGTAGTCTATCCAAAGGTTGTAACAAACTCCACCTTTCTAAGCTTTCTGTTCTCCCCAGAAGAGACTCTGCTACACTCCAGTAGAAGAGCAGGCAACACCTAAGTCTAAAATTGGAATTATTTCTCAATGTTTCCACAGCCCAGAAAGGACCAGACGGGACAGTCATTCCTAATAACTACTGTGACTTCTGCTTGGGGGGCTCCAACATGAACAAGAAGAGTGGGAGGCCTGAAGAGCTGGTGTCCTGTGCAGACTGTGGACGCTCTGGTGAGTGTGGCCCCTTCCTGCATTGTGTACTGTAGACCTCTTCTCCCTGGATTGCTTTGTCATCTCTCAGTGGTTGGGGACAGAGGAGATCAGAAAAGTGATATGGCAATGACTTCAGTGGGAAAGGGGTTCTCAGGTTTTTTTTTTCTTGTTTTTCTTCTTTGGGTCTTAAGGACCAAAAACCATTCTCTGGGTCCCAGGGGAAAGGAAGAGGAGAAGGTCTGGCTTTTCTATGAGATGGACATAACATTGTATGCGCACTTGTGGTCCAAAGTATGGTAGAACAGAGATGCGTGGAGAACCCTAGGCAACATGCTATCGTGTACTAGATGATGACCATGCTAAAAAAAAAAAAAAAAATGGTGTTTGTTATGTGGAAATACCTAGGACAACCCCAGAGTATGGAAACAAAAGAAACAGAGAAGCAGCCACATCCTGAGTCGTGGGGGCTCTTGTCTACCAGCACAACCCTGCCTCCACCATTGGCTGCTCATGTCATATTTCCAAGTAGGACAGTGCAGAGCTATGTTTACATCAAGGAGGGCAGGCATCCTTGGGAGCAGCCTGCAGTTGACCTTGCCTACTCTTTTCATCTTCAATCTATCCAAAGACTAAAGTATCAGAAAGAGATGTCTTATTCCTTCATTCTTAGAATGAGTTAGCGTCTTGGCTGTGGATTGGATTTCAGTTGTAGATAAATCATTATTTTTGCCCGATCATGGTCGGTTGGTACACTAACCCCCACCCCCAATCTTTTTCTACGTCGTAATTAGACCAAAGCACAAGGCAGGGAGCTTACTGCAGATACAATCTTCCCTTTTACCAGCTCCTTGCTGCAGACACTTTGGCTGGATGGTTGGGGCTAGCTTGGGAGGTCATCTCATCTTAAACCTTTTGATCCAGTGTTATTTTCAGCCCCAGTCCCAAGGGAAGGACTGAGGTGACCTCATCTTAGTTTTCTGCAGTGACTCAGTTCTGCCTGGTGTGTCCTTAAGTCTTCCCTTTAGCTCTTATGTGTTTTGAAGCTAAGACTGTTTAGGGCTCTAGCTAGCCTTGAGTGGTAAACCAATAACTGGAAATGGACTTAGTGTCGATTGCCTAAGACCCTTTACATTGAATTCTCAAGGACCTTGCCAGGGAGTTCCTTTTGTGCAATTCTGTCAATTCAGTTATGGTCCAAGCGTGATGTGTAACATTGACCTTTTACTTGGAAGATATGACCCTGTGATAGACAGCTCTGGTTTTTAGATTCTTAAAAAGAAAATTAAACAAATGAACTTGAACCCAGTACTTTTTACTTGTTGTAAGATCAGGCAATCAAACGACATCAATTTTATCAGAAGCAAGACCCCTTGGTGGAGTGATACACCAAGCAGGGCCTTGTGGGTTGCTGTAGGCCTTGGTGGGTTAAAAGGAAGTTTTAGGGTCCTCATTGTAAGCTGCTGGAATTTCCCCCTTTTCTTTCCAAAAGAAAGATGAGGTACTTTAACTGATCTACAGATATCAGGAGTAGGATGTTATTTTTTTTTTTCCTTTTTACACAAAGCCTCTCTTCTTGCGACCTTGGCTCAGCATTTCTTCCCCTGGTTCTGTCTGCTCTGCGCTTCATGTATCATTTTGCAATGCCGTAGATATTCTCACTGTAATCGCTGGGAATGAATTTGGAGGGTCATAATTCAACACCTGACTCTAGTGTTCCTGGAATAGTTAAAACAGTTTATACAGGTGGCATTAGCCCATGGGGTGGGCTGCTGAGGCAGATGGGTAAATACATGTCCAGGGCCTCCTCAAGGTCCTTCCAGAGGATTGTATGAATTGATTTCCCCTGCTCAGCTTACCCACTGCCTCTGGGTCCTGGGAGAAAATGTCTTGTCTGACCCTTGCATGGAAGGGACCATCACTATGGTATTGGGTTCCAATAGAGTATGAAAAGAATTTAACTTTTATAGGTTTTAGGACACTGTATTCATTAGGGTTTTTAAAGCTCATTGTCACCTTTCAGTGTGTCTTGAGTTCATATGGACAGGGTGAACCCTTTGGAGTAGCTAAGACATGGACACATTTAGTGGCCATGGTGTGAGATTGCAAACATTTCCTGCAGGGTTAAAGGAAGCAGGGAGTTCTGAGCTACCAGCAGACTTAGCCAACTGCTCTTTGCTTTTGGTACACGTGAACTACATACATGGCGTCAGGGGGCAATGGGAAGAGCTGTCAAAGAATGGGATTAGAAGCGGGTCCAAATAAAAATAAAATGGACGAGGGCTTAACCACTTTGAATGGGTTATCTGACAGTAATACCTTGGTAAAGCTGACTGTCAAAGTGACGGACGAACATTGTTCAAACAAACACCAACTGAAACTACAAAGAAATGCCAGCAAGGCTTTAAAAGCGCCAAGTGAAAGCACTGTGTGGGGCAGGGCTGAGTGAGTGTGTGCCTTTGTACAAGCAAACCTAAGGAGGGATTGTGCGTGTATTTGGACACATGTATCATGGTCGGGATGAGGCCTTTTCTGGGAAGTGGAATCTTCCTGGAAATGTCTGCTTTGTCCTAAATCCCTGTCATCAGGTGATGTACCCGGTTAGTCCCCTTTGGTCTAACACTGGCTTATTATCTTGCTGTTAGGAATAACACTGTAATGACATAATGAGAATATTAATGATGCTGTCTGTTGCTTAACCCATGTGCTGATATATTCATCATACATGTCAGCTCATTTGGGAGGAGAAGGCAGGAAGGAGAAGGAGGCAGCGGCCGCAGCACGTACCACGGAGGACTTATTCGGTTCCACGTCAGAAAGTGACACCTCAACTTTCTACGGCTTTGATGAGGACGATTTGGAAGAGCCTCGCTCCTGTCGAGGACGCCGCAGTGGCCGGGGTTCACCCACAGCAGATAAAAAGGGCAGCTGCTGAGCACATGGGACAGACTGTGTGGCCAATTAGCCACCCCTCCCCCTGACTCTGGTCATTGTTCTAGTTCTGATATATATTTTTAAATGAAAGACAACTTGGGCATTTCCCTTAATCCTTGCCTTTTCCTTCTGCCTCCCACGTGTCCCTCCCTCTCCTAGCTTCCTTCTATTTTGGGTACAACAGAAGCACACACTACTGAGAACCAGGGAAGAGCAGGATGAGAGTCCTCTGGGGAGCCATGGCATCATGGCGGGCTCTTATGGACTCTTATCCCTAGAAGTAGGAGAAATTAAGAGGATTTTCTGTCACTGGGGGAGGGCATCTTTTTGATGTGAGCAGAGTTGATTTCCTGTTTTCAAGAGAAGAGGAACATGAGGTTTGAAAACAAATAACATTAACAATATTTATTTATAAATAACTATTATTAGATGCAGATGAGGAGAGAGAGAGAGAGAGAGAGAGAGAGAGAGAGAGGAGAGAGAGAGAGAGAATGGCCACTGGGTATGTGTGTGTGGAGAACTTCTTCAATGGGAGTTGGTGACTCCACAGAGCAGACTCCTCCCCATGTCTCCTCCACAACCTTTCCATCTTCCTGCTTGTGTGAAATGGCAACCATCCCAGAGAAGCCTGGGGCCAGTTACAGCTGGCCTCCTTCCAGCGCTGGCCCAGAGCAGCAGTGGCCGCTTCCCTCGGCCCCTTTTCTCTTCCCTTGTTGCTGGGTTTCCCTCACTTTCCTCCTGGCAAAGATCAGCTTCTGAAACACAGAACGGAATGTCAGCAAATCACAGACAGGCTCAGCTCTGACAGAGCAACCGAGGCCGGCGCTCCTGGAAGGAAGAGTGATACTACACACTGTATCTCCCCTCCCTCTGCCCCGGTGTAAGAACATGTAGCCGCCCATTGGACGAGAACGTCTTCCAGATTTCTTCTACTTGTTATAGTGCCTGCCAGGCACTTTGTTTTATCTTTCCAATAGCATTTCCTGAAATAAACCAAAGCAACACTTGGTCCGAGGCCTCAGGGATAGAGAAGACTGTCCTCTTCACTGACAGTCCCTGAGAACAGGACAGCTGCGAGACCCTGCAGAAACAGGTATGTCCTGGCTGAACTGTCTCACAACGAGTGCAAAACCATCATAATTTTTTTCCTCCTTTTTTTTTCTTTTTTTATTTCTTTCCTTTGGTTTGTCTAAGCTTGCTCTTTTGTGTTTCTGGGTTCCCCCTTTGTGGTGCTGGGGTGGTGAATGAGAATCTGCCCTGTTGTGCATGCTGGGCCTAGGTGCTGGGCTGATGATGGCTTGGGGGGGCGAGGGAAGGGGCTCTATATAGAATGGCAAGCTTTTTGACTTCTGGCTTCTGGCTTTTGGCTTTAACTGCAAGAGAGAGTGGCTGGGGAAATGCTTGGCTGCCTTTTCCCGTGGTTAACTGTGGAAGTGAAGTCTGTTGGCCTGGGTAGGAATAAAAGAGGCAGAGACCATGTACTGCATGCCTAGGGTGGTCTTTTGGGCTCTGAGGACCTGTTTTACAGCCAAGGGACCTAGTCTAAATCAAAGATCTCTGGGCTGGCAAGATGGCTTATTGGGCAAGGGTGCTTGCAGCTAAGCTTAATATCCTGAATTTGACCTGTGGTATCCCTAAGGTGGAAGGAAAGAACTGACTCTTGTAAGTTGTCTTCTGATTTCCATGTGTACACCCTGGTGTGTGTGTACACATACAGACACATGGGAGTATTCATGAGCACAGGCACACATACACCCACCAAACAAACAATAACCACATGAAAGACCTCTGACCAACATTCACCTGGACTGTTGAAGATTCTGAATTCTCACAAAGTATGGCCAGGGCAGTGTGCTTCCATTAGCACACATTCCAAGGTCCTTCTGGTCGCCTAGTCATCTGATTGCTTGTAAGTATCAGAGGAGATTGGTTCCTACAGTCCACATTTTGTTGGTCTCCCTGAATTACATCACTCATAAACTAACAAGCTAACTCAGCAAAAGGAAAGGCATACAGACACACCTAAAAATGGAAGCTTTTGAGTGTTCCTAGTAGCCCAAGACAAAGGACCATCTTCCTCTTCTGTTTCATAAGAAGCAGGATAAGCTGATTCGAATGTTTGCTCTCAGTTTTGTGAGGTTGAACATGACACTGCCACCCACTTTGGGGAAGTTCTGCTGAATCTACATATGTTCTTCTTCCTAAGGAATGGTGCATAGGCCTCCCATGTGGTACTGTTCCCGCATGCGCACATGCAGCAACTCAGTAGGGTTCTGTCCTTCTGCTACTTTCAGCTCTGTACTTCCTTCCTTTGATTCAGATATTGGGTTCATAGAGTTATGACTCTCACTGATGAAATGTCATCTTCCAGGTCAATAAAAAGGATATTCAGTCTACACAACCATTTGAAGTCTTGTCTAGTTGTTCATGATCCTGGAATTATCAGTGATAATTTGACTTTGAACTTGGGATGTTTTAAAACCCATGTGATTAGAACAAATTAAACACACACACACACTTTAGGAGTCTAACTTGTGCTTCTAATAAAGAACCAATAGTTTACTAACAAGGCTAACTCCCAGGACATTATCTGATTGTCTGATTTACATCACTAGTTTAGTTTGCCTTTCAGTTTCTCTTGTTAGGCATAGCAGCTGCCATCCTCCATCCACCCAGCAAAAGTGATGCCGTGCTGCTGCCTCACATTGTTTGAGCATCACAACTCATTTCCTTACTGCACCAGCATCTATAAACAGACTCAGAATTCATATTCTTTAAGGAAAACTCAAGGAACTGGATGGAACATGGAAGATGACCAGATTCCCACCTTTCAGTCAAGGAAAAGTCAACTTGGAGAGGTTCGCTCACTTGAGTGAGTGGAACAGAAGTCGGTTTCGGGGTGGGGGCATGTCTTAAAGCAGAGGGATAGTGCTTCGGAGAGAACGCAATAGGAGGGGGCAGCTAGCTGTCCTGGAAGACTTGATGGTGTTGAAATTAGGTCTTTATGCCCCTGCTCCAGAGAACAGAATCAACGTGTGTACTAGGCTCTGTTTTGAGTGCTTTCCTTAGAGTAGTTCATTTGACTTCTATCCCGAGATAAATGCTTGCATGACCCCAGGTTATGGGTGAAGAGGCAGAGGCCTAGAAATGCGGTTGAATGCACCTAAGTACCACACATAGTAAGGAACCAGGTCTCGACACCCAGCAACCTGATTCTCGAACCCACTGCTGGCCCTCTGTTCTCTCTCTCAAATCGGCCATTGTTAAGAAACATGTATTATACGGTGTAGACTTCATCAGTTCCTGATGTACTAAAGGATACCTGTAACGAATGTGTCTTTAAAAGCCAGCCTCTTCAAAAGCAATTTCAGCCACCTAAAAGCAAGTGACTAGATTTCATTGAAGAGAATTCTAATTCTGATCAAGGTTGTAGAGAATATTGCAGGTAACTATTCTACCTAAACTGTAATTTTTAGACAGAGTCTGGGTACCTCACAGGGACAGGAAGCCTTTCCTTGTGACCTCATGGACCATAGGAGTGGTATGAGCTACTAGAAGGTTTGGGTTTAGAATCACTATGAACATTTTGGAATAAAAAGGAACTCGCAATCACCTATGGAAGGACATGCCCAGAATGCTTCAGAAATGTCACCTTGTTTTTCTCAGTACCAGCCCCAGCGTGGGAGAAGCAAAGGTACAGAACTCTGTGCCAGTTCAAATCCTCTGGGGGAAAATCAAGGCTGTAAAGGTAACTGGTATAATAGGTTGGCTATCTGATGCTTGTAGCAACCCTAATCTAAGGTGTCATTTTCTGTCCCGAAGACTGAGGGGATCAGAGAGTAAGCTCACCACAGCACCGGGAATGAGGAATATGCATTTAATTTCTAAAGGTACTTTAAAGTCAGCAATCCAATTTACTGCTGGCATTTTAGAGAGGGGGATTTAATAAAAAACAGGACCGTCACATCAATAGCATCCGTTTGTCTTCCTGCTTGCTTTGTGTGTCTCTGTGCACCTAATGGGTTGGCACTTGATATTGCCTCTATACAGCACTTGAGGGAACAAGAGATCATCGTGTGGGGAGAGAACTAAAGGCTGTTTGGAGGTTCTTACTTCATGGTGGAATAAAATTAATTAATTTTTATTCCAATATGCCTCCTGTTATGGCTGATGAATATGATCTTGGACATGTACTTAAACTTTGAGCAGACTCATGCATCGGGAATTTTTCCATGGGGGATTTTGCT
Source organism: Mus musculus (assembly GCF_000001635.26). Taxonomy (NCBI): domain Eukaryota; kingdom Metazoa; phylum Chordata; class Mammalia; order Rodentia; family Muridae; genus Mus; species Mus musculus. The sequence continues at coordinate 83,265,178 of NC_000078.6, read as the reverse complement.
TGGTCTTCAGGAGTGAGGTTGCTTATGTTGTGGGTTTCCGTGTGAGTTTCTTGTTGTGAGCACTGTTTTAGTTTCTCTGTGCCCCAGATGTGGAAGTTTCTTTTTATTTTGATACAGGACCAACATTTACTGATTTCTAACTCTGGAAAAATCCTCGTAAGTTGAGTCACATGTCAAGCATCTCCTCTTTACTGGTGAGGAAACTTGGTTCTATCAGCTTAGATAATTAGTCTACAATTCCAAGGTCAATAAGTTCTGGTTGGCTGGATCTACTTATTTTTAATTTTCTTAAACTCAGTCTATAGTGGCTTACTTGCAGGTCGTGTGTTTGAAGATATCATGAATGGAATTAGTAAAGGACTTCCTATCTTCATTGGAGTTGAGGAGAGTAGTCAGTTTAAAACAAAACCAGCCTATTTAGGCTAGTGGTTCTCAGCCTATGGGTTGTGACCCCTTTAGGAGTCATATAAAATATGCTGCATATCAGATATTTGCCTTATGATTCATAGCAGTAGCAAAGTGACAGTTATGAAGTTGCAGTGAAATAATTTCATGGTGGTGGTGGGGGAATCACCAGAACAATGAGGAATTGTGTTAAAGGGTCTCAGCAGTAGGAAGGTTAAGAACTACTGCACTAGACAATAGAATTGTGTTGAGAAGCAACAGCGCCCAAGTTCCCATGGACTTCTGAAAGAACAAAGACTGAGTTTCCTGTGTGGTTAGAATTTGGATGGTGCGGTGGAGTGGTGAGGTATCATGGAATGAGACTCCATTTTCATCTCGTGCCTGAGAGAGCCTGTGAGATCACAACACTGAATTACACGACACTGGTGTGATTAATAAAAATGATTTCTGACCATTTATTAAAAAACAATAAAGGAAAAACCATTATGCTTGATTGATTTCCAAAATAACTAAATTGATGGAAGCTCTCCTTTGGAGATGATTTATCAGCTGTGGGGGCTGGGGGCATGGCTCAGAGGTCTTAAGTTCCCAAAATTGATCCAAACAAAACACAAAACAAAACAAAACACACGACACCAGGAAGACTTGTAATCCTGGTCCTGGGGTAGGAGTGGTAACAGCAAGAGATCCTTAAGGTTAATTGACTATGTGTCCTAGTGTAGTAAGTGGCAGGTTAGTCTCAAAGAAAAGAGTGGTCCTTGTCTTAGGAATGACTCCTGAGGTGGTTCTGTGACTTGTCCATGCACATGCAAACGTGCAGGTATTCCCCACTCCTACATCCACACAAAAGAAGTCATTAGCTAGAAAACAAGCAAAAACAAGTACATTCAAAACTTCTGTAGGTTCAAAAGTATCTCAATACTGGCATTCAAGCAATGGCTAAACTTAAAAATAAACAAAACTCTTAATAATTTCACACATCAAAAATTAAATATGAAAGTCCTATATACCCTTTACCCAGATACTCCAAATAACCATAGTATACCAACCACAACCAGGAATTCATTTTGGCACAATATTACAAGCTTCGGACCTGATTATCTTGGTGATGGCTTTTTTCTGATCCAGAATCACACGTCCAGTTGTCCTGTTAGTCTAACATTCTTTAACCGGGAATTCATGAGTTCTAGTGTCTGCCTTGGGTTTTCAATTTCTTGATGCTTTTGTAGAGTGTTGGCTGGTCATTTTATAGCTATTCACTTTAGGTTTTTGTGCTATTTTCTAATGATGTAAACGGGGCTGTGCATTTTCAGTAAGGATGTTATAAAAAAGGAGGTTGTGTCCTTCTCAGTGCATTGTCATCAAGGAGGCCCATGATTGACTTAGCTCTTTGCTGGTGAGAAAGATATTGGACCTGTCAGCTGAGGGTTCTAGCTAGTAAGTTCATAGATCTTGGATGATAATGCTTGTATTCGGCTCTGCCTCTCTTCATTTGGTGACTAGGAACTGACATGTAGTGTAGTATGTTCTGAATCCTTAGCTCTGTAAAGCTAAGATGAGGTTAAACCGGCAGTAATGGATTTATTGGCCAATGGAATTACTTGCAATCTAGCTGGGGAGACTAAGACCAGATAGTCACCAATGCTCAATATGTAAGGGATGTCATAGAGCAGTATGTGATATCTTACTGTGGCTCACAGTAGTCAGGGAGATTGTCTTAGAGGGAATCGTCCAGATTGGCATGCTCCAGATAGACTGCTGTTCTTTAAGCTGCAGGTTTGCTGTCAGAGAGAATAGAGGTGGAGATGAATCAAAAGCAAAGGTGGAATCACAACTCGATCTGTGCAAAAGAGCAAAAATAACATGATAGAATGTCTAAATGTTGTGCTGTAATGTTCTTCTTACCCGTAGTCTTTCTCCTCCAATGATGGTGTGTTCCTGAGGGCAAAAGTGACATCATTCCTGTCTGCTGATAGTACTCAATACCACTGTAATATCATTATTGATTGATAAAGTGAGAAGTTATCACTGCATCTGAGCTAATTAGTAGAAATATTCTAAAATCTTGTTCTGTACACATTAAGTTCTGATGGAGCAGTGGAGAAGCTGTCATTGGAAGCAAGATCCATTGGTCCAAGCAGAGAGAGAGAGAGAGAGAGAGAGAGAGAGAGAGAGAGAAGATGACGGCTGAAGGGCAGTGAAGTGGTAGAGAGGGATAAAGGAGAAAAAATGAGGATGTGGAAGATGAAGGTGGTGGAGAGCTGTTAGTATGGGGAAAGATGAGAAGCCAAGTTTCAATGGAAGAGCTCAGTAGGAGACCAAGAATAGCAAGGCATTTTCTATGATCTGTAGTTGACTTAGGCAAAGTAAATGGGAGAAAAACGAAGGTCAAAAGTACTAACTCAAAAACTAACTAGCGACTTTCTAGGTGGGTTAAATGAATCAAAAGTGTGTGTGTGTGTGTGTGTGTGTGTGTATGAACATTTGACAAAGTGGTAGGAACCATGTGTCCACAGAGGTCAGGAATATTGGAGGAGGAACAAAAAGACTCTTTCAGGGGATAAAATCATGGCCAAAATCCAAAGAGCAAACAAATGGCAGGTAACCTGGGGAAAGCCAGAAGAAAGGTTACCCTGGCATATAGTTCAATGGAAAGGGTCAGAGTCATGTGGCACTAGCTGGGTGGAACAACAGGAAAGAGTAGCTAGTCAGGGAACAAGTTAGCAGCTCAGAGAAACGAGGCTGTGTTGAGTGGGATCAAGTGGATTGGAGGAGCAGGAGCAGACGCTAAGGGAAGATTTGATGGGCCTGGGGATGTGGACTCTTTTCAGTCTTCCTTTGGAAACAAAAATGAATGTACAGTGTCACTTTTGGAAATGTGTTTCCTCATGGCTTACACACTGGGCCGGCCAGGGAGTGATGTCTTTGGTTGACCAGAAGGAGCATCATGGTAGATGGTTTGAACTTGGAGGTGGTAGTTTAAACTTTATTCTTTCTGCCTTGGTTATTTTCCATTTCGGCTCCTTCTGCCTTTCTCCTTCCCTCCATTCAGAGCTCAGAGCCATGTGGGCCCTCTCTATTGGGGTTCCGTCTTTGTTCTCATAAACTGCTTCTAAGAGGAAGTACAAGCACTTGCTGTCATTGCCTGCTCCTCATACTGACTCTCTCATACTAAACAGCAAAAAGAACTTTGTAGTCTCCATTTCATCTGGAAGCAAAACCTATTCCTGGTTGGCATTTCTCCTGCCTGTTCTGAAATGCCACCAGTATCTAGAGCTGACACATGGCATCACTGGGCTAGTAGGGGACTGGAGTGCACTCTGTGGTTTGGTTTCTCCTGGTAATTCTGACACTTTTTATCATTTGGCCAGGGTTGGAGGTGAAGATGTGTGTGTGTATAAAATCATGTTCTTTTGGTCATGGGCCAGATGGGCCAGGAGCTGGGGTTATCTGTGGCTGTTCATATACCTCTGAATTACTCATTTCCACATAGGTGATTGGAAGACATGATTTCAAAAGGGTCTTCTGGAATGTTTTAACTTTGAAAAGATTTGGTTTGTTAGGTTCCCAAGTCGAAATCTTTGGGTCTTTCTTTGTGAACACCCAGCTTTATCTTCTGTATTCTCTGTCTCCTGGGCCATTCAGTGGTTACCCTGCCCTGTTGCCAGCTGATTTCACGTTGCTGATGTCTGAGGCACCAGAGAGCCAAGCCTAGTTTTCATTGCCCAATGCTGTGGCTTCCTTAGCTCCGTCATTAATTAGTGGTTTTCTTTTGTTTTCAATTCATTCCATTTTCACCCCCCACCCTCATCCTTAATTGTGATTTTTCTTTCTTAGGTAGCTGTTCTGTGCTGTTGTTTTTTTATCTCTCATTGCCTTTCCCTCTACAGTCCACTCTGTGAGCCAGGAACTGCTCATCCTTCAAGCAAGCCATTCCTGAAGAAGGTGAAGAGAATCCAGATGATGTGTCTCTCCTCCTCCTCTTCCTCCTCCTCTCTTGCCCAGCCCTTACTGAATGTGGATCTCGACTACTGCTGGAGTCAGCAGGGATTGGATGGAAAAGCCCCAAGCGTCTCTCAGCTCAGCTCAGTTCAGCTCAGCCAAGTTTTGGAAATGGCTCAAGTTTGTGCAATAAGAAGATTTTAATTTTCTATTTTTTCTCTTTTAAACTTCTTGATTGCCTTTGCTTGGAATGCCTGTGAGAAAGTACCCAGCTCAGGCTGAAATTTGCTTTGCAATACAAATAACAACACAAACTGACAAAGACAAAAAAAAAAAAAAGCAAACTATTTTATTTATTTCAATATTTAAAAGAAAAAAGTGCTGCCATTGCACAGTCTTTTGGTTTAAAATGCCGTCAACTTCAAAGGTTAAAAAAAAAAAGCCATTCTGTGAAGACCTGAACAAGAGTGCTACTGTAAAATAAAGTCGTCATGGTGACGCTAAGGAGAAATACCCCACATTTTTAATAAGAAAATAAAGATCAACTCTGCTCTCCCAGGCTTTTGAGAAAGCCATTCGTGTATGTGCTTTAGGTTTTTTGTTTGTTTGTTTGTTTGTTTTAATTTCTGTGAGTTGGATGTGGTAAGTGAGGAGTGGCCAGTTCTTCCAAAGTCCGCTGAAAAGTATTGTTGACATTAAGTAATTATGTGTTAGGATCTGATTGGAATAAACTAGCCCCAAACCAGCAGTGTGTCCCCTCCCAACTGCCCCTCACCTCAGATGAAGCCCATTGATCTAAATGTAAAACTACAGCCTGTCTATCTTGTCTTATGAGGCCTGATTCAGGTAGAAATTCTAGCCACTGATTGAATGAATTACTGCAAAGCTCAACAGCTCCAAACATAAATGATTTTGTGTAGAATAAATGAACAAATAAACAAACTACTACAACCAAACAGCCAGGAGTAAGCAGTGGCCAAGGGGACATGGCTCAGTTAGCTGACAGCTGCTCAGGTTGGCCAAGAGAGCGCTACTGAGCAGGTTTCAGAGGTCTGAGAGTCTAGACTTGCTCAAGAGACTAAGGAGTTCATTGGAAGATAAGAAACTTGAGACTCATTTGTAGGGAGAAATAGGAAGGCGAGCATTCTCTGTGTGTCCTTTATGGCTGTTATGGCGGATGAAGTGGGATTCGGCATTGTATGTTTGACCTAGCCCAGGAGGACAGCCAACTGTCTGGGCTTCTGGGTTCTACCTCTTGGCTTCCACTTAGCTTGTCTATTACATGTGCAGAGCAGAGTCATGGATGGCCATAGATATGACTTAAGGCTGCAAAGTCTCGTCAGCAAAAGTCCTTGAGCCACAGTATTATTGAAATGTCCCAGCCTGAGAATAAATTTCATCTACCATTGAAAGGGAAGGGTAGACAGGCAGACTTTCCATTAGACCCTTCAGGTTTCCCACTCAAGAGAAGGGGGATGTCACCAAGAGTGTCTTCTTATCATTTCCTGATAGAAAATGTTCCATGTCAAAAATGTTAATTATAATAATAATCTGTTCTCCAATCCACACTCACAAGTTATGACTGTGATAAAGCTTTGCAATGATGTAGGGTTCGTGTGACGTTTGTGTAAGTTTCTGTTAAATAAAAGACTGTTTCCAATAGTCTTATAACATCTGTAAGATTTGCTTATCAACCTCGTCCTGCAGAAGTGACTTACAACATGGTGTGGAAAGAACTGCAAGGACTCAGCTCCCTTGCCTGCCCAAGATTTGTTTTATTTAGAGATGCATTCTGGGACAGCAGTTGCCACTGGCTCGAATGCCAGGTAGGGGCATCAGAAGCGAGCGATGCCTGGTGTTGATGCTACCATCTGCTCTCAGTTCAGAGTCGCGGTCACCCATCCCTCCATCACCAGCACCATTTACCATTCCTTTCATGGTCAAAGCAGAAGTATCGAAATCCTGGTTATGGGTAAAAGCAGAGCATACCTGTTCAATGTTGCTATTGTACGGCTGCTAAGAAGTTTTGCACAAATATGAGAGGTTGAGCCTATGCTTGGAAGAAAATTTGAGGTTGCCATTTTTTTATTGCCCGAAAGCTACTGTTAGGTTAGGCTCCCCAGGCTGGCAGCTGTGCAAGCTCTAAGGTGGACCCCTTGGGGTAGAGTTTTCCTAAAAGTTCAAATGGATGCTATCTGAAGGGTCATTTAGGTTAGCCTGTCAAGTCAGGTGTTTCCGTTTGAGCTTTGGACCTGTCCCCAGGGGGGCCAGGTGGAGCTGGAGTGTGACATTTCAGAGCTGTCGCCATTGCGTTTTGCCTTCTCTTAGAATGAAGGATACATGCAACTTCCATTTTGAACTTATGTTTTCTAGGTACTATAAAAGAGGTTGATTCCCACTCCTAATATTTCATGGTCCTTTATATCCCTATCTCCCCTTTTGGATTTTGGACTTTATTTTTGTATGTGTGTGTACATGCATGTATTCATGTGTGCATGTATGTGCATGTGTGTGTGGACTAGACGTTGGGGTTGATGCTGTATGTTTTCCTTTATCATCTCCACCTGAGTTTTTGAGACTCGATCTCTTGCTGTGCTGTGCCCAGATCTTGACAACTGTGAGTGCTAGGGATCCGATTGTCTTTGTCCCTCTCCCCACTAGCACTAGGATTATAGATGTGTTGCTGACGCTCCTGCCTGGCTTTTCAAGTGCATGCTGGGATCTGAACTCAGGTTCTTATGCTTGCATGGCAAAACACTACCCAACTGAGCCATCTTCCTGGCCCCTCCCCCCATACATTGTGATCAAAAGGTAAAGCTTACTACTTTAGCCACTAAGTGTATAGTTCTATGGCAAAAGTACATTCATGTCATTGAGGGACCATCTCCACCCCATCTCTAGACCTATTTCATCTCCAACTGAAACACTCCCTTTGAACATCAACTTTTTCTCCTCCCCAGCCCCCTGGATACAGGGATGACAAGACTGTGTGGTGCCATCATTTTGTTCTGTTACCCTGTGAATCTGACTACCTCATATATCTCAAATAAACGGACTCATGCAATATTTGTCCTTTGGTCAAATATTTGTCCTTTGACTTATTTCATTTTACAATACTCCCAAGAATAGTCTGTGCTAGGGTGTGTGATGACATTTCCCTCTTTTGGGGGGTGAGTGTGAATGTATGTATAAAGCACATGATGTTTATACGATCATCTGTCTATCAATACTTGGAGTATAAAGCAGATATCACACATTTGTTATATACTTCCATTATCTAGAGAATGTAGGACATTAGAACCAAGTTGTAGGTCACTGAAGAGATTAAATATCTTTTCTAAAGAGAAGTGGTTACAAGGGAAGTATTCCCTCTAGTTTGCATTCTAGAAAAGGATACCTTTCTCTATGGGTATCTTCATAACTAAGGTTTTGCTGTCATGGTAATGCTTACTGGGATAAAGGGTTGCCATAGAGTTTTAGTATTGGTATAAATGACCAGGGCTAAAAGAGACTCAGGATATTCAGGTGCCAGCAATGGCAGGTCATGAAGGGAGTGGCTGTCATTTTTCAAGCATCTAGTAATGAGTTGTTGGCCAGAAATGCAGATGCTTTGTGTCCGTAGATGATCGCAGACAAGAGGGAGGAGAAAGGTGTATACGAAAGCTTGAGGATGAGAAACAGAAGAAGGGATCACTTTCTTCTTCCACTTGAAAAACCTATTAGTTGCTATAAAGAATTAGTGCTTGGGGTGAAGTCCAAGCACACCATTTACTATAATGGGTTAGACTGAGAGCTGAAGTTCAGATGGCTGCAGAGCAGGTATCTTCAGTAAGACAAACAGGCAAGGTGTGAGGAAAATAATAGTGCCAGGGAGAAGGGGACCAAGTCTCAGTGCCTAGCCTCAGGTCACAGAGACAAGAGTGTGTAGTGCCAGAGAACATCTCAGTCTACTTAGCTCAAAGGATGCTGGATGAAGAAATGTTCAGGATTTTCACGTTTTCTAGCTGTGCATGTATGTGTGGTGGGGGTGAGAACACATACATGTGTTTGTGCGAGTGTTATGCATGTATGTGTGCATGTGTGTATGAGTATTTGTATGTGTATATGGGGGTATGCATGTTTGTGTGTCTGTGGTATATGTGTAGGGGGGAGATGGTGGTATGTATGAGTGTGTGTGTGTGTATATATATATATGTGTGTGTGTGTGTGTGTGTGTGTGTGTGTGTGTGTAGGACAGAGGTTAATGTTTGGTGTTTTCCTTAATAGCGTCTTCATTTTATGTTTTGAAACAAGATTTCTCACTGAATCTGGAGCTCACTGGCTACCCAGAAAGCCCTGGGGATCCTCCAGCGCTGGGATAACAGGTGTGTGCCATGATGTCCAGCTTTTCGATATTCATGTTTGCACAGCAAGCTCTTTGCCAACTGAGTCACCTGCTGAGCCATCTTCTGGCTTTTTAAGAGAAGTAAAACATAAACATTTTGGTGAAATCTCTCCATTTAAAACATTTGATAGTAGAAGAAAACCAAAGACTGAAGGTCTACTTGGTGTGGACTAAACCAAGTGTAGGACATACTTGGAACGCATCTTGATGGTTTTGGACTTAGAGATCTGGGTAAGGTTGAGGTAGGAAGCCTTGTCCCAAATCCTTGAGAACAGCAGATCCTCATGTTGACTCAGGATGTAGTGGTGTCTCCTGGCTTAGAGGGGTTATATAGTAGAAAAGGGCACTTAGGTGCTCTCTGGGTAGAGTTATGCCATCCATCATTCAGCAATCAGAGATTTGGGGTATGTTTCTAGCAGAAAACACTTCATCATCTTATCCCTTTTCTCTGCATGTCCATGAAAGATCCTCTCTGTAAAACTCTGGGTAAGGTTGTGCAGTTTACAGATGTTTTCATTTTGCATTATTATTGCTGGCCAGCTAGGCACCCATCATGCCACATACCTTCTAAGAACTCCATGTGACCAGAACTTAATTTGAGTTTTAGCCCCAAACCAGCAAATTCAAATTCAGAACTTTGAGTAAAATCTCACCCCCATCTTGTATATGCAGTATGTGTGTGTGTGTGTGTGTCTCTGTGTGTAGCTAGATCTATAGATACAGATTCTTTCAGAATCTTTGTTATTTAAATTCTTTGTCTCTTAACTACTTTAGATCTTATGTGCATCTATTATAGAGGGTGCTTGTAAGAGAGTTGGATGGACTCTTGAATTTGCCAACACTGCTTACTCGGATCAGCGATGTCTCATTTGATCTTGCTGGGGAAGAGATGATTCTGAACAAGCACTTCATTTCCTGTTGATAATGGACACTCACAAGCTCTTTCTGTAAAGGCCTGGATTATAAATAACTCAGATTTTGTAGGTCAGTCATTTATTGGAGCTACCCTACTCTGGGATTGTACAAATGTGTACGTGAATGGGCGTGGCTGTGATTAAAAAAAAAACCTCTACAAAAATGGGCAGCTTGTCCATGGGGCGAGGTTTTGATGGCCCATGATTCAGAGAATAGCATTAATTTAATTGGGGGTGGTGATGCTAACAGTTGGCTCTTCTTTTAAGCCTTAGGACCAAGAGAAAAGTTTCATGTCGCCAGCAGAAGGGTAGAGGGCCATTTAACCACTCATAGTGGAACCATTAAAGGCCTCACTATGAAAGGCTTTCAGAGGCAAAAAGTCCCACCACTGGTTCTCCAAAAACTCCCAGTGACCCAAACCACACTGAGTGTGTTTACTGAAGAGTCTAGGAATAAATAACCAAATCCTACCTGACAGTCACTCCCGGAGGACACACTGATGAATCCCCTCATTCCTAGCAGCTCCTGTTGTTTTTAAGAATGAAAAACGACAAGTAGCTCCTGTGTCGACATGAACATGGATATTTGGGTTTTGTCTGTAGAAGATAAATGATAAGGGACATTCGGTGCAAAAGATGTGGCGTTCTTCCCGGTGTGGTTTGATGACTTGGTTATGGCTGTTACCTATGAGATGGTGAAGTTACTAAGGTACATTTCTCCCCGAGAGCTCAGAGTCTTGTGGTTTTACTCCGGATCATAACACATTCCACAACATTTTGTTTCATTTCTTCATAAGAAAAGCTTTCCCCATACTTGTTAGTGGAGAAGATTTCTAACATGAGACTCCCTACTGAACGGAAAATTGTCTTAATAGTTGAACATGGTATGGATGATCCTGAAAGAGGAGGCTGGGAGCCAGGGACGCCAGGAGGCAGCTGTCATGCCAAAAATTACTGAAGAGATTTTTTTTTTTTTTTTTTTTTTTTGCCATGGTTAGGAGATGCTCAATTCAATGTCTTAAGCGAATTGGCTACCCTTTCAGATCCCAGGGTTCCTTTTGGTGAGGCTTATTGTTAGGTTTTGAGAGTTTCCTGAAAGAAGGAAGTGGTTGGAACTGGTGTGTTTTTGTGTCTGCTCTTGTTTCAAGCTTCATCCCGTGTTCGCATCACCTGGAAGTCAGTTTTCAGGCTAGACTAGAGGGATGGAGATTATTTAAAGTCAGTAAATCCAGTGTTTTCTATTTTGCATAGTCATGGTGTGAGGAGCACATATCTCTTGGTTAGGTGAGCTTCACTACATAAAGTAGGAAATAATTTTTGAGAGTCATTGACAGTGGTTAGCCATGGTTTATTACTGACCCAATCCATTCAGTTATGTTGGCTGTGTTGTTATTATTTTATGTTCTAATGGTTGAGAGAAAAGACAGGCTCTTACTGAATATTCCAGGCTTTAATTTATTGATCTTCCCGAAACTGCCTCCTGAGTGCTGTATGTTACTTTTTTTTTTGTAATGTTGGGGATTGAACTTAAACTCACAGGTGGTGTTAGGCAAGAGTTCTACCACTGAACACGATACCCTCTCCCAAGTGCTGGAGTTAGAAGAGTGTACCACTATGCTGGACTTGCCTGTTATTATTAGCCATCATCTGCCAAGGCTAGTTATACATGGGATAGACCTAGATGGTCTTACTAGAACCCTATCCAGTGGCTACTGTGTTATCTGAGTGAGTGATTGAAGGCTAAATTGGGAATGATGTGCAAGTCCTGAGAAGTAATTCTTAGGCTATGTTAGTATTGGTATCAGCAGTGATAAGACCATGTTCAAATGAAATAAAAAAGACTAAAAAAAAATCTAAAATTTTGGGAAAGATTAACAACAGTATATCATAAGAGCAAGCAAGCCCTTTAAAGAAATGTTTAGCACTAGAGATTGTCTAACTTGGAAAGGAGCATGAGTGGTCACTTAATAACTTCAGTGTGTCACTGAGAAAAAGATACTGACCACTTACTGTGAGGACAGGAGACGTGCCTTGGGGGATTGAAAGCAAATAGACAAACTCTTTGACACTGAGAACTAACTTTCGTCATTGGAGGCTAAGGTGGGCTCACCAGTAGTCAAGAAGCCAAGGTCTTTTCCTGTGTGGAGGTAGGGGAATGGGAGAGGAGGCCTCTTGAGGTCTAACTCTGCAACACATAGAGTTAACATGAAAGGAGCCGGTGCCTACTTACCACCAGCAAGTGGAGAAACACGGACAAGACTGGTTCCAAGAGTGTGTCTTAGAGTCAAGAAAATTCTACTTCTAAGCACGCTCTGTTTGCACTGAAGCAACGTTACTCATTGGGTGTTACAGGACCCCAGCTGGCATGTGACTATTGTGGGAAGAGACAGTTTCCTCCAGAGAAATGCCACAGATGTGAAAAAGAAGTCAGACAGACAGGCCAAGAGGCCGCTAGTTGAATGGTACTCCGGAAAGCCCCATCTCTAGAGTCCCAGTTCTCAACTCCATGGATTTCACAGCCTCCAACTTCATCCTCACGAATGAATCACATGCTTGCTAATAGGGCCTCACTATTTCATCCAGCTCAGATGGAGTGATATCACCGTCGTTCACAGTTGTCTCCTAACCTCTCCAGCTGGTCAGGCATAAGGGTCCAGTAGAAGACAATGTTTTATCAACACAATTCTACTTGGGAGGAAAGTGGTTAGCAGCCTTTCTAGAGAACCTAAGCCATTTGGGAAAGAAGTTCGGCACACACTGTTTTCGATGTGCTTGTTTTAAAGAAGCGACAGTTGTGCTGTGTTCTGTGTGTGACGTGAGCTTTCTGTGGACTGTGACTCTAACAAGGCAACGTCTGCTGATACCTGCTGGGGGAGCAAGTGAGACATCACCCTGATGCTAGTGCTGCGTTATGGCTGACTTATGGATTTGGAGACACCAGTGGTTTATAATCTCGAACACTTCTTTGGGTAAAATAGGCTGTCTTACCTTCATAAATATCAACCTTATGTCCACAATGGGAAAATAAATCAATATGTTCAAACCATTGTTACTTTCTGTAATAATCCTTTTTGCTTTATGCTACAGATCAATCGCTCAATACCCGATTGAATGCCTTCCGTGTTGCAATACTGTGTGAGGTTCTGAAGGACATACAGAGAAGCAAAAAGGGATGCTTGCTTGTTTTTTCTCTTTCTTTCTTTCTTTCTTTCTTTCTTTCTTTCTTTCTTTCTTTCTTTCTTTCTTTCTTTCTTTCCTTCCTTCCTTCCTTCCTTCCTTCCTTCCTTCCTTCTTTCTTAAGATGTTTTTTTATTTTATGTATGTGAGTACACTGTAGCTGTACAGATGGTTGTGAGCCTTCATGTGGTTGTTGGGGGTTGAATTTTTAGGACCTCTGCTTGCTTCAGTCAATCCCACTCACCCCAGTCAACTCTGACTGCTCAGTCCCTGCTTGCTCCCGCCCAAAGATTTATTTATTATTATACATAAGTACACTGTAGGTGACTTCTGACACACCAGAAGGAGGCATCAGATCTCATTACGGGTGGTTGTGAGTCATCATGTGACTGCTGGGATTTGAACTCAGGACCTTTGGGAGAACAGTCAGTGCTCTTAACCACTGAACCATCTCTCCAGTCCAAGGGATGCTCTCCATGTGCTCATGTGAGCAGCTGGGTTTAGGCTTTTCATAGGTGGATGGTTAGGTTACTAATTCCATTCTGTAGAGATGGGATCTGATACTCAAGGGGGTTGAAGTAATAAAAGTGCTAGTGATAGCTGGCAAAGTCTGAGTTTTTTAGTCAATTTCTTTCTTTTCTCTTCTCTTCTCTTCTTTTCTTTTCTTTTCTTTTCAGATAATATTACTGCTGAAGCACAAGATTATTTATTTATTTATTTATTTGTCTTTTATGACTCTAAAGTATGGTTCTCCAGTGTGTCATGCCAGACATCCTTTGTTTTAGTGGCAGAGAAACAGGTGGTTAACATATTATTCAAGATAAAGCATGCATAATTAAATGCCAAGTTGCCACCAACTGCAGATGTTAGGCAGGCTCAGCAAGGAGAGGTACCGGTGCTAGCTGATGTGGGGACAAGACTTCAGAGAAGAATGAATGGAGTTGGTATGGACAGAGAGAAGGCAGGCCACTGAAAGCAACAGCAGGTGGCAGGCAGATGGGCCGAAGCAGAAAAGGTGTGAGCAGGCATGGGGGTTTGGAGCCAGAGTGGAGAGAAACATGCTGTCAGCATTGACATCAAGAGGAGGTTTGATCCTCAATAAAAGAATTAGGAATAGCAGGAAGTAGGGCCCCCTCGTGAGCTCGTAAGCAGGATCTGTGTGACTCTTAGCATGGCTCTGAGTGTAGCTGAGTCGTGAGTGCCAAGAAAGCTTGGTTCATTCACTCTCCCCATCCCGCAGCATCTGTCTTGTGATGGATGGTAGCTTCCGAGTCCTCCTGGACAAAGCAGCAACCACATTCCTTCTAGATGGCTTGAAAGACTCAGTGTCTCCCAGCTTCAGTATGATGTCTAACTGGTCCAGAGCACATCTTTCTGAGTGCTGACCCTGGAGGTTGGTGATTCCATGGCCATTTTCTGCCAAGGGTTGTTCTTTCAACCTTGCGGATTGGAAATGCACCTGGGAGGAGCATAGTATATTCAGAGAGGCCCGCTGGCCACTTGGTCTCAGAGAGCCTATTTCAATTTGAGATGTAAACCTATGATTGTTCTGATAAAATTAGAACTAAATGTACTTGGTCCTTTAGGTTGATAGGTCAGTGGCTGAGGATAAAGTGAAGAAGAGAAAGAGGAGGGGAAATGGCTGGGATGCTGGTCATGCCCATTCTTGGGTGTAGAAGCGTCTCAAGGCTTCATTGTCTAGATAATTTGATTTGCCTCTTATAGGGAATGAGAAGTTGCACTTGTAACCCTTAAGCTTTTAAAAAAGATTTATTTCCTTTTAGTTTTTAAGATTTATTCATGTATAAAAAAGTTCTCTATTTGCATGTATACTTGCATAACAGAAGAGAGCCTTAGATCCCATTACAGACAGTTGTGAGCCACCATGTGGTTGCGTGGAATTGAACTCAGGACCTTTGGAAGAGTAGCCATTGCTCACAACTGCTGAGCAGTCTCTCCAGCCCCTTATTTCATTTTATTTATAGTATCAGTGAATGGGCATGTGCATCTGAATACAGGTAACCATGGAGGCCAGAAGAGCCTGTCAGGTCCCATGGAGCTAGAGTTCTAGGAGGTTGTGAGATGCGCTGCCTGGATGCTGGAAACCAAACCCAGGTACTTTGCAAGAGCAGCACAAACTCTTGCCTGCCCCATCCCATGAGTCTTCCGATTCTAATACTGTCTGTCTCCCCTCTCTGTGATTTTACTTCACTGACGGCTTCCTTCCCTATTAGGTTCTGAAGCTGAAAGAGGTGCAGCCATGTGTTAGAAGTGTGGATGGAGAAGGCAAAGAGTATGGGCCACTTCTGCACAGTAGCCCAAAGGGGCTGGCACTTTCTGCCGCACTAAATCCTCATCATTTCACTCTTGATGTATCTTCTGAGACGCCCTGTTGGAAGCTATTGTCCCACTTAGCAGGTGAATAAATAGATGGGCACTTAGAGGTGCCAAAGCCCTGTGAATGTGTTGGACTGGTCCAGACCCCACGTGTATTCTCTGTTGTTCACGTGAGTTCACTTGACTTTCCATGTTACTTGCCTAGAATGTTCAATGACAATTGTCTTGGCAACTGTATAGATCACAGGAGCAGAGCACTGGACTCAAAGAGAATGACATGAAACTACAATATAATAGCAGCCACCTTCCCTCTAATGAGAGGAATTATTGTAACAGGCCTCCAGATGGGACCCTCTTCCTTCTTGCCTTTCTGCCCTTGCGAAGGACCCATGTTTGGTTCTCAGCACCCATGCTGGGCATCTCACAACCACATATAGTTCCAGCTCCTTGGGATCTACAGGCCCATTTGCAGCCTGCAGATTTAGTTAGACCTCATCAAACCTTTGTGCATCCCCTTGTTCCTTCGCCTGCCTTCTTCCTTTCGTCTAACAGGACTCCTGTTGGCCTCTGGGAGAATCCTCCATCCTGTTGACCATTGATTGGCTGCTGAGCCCTGGGGCTGAAGCCAGTGTTTAAGTGAATCTTCGTTACTTAGCAAAGCAAATTGCTTAGTTACAAAGAGCAAGCTTCCCTGGCCAGGCTTCCTGTGCTGGGCGACTCTACAGGCCCTTGATCCCTCTCACTCCTAGGCAGGACACTTTGTCTATCCCCAGTTTTGTTGCCTCCCATTACCTCATTTTGGGTCATAGCCATCACTTGGCTAGCTACTTCAAATGCAGTTCACTCTCCATCCTTGTAATTAATGGCTCCAACATGGTATTAGTCAGCTGACTTTTTGAGAACTTTAGGGTGCCGCTTTGGTAAGAATGTGATGTTAAAAAATTATGACCTTTAATACATTCAATTCCTACCTTGCTTCCAGAAACCAAAGGATGAGTAAAGTGCTTTGGAGGTATTCCTTCTGGAAAGTTCTTCCTCTTAGGAGGCAGGGAAGTAGAGAATTGGCTGCAGAGCAGACAATATGCAGGACCAGTTTGGCTCTGGCTCTCCTCTGTGTTCATCCTTCCGGAAGGTAGGGCCAGGGAGGAGACAGTCATCTGGCTAAGATCCCAAGGGCTCTTATTTATTGTAGTGGCATATGGAAGGGGCAGCCCTTGGATGCCAAGATTCCAGATCCCTGCTCACCCTATTCTTGGTCATTCTCTCTTGGGGCCCAGGACCACATTGTATAAAGACTTAGCAGAGCTGGTTAGAGCACAGCCCTGCTTTCCCCATGCCCCATGACCATGGGCAGGATGCTTAACGTTTGGGAATCACTTTGCTCCTGTGTCTAAAGAAGGGACTGGACTCAAGGGTCGTCAGAGTCCTCCTGTGCTCTGACAGTGTGTTGGTTAGCTAGATCATTGTGACTATGTGTTCTGGCCCCAAATCTTGTCTGCATTTTAAGTAGAGGATGGTTTCTTTTAAAGACACTTGACAAAGTTTTATCTCCCTCTCCCCTACAACACTGCTCATGTCTTTAAGGCAGAAGGTTCCCCTGTCCTTTGTCCATCTAGATTTCTAACTCCCTCTGACCTGACTACTCCTAGATCTGTCTCTGTCTTGCCCAGAGGAGGCAAGTGGTAAGCCAGTCTGGCTAGAGTCAGGGTCTCTGTGCAGAGGGAAGAGACTGAGGTCAACACACCTGCAAGGTCACATGGTCTTTCCCACTATTGGCTTTAGAGAGGTCAAACTCCATCATCTGCAGACTGGGCCTTATTTCAGACAAGGCCATGTTGACTACAGGGCTGCTCTGCCCTTGCCTCTTGGGGATAGGCATGAGGCCCTAAGTGCTGAACTGACAGAGGAGAGCCCATTGTCAGATCTTTATCCATATTTCCAGACACAGTCCCTCATTTTTAGTTCCGTGTGGGCAGAATTTGGCCATATACTTGACCTGGTTCTGCCTGGGTAACTATGGGATGCCCTTTAATCTGTGAGCTAACTTAGAGCCAGGAGCAGGTCTCTCTTTTCCCACATTGTACTTTGTAGCTTCACATTTCCCTCAAGGACAGCCTGGAGTGTGGACAGGGACAGTGGAGTGTGATAGGGAAACCAGGATTTCAGCCAATAATCCCTCTGGCTTGGGAGGTGACCAGAATGGTCAGAAGCCCATGTCCTCTGAGAGCCGCTGATCTTATCTTGTCAGAGGAAGGGACATTGCAGTGGCCTGTGGCCTGTGGCCTGTGTCTGAGGGCTGTTATGAGTCTCCCCACGTGGATGTTGGAATAAGATGTCTTGCACATGTCTTTGCCAGTTCCTACCTAGGTCATCTTAAATTTTTTTTAATGTCCTGAGCTTCAGCTTCTTCATCAATAAACCTTAGTCACAGATTGTTTAAAGATTAAATGAGGAAGTGTGTTGAAAGTGCTTAGCACATAGGGAGCTTCTCATTAAATTAGCATTAATAATGCTAATTCCCCTCAGGGGATTGTTAGAGAATTGAGTGAGTTTCAGTATCTTTTAAAGAATTTGATTAACAGGACCTAGTCTTAACAAACTAAATGATAATGGTAATGAAAAGAAATGGGGTTGGCAGCCCAGCTCTTGGTAGAGCACTTGCCTAACATGCATGACGCCCTAGGTTTGCAAACACTATGTGTAGTGTGTGTACTTGTAATCCCAGCACTTAGGAGGATCAGTTCAAAGTTATCCTCAGCCAGCCTGGGCTGCATGATACCCTGCTTAAAAGGACAACAACAACAAACAGAGGAAAATGTAAGAATGCTTGTGTTTGCTGAGTAAGCAGGTAGCAGTAGCTCTTTACTCTGGCTTAGCAGTTCTCAACCTTCCTAACGCTGCCACCCTTTAATACAGTTCCTCATGTGACCCCCTCAACCAGTCAAGTATTTTCATTGTTACTTCATAACTGTAATTTTACTGCTGTTACGAATCATAGCGCAAATATCTGATATGCAAGATATCTGATAATGTGGTCCCCCTCCAAACGGGTTGTGACCCGCAGGTTGAGAACCACTGAGCTAGAGTCTGCTATAACTTGCTTGCTTTACTTACTCATGATTGAAA
Organism: Mus musculus; assembly: GCF_000001635.26. Lineage (NCBI taxonomy): Eukaryota > Metazoa > Chordata > Mammalia > Rodentia > Muridae > Mus > Mus musculus. The sequence goes on along the minus strand of NC_000078.6, from coordinate 83,246,893 downwards.
GTGGAACTTGTTTTGTAAAGCTTGTTTCAAGCCCCTTGTTATCTGCTTGCTCTGAGTTCTGCCTTCAGGAGTTCAAATCCTCCAACCAAGGGTACCACCCCTCCTGTCTGACAGGGTCTCCCCATCACTCCTCAAGATGAAGATTCCCCACAATCCTTTCCTACCTTGGATTGTTCCTACTTTCTATCCTTTGGGCTCCCAACTTCCATTGCAAATGGATCAACGAATTATACAGTGTGGTTCATGACGTAGGAAGAGGTTCAGAAGTCAAAGATGTATGGATGCTGTTTAGGGGGAATGAAACTAAGCATGTCAAAAGAATTAGGAGCGAGGTGGAGGAGAAAGATCCAGTTAGGGAGAGAGAGAAGGGGTTGCTACGGATCTGGGGAGCTGGGAGGAAAACTAGACCATGGACAAGCAAAGGAACTCCACTCTCACTGGGAAGGGGTCACTTTAGTCGGGAACATTTACAGCTTGTATGTTCGTAGGAAAGAAAGGCTACAGAAAGGATCGTAGTGAGAGCCTTCTAGGGCAAGAAGTTGCACTGCTCGAGGCTGATAGAGGCTTTGGGTAACATTCCTGACAATGGAGGGAGGTGACACAAGAGTACAGGTGTAGGGAGCTGGGTACATGCGGCGTAGAAAAGAGGATTTAGTCTGATTGCCTATATGATCTCCTAATGAATGGGCAACAAAATGGAGAGACAGGAGGGAATAATTTTTTTTCCATTTTTTATTAGGTATTTAGCTCATTTACATTTCCAATGCTATACCAAAAGCCCCCCATACCCACCCTACCCCACTCCCCTACCCACCCACTCCCCCTTTTTGGCCCTGGCGTTCCCCTGTACTGGGGCATACAAAGTTTGCGTGTCCAATGGGCCTCTCTTTCCAGTGATGGCCGACTAGGCCATCTTTTGATACATATGCAGCTAGAGTCAAGAGCTCCGGGGTACTGGTTAGTTCATAATGTTGTTCCACCTATAGGGTTGCAGATCCCTTTAGCTCCTTGGGTTCTTTCTCTAGCTCCTCCATTGGGAGCCCTGTGATCCATCCATTAGCTGACTGTGAGCATCCACTTCTGTGTTTGCTAGGCCCCGGCATAGTCTCACAAGAGATAGCTACATCTGGGTCCTTTCAATAAAATCTTGCTAGGGTATGCAATGGTGTCAGCGTTTGGATGCTGATTATAGGAGGGAATAATTTGACCAGCGAAACAGTGGCGGGGGTGGGCAGTGTATCTTGGTGCATCGCCTGGGATGGGTGCAGGACAGGTGGAGTGTTGGCATTGACCATGGTAGCCGTAAGAGAAGAGATGAGTAGGTAGACACAAGAGTGTGCCTTTGGGATGAACATGGGGTGTACGATGGGTATGTGACAGAGGTGGGCGAGGGAGGCATAGAGTGTGGTGTGAGCTATTAGGACAGTGGAATGCAGCCCTGGCAGGACTGAGACTGTACCTGTCTCAGTAACTGCCCTCAGCAAGCCAGGATTACGCTGACTATCATGTTGCCCCCTTTTGGTTTTTTAAAAATTTCATTTTATGAGGTATGTTTTGCCTGCATGTTTGTCTATGTGCCTGGTATCTGTGGAGGCCAGAAGAGGGCATCAGAACCATTGGGGCTGGAGTTACTGATGGTTATAAGCCACCATGTGGGTGCTTGGAATCCAATTCAGGTCCTCTGGAAAAGCAGCCAATGTGCTCTTAATCACTGAGTCCCTACTCTGCACCTTTCGATTTTGGCTCAGGCATAGTCTTCCTAAAATAGTTGAATGAACAGTAAAGTAGAAAATATCAACAAGCAATGCTTATTTCAGCTCTGTTTAAATCCAGTGATTGTTTAATTAGGTTGCAAGGACAGTCCATGCTCCTTTAAGACATAGAGGAAACTCCACACTCAATCCGTCGGTCACCCTTTCTACCCCAGTCATTTCGGTTCCACAAATACTAGATTGGGTATTTGAGTTTGTTGCTCATAATTCTGAGTGTTTTGTCATGTAAACACTTATCTTGGGGTCAGGGTGTGGAAGGATGTTGCATGCCTGAAGCTGCTCCAAGGGAACCCAGGTCCTTTGTTTGTGTGCAAGACCCAGGTCTCTGGCCTGTGACTGGACTGAGGCCAGTATGTATTGACATCCTTTGATCAATCACAGTCCTGTCTGAAATACTTAGGAGTATATTGAGAGGGGGTTGTGAGAGAGAGAGAGAGAAAAAAAAATAGACTTTCTAGGAATGGAATCCGTTTGGTGGTACCGAAACAGCAGGAGAGCCATAAACCTTCTCTGTTTTGATTTTGAGTAGTTTTCGATTTAACACAACGGTAACATGCACCAATTACCTCACTCCTCACAATGAAAGGAGCACGTGGGCAGGACAGGAACCCTTTCTAGACCAAGGAGGACTCAGGATCAGCCAAGGAGGACTCAGGATCAGCATGGCAGCCACCATAGCATAGCCATTGATCTGACAAAGGGCTCCAAGTGGGGCTGGTAGGTCATCTACATCAGTTTCTCCCAATAAGCAGATTCTGCCCATTCTGGAGCTGGTAGACTTGAAGCACGGGGTCAAGGTTTAAAGCCTCCCTACTAGTGATTCTTGTGCACTTTAGCTTCCGGGAGGCACTGGGTTGCCAGGAAACCTTTCTATGCATTGTGGAAATGGGAAGACTAGTGTCTGTGATTTCCACTCTGAGGCCCTTGTTCTCCAAACCAAAAAGAAATATCCCGAGACAAAAAGAAGGAGAGAGAATTTTGGTGATGTGTGCAAAGGCAGAGATCAGAGAAGGCTCTTAAGCAGATGGAGAGATGTGGGGGTGGGTAAGGTGTGAGTATCCAGGCTCAGAACCCAAATAAGATCCGATGTGCCATTAGCTCACATGGGGCCTCATCTCTAGAGCAATGCCAGTCTGCTCTGACTGGTTCTAGGTGGGAGTTCTGGCCTTTGACCATGGACAGGGGCTTCTATAGCGACACAGCCTCTGGATACCATTCTTTAAGGCAGCGTGCTGCAGGTCCTGAGAGCTCTCGTGAGGTTTACAGGCAGGCTTCTTCATTAGCATCATCTCTGTCCTCCCTGCTCTTGAGTTTCCTTGTCTGCACTGGAAAACAGAGAAGCTTCTGGAAATGGCTCACTGACACTGGGCTTGAAGAGTGAATGGAAATCTCCGGACCTCAAAGACAGTGGAAGTGACATTTTGTTTATTCATGCACGCGAGTGCATGTGTGTGTGTGTGTGTGTGTGTGTGTGTGTGTGTGTACAGGTTGGGAGAAGATATGAGTTCAGACTAGAAGGAATGAAGACTGTGTGGGTACCTCAGAAAGGAGTGAGTATGGGCCTCCCATTTCAATATGCAGTCTGCATTTGGAGCTCTTGGTAGCCTGTAGCAACTGCCCAGTAGCTCTGGTGGGCATTTGGAGCATGCTCCTAAGTGATACCTAAGTTGATGTCGTGTGGACAATACTTTATGTAGCCAGAGGATAGGCAATTGGTTGATAACTTTGGCTTGAATGGGGGTTGGGAGAAGATATGAGTTCTTGTGTACAGAAGGGAGCATGCAGAAGGAGTAGCCTTTGTGGGGGTTTTTGAGGGAGACAGGCAATGGCTATTTTTCTGTGTGACTGTTGGCTAGAACGTGGTAGCAGCTGGGGTCAGTGGTGGGAAAGGCATAGATCTGTAAAGGGCCGTGGTAGCTCATCAGCAAAAGGCTTATAGAGTTTATTTTAGGTAATGAGAGACATAGGGCTTACTTCCAGGGGATTGGTATGGACCTCCTGAATTGATGGTCTAGTGAAAACTAGCTAGCATTTCAAATCTCCCCTTTGGAAGGGTGTTGCAGATTTTCTGTGGATACAGAACTACGTGACTACTGGGAGACTGTCAATGAGACCAACTGTAAAACAAAGCCATTTGCTTTGGAGTCCTACCTCTTTGGTTAGGGCCACTGACTCACAGACAGGAAAGGAGTTATGTATTTGACCTGTGACCTGCTTAAGGTTTGGCTTTTCAGTTCTCATACCAGGCTTTTAACCTATTAAGCCCAATAACCTCTAGCTCAGAGGTAGCAAGTAAGTTTTTTTTTTTCTTCTTATGTGTAAATTCACATGGGGACAGATGCTTTTGAAATGTGTTTTGAGGCGGCTCCTAAGGTCTTATCCATGTGGATTGGAAGAACACGCTGAATTGATTAGTCATGTCTGGGATGACTATCGGATAGAACGGCAGGCAACACATGCACCATGCATTTAGCTCTCTCTGAAGGCAACTCTGATGATTTATTCCAAATCCTCTCACAGCATCCTACAGGTGGACCAGAACCTGTATGGGGATAGGGGGGCTTGCTGCTTTCATTTCTCTGATTATGAGATGGAATTGATCATTTCGCATCCAGAAGGGCTTTGTATATCTTGCTAGAGTTGTGAGGTTCTCGTCTACATTTCCAGAGGACTAGGAGAGGCATTCCTCATGCATTACTGTAATATCGATGGGTGTTTTCGCACTGAGCGGCCTGAGTAGACAGTGGGTCTGAGAGCATCGTTTCTATTAAATCTGAAGACAGATGCTGGTAACTGGAAATAGCCATTGATTTGCTTTCTCCTGGGCTATCCTAACTCTCTAATTTCTCCAGAGGGGGGAAAAAATAAAGCCACATAAGAGTCAGCTCCTTCAGCTCTCAGAGTAAACATCAAGATCAATTCCCATTCACGAATTTGTTGGATAAATATTTGTTACGCTGTCAGGAAAATTCACATTCATCGCAGGTGAGATTTGATTGGTAGAAAGCGATCTGTCAGCTTGGATTGAGTGGCTGAAGATGGAGAGTAAGCCAGGACTGGTGCTGCGGGTAGGCTGGGGGCTGGGGGCAAGCACTGTGGGTAATGTAAGGCCAGTTGGCACTGGGTTTGGTGGCAGCATTGATGTAGTACCAGGGATGTTTCTCCTTTAAGCAATGTTACTTTGGTGTGATTTTTTTTTTTCTTCATGTGGAGGATACTGAAGGCCATCAGGGACCTCAGGGTCTCAAGAAGCCTTAGTGACAGATTTCAGGGAAGACTGGTTGTCACCTGTTCCCTTCTCCTGTCATTGCAATTGGGAAAGTGAATTCATGATCTGGAGACATTGGGAGGAGAAATAGAAGGGGGAAGGGCTTAAAAGGAAACACGGAGCCTTTGGACCCTTGTCAGGGCCTTGGGTGGTGGAGGGTGAGGGTGTCTTGATTGAGATACAGTCTGATGCCTGGGAGGTGGGAAGTGGGGGGGGGGGCTCTTTCCTGTCTGCTCTTTTGTTCTTTGCTGTGGTGAGTGAGGAGAATTCTTGTCCTTTCTCAGCTGACAGTGCAGTGGAGGTGTCTGACGTGAAGTCAGCCTGGGATGCCAGCCGTCCTTTTGTGTTCCTCTCAGGGGCTTCGCAGCTGAACTGGTGATGGGCAGTCATTTGAGGGGGATCTTAGGGAGGGCCTGGACAACCGGCTCTACGTGGAAATAAGTAGCCCAGCAAGATTTGGTGGGACCATGAGATGCAGAGAAGGCATATCTCCCAATGTCACGGCTGTCTGAGGGGCCGTGGTCAGTGAGGGCAGGGCACCCCAGCCCTCAGGAACTAAGGCCCAGTAATGACACCACAGGCTGCTGACCTACTTCCTGCACCACCAGGGGCCTCTGTGTGGGCTGAACTGTCTCACTCCTGGGCAACTGTTCCCGAGGGTTTTCCAAGATTAGTCACTGCCAGGTGGTGAGGACTTGAAACCCTGCTTCCTGGGGACTTTATCAGAGACATGGGGCATTATGGTCCAAAGGAGCCTTTGGGGACAGTACACTCCAGTGCAGTATGAATAGAAGAATCAAGGCAGATATATTTTCCAAACTTCTTGTGAAAAAAAAAAGGGGGGGTGATGGGGTGGGGTGGGGTGGGTGGGATGGAACCTAGGTCCAGCCTATGCATGCTCTTTGGTTGGTGGTTCAGTCTCTGGGAGCCCCCAAGGGTCCAGGTCAGTTGACTCTGTTGGCTTTCTTATGGAGTCTCTATTCCCTTTGGGTCCCTTAATCCTTCCCCCAACTCTTCCACAAGACTTCCCAAGCTCTGTCTAGTGTTTGGCTGTGGGTCTCTGCATCTGTTTCAGTCAGCTGCTGGGTGGAGCCTCTCAGAGGACAGCTATTCTAGGCTCCTGATCTTGTTCCTTTAACTGGGTTGCTTTGTCTGGCCCTAGTGGGAGAGGAGTGCCTAGTTCTGTAATGATTTGGTGTGTCAGTGTGAGTTGGTACCAGGGGTGAGGGTGAGGGGTAAGGGGGACCTCCCTCTTCTCAAAGAAGAAGGGAGAGGGGCTTGGGGAGGGACTATGAGAGGGAGGGTCTGGGAAGAGGGGGGCTGTGATTGGGACGTAAAGTGAATAAATAAATAATGGGAAAGGATGAGAATATTACTATACTTATTAGAATCAATTAAGGCGCTGAAGGAAGTGGAGCCATTGTTTGGAATCGCTATTCTGAAACATGCAGCTGTGTTAGAGCAGGGACTAGAGTGTGAGCACCTTGATTATTTCTGTCCCACTGTTCTCTTGCTGCCTTAGGCACTCTGAGCCTTGCTCTCTTTCGGAAGTTGGGGCTGTCTTGCCTCCCTTCCGGGATGACTATAGGAAATGAAGTGAACCCAGTGAATATTATTAGGAATGTTAGGTGTGAAGGTCACTGAGGTACTTATCCAAACCAGGTAGAGTAGTATAAACTTTTAATCCCCACACTCTGGAGGCAGAGGTAGGCAGAGCTCTGTGAATTCAAGGCCAGCCTGGTCTACACAGCAAGACCTTGTCATTAAACAGGAAAAGACAACCACACACTCACTCACAGGTGCTCGAAATCCTGGCAGTGGATACTTGCTGTGTACATATCGGTTTGACAAGACTTCCACAAAGCCCTTGGCTTCCCAGCACTGAGGACTTGTTTGGGAAACTTAATAGGAAACTTGTTGGAGGTGAGAGACAGCCTCAGACACTTGGAAGGAGGGTAGGAGGTGTGAGGTGAGGCCTGAATCAAGCATAACACTAGAGGCCAATGATGGTGGAAGAGTGGGTTTCTTTGGAGTCACATCATGGCTGAGCTCAGGAAAGCAAAGGCAGATGGATATAGTTGGGTTGTTGGAGAGTGAGTGCTGGGGAATAAAAGAAGACTCGATTCTTTTGCTCATTTTTGTATGATCAGCTTAAATCAGCTGGGTTCTCACTATTGGCTGTTTTTTTAAATTTTTATTTTATGTGTATGAGTGTTTTGCCTGCATATATGTATGTGTGCCATGTATAAGGCTGGTGCCCACATAGATCAGAAGAGGGCATCAAATCTCCCGAACTGGAGTTTCAGGTGATTGTGAGCCACCACATAGGGTCCTTTACTAAGAACATAAATGTTCTTCACCACTGAGGCATCTCTCCAGCCCACCATTATTGACTCCTATAAGACCCCCAACCCTTGCTTCTTCCCTTCATTGCCAAACCCGGTCTGAGGCTTCACTGTGGCAGGGGAGATGGCCACACTGATGATGTGGAAGTTATGTCAAGTGACAAATGTCAGTTGTCTTTCTTTTCTTTTCTTCTTAAGGTTTATTATTATTAAATATGTGTACACATCTGTGTGTGTGTGTGCGTGAGTGTGCGTGCATGTGCCCATGGGGGTCAAAGTTGATGGATCTTCTGGAGCAGGACTTACAGGCAGTTATGAGCTGCCCAGGGACCCGAACCTGTGCTCTCTTCAAGAGCAGTCCATATTCTTATTCACTGAGCCACTTCTCTTAGCCACTGGAGCACCTCTCTGGCCTCCAGAGGTCCCATTTTCTCACCTTCCAGCCAGACCTTTTGTTGTATTAGTTTGCACAGTATTAGTTAACTGTTGATGCAAACCAAATTATCCCCGACCTAGTGACTTCAACCCTCATCTATCTCAGTTCAAAAGGCAGGAATGTGGGAATGGCTTAACTGCAGGGATTGTCTATGCTAGGGTGTCTCCTGGGCTGCAGTCATCCCAGCTCAGCTAGGGCTGAAGGAGCCACTTCTGAGCTGATGCTGGTGTGTTGATTGGCCGTCGTTCCTCACAGGCTGCTGGATCTTTGTTGGCTGTGGGGTGGAAGCTTCCCTCAGGAAGTACAGTAGCTGGCTTCTTACAGTTGGTACCAGGCAGTGGTGTGTGTGTGTGTGTGTGTGTGTGTGTAGGTTTGTGTGGGGGTGTGAGGGGCAGAGATAGAGAGACAGAGAGAGACAGAGATAACACTTAGTCTCCTAGATTGTATATGCCTTCCTCGTTTCTATGACTATTAAAAAGCTAGCCTTTAAGTCTAGTCCACACTTAAGGAGGGTGTCCACCATTACCACTTGACAATGAGTGGAGGGAGAGAAAAGGCTCTTGGGTATTTTTTAAAGCTCCCTGTGGCCACCCACACTGCCGCTTGACCATCATTCATCCTCACTTCCTGTCTTTGATCGTCCCAGAGAACTTGCATGACTTTTACTAAGGAGATTCTGGAGCTGGGGGAGAAGCTGTCACTAGGACGAGTTTCAGCTTCGTTAGCAAAGCTCAGCATCTAACACTGAAGAACCTCCATCCAAGATCAGAAGAAACGGAAGGACGTTATCTCCGGGGATCTGACTCATCCTCTGGGAAGAACAGAAACTGAGGCTGACAGGGGACGCTAGCCTTGGCTATGGGACCTACATTCCCCAAATCACCTCGTTGATCATAGATGGAATTTGATGATATTTCTGAAGACTATTTCACATGATACTTCTAAGCTTAAGCATGGTGGACCAAGCCCATGGTAGAACACAATGGGAGATCATGTGCTTGTCAATTCTTTTCCTGATGACATTGAAACCATCTAGCCATCCCAAAAGCATGCCACTGCTGAGTGCTGCTTATCCTAAGCTACACATCCTCTTCAGGTCTTGTCTTACCTCATTGCCCACTCGATTGTGGTACTCTCTTCTCCTTCCTTAGATGCCATCATACTACTTCTCTCTCTCTCTCTCTCTCTCTCTCTCTCTCTCCTCTCTCTCTCTCTCTCTCCTCTCTCTCCTCTCTCTCCTCTCTCTCCTCTCTCTCCTCTCTCTCCTCTTTCTCCTCTCTCTCCTCTCTCCTCTCTCCTCTCTCCTCTCTCCTCTCTCCTCTCTCCTCTCTCCTCTCTCCTCTCTCCTCTCTCCTCTCTCCTCTCTCCTCTCTCCTCTCTCCTCTCTCCTCTCTCCTCTCTCCTCTCTCCTCTCTCCTCTCTCCTCTCTCCTCTCCTCTCTCCCTCCCTCCCTCCCTCCCTCCCTCCCTCCCTTCCTCCCTTCTTTCCTATCTTTCTCAGTGTATCCCTGGCTATCCTGGCTATCCAAAGTGGCCAACACTTTGTAAACCGTGTTGGCCTTGAACCCCCAGAGATCCACCTGCCTCTGCCTCCTGCACGATGGGATTAGACATGCACCCCCTATGCCCAGCTATGCATCTTTCACTAGGTTCTCTTTTCTTACCACACTAGCTCAGTTTTTCTCAGTGGGTTCTGTTCTTTGCACTTTTTACAATGCCTTAACTCCCACCCATTTCCTACCTCACATTCCAATTTGTTTTCTCAAGGTTGTTTGGCTTGTGGTCATCCCTTAACTATCTCTCCGTGGTCCAAAGTCACCTCTGACACCCAAATTTCATAAATTTACATTCACAGCATGGCCTTCTTGCTTGAGTGCAGAACCATATACTTGCTCTAATTCTGAGACATCCCCACAGAATACCCCACAAATGGAATGTGTGTAAATGAAACCTGTTGTTATGTAAAGCCAGCTATGGGGGTACTTCCTGAGGGAAGCTTTGGCCCCCATAGCCGTTTGAGTTCTGAGACATGCATCACTGGGTGGTTCCATGATTGTGAAAATGTAATAGAACTAAACCAAGGTTACTGTCATATCACTGAGACATATAATCTAGCAGGACCAGCAACATGGTATAATGGCTCCATCATCAACAGGAATGCCATGGTACAGCACACAGCCATAGTCAACATGCCTTCCATCTCCATCTCAGCTAACAGGCCTATTTTCTACTCTGTGCCCACCATGACATTGGTGACATTTTTGACTTCTCCATTTTTTTCCCACTCCTGTCCATATCAGCATCATATTCTGCTGATCAAGTCTACCTTTCAAATTCCTCCAACTCTACCTTTACTCCCAACACTAATAAGCCTTCCTTTCACTTAGGGCCCTGCTAGAATAGGGTCTCAGAAAAAGATCAGATATGTTTGTCTTCTGTTGTGCCCAGAACGTAGCGTGCGCTCAGCATCCATTGACGGGATACCTTCTTCATCACCTCCGCTGTGTCTGCTCTCTGCTCTTTCTGCCAGAGTTACCTTACAAGTGCACGGCTACAGGAAAACGATTGCTCACAGAGTCACACTAGGATGCTCATACCCACAGTAGAACCCACCCCTCATCTTTTCGTGGCTTTCCTTCTATCTTTGATTACCATTGACTTTCCTTATGTCTTTCCTTGGCTACTCAGCTTTGGCTGAACAGACCTCGTTCCTAACATTTCTTGTTATTTCATTTCCCTAGTACAGTTCCCCCCCCTTTTATTATTTTACTTAGGCAACTCCTACTTGTTCTTCAAGGCCCGACTCAAAATGTTGCCCACTCTAACTGGCTTTTCCTGAGACTCCACAACATGATTTACTGAGTCCCACCTCAGGGATTTCATTTCTTTCTTTATTGTAGTGCTTAACTACACGTTGAACTATAGTAATTTTAAAAAGTGTCACCCCTCCCCCCAAATAGTTACCTGTTGCTCAGTTGGGAGAGGATCTAGTCTTAGTCTACCTACATATCCTTCGCAGGATTCAGATCCTTTCCGGATGTTGTCATACTGTACCCAGATGTCTTCCCCCATTGCCATATGGGCCTCACCACAGGGGACCTCTCTACATTGAAGTTATCTTGTGTAGTATGAGGAAGCACAGGGGACAGCGAAAGCTGGTCTTTTATAACTTAATGTTAGAAGTGATCATGATCATCAATGTCATAGCCTACTTGTTAGAATTGCATTATAATGTCCAGCCCATAGTGGGCGAGAGAGAACGACACAAGACTGTAGACACCAGGGAGTGAGACCAACTGGGAGAATACTTGAGGCTACCTTCCGCACTTCCTAAACGGAGCCTTCTAAGATAGGATTCATGTCTCATTCGTTCTTAAAACTTGAGCCCCAAGTACAGTTCTTGTCCCAGAGAAGACATTCATTAGATTTGGTCAAATGAAATGGGCTATTTTTCCCCCTCTGAGACAAATCACAATGAAATAGATTACAAAGTCAGAACCCTAAAGTTAGACCAAGATTACGTAACAATGGAAAAGAAAGTACTGAAGCTAATGCCATCTTCTCTTCCCAGGCCCTTCCACGATTGCCTTTCAGTCTTTCCTACCACAAGATAGAAAGCAAAAGATCACCCATTTCCCCTTTGACCTGGCACAACTCTATGTAATATTTTTGATAGAAAAATGGATGTACTACCCAGTCCTCAGATAGTTCAGGAACTTAAACCACTAGGGAATTCATCTTCTACTCCATGGCCAATCCTGATTAGAGGACCACAGGCAATCAAGAGTTGACTAAATACTCTTCCCCGGCAGTGATCCCTTTAATTACAGATCTCAGCCCTCCTGGGTCTACTCAGGACAGCAGGAAGCATAGTAATTAATCTCTTCTTTGAGTTCACATTCCTAGAAAATTCCAGACTCTTTAGCCAGGGCCCATGACTAGATGCTGCTCCCGATATCTTGAGAGGCCTAAAGTGCACAGCCAGTATTAAAGCTTTGCATCTGAGATTGATGGTAGGCTCTGCATGAGCATTCAGGATGGTCCCCACACACTGTGGGTGAGGGGTGAGGGGTGGACATCACTCTGGCAGATGGTAGCCAGAAGCTTAGAGTTCTGGGGAAGAATTTAAAAGGAGAATCAGCTAAATCCCTTGTATGGATGTCACCCATCTCTCTCTCCCTGGCTGGCAGTATCCTCCTGTCAAAGGTAACAACTACCTCAACTTGGATCTCAAACTCCCATAGAGGGAGCTTTACCAAAGACTTTTGTCTGCCTGCAGATCCTAGAGAGGCTCAGATGTGCAGGCTGACCTTACCTTGTGGGATGAGTGGGATGACTGATGGGAAAGGATTTCAATTTCTAGTGCTTTTTAATTTCTGTCGCTTTTTGTCATTGTGTGTATTTGGTGTCAAGCTAAGACAGGGTTTGTCAACATAGATGCTGAAAGTACTTATTGGCTGTTTTAATGTCTTCTTTTCGCTTTGTGTTTTATCCAGCAAATTCTAGAAGATGACTTCTTTTTCTTTTTCTTTTTTTCCTTCTCTAAACAGATAGTTAATTTGGGATCAATAGTTATCTCTAAATTTGTCATGTATGGGTAGCATAGAGTGAGGTATAGATTCATGACCCACATAGTGCAATCCTATAGCTTAATATATCAGTAATATAATGCCCACAGAGGTGAAGTAGATTATTTAAAAGACTTGGCTACTGCAACACATCTGAAATTGCCACAGTTGTTTTTATCAGGATCTTGTTGTGTCCCCAGTACCCAGAAGAGTGCTGTCACATGTATTTATCTGACAAAATCCATCAAAAGAATAGATAAACAAACAGGTTGTCTTTGACCCTCAGTTGTTACATATAATTAGTTAGGAGCAGTGGGGTCCTTACCGAGACTGGGCATTTTACAAGTGCTCTGTCTTGGGCCCAAATTAGACAAATCAAGTAGGTCCCATAACTCCAGGTCCAGGTCCAGGTCACACCATTTCACCGTTAGAGGAAGGATCCACACACACAGTGCCCTTGGGTTTCTGGATAGGTATAGCCATTTCTAGGAGCCTCCATCTTGAACCCTCTGCGACTGTGCAAACATGAGCGTCTCAGGCCATTTGTGAATGGCCCCATGAACTGCTAAGTCCATCAGATGCTCCCCCAACCCTCTTGCATGAACGGGCTAGGTGTGGTATTTATAGTAACAATTGGTGCAACAAACCCTCTGCCTTCCGAGTCACGTGATTCCTGGGCATGCTGTACAGCTTGCTGGCTTGAGGGCAAGGATTAGCTGACCTCTAAGAGGAGCTGAAGTTGCCACCCCATGAGGTGTTTTTGCCCGAGCCAAAGGCAGTCACAGCTCAGTCCGTCATTCATTTTTAATGGATTTTTGTTTGTTTGGTCTTTGTCCTTTCCACTCTCTTTCTCCTCTTTGTCTTCTTTGAAGTACATGAAAAATGGTGAGAAAAAAGGGAGCCATTCAGGTGCCCCCAGAGCGCCGTTCCGCTGCAGTCATCAATTTGCAGGAGTCTCGGGCAGTGGCGGTAACATCTGGGGCATACAGAGGTGAGCCAGTGGACCATTACAAAAGATTAACAGAGGAGGGCCTGAGAAAGAACCCACGAGAAGAAAGTGGCTGTGAGCACACCTGTCGCAGTGTATATGTAAAGAGGTTGGGCTCTTTAAAAACAAAACAAAACAGTTTTTATTTATTCTCTGACAATCTCATACAATGCATTTTGATAATATCTGTTCCCAACTCTCCTCTCCCAGGCTGCTGGGCCCCCAACACGTATTTCCCTTTCATGTTTTCATTTTTTTTCTTTTAAATAACTCTACATGTGCTGCTTATACATGTGTGTTCAATGTGTATCAGTGTCCAGTTCCTGAAGGAAAATGACTCCCCCTCTCCTGGCAGCAGGCACACACGTGTGGTGCCGGGATTGAAGCCAGACCTGAGTGCTTGTTAGGTGAACACTTTCTCTCTATGACCTAGCTTTGCGAGAGCCTGGAGGCTTGATTGCCTAGATATGGTTCACCCTTCGCAGATTGACAGTGAAGACTCAGAGCTCCCTTCCCTCCCTCTGGTAGGCTGGGTGTCAAAGCAGAGAAACAAAGCAGGGATGGGAGGGATCCAGGCAGGAGGAGAGAAAATGAGAGCAAATGGCTCTGATTGGTCGAGTTCTGTTCCCAAGGTGATCGAGTTACTTTTCTTTTTCCTCAAGTGACTTCGAATTTTGATTGAGATTTGATTATTCTTTCCATAAATTCTCTCATTAAAACTTTGTGTGTATTTTCAACATGTCAATGTCATTTTTGTGCGTATGAACATGGAGAACTATTTAAAATTTGAGCCAAATTGTGTGTGTGTGTATGTATGTGTATGTCTTTAGATGGACGTGTGTATGTGCACAACATGTGGAGAACATAGGCTGACACTGAATGTCTTCTTCCACCATTTCTACCAATGTGGCTAGACTGTGTGCTCCAGAGATCATTCTGTCAGCGTCTCCCTGGCCCTGGAATACAGGCATGCACAGTGTGACTGGATTTGTATGTATGTATGTATGTATGTATGTATTTATTTATTTATTTATTGTATTTATTCTAGAGAGGTACAGGGGATTGAACAGAGGTCCTCATTCTTGCTCAGCAAGCACTTTACCTGCCAGGCCATCTCCCCAGCCTCTGGATCATTTACTCATGAGTACACACAGACTTGCCTCTGGTACTGTGTCAGGTGAAGTGATGCTATGCATTTAGTATCATTTCTAGTAACTAAACAGCAAGCCAAGGGGCACGGTTTGAGTTTTACATATACTTTTTAAGAGAACCTCAGATATCCAGGTTCTTCCTTATTGAGAAATTATTTTTAAAAAGCTCAACACTGACAAATAAGGTAATAGAACATAATTAGATGTTTATAACTTCACAATGAATAAGTAATAGAGCCTGCCAGCTTCGCCTTTCTACATATCCTCTCTATTTATGTTTTAAGCAGATACCTCAGAGGGTAAGTCCACCTCCCAACCTTTAATTTAATTGGTGATGTGGCTTACCCAAGTCCAAATTAAATATTGGCAATGATGAAATCTAAAAAGCCTTCTAATAGAAAGCATAACACAAGAAAAGCATCATAGTAGTTTGCGTATTTATTTCTGCCCAGGGTTGGTTGGAAGTGAACCAAATTTCACTGCGTGGGAATGTGTGCTGCATGAAATTGACAGGTTAGAGACGCATTAGCTTCTAAGCCTCAATCAGAACGCGAGCTCAATCAGTGAGGTGTAGTTAGTGTCATTTCCTCTGAAAGGTTGGAAGTGTTCAGGTGTGGGGACAGTTATGTACGAGAGTACAAGCGGGGGGGGGGTGTGGTTATGAAACCAACTCTGGTTTTTTTGCCTGGAGTTTTCTGTCTGTGCCTCCTGACTTGACTCCATCTGAACCCTTTGGGCTCATTGAATTCATCATTGAATGCGCTCATCCCCCAGGCACAATGCTCTATGCAGTCAAGAGATGGGTCCTTTGACAGGCAAGGCAGTGGTCACTGCTTTAAGACACCTGTCTTTGCTCTCCTATTGAGCTGTGGTGTCGTGAACACCCTGAGCCTCACTTCCTCAGTCTGTCTTCTCGTGACTGGGAAGTTCCCTATTCTGCATTGGCTTCCTTCCCCACCCTATTGCAGAGAGAGCCCCATGAAGCCAAACCCTGTTATATCTGAAAGCCCTGATCAGGGGTCAGGCTTCCAGAATGGGTGGCTGTGGGTGGCATGGCCCGTTTGAGCTTCTAAAGAGGGTTGGAATCAGTTTAGGAACAGATTGGTAGGAATGAAGAATGGTCTTCATCACCAAGTTCATTATTGGATATGAACTATGAACATGGACTTGATTTTTAATGATTCTATTGGAATGAATCACACATATATAGTTTCTTCTTGTCTTCTTCCCTCCATCCATCTCTCCTCTGTTTTCTTTCCTTCCCTTTCTTTCTCTTTCCTTCCCTCCTCCTTCCCTCCATCTTTCTCTTTCTCCTTGCCTTCTGTGCTATAGACAACCCAGGTTCTTAAGTTCACTAGGCACATAGCCTACCACTGAGCTAAAGACCCGACCAATACTTTTTAAATCTTTGGCAATTGGAATCTTAGAAATGTCTCATTGACCAATTGCCCTAAGGGAACCTGAGTAAACTGTCTAATTTTTAATACATTTGCTTTAAGATGGAAGGCTGAAGAGATGGCATAGTGGTTAAGAGAACTTACTGCTCTTACAGAAAACCCGGGTTCAGTTCCCAGCACCCACTGGGTGGCTCACAACCATCTGTAACTCCAGGTCGGGGCTATGATGCCCTCTTCTGGCCTCCAAGGGCATTGCACACACATGGTGCATTTACATATATGTAGCGAAACACTCATACAAAAATAAAATAAAAAGAAATTTGTAAAAAAAAAAATTAAGAAAAATTTCTAATTCCCAAGCAAGTGCATTTAAAGATGGTGGTGAGCTTTACAAAAGATCAATCAAGTAGGAAGTGGTCTCAGTAAAGTGCTTTACAGGGGCACCGCTCTTCTCTTCCACCCTTAGACTGGAAAGACTTGTGCCTGCTCCTCTCCTACTTACATAGGCTTTGAGCATTAATTCTGAACAAAGCCAGTCCCAGTACGGAGACTTTGAGTCACGCTTCCAATCTTTCTTTAGGAGCTTTCCAACAGTGTGCATTCTTATGTTCTTTCCATGGTCGGGTTCTTGAAGTTTTACATAACAAGTGTTCCTTGTAGTTTTGGGAGAATGGCCAACTTACTGTGGAGGCACAGGTAGATAACTTAATTCTGGACTTAGTTTTAGGGGTGCCCCATCTGTATAGCTACTAAACTTTTTACACTTCTTCCTTCCTAGTAGAGAAGTTGTAAGAGCATTCCTGTCCCCCATTTCCCTCTCTCATTTGAACAGTGTCTTGGATTCTGAGCTGGTCCTCTACCACAAAGTTGTAAAACATTACGAGATTATCAAGATATTGTTATGATGAGGATGCTGCAACTCAATTGTGCAATTCTCAAGTCTGAAATTTGTAGATGACAATATCCCGTCTCAATGTCAAAGACTGGACATGCCTGTAGGAGAACTTGGTCACAGAATAGGCTGCTGACCAGCATTTGCAGTGGTAGACGTGTGGATCGCACAGTCCACCCAGCCCCACCCAGCAGATGCTCCAGTGCAGCTGCCAGCCAAGTTCCAGGCCATGGCATGTGCTGACCTTCCTTCCTCAGGAAGATGGTGCCTGAGCAATATTATTAGCAGGACAGCATTTGCGCTGATCTGTCAACACTCTCTCATTCAGACAAGATTAGGCACATTCAGGACGATATGGCCATAGACAATACTCCATCGTCTAGGGTCTTTATGGAACAATGACAAACCGGCAGTGTCATACTGCTGACTCATTTTGGAAATCTCTTTTGGCTACAGTCACCCTATACTTGCCCAACTTGCTTCTTCTGATTCCTCTACTGGTTCTTTTTGCCATTGTTGTTTTTATTTTATTTTTAAGCTAGGGTCTCACTATGTAGCTCAGGCTGGCCTGGAACACACTGCCCTCTTGCTCTGGGCTGAGATTTATAGGTGTGTCTTCCATCCCCAGCTCTTCTGTCTTTAAATACATGATTCTTCAAAGCTTAGATTTAAAAAAAAAATCTTTTCCCCTTCTCTTTTCTTTCTTCTCTTGTTCTCCTTTCCCTACTTTCACTTTTCCCTAAATTCAATCTTAAGGTTTTTTTTTTTTTTTTTTTTTTTTTTTTTTTTTTTTTTTTTTTTAGACAATGTCTCTGGGTAGCCTTGGCTGGCCTAGAGCTCAGAGAGATCTACCTGCCACTGGCTCTGGAGTGTTGGGATTAAATAGGTGCCATCACGCCTGGTCTTAAGTTTCTATTTCAAATCCCTAATTGTCTTTTGAACTCTCAATAATATGTTTGATGCTCTGATCCAACTTGCACTGCTCAGAACAGACTGGATCCTCTTCGCCAGGATGGCCACACGCTCCTTCTATGGTGTTTCTCATCCCAGGGGTCTTCACTGCCCTCTACCTAATTTGTTCATTTGAATATTTGAGGATATTTATCCAGATGAATCAATTCCCATCACTTATTTTTTGTTTCCTCAAGTTTTCCACCTGAGCCTGGTCCTGGTCCTCCTTGTCTCTCTTCTGTGGGCTGTACTAGTCTCTAACCAATCCTGGCAAAAATTCTTGCATCTCCTCAGCCTCACTGCCAATTCTTTTTGGGCCTCCCCCCCTCCCCCCGCTGCTTCATCCTCATGATGAACATTTTCATTTGTATATTCTTATTTTAAAAGATATTTTCATCTGTTTGGAAGTAATTACAGGTTTGTATGAGATGATGGTGATCCCAGGTGCCTTTCCCCCAGAGATGAGCATCTTAGATCCTTCATATGACAGCAAAGCTATTGGGATCCTAGGCCCTTGGTGGGCTTTGTGGTCTCATAGTTTTGTATGCCTATGCCTAGCTGTGAATGTCTGATGAGTCCCTCTGTGTAGTTCTGGGCCATCTTATCATACACATAACTGCCAACACCCAAAGCTCCATCCTCAGCCTCAAGGCCCTCTGTGCCCAGGAATGCTTCTTAAAAACAGTCATCTGGCCTCTCTGTTCCACTTGAAAGCCCTCAATGACTTTCTAGGCCCGGATGCTTAAATAAGGGCTGGAAGTGCCTATTTAGTCTGGCGTCAGTGTCTCCTTGGTGGCCTCCTGCCCCCTCATTTTTCAAAGAAGCCTACACTCGTGTTCATTGGTCTTTCTCTTCCTTCTTCCCACCCAGTTAGCATTCTCAGGACAGTTTCCTTGACCTCTCTGGCTGGGAGCAATCATTGGTTTTCTTTCCCAACACAGTTTTTGTTTTAGGGTGTTCGTCACCCACTAGTGATTAGACGCAGGGTTCGTAATTTGAGGTCTCTTTGGAGGGCTTACTTAGGGTGTCTTGTCCCTACACAGTATCCTTTCTATCAAGTGTAACAGCCAGTTTAGCAGCTGCTCATGAGACAGTTGTGGAGTTAATGACCACTTAGTGTAAGCTGGCTGTTTATGGCTGCGATAGGACCCAAGGCCAGGGAACTGGACAAAGCCACCTTGCCAGGTGAGTGTATGTCTTAGAATCCTAACTCCATCCTTTTCAGCAATGTCCTGTCAGAGAACCTGGGCACTTGTGACCCATACCTCAGAGCCCTGAAAATGTGCCCTTATTCCCATTCTGTTTTCACTCTAGGAGGTTCGCATAGGGAACGGCTTGGCTTGTATTCTCCCCAGATAGCACTGTAAGATATATTCCAGAAAAATCAATGGGATATTTGTGCAGGGTGTTAGTTTAAGGCTTCGTTCTGGCCTCTTCTCCTTGCCCTGTCCTCACGCCACTGGCTATTTCTCCTCTAATGCTAGCACTCAGAAACCTCAGTGTGGTTTATATTTAGGGAAGCCCAAATCTGGTAGGTCCTTATGCTGATGGACTAGCCAGTATTTCACCCGAATGAGCATGGTCTGATGGACTCTCCGAAGATTCAGATGGGGAATCTTCGGAGCGTGGGGTTCCTGCTGGGATATGGCTCTGCTGAGGGGTGGGGTTGGCTCTTGGAAGTCTGTGAGCACACTTGGTAAGTGACGCTGACTCTGATTGGTGCCCCCTGTTTATAGTGTCCTTGAAAGGACAAAATCCCTCACATGAAAGAGGCAGCCCAATGCTCTGTACAGAGGGAGCTCTGGAGGATGAAGGCCCTGGGCTAAGCTGCTGGTTCTTAACAGCACAGTCAGTGCTGGGTTTTGTCCAAGCAGGTCACGGCACTGGGAACCTGGGAACCCCATCCAGCTTCTCTTTCCTGACAATGAGAAGGTCAAGGGTCTGCCCTTTCTATAGCTCCCAGCTGTCCGCTCACTGGCGGCTTTGCTCTTCAGACTCAGCGGGGGCTGATGGAGTCCTGCTTGGTGGGTCAAGCCTCAGGCATCCCTTCAATGCTATGTGATCTCTGGTCACAGCTGAAAGTCCCTCTCCCAATCCAGCTATGACACTTGAGATGCAGGACAGAGGTAGAGGCAGAGATGGATTATTTTAGGACAGATCTGGTCATTTGTTGGGATAGTCACTCCTTGGCCTTCCCTGCCAGACCCCTTTCTTTTTGTGTCCCCGTAACTGTTCAGGGTTTGGGCTTTTGCTCATCTCTTACCACAAAAATGCCATCTATTACCCCTACGCACTGTCCCTGCTAACCCTATACAATCCTGACACACTCAGGCTAGGTGAACAGGAAGTCCTAGCTCTAAGTAGCTCTGAGAAGTTGTCCTGTTCTGGCTTCAGCTGGGGCTTTCGAGGTCATGCTGATTGATATCTCCCACCAGGCTGCCTTGGGCTGTGTGCCCCATAACACCCCATAACACCCTTTTTAGTGCTTTCTGGTGACTGCTTCCTGCTCTACTTGTTACACCTATGGGGGGACATGGCTCTTAGGGTAAGAGAAACTGGATGGTATTTAGTAAGAGGGTGAATGTTCATCTCTCCATTTGGCTTCTATCTGACATGACTAGAGGTGGTAGTGATAAGGGCTGAGAGCAGAGCCCCATTCAGACTCGCAGTCTGTTTCCCAGCCCGTGGTACCCCTGCCTCCCAAATGCTGGTCTTGTCCTAACATCGTTGTTCTGGCTTCTTTCAGGTCATCCAACTTGCCTGCAGTTCACTCTGAACATGACTGAGGCAGTTAAGACCTACAAGTGGCAGTGCATAGAGTGTAAATCCTGTATCCTGTGTGGGACCTCGGAGAACGACGTGAGTTTGGGCTATCCTGGTGACAGGAAGAGACCGAAGGGGCTGCGAGTCTTCTGAGAGGTGGAGGGGAGACAGAACTCTGGGCACTGGGTTTCTGGAGGAAATGACAGTCTTTCTAGCCTCTACAACCCTTGGGACCCTTGTACTTTTGCCTTGGACCTTGGGGTCCCTGTGCTTTCAAGAAGAATGCCAGAGGTGGCCAGGAGGGAATGTCTTTTTTGGCCATCACCGTTAGCATCCTGGCCATTTGCTCTCCAGAGTTCAGTGCCTATGATAATGACCAGTGCTTTGAATGGGATGCTGTTGGCTGTTTTCACCACATTCCAGTGCATGATCTCACTGGAAACATGAGAAATACAAATACTCAACAACTTTTTTTCATCATGAATGATTTCAAACCTATACAAAGGCTGAAAGAATAAGGAAGCCCAATACACTCTATCCCAGCTTCAACTGTGGACATTGAGTCCAATCTTATCTCAGACGTACTATTATTTTATCCTTTATATGTACACTATATGTAAGTGTGCGTGTAGGTGTGTGCCCATGTGTTTGCACATGTGGAGTCTGGATTTCAATATCAGCTGTCTCTTTCTCTCTCTATCACTTCCCACCTTAACTTTTGAGACCGATAGCTCACTGATCCCAAAACTCCTCAGTTGGGCTAGCCTGGCTGGCCAGTGAGCTCCAGAAGGCCTTCTATCTGCAGACATGGCTTCCTGTACACTAAGCTGGGATGTCCGGTGTGCACTGCTACACCTAGCTTTTACATGGGTGCTGGGGGCCTGAACTTGGACCCTCATGCTTGAGCAGCGGACATTTCACCAACTGAGCCATCTTCCCAGCTGGTCCATAGGATGTTCTGCAAGCTAGAGCCTCATGGTTACCAACACGTGGACAATTTTACAGCACAGAACTCTATATCAAGCCTAAAATCATTTAAAAATATTGCAATCGATCACCTTTAGGACATGTGTGGAAAGCATATACAAAACACACAAACTTTGTCTTTCTTTTTGGATTTCAACTCAAAGATGCCTCATTATGTACACACAAATCAGAAACACTTCTGTTTCAAGCACTCCAAATGCAGGATATTTAACCTGTATTAAGACACTATTTTCATGTGACAAGACAATATGTCTGGGAAACCATAGAGAATCAATGATAGGGCTGACTTGAATCTACAAAGCAAAAGCTAGGGGCTGAGGAAATGGCTCAGTGGTTTAAAGCCCATACTGCTCTTGCAGAGGGTCCAAGTTCTGTTTTCAGCATCTATACCAGACTGCTCCCCACTGCCTGTATCTCCAGATCCAGAGGGTCAGATACTTTTCGCCTCTGCCAACATCTGTTCTCATGTAGACATACCCACACATAGACAGACAATTAGACAGAAAGACAGCCATAATTAAAAATTAATCTTACAAAGGTAAAAACTAAATCTAAGTAAGTTTGAAACCACAAAGGTCAGGTGGAATGATGTCCTATGATATAAAATGATTCAATACTGCAGAGATATCAGTTATGCCCATGTTAATTTGCAAATGAACATCAGGAGCAACAACAATATCAACAAGTTTGTTCTGTGCAGTTAGGCCAGGTGATACTTATGTTCATATGGAAGAAGAAGAGGAAGAAGAGGAAGGACGAGGAGGTTCAGATAGCAGAGGAAGGACCAAGGTTTTATCTAGACTGTAAAGTACTTACTTTATAGTATGCAAGAAGTCCTGAGTTCAATCCTCAGTACAGTAGAAGACAGGCAGACTAGTGCATCCCTGTGATCACAGTGTTTGGGAGGTAGAAGCAGGAGGATCAGAAGTTTGACATCATCCTTGCCTACATAGTGAACTTTGGGCCAGCCTGGGCTGCATAAAGCCTTGACTCAGAAAAGAAAGTAGCCAAGGAGATTCTGATAAACTGCTCTGAAAACAGGAACTAGAAGACAGTAAACCCTTTCGAGCCCCCCCCCCCCCCCGGCCCCAGTGGAACACTGTGGTAGTGATGTGTAAATGGACAAATAGACCAGTTGGAAGAGAATAGAAAGCCTATGAATAGACCCACCTACATAGGGGAATATGGTACGGGATAAAGGTTGTGTCTAAAATTGCCATGTCAAAGATAGACTTTTTAATGAATGATGCTGGGACAATAGGGGAACCATTGGGGAGAAGACAAAATTAGCTTCATATCTCACACCAGGCATAAGAACAATCTCCAAATAGACTGGGAATTTAAATGTAAAACGCAAGACCGGAGCAGTACCAGATTCTTCTCTCAACACTGGGAAAGATTTTTCCAGTTGACTCAAAAATAGAGATGCAATAAAATGAAATACTGAAAAATTAGGCTCCATGAAAATTTGCATAGTTAAAACCACGATACAGTCAAAGGATGGCTGAGAAGCTGGGAGGATATATCTGTAACGAGTGCAGGTGAAGGTCCAGTGGCCCCAGGATATGAAGAGCTCTGATGAATAGGAGACAGAGAAGCAGGAACTTGATAGACAAGGAGAAACATGCATGAAAGATGATTCTTATAAACAATATGAGAATGAGCCCTAAACCTTGAAAGAAATACTCAAACACACTCACAATGAAAGAGACTCAAAACAAAACCAGGATTCTTGCCTATCTGACAGACAAAAATTCTCAAGTATAACATTTATGAAGCTATGGGATAATTGGTCCCTGTATCACAGAAGGGTGTGCAAAGAGGTATGGCCCTTCTGCGGTGAGGGATTTGGTGATCTCTAACAAAACTACTATATGCTTAATTTTGGCTGAGCCATCCCATCTGTGGGAATCTACCCTGAAGGGTACATCCCACTAATTAAAAATATCAGAAATAACCTCTATGTACTTGCATAGAAAAGTGATCAGCTAGGCATTGGTACAATTGGGCAATGAAGTACTATGCAGCTGTGTAAAGAAAAAGGAGGCTATCTATGCATGGATGTGTAATAATTTCCATAAGTGGACAAAACCAAAGTTAAGTGCAATATCTATTGATAGTAGTCTGCATTTATTGTATGAAAAATGTTATATAAGAAAAAACACACATATATGTGCACGCTTATGTAAAAGAATAAACAAGGAGGTGACAGGGTGGCTATCTTCAGGAGTGGATGGAAATTGGGAGGAGAAAGACATGATGTGGGGATGGGTGGGGCTACGGGAGGAACAGCATGGCCTTGGAAATACTTTAGATAGCTTGGATCAAGAGAACGTTCCATAGAAATGATACCTATTTAATGCTAACCAGGAGGCCAGGGAAGCCGAAATAGAGCAAACAGTATCCAAGGAATCCAGCTATACAACAAGCAGACTGCATGACCAGACTGGGGAGCGGGTAGAATAGTCAGCCTAAGTCTTCTTGGAAAATGGTGTTTTGACTGCGCTGCAAGACAGACACAGCTGCACTGCAAATGCTGTGCCCTAGCTAGGAGATTTATTTTCATGGGTATATGAATTAGTAATTCTGAAATGACTGCATATGTGCTATGTCTAAATGAGTAAATGTTGAAGAGCCATAGATCTAAAAGCCAGGGTAACGGAAAGAGACACAGAGACCCACAGCCCAGCAGTAGATGAAGCTCAGGGACTCTATGGAAGCATTGAGGGAAGGATTGAGGAACCTGAAGAGGATGGGGACTCCATAGGGAGACCCGCAGACCTACAGAGACAACTAACCTGGACCCTTGGGGGCTCCCAGAGACTGTACCACCAAGCAAAGCAAACGTGGGCTGAACCTAGGACCCCTGTACATATGTAGCAGATGTGCAGCTTGGTCTTCATGCAGGTCCCCCAACAACTGGAGCAGGGGCTGTCCCGAATATGTTGCCTGTGGGTCCCATTCCCCTAACTGGACCACTGTGTCTGGCCTCAGTGGGAGAAAATGCACCTAGTCCGGCAGTGACTTGATGAGCCGGAGTTGGGGAGGGATGGGGGTGATATTCAGAGGGGGCTGCCCCTTCTCAGAGGAGAAAGGGAAGAGGAATGGGAGGAAGATCTGCATGAGGTGGTACTTGGGGGGGTGGTGGAGGCTGATACTGTGATAAAAAGTGAATAAATAAATTTAAAAATAAAATGACAGTAGAAACAAAAAAAGAATAACATAAAACAGGAGGGAACAAGCCTGAATCCTGTGACTTTAGGCTGGAGTGTGTGTGTGTGTGTGTGTGTGTGTGTGTGTGTGTGTGTGTGAACTCATGGTTAATATAAGAAGTATCTTTATGTCTATACATATAGACCTCAATATGGATACATTCATATGTACCTACGTATACATTTATTTCTTAGATCTGTTGGCAAAGTTAGTCAGCTTCTCATTACTATAGCAATGTGCCTAAGACAATTAATATGTAAAGAGAAAGGAACTGTCTAACTCACGGTTTTGAAGGTTATAAAGGTTTCAGTTCAAGATCAAGTGGTCAGGTTGCTTTGTAGCTTTGGTGAGGATACTTATCAGGGAATGCATGTAACAGGGAATAAAGCACTCATATCACAAAAGAGAAAGGAGAGGGAGAGAATATGAATGAGAGTGGATACCTGGGTCCCACAGTTCCTTTCAAAGTATATCTGCAGTGATTTAGGTGCCACCTTCTAGAGGTCTCTGGCACCTCTGCAACACCATTGCCCTGGGTACCAAGCTTACATAGACCTTTGGGGAACATTGCCTATCTTCAGACCTAGGAAGGACCTAGAAATGAGGAGGACACCCAATGCCCAGAGATTGGTTCTAAGTAATATTCTTTAGTAAAGAGAGCCAGGAGATCTTTAGAGAAATGATTGGTGCCAGGACTCAAGTACCAACTACACAGGACCTGCCTGAAATATCTTGTGATGTCAGAAAGTAAGGTTGTGCTTAAAAAAAAAAAAAAAAGGAGTCTAAAGGAAAAAGAACCAACCCGAAGGAGTACTTAATGGTGAATAGGAACAACTGAGAAAGAAAACAATGATACTGCTGTCTTGTAATGTAAAGATTGCACAAATATCCATTCTTACGTTATAAAGTTGAAAGAATGGATAAAGGAAGGAAGCCAGGGAGGGAGGGCGAGGGAAGGATAAGAAGGCAGAGCCTACTTCCTGAGAGAAGCATTCCACTGAGTAAATACAGAAGCAGAAATCACAGGCCAGCCTGCAGTTACGCAAGAACTGTTACACTATCCTTTAAAATGTAGTGAGTGAAATTAGGTAAAACAGGGGCTATCTGCATAGTCTCGAAATATGTCTCCGATTCCATAGTACCAAAGGAAAATTCGTAACTTCACTCACAGTCATCACCTTAGTCTTAATGTAGGGGAGAAAAAAAAAATCTAGCCCAAAACATCCAGTGATGTTTATAAAATCCCCAATCACACCCTTCAAAGGCATCACGTTTCTGACAGCAGAAACAGCCCCCGTGTGCCTATGAAGGGCTTTCCTCAGCCTTAATCAGGGAAGTGTCAGCTTTTAGTGAATAGAGGTGTATGCAGACTCTCGGTGGTGCAAGATGCTGAGGATATAGAACCCTAGAGAAACATTTACAGCGCCCTCTTCAGGATCAGGGAACATTGTGGAAAAGAATGCAAGCACCAAAGATGAGGTCTCTGACATGCTATCCTCTAAGCTGGTCATTGCGTGGAAGCCATGAAGGCATACCCGCTGTGTACTGGCCCTCGGTCATCACAAGTCAGACCCTTCTAGCAGGCAGCTACGAATGGAATGGGGCTCACAGGACTCTATCACTGTTGCACTATGGGCAACTAGAAAATAATGGGATTGGGGGGGTTAAGTAGTATCTACTTGTGTGCTGACTGATGGGCCCACCAGACTCTAATGGATAATTGCAAACCTAGGGTCACACAGATACCCCAGTTAAACTCTGTGGGATACAAAAGAAAACAAAACAAGATGTTATGAATATGGGTGAAAGAGATTTGTAAGATAGAGTGGGGATTCTTAGGGGTGGGAGAGAAATAAGAGAGAGGTGGTGAGGGAGCCCAACCAGAATATATTATAAACAGGTATTAAACCGCCAATGAATACAATTTATTAATTAAAATTTGTCAAGGTAATGGAAGATAAACTGGAAACGTCACAGATTGAGGGACACAAAGAAAACACAACTAAACCTAGGGACATAGCTGGACTTGGCTGAGTGTTTGCGTAATGCCATGGAGTCTTGGGTTCTGTCTCTGGTACTGTGTGAACTGGTTGTGGTAGCTCACACCTGTAATCCTAGCATTTGGAGGTAGAAGAGGAGAGTCAGGAGTTCAAGGTTGTCCTTGGCTCCATGGTGGTTTTGAGGCCAGCCTGGGCTACGTGAACCCTGTCCCTCAAGATACAAGGAAGGCCAGTGAGATAGCTCAGAGAACCTGTCAAGATGTCCTCTGACTTCCACATGGATGCTGTAGTATGTACCCCACCCCCAACAATAAATAAGTAAAAGAACAGACAAGCAGACTGACCCCACCCCCAAAAACCAAGAGAGTACATGCTGGATAGGATCCTGGGAAAGAGGAAGCAAGGGAGAAGATGGAGGAAATTAGAGCCTTCTCTGTAGACCAGTTAGTAACACTTACTGGCAGCCATCTCTCCTTCCACAGTTCTATCTCGAAGTAGAAGATGTTACTGTTTGCAAAGGCTGCAGAGAGAATAGAGAAACTGTCACGCCTGCAACTTTCCTCTAAGTTTACAATAGTATCAAAGTAAATAAAAGCGTCTGATTTCCCTAACATCTTTCTCAGTTTTAAAAATACTTTCTTTATCAACTGAAGAAGAACTTAAATATATTTTGTTTCCATCCATTGCAGTAAAAATTCTCTTTGGTCTGTGGAAACATTCAGGCTGGAGCCTAAGCCCTTTCGACACGATCCTGAGAGCTTTTGGTAGCTTCCTTGCTTTTGGACAAAGGAAGCTATCTATACACTTCACATAATGGTATAAAACCACCACCTCCCAACATCCGCTGGCCTAGAGAGGCTGGTATTTACAGCATTTGTCATTTTCTCAGACATTTTCAGTGGCATAGTGAAAACATATTTTTGTTTATTTAAAAGATAAATAACTGAAATATTTATCTACTGAAATATTTCTAGATTGCATCCAAAACTAATTATGCATGTTTTTCTATTAATTCACTGATCTCATGTCTCTGCCTTCCTTCCGTCATGTAAATCGTTTTGTTTCTCAATGGATACTGTCACATCACACATCACACATCTGATACACATACAACCAGCTATCTCAGAGAACCAGTTCCAATATTATCATCAACAATATAATTGCCTAAATACACACACACACTCACACATACACACACACTCACACTCACACTCACATTTAGCCTTGTTGTTAAGATCATGTATTAGCTGCATACTCCGGAGGTAGGGGTGGAAATATAGGTCGAAGCCAGACTAGGCTATACAGCAAGACCCTGAACCAAATGAAAATCAACATAAAAAAAGATAACTAGTCACCCAAAATGCTCGCTATTTGTAGTTGTGTCATTAGATAGACATACAAGTATATTCACTTATGGAAAATTTGCTTTTAAGAGCAGAGCAAGAGTTTAATTTTGTTTTATGACTATACAAAATAGTTCTACAAATAAAGCTAGAAAGAATAATGCATTCAGGAAAATCTAGCTTCCGTTTCCTGATTTGCTAGCTTCCTTCTTTGCTTACATATGGCCCCTTAAAAAGTATGAAGGTTGTCTTTACATTTCATTTAACTGTAAGCATGTGTGTTGTATACTGGATCCAAAACCAAATGGTAAGAGATAGATGTGTTTTCTCCATCCTGAATTTTTTTCATTGAGTATCCCAGAAGTCCTTCCACAGTGATCTACAGCAATACTCTTTATGGTTTCATGGTTCTTTGTTTTATTCAGCTGGTCTCCTTTTGGCTGACGATGGAGTCTAGACTTTGGTCTTATCGAGAGTGTTAACACAGAGCCTTAGTGGGAGTCCATAGATGAGCAGGGTTGTTGCTGGGACATTGGGGATTTTCTTACACGTCTCCTGCCAGTCCCAGAGTGAGATTCCTACCTGACCAGCACTGTACCCTTCCATGGATCCAGCCTCTTAGATTTTGGAGTTAGAGCTCCTTTAAAATTGTATTTTCTGGAAAGGAGATGGGAAAGAAGCAACAGCAGTGTGAGACAACTACATGTGACAAACATGTTGGTGCCCTCATACACTTGAATTCTTTGGGGGCGGGGGAGTCCAATCTAGAGTGATCTTCCTTTTTGTAGCCTGTGTTAATGCTGTGGCAGGGATTACTGGTGTCTTTAAGACATCACTAAAGTCACTTGTCTCCACAACCACATCATATCACTCCACAGCTTCCTTCAGCTTTGATGCCACGGTGTACCACCTGGGAGTCAAGCTGGTATGCTGGCTTCCACTCTCTTCCCTGACTGGGCTTCTTTTGCTCTCTTTAGTCTCTGTTGTCCCTTAATGCTGATGTTGTGACAGTGTGTTCTTGACTTTCCCCAGGGTCATTGATCTCCGTGGATTCATTCTATTTTCAGAAATGCACATTTTCTCAAAATATACATTTCTACCTGTCTATTAGTTGTGCATATCGTCTCACAGACAGTCCTCCACACACACACCTCTTCAGAGACATCTGCTGCCATACACTCTGGACTTCCTCTCCTAGGACCGCCACTTGCAGTCAAACCAGCAAAAGACAGCCATAGCTCAGGCCTAGGCCTCTGTCCTGATCTCCAGTCTCCGGGTCAACCCTCCCTGGTGACCTTGGATCTATAGTTGAAGCTGTCCTCTCTCTCCAGCCCCCATGGCCACTTTCCTGCCCACATTCCAGTGGCTAACTATGCCACAGCCCAGACAACCACACCAATTGATGACTGTTTCCTCATTTCACTGCATCAGCCTTACTTCAGGCTGTCACCACCCTTCACCTGTGTGACTGTCTTCTACTTCTAGAACCAACCAATATATTCCTCCTCCCACAACCCTCAAGTTCCAGCTCCTAGCCAGGAAGGAGGCTCTTCTTAACACCTACATTTAAAGCCTGATGCAGTTCTGAAGTGCCACAGATGCCACCACCAAGTACAGCTGTTGTCCATTGCACAGATGGAAGAGTAGAAATTCAACCCATATGTTAGGCCATTGTCACATTGTGGGGGTGGAGGCAGAGAAAGCCATAACATTACTGGCCATAGGAGTTCAGGACAAGGAATCTCTGTGAGTTTGAGTGTAAGGTAGCCATCAGGGAAGACTTCTAAGATAGTAAGTTGAGAAGGGCCCTGTACTGGATGGTTTTGTGTGTCAACTTGACACAAGTTAGAGTCCTCAGAGAGAAAGAAAGCCTCAGCTAAGGGAATGCCTCCATGAGATCCAGCTGTAAGGCATTTGCTCAATTAATAATCAATGGGGGAGGGTCCAGCCCATTGTGGGTGCTGCCATCCCTGGGCATCTCTGGGTCCTGGTTCTATACGAAAGCAGGCTGAGCAAGCCAGTAAGCAGCATCCCTCCATGGCCTCTGCATCAGCCCCTGCCTTCAGAGTCCTTTCCTGTGTGAGTTCCTGTCCTGACTTTCTTCACCGATGAACAGCAATGTGGAAGTGTATGCTGAATAAACCCTTTCCCCTCAAACTTGCTTTTTGGTCATGGTGTTTCGTCACAGTGATAGAAACCCTGACCAAGACAAGCCCAAAGGTGGTGAAGGATTTGGGGAGGCAGAGGGTGAATTTTAAGTGTCAATGAAGTATAAGCCATATTTAAGGGACAGTGAGGAGCCCAAATGGGGCCTGGAAAGTTGGTCTTTGGAGATAAGAGAGAGGAATAAGTGGGAGGAAGACACTGCCCTCAAGTAATTGCATCTCTCTCCTCCTCTCTGTATCTGCCAGGACCAGCTACTCTTCTGTGATGACTGCGATCGTGGCTATCACATGTACTGTTTAAATCCCCCAGTGGCTGAGCCCCCAGAAGGTAATGATGATGAACTCAGCAACACCACCACCACCCACCTCTTATTGATCCCTTATTATGGTGCAGGCCTTGCGCTAAGGGCTTTTTGGGTCTTGTCGTATGTACTTATCACTACCCAATGAGGTGGGACCAACTATTAACAAAGGGCACCATGAGGAAAATGAGGCACAGTGTGACCAGGTGAAATTTCAACAGATTGGTCAAAGACATGTTTCTTAGATGTGTGGCTGTGACATTGGGGGTTGGGGGTGTATGAGCATCAAGGGACCTAGTACAGGTTCACTATGGCTGGCTATGGGGTACAACTAAGGGGTGGGGCTTTTTCTAACAGCTGCTCTGATAGCTCTGCATTACCTTTCCACTGAGCAATTGACTTTGCCTGCCTTCAGAACAGAGACTTGGTCTCTGCATTATAAAAGTCGAGGGAAAAGAGGAGCTACCAGACCTTGAGGCAGTGAGGCTGGGGTCCTAGAGTTTGGGGGAATGTTGATACTGATGTCATTTTGTCTCTTATAGGAAGCTGGAGCTGCCATTTATGCTGGGAGCTGCTCAAAGAGAAAGCATCAGCCTTTGGCTGCCAGGCCTAGGGCTCCACCCAGGTCACAGAGTGCAGCCCACCACTAGAGAGGCTGAACTGAAGCCCTGTTCAACCCAGATGGAGGTCTCCTCCTGTATATGCACACAGACCAACTACAAGGAAAACGAATAGTTACAGAAGGGAACGGAGGGAGCAAGGTCTCCACTCACTTCTCGCCCTACCCATGACCTCCCACCCCACACATCCTTCAGCCAGCTCTTCCTCATTTCTACCAGCGGGAACTTGGCACTTTTGAAGAATAATCCAGCCCCGGCTCTGTGGAAACTTCCTCATGTTCACTGTCACAGGCATCTCTCTTTGTTGCTTCTTGTTTTGGAGGAAGCCATTTTGTGACTGCTCATCAACCACTCGTGTGTTGCTTGGTGGGGTTCTTGTTTTGTTGTCTATTGTGTTTCAAGAACTTGTCACAGAGTGTCCTCACCCTTAGCTTAGGCTCTTCATCCTGAAACTCACAGAGGAACAAAATGCCGTGGTGGGGAAGCTCCTGCCTATTACGAGTCTCACTGGAAGCATCCATGTTTGGAGGCCATCTTGAAGACAGAACTTGGAAAATGTCTTGGTTTTCTTAGTCTCTGCTGAGAAGAGAAGTTGTAGCATTTGAGCCTTGGCAGTAGCATCCCCAGCTGCGATGACCTTGATCCACTGCACTGCCATTTGATCAGGGGTTCAGAGGGCCTGGGAGATGGGAGGAACACTTGGGGCCCTGCTATAGCCAGCCAGTATTTGCTGTTCCTCAGGAGGGACTAGGTGGTTCCTTGACCTTCAGAACTGTGGTGTCCTTGAGGTGAGACAACACAGTCTCTAAACACAGAAAAGTGCTGAAGATCCTGCCCCCAACCGAATTGACCGTGAAGGTCTGGCTCAGTCTCTGGGGGGTGGGACTCAAGCTCTGGAGAGGTGGGCAAAGGATGCCCATTCAACAGTCCAGGGTTGGTTAGAAGAGACTGTATGTAGCTTTGAGAAACTCTCCCAGTATTGATGCTACACTATGGATTTCTTTTCTGGGCAATTTCTTCCTTCCATGTAGTATATGTTTGCCAATGACCACTGAGATGTGACTGGAAATTTTAGAATGGTGAAGAGATGAACATTACTTAACCAGATCATTGGGCACAGTGATTACTTGTGACTGGGTGGCAATGATTCAGAGCCCTTGTCCGTTCTTGCACCCTAAGCTCCCCCATATGGAATGGGCTCTCGTTTGAAGCAAGGTTTCTAGAAGATGTAGGAAGGTCTAGATTCTGAGAACTCTTGTGTGTCAGAAGAGAAGCCTTGAGGGCTGGAGTGGGCTGGGCTGCCTTTGACGCACGGCACCAGCATGATAACTGACACATTTCTGGAAAAATCGTTTGCCCAAAGGGCAGGTCTCCGTGAGCAGGACCCTCGCGCATGCTCGGCTTCCCTGGATTCAGCTCCATCGCTGTGGTCCAGCAGCTTGCAACAAAGGCCTGGGTTATTTTTAGTCGTCAGCTCCTGAAGAAGCCCCTGGAGACCTGGGCTGGCTGGGCCCCTCTGCCCAGCGGCAGCATGGCCTCTGCCACTCCACAGGAGTCATCCTCCCCCTGGCTAATTGCTCTTGGCACGTGGACCCAGGGCAGCCTGGCATGGAACCAAGCAGTGTGACCCCCCCTGCAACTTCTTTGCAGAGTGACCTGTGGCAAGAGAGTGGGGGTCACTTTCCTGCAGGCCCTGTGGCCTCAGAGCTAGTTCCATGCATACGAAATGATCTCATTTAAAGGGCCCCTGTCCAGAGAGCATCTGTCTCCTCCTCTCAAGCTCTCTTCTTCCTCCTGCTGGTTGCTGTGCCTGTGTGGATTCAAAAGACCCAAGGGAGGGCTGGAGGAATGGCCCGTCTCCACGGAGGGGTACATTCCCTCTCCAGACTCTGCGGGCTCTCTCGTTCCACAAAACCCAAAGCAGAGTATCTTCAGAGACTAACTACTTGTTTGGGGGATCATATTAAATTAATTTCAGAAGGGAAAAAAGGCCCAAATGTTCTGAAATGTTATACAAGCTTAAAGGTGGGGGAAAAATATGTTTAAAGCCCTCCACCTTTATGCTCTGAGTCTTGACAGGTCTCCTTCTGGAGTGTACATGAGTCTGCTCTCTACAGAAGTGCAGGTGTTCTATATCCAGCCCTGCTTGGGCCCAGCATAGCTGATGGGGATCATGCCTCTCTAGCCCAAGGCAGGAGTCGGAGCTTGTCCACGGCGCTGGGGCTGCTCAGGACTCTTAAAGGCTCCTGGGGTCCTTCTCTTCTGTTTCACTTGGCCTGGAGAATGGGCTCAGCCTTTATGCTTCAGAGGTTTTGGTTTGATTCTCCATGCAGAGAGAGTAGGGAGAGCAGCTCAGCTTGGAGATGTCGTGTCAGGGTACGGCAGGCCAGGTCTCCAGAGCCATCCTCCTGCATCGGAAAAGGAATGTGTTAGTGAAGTAAAGTTGATATCTTCTTTCTCAGAGCCCTGGAATAAGCAGCAATCACAGGGTCAGGGTTCTAGTGTCCCCTCTACCCCTGGATGGTATGTGACCTTGGACAAATCACTTAGCACCCTCAGATCTCGATGTACCCATCTGTGAAATGGAAATGAGAACATTTGCCTTTTCTATTCCACACTGACACCGGGAAGAATAATGTTACATAAACAACCAACTGCAGAGCTAGGTGTGTCTGTGGGAACTCCAAATGCTTTTTGAAGCCACCTTCTTGTGGCTTCTAGCCAAAGCTAGAAGTCTCCTTGGAATCTCCCTTTTGATGGATGGAGGCTTACATGTCAAGGGCCAGGTTGTTGTCCATGGTCAGGCTCCTAAGCCAGGGCTGTGGTCATGGGGACCATGATTTGGCTTGGATGGTAATGGGAGGTGCCCAGGGTTTGGGGACTTGAGGACAAAGATACCATAAATGCATGTGCATGTGGACAGATAGACACAGACAGACTACACACACACACACACACACACACACACACACACACACACCATCAGCATGATTAACCACTTGGAATGGGAGCCAACTTCTGTAGAGGGCACTGTGCACTTGTTCAAATGTAGTAGTCTCTTTTTAGCTGGTTAACTCTGGTTAGGTGACTTTGCCTCTCTGAGCCTCACTGCCCATGAGTGTGAGGCAGAGAGAGATGACCTGTCTAGAGATCTAGCAGGGCTAATAGAGTAGTTCTTGCTGAGAAGTGTCATGGTGCAGGTCTTGCTAACAATGGGACTTCCAGTTTGTAGTAGCCACTGTCATTTTGTCCAGAGGTTACTAAGGGGAGACAATGATTCTGTTGAGGACCCCTCAAGTCCCCGACAGTGCTATTCTGCTCCACTACAGCCTTACATCCTTATGTGGTAGCTGAAGAACTCCGGTTGGAAGATAAACTCTTCTTTCTTTCTTTCTTTCTTTCTTTCTAGACACTCTTAAGACCCTATATTTGGGACCTATAGTAAATCCAGGACAGGCAACGGGCAAGGAAAGAGGACTGGAGCTCTAGATAGGGACCTGACATTCCTGTCCTCTTTCCCAACCCCTCCTGACACCACTAGAGGCAGAAGCCAGCCAGTCTCCAGACTGCTGTGCACTGTGCCTCAGGATCAGATGGGAAGCTGGGTCTAGGCAGAGAGAGTCACTGCTGCCCTTGGCTCAGCCTGAGAGACCCTCCTATGACTAGGTGACTAGGGGGCCAGAGAGGGGGAGGGGAGGGGAGGGGAGGGGAGGGGAGGGGAGGGGAGGGGAGGAGAGGGGAGAGAGAGAGAGAGAGAGAGAGAGAGAGAGAGAAAGAGAGAGAGAGAGAGAGAGAGAGAGAGAGAGAGAGAGAGAGAGAGAGAGAGAGAGAGAGAAGATTCTGATCAGGGGAGCTAAGAGGAGGTTTTGCAGAGCAAGAAGATATGGGTTTCATTCCTGGTGCACTTTAGTCTTCAAGAACGATCCCTTCCAGCCCCCGCATGTGTAAGTCCAGGTATTTTAAGGAAGAAAACCAACAGGACTGGAGGTACTTTTCCTATGGGAGCCAGTTCAGTGCAGTGAGTAGAAGAAAAATCACGGGTAACCCCAGGCTGCCACAGGCACAGCTGAGGGTCTGCTACTTTCCTCTTCTGGGTTACATGTTCAAGGCAGTCTTGCTTGGCTGGCGGGTGGCCCAGGCAGGGTCCTGAGAATCCCCTTGCCTTCCCTCCGCCATTTGGAAGTGCTGAGGTGAGAGTGCCTCTTTCCTACTCAATAATGTCTGTTCTTAGTATTTCTTACGAACTCCAGAGTCATGGAGAAGGGAGAAGCTGGCTCCTGGGTCATAGTCATTCTCACATTGTCACTGAAGGTGTGTGTGTGTGTTCCCAGGCCTAGCTCCAGGCAGGAGTGGTGCTGTTGTCCCCTGTAGTAGACCAGCATTCCTGAGTTGGGTTGGGGGAGTGGGGAGTCGGGGTTAGCATAATAAAGAGAAGAGATGGGAAGGAACTTTGAGTCAGGGTGAGGCTATACTGATGGAGGGGGTGCTGTTGGAATCTGTAAGCAGAGGGACAATGGGAGAGGGTATGAAGCATTATCAGGACAATTTTTTTTCCCTCAGTCCTACAGCCCTAGAAAACAAAATTGTTTGAAAAAAGAAACAAAAGCCAAACATTTGCCAAGCAGTGGACGCTGAGCCAGCTCTCTTTTCTGTGGGCTCCCTGGACTCTGGGTCCATGCTGGTTGAGGGAACTGTCAGACGGCAAGGAGGGAGGGACTGGGTACCCCTCACCCTGTGGAAGTAGGAGGGACCCCACCCCACCCAGGTTCCTGCCTGAGTCTCTGTGGATTTTTCCACTCCCACAGATGAGTGCCATTGGAACATTTGGACATAAATCTCTAAGACCCCACTGGTCTAGATTGGCAAGGGTCAGGTGACAGATGGTAGCAGGGTGAGCTTGATCCTGGCCTACAGCCTTGGGCATGGGAGCAATTTCAGGCTTTGCTGCTTCAGGACTTAGGTCCATAGGTCCTGACTCCAGCAGCTGGAAAGTGCGGTAGGAGGGCCTAGCCAACCTTTTTCCTACCGCCTGGCAGAACAGACAAGGCTCCATGTCCCCCACTGTCTGCTGCCCTTTCGGTCTTTCAAGAGCTCAGCTTTATTTGAGGAAAGGGGAGAACCCCAGTCTTTTCCCCCAAGTCCACAGGTTTCCCCACTGAGACCCCTCATGCACTGAATCTAATTTATCGGTAGTCAGAAGGGCCGCTGAGGTCATCTGTGAGTTGGGCTCTTTGGCTATTCTCCAGTATCCTCAGGCCTTGAGATCTTTATGATCCTCTTCCAGAGGCCCCGAGTGTGGGAACAGCCTGGGAACCATGGATTGGTTCAGAGTTTTTGAGAGCTGGAAATGTTTTTCTAAGGAGCCTGCAGACTCACTGTGGGGGTAGGGACTGGGTTGTTTGCTCTGAGGAGTGGTCAGGAAGCAGAGAGGAGGAGGTCGGAAGGTGAATGGATTGGGTCCTTTGACCATCACAGTGGATGCTTCTGGAAAGGCCTGGCTGCAGGGCTGTTCAAACTGGGCAGCAGGAGAGAGGCCCAAAGAAAGCAACTTCAGGAAGCCCTGAGGTAGAGAGGTAGGCTCCTGCCTTGTCATTTCTGCATTAAACCTGTCTCTCAGAAGAGAGAGAGAGAGAGAGAGAGAGAGAGAGAGAGAGAGAGAGAGAGAGACAGACAGACAGACAGACAGACAGACACACACACACACACACACACACACACACACACACACACACACACACACACACACCCTGTAAGGAGGAAAACTGGAAGCCAGGAGTAGTGTGCCTTTGAAAGGTCTGTGTGGGTTTTGAGGAAGGCCTGGCCATGCCTCCTGACTGGTTGCAAGGGCTCCTTGGCATTGGTGAAGCTGTGAGAGGTGCCATAGGATGTCATAGGTGTCATGAGGGTGTGGGTGAGTACAGGGGTGCCCTTTTGGAGTCTGTGACAGCCTCAGGTGGAGGGGCCAGCAGCCTCGAACAAGTGACACTCCACAGTTTCCCCATCGTTGGCCTCACCACGAACAGGGAGCATTTGTGCTGATGGTGACATTACCCAGGGCAGAGCAGAGGAAGGCAGGATTGGGCTGGCAGGCAGCCAGAACCCTCTTCCACAGAGATATAATTACTAATAATGACCTCTATCCTGAAAGCAAATAAGATGGCCATTCAGGTCGGCACCAACTGGGTCTGGCAAATCAACAAAACCGGGGTTGGGAAGGGACACAGGAAAAGAGGCCTCTGTCGGAAATAGGGACCCCATGAGGCCCTGGGGTCTTTGTATTCCTCAGCAGCTAACTTTGAGAACTCCCTGCCTATGCTCCCACCCACTGCATCTCGTTAGCTCACCTTGCTCCATCTCTAGTGTTGTGTTGTTAATATTGCTGATGAGAGCAGGCGCATGTGTGTGCGTATGTGTGAATGTGTGAACGTGCATTGCATGTGTGTGTGCTTGTGTGTGTATGTGTATGCATGTGTGTGTATGTGTGTGCATGTGTGTGTGTGTACATATGTGTGCATATGTGTGCATTGCATGTGAGTGCGTGCACACTCATGTGTGTGTGCATTGCGTGTGTGTGTGTGTGTGTGTGTGTGTGTGTGTGTGCGTGTGCACATGTGGGTTTGGGTGTATGTTGGCCTAAAGAAAGCCACTGGTGTTGATCCAAGACCAGAGGGAGAGCCAGGAGCCACCAGGCAAGCTGTATCTTATCGTCCCTGAAGTTTTCTGCAGCCAAGGACTGCAGTGCCCAGTCTAAAGAGCCAGCAGATGGCTTCTCGTGGCCTTTCCCATCTTTTCTCTTTGTCACCTCTGCCTCTTTTGGAGAAATATTGAAGATTTGAGAAAAAGAAAAAGCCTCAATTATGCTATCAAAACGGTGCAAAGACTTCATGGCTGCAATGAGGTCTGGGTTTTTGTTGACTCTATTTTCCCTTTCATGTTTATTCCCCACTGTGACCTTCATTCTCTTTTTCTCCTCCCTCCTCCACCCTTCTCCTCCCTCCTCCCTTCTTTGCATCCCCTCCCACCTTCCCTGTAGCCACGCAAATGTTAGAGTGCAGGGGTAGCTGGAAGAAAACAGTGCCATAAAAGAAAAATATACCCCTGTGCATTTTCAACATGTAGTTGAAGAAGCCTAAATTAAGGACTAAGGGGGGAACAAAGCAAAAGACACACGGCCAGATAATATATGAGTGAAGCCTGAAAACAGAAGCTCAGAGCAGAGGGGCTGTGGAGCAGGTGGGTTGGGGAGGCAGGGAGTCCCAGCTTGCCAGTGTGTCAGGTCCACATGGCATTTGGGGAAACAGATAAACCTGTGCTTTGGCATCAAATGGTCGGGTGTTTAGGGCCCCTTGTGCTCTTTTGTTAGGCAAGGGAAGAGATGCCCATGCTAGCTGTCCCTGTGCATCCGCCATGCTTGTCCACCCTGGCTACTTCTTCCCTGGAGGCAGATGAACACATTTTTTGCCTGCCAAGAGTGAATGCTGGGCATGCTGGTACTGGCTGAAGCACTTGGCAGGGGGCTGGGTATGCGCAAAGCAATGGGCTTGGTCTGCAGGGGCTGAATAAAACCAGCCTCACCCTGGCCCAGGCTTCGGGTTGCATTATCAGGCTGTAAATGCTAAAACATTCCAGGGGGAACCCGGTAAGCATCCTGCAACCAGGACGGGGCTGCTTATCCGCTTATCCGTATGTTAGCTTCTGTTTGGAGCATATTTCCATATGATGTGCAGGTGGAAACATCTAGTTATTGCCACCTTCTGGAAGTTGGGGAGAACACAGTTGACCCCCGGCTCCTTGTTTGGATTTGTTATCCCGGGCACTAGCCGCCCCTGTAGGTACATGTCCTTAGCTTATGGAGATGCTATGGAAAGTGGTTCATCCTTAGCGCTAGAATCCAGGGGGATGATGAGTGGCTGTACCTGGCTGAAGCACGTCTGGTAGGCAGGTGATCTGAGATTGTGTTCCCAAATGCTGTTTTTGGATTTCTGGAGTGGAGGTCAGGGTACTGTCATTGGCAGAGTGTGCTCAGTAGAGAGAAGTAACTGGCGTGGGAAGGTAAAAGCCTCACACCTGGACTGAGTGGACACCCACAGAGACTCTGCTGGCTTGGGTTCAGCCTCTAGGAGTGGCTTCTGCCGTGGTCTTGCTGGGTGGATGCAGCCCACTGTCAGGCTTTGGCAGCACACCTCCTCTGGGATGGGCTCTTCGAGTCCCAGCTCAGGCTTCTTCTACTCCCTCTTGTCCATACTGACAGCACTGGAGACAAACACTTCCTCTTTACCCCCCCCCCGCCTCCCCCCCCCCCCCCACTTCTTTGCACATGCTACAACCAGGATTTAGCTTTTAGCTATTCCCCAAAGAAGTCACACCAGGCTCTTACTTTTTGGCCAGCTAAATGCCCTCCTTGGGGAAGACTATGTCAGCCTGTTCCCAAGCAGCCTTAGGTTTATCTGTTGGTGGCCTTAGAGAAAGCTCTGCTGGATCCTTGGAGCACACAGCTCTCAGTCGGAGGGACTGGAGGGTCTCTAGGGACAGCCAGGGTGGAGTGTGGCTGCGAATCTGGGTTTAAAGTGCTAGAGACCATGAAATGTACCCTGGAGTTTGGTCCACTTGAGAGCTGTCAGGCAGGGTTCCTTTGGCTCAAATCTCCTTTGAATAGTCAGATTCCCCACTGTCCTTAGTGATAGTATGGAAGACGGGAAGGCTCTCCACCTGGATCCTGTCTGAGCCAGACTGGTGGCACTGCTCTCAGGCAGCTGACGTCAGACCATGAGCCTCCCATCTCTGAATTCACGATGGACCTGGGATCCCCAGAGCCAGTGGAGGCTCTGAGAGGAGCTAGCTCCTTGCCTATCTCCTCTCTAGCGCACTCAGATGCCTTCCCATCCTGAGGCTGGCCTTCTGGACAGTTAGGAAATGCAGATCTGAGGAGTGCCTGTCCTGTGTATACTATAGCTTGTTTGAGAAAGGGTCAGAGCTAAGTCCTAACCACAGTCCCCTCCCTGCCCACCTTGTGTTTAGGCTGAGGACAGACAACCTTAAAGGCCATTTTTCAAATAACCCTTTACCCCTGGTGGCTAAGGGAAGATATCCACAGGAAGATACACGAAATCGATTTTCTTCTTCGAGTTGGCTAATCCCTGTTGCATCTCCCATCAGGGAAAGGTTAGCTTGGTGGCTTTAGTAAGGGCCACCTCTGTTTATTAAGCCCAAGGTTTTCATGAGTGAGCTTGGGCAGGAGGTCCCTGGGGCGGGATGAGAGACAGATGACCAGCGATTTGGAATCTCTTGGCTACTTTGGTTTCTAGAGGGGCACAGAGGTCTCGGGTTAAGTTAGGAGTGTGAAGCATTGGGGAAGGAGACGTTTAGTCTTCATTGGCTCTGTTAGTATCTGAGCTGACGCTGGCTATCTTGTACTACTGTGGACTGCTTTGGGAAAGGGTCTCTGGCCCCTGGTGATATTCTAATCTCTGGAGTCACAGGGTCTCCACTGCTATCTCTTGGCCTGGTTGAAGGGTGATGCGAACTTCTCCCAGTGGGCACAAGAGGTGAGAAGCCATTCCAGGACTTTAATCTCACCTTTCCCACATCCTCCAAAGGATGGCTGAGAGCTTCAGCCTCCATCTCTGGAAATCTCTACAAATGAAGAGCCTTCCTTTTACGCCTTTGGATATTTTCCCCATTGGACCTTGGGACCCAGCACCATCTCTTGCTGACTGAACAACCTAGAGTTTTTGCCTTGAGCTGCTTAGCTACCGTGCCCAGGATGAAGGCTGACACAGCTTTCCCGAGGTTAGAAAAAGGGCTGCAGATCTGGGAAGCTGTGTGTAATGGGCCGAAGATGAATTTCCATCCGGCTTGCTCTGCTGCTCTGAAAAGCAAACACAGCAACACGCAGATGAACGGGAAGCCCAGCCCCCCTCTCCCCGGTCCCCTCTCAGGTGTGGTGTTGTGATGGCACATGTAGAGCTGTGTGGGCTACTGTCCTTCCATCCTCTGGGGACGCTTTTTATCTCTCTCGTATGTCAAGTCCTGGTCTTGTGACTCTGATTGTGAAAGGTGGTGTCATGTCCCCACTCTGTCTGAGGGATGGATGGGATTTTCAGTGTTGGAGGGAGGCTGCGCACATCTTCCCTAATCCCAAGAGCACACACTGGTTCTGACTCCCTAGAGAGCTGGTATCTTGCAAGAGAATCTGCAGGTTGGAAATAGCCCGTATCTGGATTTTACCTCTCTGACGGGCTCACTTGAGAAGTGGGCTGTCTGGAAGGACTGCCTAGGTGTCAGGGCCTTCCTTCTTTCTGCCCTTCCTCCTCCCTGACTCAGTTTCCATTCCTTGGAGAAGTCAGAGACTGTGAGCATTGAGCAGCCTTTACCTCAGAACCCCTGGATACCCCAGCCCCTCAGAGGGACCCCCGCACGTTAATAAAGACTGGGCCACAGCCCCCTGTCTCTCCTTGCTGTGGTAAGCGTCTTGTCCTGTGACCGATTAGCAGTGTTGGCTATCCGTGTAGCAAATCTTTTGTCTGCAATTTAGAGAATGTGTAAATGAATAAAAGCTTTAGAACTCTCAGAAACTCTTGGTGGTTTTTCTTAAAATCAGAAAGCCCATCACAAAATATTGGGATGTATTGGAAATGCATTGTGTGTGTGCAGAGTCACACATGTACACAGACACACAGACACAGACACACACAGACACACACACAGACACACACACACAGACACACACACACACACACACACACACACACACACACACACACACACACCAGGTTTCAGAGAAGCACAATGAATTCCAGGTCTCAGTTGTTCCTGGTGTCCTGGTGGGTGATGGAATTCTGACCCCATCACATACAAGCAGGGTTAAGGCAGCTTTCATGAGCACAGCAGGCAGTGTAATTTCAGGGCACAACCACAGTTTTGATTGCAGAAGTGTAGTTGCTCATGTTCAGAAGGCTCCTCTGAAAGGGTCACAGGGCATCTTGAAGGGAGCCCACTGGAGTTTTGGGGAGAGGGGAGTCAATGACTCTGAGGTGATTCACTGAAGATGTTGGAAACATGGTAGAGGAGGGAGAGGCCCCAGGTCAGGACCCTGTTGAAGCCAGCAGACCATTATTCCACCCCCGCTAGAGTCAGAAACTGCCCTCTGGAAGAGGTATTGACGGCTGTGCTGGGCAGGGAGCCAGAGTCCTTGCACAAGATCCACCTGCCCAGAGAGGCACCGGAATCTGCTCATCCCTGCTGCAGGGCTCCTGGGCTACACAGGAGATTCCCAAAACTGCAGGTGAAGAGCCAGCCTTCCAAAACGAAATTAAATATAAATACAAAATAAAACCTCTGAGACGAGCCAGTTACTGGGAACTCAACTGAGAAGACAAAGACAAACCCCCGAGAGAGGGAGAGAGAGAGAGAGAGAGAGAGAGAGAGAGAGAGAGAGAGAGAGAGAGAGAGAGAGAGAGAGAGAAACCACCACCACCACCACCACCACCACTACCACCACCACCACCAGGTCTTAGTAGGTGTACTGTTGTACTGTTAGCAGAAATCTACATGCATGCTTCAAGAAGAATTGGATGCATTACAATGGCGGGCACCATGCATGTCTTGGTGCACCAGTGTGTGTCTGAAGGAACCATGTCTGTGGTCTGCTGCTTCAGCAGAGGAACCATTGATTGTTGCTGCAGATACAGGCTGTGGAGCAGAGGCTAGTAAGCCTTCCCTATAGAGGGAGCAGTGTCCATATCCAAGGGCAATAGGAGAAAGGCCAGGCCTTTACCTAAAGTGTCCCAGATGATAGCTGAGCTTGCAGTGTTAAAATGCTGATTCCAGCAGCGTGCGGACTTGGGCTCAAAACAAAAACCCAGGCAGGAACAGATCACACAAGTGCCCACGTTCAGGCTTTTGTCTACATGGAAGGGTGTGCATGTGTCTGTTCGAACTCCAGGGACACCCAGGCTTGCATCCCAGTTTGCTCTGCCTCCATAACACTGCTGATTTGCTCACACGGTCACAGTACCAGGAAGTGGGAGGTGACTAGTTTACAGCGGCAAATCCCTCATGCTGTGATGAGGGTTCTTCTCCAGGAGGTTCAAAAGAGACTCTTGTGAGCCATCTATAAGGAGTTCCAGCAAGACACCCCACTCCTTCTGCCATGGTGACCCTAACCTTCCCAGCCTCTAGAACAAATTCCATTGTTTACAAGCCACCCAGTCTTTGTGTGTGTGTGTGTGTGTGTGTGTGTGTGTGTGTGTGTGTGTGTGTGTGTGTGATAATAGACTGCATTGGACTGAGACAAGCTATTCCTGGAGGAGGTAACACATTTCCTGCTAGGTTCAGGAAAGTAACACTCAGAGACTAGATATTGCTATTGCTCTAGGACAGCAGTTCTCAACCTGTGAGTCATGACCCCTTTGTAGAGGTCAAACGACCCTTTTACAGGGATGGCCTAAGATCATCAGAAAGCACAGGTATTTACATTATTATTCATAACGGTAGCAAAATTTCATTTATGAAATAATAACAAAATAATTTTATGTTGGGGGGTCACCACAACACGAGAAACTGTATTAAAGGGTCACAGTATTAGGCAGGTTGAGAAACCCTGCTCTAGGAAGCTAAAGGGAGAGGGAGGAGGGAAACAGGGGGCTTCAAATGGTACACATTAAACAGGCCAGATTGCCTCTGCTTTGTCCTTCGGAAGAGAAAAAGGTATAGCATGGTGATAGTGGTTGTTTGGGAAAGGTCTATCAAGAAGGAACCAGGGATAGGATTGTGATGTAAGGAATAGAGTTGTGACAGCCATTTTCCCTCCTTAGGTCAGAAGAAAGGAACCCGGAAGGATGTAGGAGAGCCCACATCTTGTATCTAGTTGG
This sequence comes from Mus musculus, assembly GCF_000001635.26. Classification (NCBI taxonomy): domain Eukaryota; kingdom Metazoa; phylum Chordata; class Mammalia; order Rodentia; family Muridae; genus Mus; species Mus musculus. The sequence goes on along the minus strand of NC_000078.6, from coordinate 83,202,861 downwards.
CTTTTTGACTCCTATAGACACAGGTACAGAGTTCAGTAAATCCAACCCTTGATTCTGGAAGGTCTGGGCCAGGAGCTGAACAGATCCAGGTACACACGTTAACCATGCCTATCTTTCAGGACCCTTGGCTACCTGAGTCAAAGGCTTTCTGGGAGCAGAAGACAAACTTGTCTTTCATGAAGCCCCTTGAGATAAAATGCCTGAGGCTTGAGGTGTTCTAAACCCATTCTTCAGAGGCCCAGGGATCTAGGATGGAGTTAGATGCGTGATTCTCAGATGCTCTCGGAAGAGGGATGGAGAGAACAAGGGCCCCCAGCCTCAACTTTCAACTCATACTGTTGGCCAGGACAGCTCTGATTGGCTCTGTACCACATTGGTGGCTGTGTTGCTGAGGAGGGGAAAGGCAAGGCAACAATTTGAAACTGTCTTTGGGCTCGATAGTGGGAGAGGCATGTGTGTGTGTGTGTGTGTGTGTGTGTGTGTGTGTGTGTGTCCTCTGAGGTTGCAGAAGGCAGCAGGAAGATGCCACTGGCCCCTGACTTCCTGACAGCTGCAGATAGATTGAGCCCATTCCTAGCTTTCTCCAAAGGGATGGCAATTCCTCCAAGGATTCTTTCTTTGGGGTTCTCTTAAGTAGAGCAGCAGGGCACAGGACATTCATCACCAGAGGTGACTTGCTCCTCTCCTGCAGTGGTCACTGGCCTGCCCACCCCCATTCTGGCCTACCCCAATGTCCCATTGTCACAGATTCCTGGTAAAAAAAAAAAAAAAACCTCAGCCCAGCAGAGACAGAACAAAAGTCTGTCCCTAAGGTTGGTGGGTTGAGAATGTTCTCTGGCTAAACTTGAGGTAATTAGCATAGTTAATGCTCGTTCTGTGATATTACAGCTGTGAGCCTCATTAAAGAGTTCTCCAGGGGGAAGTCTGCAAGACTCAGGTGTCAGCCCTGCTCTTACTAGAAGCATAGCCTACCACCTCAAGCCTCCATTCGGAAGTCTGGCTCCTTCCCATCGCCTCTACAGCTCCTGTCTACTGTCTGCTGGCATCTGGGCTGGGGCCTTGCTTCCCCCTGCTGGGACTTCCTCCCTCCCTCTCTCCCTCCCACTCTTTCTCTACTGGAGAAGCTCTGTCACCTGTGCTCCACCCTGTAAACAGAAGATCACCCACAGTGGAGATCTGCCATGGCTGCTGCTGTTCCTTGCAGGTTCTAACACACTGTGAGAAGAAATGATTCTCTGCTCTGGGCAGGAATCTGAGTCTGTCTTCTGTCTTGCTGTCCTGTCACGGTATTTTTTCCAGGGGTTTTCACCCCTCCTTCCCCTCCCAGAAAAGTCCAAGGTCTGACATACCCAATTCCTGGCTGGATTTCCTGGCCTCAACTGGCATCTGCTGTAGGGCCCCTCCTTAGGAAGAAACTCAATTCCCACTGGCTTTAATTTCTGGGATTCATGATTCCTGGGGTGGGAAGCAAGGGGCCGGCTATTTGTCAAACAGAGAAATACGAGACGTGCTTCAAACCCCTTGAAACCTGGAGGAAAATAATGACTGCCTCTCTAGGGACTAAACATAGGCACAACCCAAAACAAGAGACAGAAAACACAATTCAGGCACCCCTGGGCTCTAAAGCACATAGAAGGGGGCTACTCTGGGCTTTCTAGACCCTGAGTTGTTTCCCCTTTCCACTTCTCTCAAATCCCCAGGTCCTTTGTGTCTGTGGGGATGCTTGGAATTTCCACGTTGTTTTTTTGGTGCCCACTCCTTGACAGACTTAGGGGCTATACAGAACTCAGTATCAGAAACCCCTTAGAAGAGGTCATGGACCAGATCATGAAAACAGTATGCATATAAGGGGCTTTAATTTGGGGTAGATGGTCAGACCTGAGATCTCAAAGGGATGAAGAAAGAAAGTTTATATACAAAAGGGTCTCAGAGGTCAGTGCCCTAAGGCAGAGGCATGAGGTATATAGGCTTTGGCATCAAGGATTTGACTCTCTAAGCAGAGGGGCTGATGTTATGTTGGACTGGATTGGACTGGCCCAGACCTGTGTCCTAGACACTGAGAGACCCAGGCTACATTCCAGGTCTAGGGCAAAGTTTCTAATGGCACCCTGGCTTCCCCATGACTGCAATGAGGACTGCCCTCTGCAGCTAAGAGCCGATGACTGTCAGGGCATCTCAGAGTCTTTAACCTGAGAAATATGCTGACATCCTCCAGCAACTCTCCTGCCATTTTGTTTGATGTGTGGGCTTGGACTCTGTCCAGATGGAACTCTCCCTTCCCCACCTCTATGCATTCTCCTGAAAGATAATTCCTTCAGCAGCCACCAGCTCCTTAACCCTTTCTCTTAATCCTTTTTACAAGGTGCCCTAAAACCCTCATTCCCCAAAGCAAACCACTGGCAGCCTTCCATTCTGCCTTTGTCTGTGTGTTTGAATTGTGTCCTATCTAGAATGCCACCAAGCCCCCCACGCTCCTGTTATCTCTCTCACACACTCTTTCCACCTGAAAGCATCCTAAAGGCTCCCCTCAGCCTGTCTCCCGAGGTACCTCTTCTTATGTGCCAGGGAACAGCTCTGCTGTGCATAGTGGACCTCTCTTACACCACGTTGTGTGTCCGAAACAATTTGTCTGGTTTTTTTTTTGTTTGTTTGTTTTGTTTTTTTTTGGTTTTTGTTTTTTGTTTTTTGTTTTTTTTTATTTTGGCCAGTCACCCACCATCTGACCAAGTCTTCTGCGGGCACCAACTGTGTCTGGATCGCTATTGAATCCCATTGCCCTGGTATGTGGTCAACAAATGGAAAGATGGATGGATATATGGATGCATGAACAAACAACTGAGCAATGAGTGGATGAAAGAGAAAAATCAGTGGAACAAACAAGAGGTGGTACTGAAGCACAGTTGGCCCTACATAGGTCTTTCTGCATGATGGCCTCAACACAGTCTTCAATGGAGCACCATTCCTATGCTTGCCCGACCTCAGGGGTGGAGCCCAGGCAGCCATGTTGGCTGGGAACCAACTGGGCAGGGACTTGTACCCATTTTTCTCTCTTGCTGGGTAACTTTTCAAGCCCTGCTGAAGTATTATACAGGACCTGCTTTAAGCAGGCTAACCTGTGTTCTGAGGGGGCTGGGGGGGGGGAATCTACTGCATGGTTAAAGAAGTAGTAAATTATGGATATGATCTCTATGCCTCTTGGAGACACAAAGAGTCCTGAGCCTGGTGGTTGTGGCGGCACACGCCATTAATCCAGCTTTTGGGAGGCAGAGGCAGGTGGGTCTCTGTGAGTTTGAGGCTAGCCTGGTCTACAGAGTGAGTTCCAGGAGAGCCAGGTCTACACAGAGAAACCCTGGAAAACGGAAAGCATCCTGAAAACAAATTCATTGTTAGCTCAGTCTCTAAATAGGCACCCACAGACTAAATCTATTTATGGAGAGTACCTAAAAGTAGAGGCTTTAAAGTGGCTAGTTTACAAGCACCCTTTGATTTTAAAGTCCTGATTATCTCCAACTGGATCCAGTGTGGGCGTGGTTCCAGGCGGCAGCTTCAGGGGTGATCTTTTCCTTCTGTTTTTATTGGGTCACAAAATCGTTAGCTTTCCTTTTGTTGTGCCATTTAAAAATACACACCACACTCCTGCGTGCTTTTAATTATATCTTGAGGCCAAAATTATTGCTCCAGGGAACACATTTCCAATTATATAATGGAAGTCAGTAAGAAAATACTTTCAATTAGAAAAAAAAAAATATTGAACTCTAACGTTTGGGAACCTATTTGCTTCTGAAAGAGAGGCAGTTGAAAGGCCTCACTCCTACCCTAGCGGCCTCAGAGAGACTGCTAATGGAGGGAATCTCTGGGGACTGAGGACACTCGGAAGGCATGCCAAGGGAGGCCCATTCAGGCTGGTGGCCAGCATATGACATCATCGTATGAGCCTCAGTTTACCCCCTTGTACCTTGCTGGGAGAGTGAACGCTCAGGATCAGCACACCGTGCTCTTCCTCTCTTGATCTTCTCCGACTGAGCTTGAGTCTCAGATTGAAGGTGAGAAACGCTTTAAGTT